>NC_058518.1:114865604-115490604 GCF_904849725.1 Hordeum vulgare subsp. vulgare | reverse complement strand
AGCAAGAAGAGCAAGAACACGGGTTTGAGCTGTAGAATGATTTTTTTCTCGAGGTAGGAGAAGAAGATGGGACCTAGAATAAGTGGAGGGGGTGCACGTGGGCCCCACAAGCCTGGTAGGCGTGGTGAGGGGGGTGCCCGCGCCTCCACGGCTTGTGGCCCACTGGTGCAACCCCGTGACTAGCTCTCCGTCTCAGAATTTTTCAAAAATTCCAGAAACAATCATACTTGATTTTCACGGCATTCGGAGAACTTTTATTTTTGCGGTATTTTTCTACGGGACGCAAGAAGCAGAAAACAGGAAAAACTAAAGCTAAATCTATAATTTTTCTTCTAAGCACCCGAAGGTGAAAGCTTGGAACAGAGGTTTGTGACTCCTCGATTCATCCATTTCATGGTCATCGAAAAAATCTGTCAATGAGGTTTATCAAGTCTCCTTGACAAACTTTTCCGAATCGCAAAAGGAAACGGAGAATTTTTGAATAGCCACTAGGTTACTGCTACTTCAACAAAAGACTTTCCAACGGCGCCAGAAACACGTGCTGATGGGAGACTGTTCTTGTCTTGATACACCTCAGCAACGGCACCAGGAATCCTTCTGCTACGGCTACGCCTTAAGGGACTTCCTAGGCAAATATGCAAAGGATTTCCCCCGTGGCCTTGGAGCCTTGCGTTGGTGTTCCCTCGAAGCGGAAAGGGTGATGTAGCACAGCGGTGGTAAGTATTTCCCTCGGTTTGAGAACCAAGGTATCGATCGAGTGAAGGAGTATCACAAGTACCTGCACAAACACAAAAAGCTTGCTCCCAACGCTATGAAGGGGTTGTCAATCCCTTATAGATTGTTTGCCAAGTGAGAACTGAAAGCAACAAAGTAATAAAGCAAAGTTAAAGCGAAGGTGGAAACGATAGGTGTGAATAGACCCGGGGGCCGTAGTATTCACTAGTGGCTTCTCTCATGAAAGCAAGTAGACGGTGGGTGAAAAAATTACTGTCGAGCAATTGATGGAACCGTGTAAAGTCGTGACGTCATTTATGGCAATGATTATATCTATAGGCATCACGTCCAAAACAAGTAGACCGATACTTTCTGCATCTACTACTATTAGTCCACACATCGACCGCTATCTAGCATGCATCTAGTGTAGAAAGTCCAAAAGAACATAGTAACGCCTTAAGCAAGATGATATGATGTAGATGGACAATCTCATATCTACGACAAAGCCCATCTTTTTACCCTTGATGGCAACTACACGATGTGTGCCTTGCTGCCCCTACTGTCACTGGGAAAGGTCACCACACGGTAAGAACCCAAAACCAAGCACTTCTCCCATTGCAAGAATCATAGATCTAGTTGGCCAAACAAAACACAAGACTCGGAGAGAGTTACAAGGATATCAAATCATGCATATAATAAATCAGCAAAGACTCAAATATATATCATAGATAATATGATCACAAATCCACAATTCATGGGATCTCGATAAACACACCGCCAAAGAGGATTACATCGGATTGATCTCCATGAAGATCATGGAGAACTTTGTATTGAAGATCCAAGAGAGAGAAGAAGCCATCTAGCTACTAACTACGGACCCGTAGGTCTGAAGTGAACTACTCACGAGTCATTGGAGGGGCGATGATGTTGATGTAGAAGCCCTCCAACTCCAAAGTCCCCTCCGACAGGGCACCGGGAAGGGTCTCCAGATGAGATCTCGCGGAAACGGAAGCTTGCGGCGGCGGAAAAGTATTTTTGTGGATCCCTTGATTTTTTCTGTATTTTGGGGAATATATAGGCGAAGGAGCTAGGTCAGGGGGCGTCAGGGAGGCCACAAGCCTGCTAGCCGCCGCCCCCTAGTGGCGGCTATAGGGCTTGTGGCCCCCCTGTAGCTCTCCTGGCTTGGCCCTCAAGCCCCCTGATCTTCTTCCGTTCGGGAAAAATTTATTTCGGTGATTTTATTCCGTTTGGACTCCGTTCCAAAATCAGATCTGAAAAGAGCCAAAAACAAAGAAAAAACAGGAACTAGCACTTGGCACTGAATTAATAAGTTAGTTCCAAAAAAGATATAAAAGGTACATAAAACATCCAAAGATGACAAGATAACAGCATGAAACCATCAAAAATTATAGATACGTTTGATACGTATCAGTTACCTCAATGGGGATGTGCATATCCCCACCAAGCAAATCATACTTCATATTAACAGTAGGTATAGGTCATTCGAAGCTCCCAATAAGAATCGATGAAGTCTTTTCGATAGCATTGATGCAATGTACTCGATATTGTTTCTTTGGAAAGTGCACCGTATGCTCCTTACCATTGACAAGGAAAGTGACGTTGCCTTTGTTGCAACCAATAACAGCCCCTGCAGTGTTTAAAAAGGGTCTTCCGAGGATGACCACCATGGCATCATCCTCGGGAATATCTAGGATAACAAAGTCTGTTAAGATAGTAACGTTCGCAACCACAACAGGCACATCCTCGCAAATGCCGATAGGGAAAGCAGTTGATTTGTCGGCCATTTGCAAAGAGATTTTAGTGGGTGTCAACTTATCCAGTTCAAGTCTACGATAAAGAGAAATAGGCATGACACTAACACCGGCTCCAAGGTCGTATAAAGCAGTTCTAACGTAGTTTCCTTTAATAGAGAAAGGTATAGTGGGTACTCCCGGATCACCTAGTTTCTTGGGAGTTCCACCCTTGAAGGTGTAATTATCGAGCATGGTGGAAATCTCAACCTCAGGTATCCTCCTCTTATTAGTCACATTATCCTTCATGTACTTAGCATACGGAGACATTTTGAGCATATCTGTCAAACACATTTGTAGAAAGACATGTCTAATCATTTCAACAAATCGCTCAAAATCCTCATCATCCTTTTTCTTGGATGGTTTGGGAGGAAAGGGCATGGGTTTCTGAACCCATGGTTCCCTTTCTTTACCATGCTTCCTATCAATGAAGTCATTCTTATCGTATATCTTATTCTTAGGATGTGGGTTATCAAGATCAACTGGTTCAATCTCCACATCCTTATCATTGCTAGTTTGACCATCAACGTGAACATCACTATCAAAATTATCATTAGGCTCATGTTCATCACCAGATTGCGTTTCAGCATTAGAAACAGAGACATTGTTTGGATTCTCGGGTGAAACAACAACAGGGTTGCTAGCGTGCCTCGGTGCGTTTCATCTTTCTTCTTCTTCCTAGGATGACTAGGTGCCTCGGTGCTAACTCCTCGAGAATCTTGTTCAATTCTCTTAGGATGACCCTCAGGATACAAAGGTTCCTGGGTCATTCTACCGCCTCTAGTGACGACTCTGACAAAATTGTCACTCAACTCATTTAGCAAGTCATTTTGGGCCTTAAGTACTTGTTCTACTTGAGTAGTAACCATAGAGGCATGTTTACTCAACAGCTTAAGATCATTGACATTTCTGTCCACACAATCACTTAAATGACTAAGCATACGAGAATTCTGTTCTAATTGTCTGCTAATATAATCATTGAAATTTTTTGTTTGGCAACAAATTTATCAAATTCATCCAGGCATAAGCTAGCAGGTTTATCAAAAGGAATATCACTCTCATTGAATCTACGAAGAGAATTCACCTCTACTACCTGTATCGGGTTATCGAGACCATGGATCTCTTCGATAGGTGGTAGATTTTTGACATCTTCAGATTTAATGCCTTTCTCTTTCATAGATTTCTTAGCTTCTTGCATGTCTTCAGGACTGAGGAATAGAATACCTGTTTTCTTAGGAGTTGGCTTCGGAGGTGGTTCGGGAATAGTCCAAGCATTCTCATTGCCCAAGATATTATTCAATAGGATCTCAGCTTGTTCTACGGTTCGTTCCCTAAAAACACAACTAGCACAACTATCTAGGTGGTCTCTAGAAGCATCGGTTAGTCCATTATAGAAGATATCAAGTATTTCATTCTTCTCAAGAGGGTCATCAGGCAAAGCATTCAGTAGCTGGACGAGCCTCCCCCAAGATTGTGGGAGACTCTCTTCTTCAACATGCGCAAAGTTGTTTATTTACTACAAGGCTGCTTGCTTCTTATGGGAGGGAAATATTTCTCAGAGAAGTAGTAGATCATATCCTGGGGGCTACGCACACAACCAGGAGCAAGAGAAGTGAACCAAGTCTTAGCATCGTCCTTTAGCGAGAAAGGAAACAACTTAAGGATATAGTAGTGGCAGATCTTTTCCTCACTCGTGAATAGGGTGGCTATATCGTGCGTCTTAGTAAGATGTGCTACAACCGTTTCAGACTCATAACCGTGAAAAGGATCAGATTCGACCAGAGTGATTAACTCAGGGTCGATAGAGAATTCATAATCATTATCGGTCACAAAGATAGGCGAAGTAGAAAACTTCGGGTCGTATTTCATCCTAGCGTTGAATGATTTTTCTTTCCACTCGCGCAGTAATTTCTCAACATCATAGCTATCCTGACAAGCAAGAAAGTCCTCAGCTATCTCTCCCTCCATAACATAACCCTTGGGCATATCAGGCAATTCATATGTAGGAGAGCTAGTTCTAACAGGCGAAATAGCAGGTTCTACTTCAATAATCTCTGCAGTTTTATAAGTATCATCACATCTAGCAGCAACTCTAGCAAGTTGTGCATCAAGGAATGCACCTAGTGGAAAAGAAGTATCAAGCATAGCATCATCACAAGCATCATGGACAACAGAAGTAGCATGATCAAGCATAGGCGACACATCAAAATTTCTAGCAGGGGGTGGTGTCATAACTGAAGGTGAATCAAGTGGAGAGCTAGATGGCAGTTCCTTACCTGTCCTCGTAGGTGAGGGCAAGACTTTAGTTCTTGGATTTTTCGGATTCCTCATACTGATTAGCAAACGTATATCCCAAGTGACTCAGAGAATATAGCTATGCTTCCCCGGCAACGGCGCCAGAAAAAGGTCTTAATAACCCACAAGTATAGGGGATCGCAACAGTTTTCGAGGGTAGAGTATTCAACCCAAATTTATTGATTCGACACAAGGGGAAGCCAAAGAATATTCTAAAGTATTAGTAGTTGAGTTGTCAATTCAACCACACCTGAAAGACTTCGTATCTGCAGCAAAGTATCAGTAGCAGAGTAATATGATAGCAACACTAACAACAATAGTGACAAAGTAACAGTAGCAGAAGTAACAACAATACCGACAGAGTAACGTAGCAAGAACCAGTAGGAAAAACTCGTAGGCATTGGATCGGTGATGGATGATTATGCCGGATGGTATTCATCATGCAACAGTTTTAACACGGAGAGATATGTAACTAACTCCAGTTCGTCAATGTAATGTAGGCATGTATTCCGTATGTAGTCATGCGTGCTTAGGGAAAGAACTTGCATGACATCTATTGTCCATCCCTCCCGTGGCAGCGGGGTCCTAATGGAAATTACGACATATTAAGGTTCTCCTTTTAATAAAGAACACACATATATTGACTAGAACATAATAGGTTCAGATCTGAAATCATGGTACTCGGGCCCTGATAACCCACAAGTGTAGGGGATCGCAACAATTTTCGAGGGTAGAGTATTCAACCCAAATTTATTGATTCGACTCAAGGGGAAGCAAAAGAATATTCTCAAGTATTAGCAACTGAGTTTGTCAGATTCAACCACACCTGAAAGATTAGTGTCTGCAAGCAAAGTATCAGTAGCAAAGTAGTATGATAGCAACGGTGTCAGAAGAAGATCTGTTGACGGTAGACTATTCCTAACTGTTGTATCAATGGCGCCAGTAAATAGCACGTTGACGGGGGACTACTCTTCCCCAGAAACTGCTCCAGAAAAGTCTTGCAACAAGTAACAGCAAAGTAGCGAGTAACAGCAGTAGTGACAGCAGTAGCAAGGAACAGCAGTAGTGACAGCAGCAGAGTACCAACAGTAGTAGCGACAAATTAACATAGCAACGACCAGTAGTAAAAGACTCATAGGCAGTGGATCGGTGATGGATGAGTATGACGGATGTGATTCATCATGTAACAGCTATAACACAGAGAAATATGTAACTAGCTCCCGTTGGTCAATCTAATGTAGGCATGTCTTGCGTATGTAGTCATACGTGCTTAGGGAAAAGAACTTGCATGACATCTATTGTCCATCCCTCCCGTGGCAGCGGGGTCCTAATGGAAACTATGGCATATTAAGGTTCTCCTTTTAATAAAGAACCGGACCAACACATTAACACTTTGTGAATACATGAACTCCTCATACTATGGTCATCTCCGGGAGTGGTTCCGGCTATTGTCACTCCGGGGTTGCCGGGTCATAACACATAATAGGTGAGTACATCTTGCAAGATAGGATCTAAAACACACATATATTGGCGACAACATAATAGGTTCAGATCTGAAATCATGGCACTCGGGCCCTAGTGACAAGCATTAAGCATGGCAAAGTAGTAGCAACATCAATCTCAGAACATAGTGGATACTAGGGATCAATCCCCGTCAAAACTAACTCGATTACATGATAGATCTCATCCAACTCATCACCGTCCAGCAAGCCTATGATGAGATTACTCACGAACGATAAAGAGCATCATGGAATTGGCGATGGAGGAAGGTGGATGATGACGATGGCGACGATTTCCCCTCTCCGGAGCCCAGAACGGACTCCAGATCTTCCCTCTAGATGAAGAACAGGGGGTAGCGGGCCTCCGTATCGTAAAACGCGATGAATCCTTCTCTCTGATTATTTTCTGGGCGAGATGGAAGATATAGAGCTGAGTTTGGAGGCGGTGATGCCATGTGGGCCCCATAACCCTTACGGCGCGGCAAGGGGGGTGGCCGCGGCCCAGGGCTTGTGGCCCACTGGCACACATCCTCCGGTGGATCTTTGCGCAGGTATTTTTCATTAATTCCAGAAAAATTCTCTGTAAATTTTCAGGACATTCCGAGAACTTTTATTTCTGCACAAAAACAACACCATGGAAATTCTGCTGAAAACAGCGTTAGTCCGGCTTCGTTCCATTCAAATCATGCAAATTAGAGTCCAAAACAAGGGCAAAAGAGTTCGGAAAAGTAGATATGACGGAGACGTATCAGGCCCTACTGACAAGCATTAAGCATGTCAAAGTAGTAGCAACATCAATCTCAGAACGTAGTGGATACTAGGGATCAATCCTCGTCAAAACCAACTCGATGAAATGATAGATCTCATCCAACCCATCACCGTCCAAAAAGCCTACGATGAGATTACTCACGAACGGTGAAGAGCATCATGAAATTGGCGATGAAGGAAAGTTGGTGATGACGATGGCGACGATCTCCCCTCTCCGGAGCCTAGAACACACTCTAGATTTTCCCTCCAGAGGAAGAACAGGAGGTGGCGGCGCCTCCATATCATAAAACGCGATGAACTGTTCTCCTTGATTTTTTTCCGAACGAAAGGGACTAAATAGAGCTGGAATTGGAGGCGGTGGAGCTCCATGGGCCCCACAAGCCTGCCAGGCGCGGGCAGGGGGGCCACGCCTTGTGGGCTCGTGGGCTCCATGCTCCACTTCTCCGGTAGATTCTTGCGCCAGTATTTTTTATATATTCCACAAAAAGCCCCGTAAATTTCCAGGTCATTCCGAGAACTTTTATTTCTGTGCAACAACAATACCATGGCAATTCTGCTGAAAATAGCATTAGTTCGGGTTACTTCCATTCAAATCATGCAAATTAGAGTCCAAAAGAAGGGCAAAAGAGTTTGGAAAAGTAGATACGACGGAGACGTATCAAGCGTCAACAAAATCTCAAGCCTATCTTAATGGATATAAAGAAAGAGATTGTTGGGAGGCAACCCACTGTATCGGGGGGTGAAAGCCATAGTAAATTTAGAATACTTTGGGTAAAATGGAAAAAAATGGAATGGGTTTTGAATAGTACCTAAAATAAAATTATGTTTTCTTATACTAACGGATCTCACGAAAGTTTTGTTGAGTTTTGTGTGATTCAAGTTTTTAAGTTTTGGGTGAGATCACGATGGATGAAGAAATAAGGAGTGATAAAAGCATAAGCTTGGGGATGCCCCATGGCACCCCAAGGTAATATCCAAAGAGTATGAAGCATCTAAGCTTGGGGATGCCCTGGAATGCATCCCCTCTTTCTTCTAATAACCATCGGTAATTTTACTTGGAGCTATATTTTTATTCATCACATATCATGAGTTTTGCTTGGAGTTTCTTGTATTATATGAGTCTTTGCTTGCTTTTCTGGTTAGTTTGTCATAATAAACCTTGCTGGACCCACCTATTTGATAGAGCCAAATTATGTTATGATTCGTTAGAATCGCTTTTTATGCTTCACTAAATTTTTTAGAGCGATGGAATTGCTCTAATACTTCACTTATATGTTTTTGAGCATGGTGGTGCTGTTATTTTGAAGAAATTTTCTCTCATGATTCACCTAGATTATTTTGAGAGTTAGTAGAAATTTTGAACAATCCTCTCTTGCTTCACTTATATTATTTCGAGAGTTGAAAATATTAAAGAAACTTGTGCTCTCGTTCTTCACTATTGTTTGTTTGAGAGTTTGTTATTTGCAATGGCAATTTGCTTTAAATGAAATTAGTCCCAAAGTGATAGATATCCAGGGGAGATATAATAAAAACTTTCATCAAGATCACTAGATGTTAAACTTGATTCTTTGCAATAGTTTTGCAATATGAATATAGTGACATGTGAGTTATGTTGATGAGTAATTATGCTTTATTAAGAATATTGATGTTAAAGTTTGTAACCCTATGCATGCACATGAAGTCAACAATTATGCTATGAAATTGCAACCTACTTGTGTTGCATTATTCTCTGTTAGTTATGTTTAATGTTCGCTTATGATGGTTTTCGTTCCTTGGTTGGGCACTTCTCAATCTATTTTCTAGCCTTCACTTCTACTAAGCACGAATACTGCTTGTGCATCCAAATCCTAAACCCGAAGTTGTGAAAATGATTCCACCATACCTACCTATATACGGTATTTCAATGCCGTTCTAAGTAAATTTGCATGTGCCAACTCTAATGTTCAAAATAAGTTTCTGTTTTGTGTGCCCATACCGCTCATGAAGTGGCGAGGGGTGGCCGGTATCTTCCATGTTAAATAGTTTATTCTCAAGATGAGTGTTTATTCACTTGTAGTATGGCGGTAATAGGGATGTGCAGTCCCAAAATGCAAAGGAAATTTATTTTATGTTGTCAAATAATAAAATCCTTGGAAAGTGTTGGTATGGACGGTACCCGTGGATGTGGCTAGCCATGGAATCAAAAGAATGGTGGAAAAAGAAATAAACTTTACTTTATGTTTGTGAACCGCCTATGATTTTCTTAGCATGGGAGATATTGGAAATTCTTAGTCGTTTTCGTTGACAAGAAAAGCATACCACCCAAAATAATTTTATCTCTCAATTTAACCTTTGAGCTCTGGCATCTCTACAAATCCCTGCTTCCCTCCATGAAGGACCTATCTATTTACTTTATGCACTTTTTGTTTTGAATTTGACTCTCCATGTTCTCTTATAAAGCACCAACTAAGGAACACTATTATCACAGTGAGCATTGGATTTAGCCAATATTTGGGTGTGTTGCATGAATGGATTAATGATGGAGTATAATGGGCTACGGAGAGCGTTCTTTAGCATTGATATTTTGAAAGACTTGGTTGCTTGTTGATATGCTTGAGTATTGAAGTTTCCATGTCAAATTATAGACTATTACTTTGCATCGTCTACAAGTACATATGTCCATGCTAAAAATAAAAGAATATGATGAACATGTTAGGCAGGATTCCACATCAAAACTTCTATTTTATCATTTACCTACTCGAGGACTAGCACAAATTAATCTTGGGGATTCTGATATGTCTCCAACGTATCTAAATTTTTGATTATTCCATGCAGTTATATTATCATTGTTGGATGTTTTATGATCATTTCATAGCAACTTTATATCATTTTTTGGGACTAACCTATTGATATTGCCCAGTGCCAGTTGATGTTTTTTTGCTTTTTCTCCTTGGCAGGAAATCTATACCAGCTGAAGTCCAAATGCCATGAAACTTTTTGGAGATTATTTTTGGACCACAAGGAAACTTGAGGACCAATGATAATCACCAGAGGAGGCCCATACGGCCCACTCGGCCTGGTGGGTAGTGGGGGCCCCGGGCACCTCCTACATCGCCTATGAGCTGTGTAAATACCCCAATATTCCAGAAACCCTAGAGGAGTCGACGAAAAATCGTTTCAGCTGCCGTAACTTCCAAAAGCCACAAAATCCAATCTAGAGCCCGTTTGAGAGCGGAACACGATCACAGAGGGGTTCATCATCCTCATTTATGCTCCTCCGATGATGTGTGATTAGTTGATATCATACCTACGGGTCGGTAGGCAGTATCTAGATGGCTCTCTCTCTTGTTTCGCTTCTCAATATAATGGTCTCCTGGAGATCTATTGGATGTAAGTCATTCTTTTGCGGTGTGTTTGTTAGGATCCGATCTGTCGGTGCAGGATGTGCACACAATCACCTATGGGACCTTTTGTCCCCTTTGTGGTTCGGCAGTGAGGTCGTATAGCACAAATTAAAGAGCAGAGACTACGAGGCAACACGATGATGAGACTCGGGGATTTTACCCAAGTTCGGGCCACCATGAAGCGTAAAATCCTACTCCTGCTTTGGTGGAATGATTGGGAAAGGCGAAGTTTGCACGCAGCTCTCTGCCCCGGCAAGGGAGTGCAGGGAGAGCTATCACGTACGTACACATACACTTGGTTCTAATCCCCTAGGGACCTAATCTACCAAGTACCGAATCTCGAATTGTACGAATCCTCTGCTAGGTTGCCTGAGGTCTCCTTTTATAGCTCAAGGGGTGTCCACAGTGGCAAACAGTCATAATCAGATAGCTAACAGTGCTTTCATATCTAACTCTAGCTCTTAAGACAAAGCGCCATAAATGCGGCCTTAGGTGGCGAGCAGGGCTTAAATACAAATGTCAAGCACCACAATGTTAAGCCAGCCATTTCGATCGTACTTTTTAATGCGCTTCAGCTTTTTATTACTCACTCAATACATGAGCGTGAACCGTGGACATAGCATAAAGGTGGAATATAATATGGTTGTAGGTTTTAAATAGGTAAAAGTGGAGAAGAAAGTCTCACATAAACTTGGTGTATCAATAGGCTTTGGAGATGCCCATCAATATATACGAGGAGTAGGGATTGCCATGCAACCGATGCACTAGAGCTATACGTGTATGAAAGCTCGACTGAAGCTAAGTGGGTGTGCATCCAACTTGCTTAATCATAAAGACATCGGGGATTTGAGGAAGTCCATCATCGGAATATACAAGCCGAGTCTATAATGAATTTTTTTCTTTAGCATATGAAAGAGACAAAAGAAGCGACTCTTTATATAAAAACATGGTGCCACTTTGAGGCACAAGTGTGAAAAAAGAGGTTGTGGCATTGTCCCTTCTCTCTTTTCTCTCATTTTTTCTTTTTTTTCCTCTCACTTTTTTCTCTTTCTTTTTCTCTTTCTTTTCGTATGGACTCACATGCCTATTATGGGGGAATCATTGTCTCCATCATCCTTTCCTCATTGAGATAGTGCCCTAAATAATGAATGGCATCACACTTCTATTTACTTACAACTCGATATGAAAAACTACTAAACAATATGACTCTATATGAATGTCCATGGCAGTGTACAAGGATGTGCGATGATTTAGCATAACATGTATTATAATGATAAATGGTGGCTTTGCCACAAATACGATGTCTGCTACATGATCATGCAAAGAAATATGACAATGGGTGTGCTAGTCATATGATGTGACGATAGAAGTTGCATGGCAGTATATCTCAGAATTGCTATGGAAATGCCATGATAGGTAGGTATGGTGGCTGTTTTGAGGAAAATATAAGGTGGATTATGTGCAACAGAGAGCATCATGTCGTGGGGTTTGGATGCATCGACGAAGTTTGCACCGATCCTTGAGGTGAGATTGGGCAATGCACGGTACAGAAGAGGCTAGTAAATATGTGGAAAGGTGGGAGTGTGTACATCCATGGATTCAGATTAGTCAAAAAGAACTCACATACTCATCACAAGGTTTTGTTAGATCTTTCAAAGAAAAGTACTACTCGCATGCCCCTAGGGGGAGGTTGGTAGGAGTTAACCATCACGTGCCCCCGACCTAAGCAGCACATGATTTCAATGAGGAATAAGAATGCTCACACATCATCACCATGCCATAGCCAATATTTAGGTCAACAACAAAATAACATCCTTTAACTATCGATATTTTTACTAACCAAGAATCATGAATATCATTAACCCACCTCTTTTATGTGCTACATGTGGTTTTGACTATGCACTCCTTGGATACCTATTATTTTTGGACTAGTCTTACAACCCATGGAAATTACGATTGCTATTTATTAACTCTAAGGAAAATTTACGTGAAGAACAAGAGTGCAATTACTTCTATAAAATGTGTACACCACTGTGCTCTAAAAAGATATAAGTGAAGTACTAGAGCAACTTCTTAGCTCAAAAGATATGAGTGAAGCACATAGAGTATTCTACCAAATCATAGTGAACATGTGTCCCTCTCAAGTGGGTGTGTCCAGGAAACAATGATTATGGAGAACCAAAAATAAAAACAACCTAAGATACATGACGCTCCAAGCAAAACTCATATGATGTGATGAATAAATATATAACTCCAAGTGATATACTCATGGATTGAGATGAAAGAGGAGATGCCTTCTGGGGCATCCCCAAGCTTAGACGTTTGAGTGTTCCTATAATATTACCTTGGGGTGCCTTGGGCATCCCGAGGCTTAGGCTCTTGCTGCTCCTTATTCCTTCATCCATCATAATAACACCCAAAACTTGAAAACTTAACCACACAAAACTCAACAGAAAACTTCCGAGATCCGTTAGTAGGATAGGGAAACCATAAACTTTAGGTAATGTTATAAATTGATTCATATTTTATTATTTCATAAGGTACTGTATTCTAACTTCTCCATGACTTATTACCCTCGATATAATCCAGATCATCATCTAAACAAGAAAACTAGCCAAGCAAAAAACATAATCAGTCTAAAACAGAACACTCTGAAGTGATTAGCAAAGACACCCTACTTCAGTAACTCCAAAAATTCAGAAACATTAGGACAAACGGAGGAATTTGTATAGCTATACTATGTAAAAACTTGAGATCAAAAGTCGTTCCTATAAAATCGCAAATATTCTGCACTGAACATCTAAGTTTTGTTTTCCACCGTATCAATTCTACTTATCATTCAAATCATCCCAAAGGATTTACTTGGTACAAAAACTAATTTAGATGTAAAACCACAATCATTACAGTAGCAATAATCATATTACCTCACAAAAATAGAAAGTACAACAAGAAAAATAAGATAACTATTGGGTTGCCTCCCAACAAGAGCTATTGTTTTACGCCCCTAGCTAGGCATAATTCATATGATTCAAGTGTTGTCATCTTTGAACCGCAAGATTAAACCCACTACAACGCACACCTCCTACTGAAGATAGATCAACCTAGTTGTCCAAACCAAAGCAATAGATCGGGGTGATTTTTATGAAGCTATAATAATCATGCAAATAAGAATCAAAATAAACTTCAGAGAAGACTCAAATTTTATCATTAATAATCTGAACATAAACCCCCAATTCATCGGATCCCAATAAACACACCGAACAAAGTGATTACATCGAATATATGAGAACGAAGATGCAAAGAACTTTGTATTCAAGAACATGGAGAGGGAGAGAGCCATCTAGATATTAGCTATGGACTCGTAGGTGTGTGGTAGACTACTCACACATTTCCATGGGAGTAGCAAGGATGTTGTAGAAGCCCTTCGTTATCGATTCCCCCTCCAACAAGGCACCGAAACGGGGCTCTTGATGGGCACACAGCGGAACAAAAACTTGCTACAAGGGAAAAGGTGTTTTGGGAGCTCCCCTAGGGTATTGGGAATATATGAAAATATATAAGCCAAAGAACAAGGTTGGGAGATGAGGGGGTGGGCCACACGCTAACAAGGCACAATCACCCCCTCCCCCTGACACTCCCTGTAGACTTACGGGTCCGTCATGTGGCCCTCAGCATTCCATGTCTTCTTTTGGTCCAAACAAAATCATCGAAAAGTTTTGTGGTATTCGGACTCCATTTGGTAATGTAAACCTGAGAAGCCAAAAACATGCAGAAAACAACAACACGCACTTGGCACTGGGTTAATAGGTTAGTGCTAAAAAATAATATGAATCAACAAATAAATGTACAAAAAGTACCTAGATAAATAATATTATAGCATGAAGCAATCAAAAATTATAGATACGATGGAGACGTATCAAGCCGCTTCTTCTTGGCGGCGGTCTGCTCCTCCTGCTCATCGCACTTGTTGTGGAGCTTCGCCTTCTCGCCTGTAAGTTTCATGATGAAGCTGGTCACCTTGTTAAGTGAGGCGTTCCTCTTCTCTTGCAGCTTCGCTAAGGCATTGGTCACCTCCTCCTTCTTATCGATCTCAGCGCACATGTCGTCGCTGGCTGAGGAATACAACACTCGTAGTTTATCGAGTTCACCTCCGAGGCAAATGCGGTTGTGATGTGAGAGCCCACACATCTCCATGAAATATCATCCGAGGCATTTGTGGCACCGCCGGACATCTCTGCTACGCCAAACGTGGGGTGGCTGGAGCTCTCTGGCGCTTCCTTGGCACGGCGGCAAGACCTGCTAGTTGCTTCCACGGTCTTGGAGTTTCTTCCCTGGTTATATCTCGACCCAGAATCCCCCTCCTATCGGCCATGGCAAATAGAAGTCCCGCATTCTTGGATGCGTGTACGTGTATGCCAACTATCACACACGGTCCGCACATCCTCATCGTGCCTGATAGATGGGTCGGTGTGCCTCCCGCATGTGCTAGATGATAATTGACAAGAATCGAGACCCTTCCTAGTGATCCATGGTGTACATGTGCTAAATATGCCACATTAGTAAAAAATGACATGGCACAACAATTAAGGAGGAGAGAGTGCACTTTGGGCACCGACGTAGCATGGATTTGCATTTTATTAAGCTATCAAATTAAATCCTACCAAAAGGTCGATATGTGACATTTCCATGTAGTTATAATGAAACGTGCTAAAAAGGAAGCGTTAGCGGCCTTCCAATGACGGTCTCCTAGAACTCTATGGTCATCACACAGCAGCACCCTTGCAGTCGTTCACTCTGAGTGTCCGGACCCGCAGCCATGATACTCGTCTCCACCTGAGCAGCTTCTGGCACTACTGGTAGGCTCTCGGGCCTGTCGGGCGGCCTCGATCTCATCCAGTAGATCTTGATAGCATGCAATCGCACGCATAACACGCGTGTGGAACCACTACATCATTGTGTTTACCCACTGTTAGAGAATTCCATGCACAGCCTTCCCCCACAAGATATCACGGTGGTGTTTCTCTACTTCAACAGGGACGTCATCTTCGCCGACAAGGCACTCAAACCTAGCCACATAATAGTCGGGATCTATGATGACATGGACGCCGGCGAGCATGAGAAAGTTTCCCATATGCCCGCTCATCAATGAATTGCACATGGTTTTTGCCCGTTCTTGGCAGGGCATCATGCAGTTGAAGGGCACCGGTGACGATGGCTCTTCGGGTGGGTCATCGACCATGCCAACAAGCAGCTCTGGATCTTGTGCGGAGTGGATGGAAAGTATCTCTGTATACTTCTCTTGCAATAAGACCACTACATGCCCAAGGAATAGCGCGTCAAGATCAGTGTTGATGGGCCACAATGCCACTGGCCCCTTCTCCTTGTTGAAGATGTAATCCAAGAAGGGGTGGAGGTCGTTGTTGGCCTCTAAGCTTTGGTTGCCTCGTAAGGCGCTGACGTCAACCTCCGAGCTTTTGTTGCATGGAAAGGATTCGACGTCGACCTCCGAGGTTTTTTTGTCTAGCTAGGGGCCGACGTTGACGTGCGAGATTTGGTTGCCTGGCAAGGTGTAGGATACAAAGTATGTATAGATGGGGTGATTAGACTACTTGAACAAAATAAAAATCTAGCCTTTTCCGAATTTTAGTGGTTGGCAAGTTTTAACAAATATATCAAGTCAAGCACACCGTACACATGCAAGTCTAAGAGTATAGAACTGGAAAGTAAAGACATGCACATGTAAGTAGAGGGAAGGGATAGGAATATCAAATGCAGAGATGGCAAAAAGATTTTTGGTGTAGTTCTGATAGGTGGTGCTATCATACGTCCATGTTGATGGACACTTCAAATCACGGAGGGTAACGGTCATAAGAGTCCATCGAGGGCACCACCCACAAAGGGTCCACGGAGAAGAAACCTTGTCTATTCCATCACGACTTATGTCCATGAAGGACTAGCCTCACTCGGGGTAGATCTTGATGAAGTAAGTGATCTCCTTGCCCTTACAAACTTTTGGTTCAACTCCACATGAAGTCGGAGGCTCCTAAGCGACACCTAGACAAAATCTAGGAGACACCACTCTCCAAAAGGTAATAGATGTGGTATGATGATGAATTCCTTGCTCTTCTGCTTCAAAAGATTGTCTCCTCAACACTCAATCACTCTCTCATACATTTGGCTTGGTAGAAGAGGTTGATTGGGTGGAAAGAACCTTGGGGAGGCTTGAAATCAAGATTTATATGGTTAGAGTGGAATATCTTGATCTCAACACATGAGTATGTCGTTCTCTCTCAGAAAATGAATGGGGAAAGTGTTGTTCTGTTCTGAGTGCTTCCTTTGTGAATGAGAGGTGGGTGGGGGTATATATAGGCATCTCCAAAAATCCAACCGTGACAACATTATTGCCCACCTCGGTGAAACTGAAGCAAAATCTCGGTTGCACTCACTAGTGCAAAATGTGGCAACTTTTGGCCTTTCTGTGAGACCGATATATAAATATCAATGGGTCCGATAATGGATGGCCTAGGCAGTTAACAGTTTTGGTGTCAGCGATTCCTAAAACTCAAAAATTCTTATTTTTAAAAGTGGTGCAACATAAAGTTGGTTACTGATTTCGACTGCACCAAAACCAAACTTGGTGCAACAAGACTTTAGGGGTTGGCATAGGATCTCTCTAGGGTGGAACTCGATGGGGCCGATTTGGAAAACTTGGCGGCAACGAATTTGGACTTTAGTGTTTGGACAGAATATTTTGTGGGAGAATTCATGAGTATTTTTGGTGGCTAACTCTAAGCACTTGAGCAACGATATCATCATAGATACCTCATCCCCTTTTAATAGTATGGGCTTTCCTATGGACTCAGCTGTGATTTCTCACATAAAATCAAAATGTAGAGTCTTGAGGCTGGTTGCCAATAGACGTTCCTTGCATCTAGGGTATCTCCTCAAAACCCTTAGCCAATCCATTCGTTGAACTTACACTTGGTGGAATCATCCAATGAAATATATGTTGTTATTAATTATCAAACCACCTAGGGAGAAGTTGTGCTTTCAATCTCCCCCTTTTTGGTAATTGATGACAACATATAGATCAAATATTTGATAGGGATATAAAAAATGAATAGCATCGTCGCTTTTGAGAAGTATGTACGATAAGCAAGAGCTCCCCCCTAAATTTGTGCACTATTTTAAAAATTTACGTTTGAATACAAATGCACAATCGATTAGGATCATGGGTCCCTCTTCCATGTCACGTACATCTTCGTGGTGTGCATAAATGATATGAATGGATTTCAATGCACATGACACCAATCATGAGTGAATGGTCATCACATAGATATCTCGAGGATAGGAAATAGTAGCACCAAACATAAAGCATATGATAAAAAACAACAAGGTTTTAAGACAACTAGTTGATAAACAAAATGTTTTTCAAACAAGAAGAGCAACAAAAAGGCAACACACACACACACACACTCTAAGCCCTATGATCTATACACTTCTCTCCCTTCAGCAACAAGTTACCAAAAAGCTTGAAGGTATAGAGCAAAGAGTCACTCTGGGTGTGGTCTCCTCTGGTGGACGTGTCGGCGTTCTGGGAATGGGGGTACCCAGACTTGCCTGCCTGTGGCCCAGGGCTATCCCACTTCATCAAGCAAGCATAATTGGGCACGTCACCACTCAAGGCAAGGTCCTCGCGAGTGGCCAAGCCTCGCGAGGGAGGAGCAACATCAAGACCCGCAGGGGGGCTCGCTAGGACCCCTCCGGAGAGGTAGATATTCCGAGACGAGACCCGGCCTCAGGAGTCAGGGATGACATAGAGGAAGGATAGGCGAGCAGCAGACAACAGGACGGAGCAGTTTCCCCTCTAGTGCAAAAGCGGCAAGGACGAACCGGGGTTCCCAAGGCATCTTCCAAAGGTTTCCTTTCGGGTTCAACAAGGCCATCGCCACCCGCTAGCAGGACATACGTCATCTCTGGACCCGTCTATCGGATTTTGGGTTCCGCAAAACCCTAAAGATTCAAACTCAGGGGCGTGTACGAAGATCTCTCGCGGGCTCGCCTCACCTAACTCACTACTCATCGGGGATGGCAAAGAACTCACTCGATGGTGAGGAAGACACATAACACGATATTTTACCCAGGTTCGGGCTGATGGGAAGCGTAATACCCTACTCCAGCTTTGGTGGATTGCCTCTCGTGGAGGTCGGTGGATGAACTAGTAGAGTGTGCGAGGGCCTCCGGAGGGTGGATGGCCTTTGTGTGGTGCCAATGGGCGAATGAATGGATCTCCATCCTCTTTGAAGTAACCTACCCTCTATATACAGTGGCGGCCCCGGTCCTCTTCCCTTATCGCTACGGTCGGAAGGGATCCCACAATGGCCAATTTTGAAGAGGAACAGGGGAACATGCTCCCGCTGCCCAAAGGTGGTCTTCACCTACAAAGTGACTGGCAGCGCAGAAGGGTCGGGTCCAGGGATGACGTCCATCCTGCTGGCGGGCGGCGATGGCTTTGTTACACCAGAAGGGAAACGTTTGGAAGATGCCTTGGGAACCCGCGTATGTCATTCCCTCCTTTGCCCGAAAGGGGAAACTGCACCACCCTGCAATCCGCTCTCACCTTTCCTTCCTACACGTCATCCTTGACCCCTGAGGCTGGGTCTTGCCTCGGAATCTCCGCCACTCCGGAGGGGCCCTGAGGAGGCCCCCTGCGGGTCTTGAAGCTGCTCCTCCTCGCAAGGCTTGTCCCCTAGTGAGGGCCTTGCCTTGAGTTGTATTGGGCCCGTTGGTTTTACTCGATGGAGAAGATACGACTGGTAGTTGCGGCCGTATCCAATGAGTGGGGCCCACCAAGATCTGGCCAGGTTCATGGCCTTGGGGCGAGATGGCGACCCCCATGGTTCCCCTTCATATCCATGTCCTTCTGTCTGGTGTACCGTCGCCGTTCTCGAGCATTATCAAATCTACGCGCTCCACCTTGACCCATGTTCTCTAGTTCTCCTCTCGGCCTTCGCGTTCTTGTGTGAGGCATTTGTTGGCGTTACACCTTCCGTGGAATTGCTTCCCCACTTCTTCTCCCTTGAATTGGTCTCTGAGGAGCAGTGCTCCGGGTGCGTGTCCTTGAAAATGGTCGATGCATCGGTTCCGGGGGCCCTCGACGCCGAGCTCCTGCCCGAAGCAAAGGGGTTCCGGCGGCAGTGGGTACACACCAAAATTGCTGAGGCCCGAGCCCTGTTCCAGCCACCGCCGACCCCCGCAACACCAAAACTAGGGAGGAAGCGCGAGGAGCGTAATGACCGCCAGCTCACGCCGGTCCTGATCTGGCTGGAGAAACTGAAGCGGGCGGGGGTGACGATGGTGATGGTGGTTCGGGAGTTTATCCATCGGCGGGTCGCTCCTCTCCAATGCCACTCCCGTCCGATGTGCGCCTACGCGGGAACTCTCGACCCAATGAAGATCCAGGTCCTGCCTCTCTCCCCCGACGTCTTGCACGAGTTGCTCCGTCGGCTGACTGGTGGCGATCCTAACGAGCTTCCCCAGAATGGCCTCCCATTGTATAACTTCAAGGACGCGGAAGCTCTCATCACAGGGATGCCGCTCTTCGATGAGTGGGGGTTCCTCCCTGGAGGGGACGCGCGCCCTTGGGGGGCCTCGACTCTTGGGGTTCAGGTCCATGAAAACTCTGGTCGTGCTGCCCCTCCCACAGCCGAGGTGGGAGGTGTATCGCCACCCACTCCCTGGCTCTTGCTCTGGGACGGGCCAGGGTTGGTGGTGACGACCGGTCAACGGTGGAAGTCGCTGCCCCTACTTTCAAGCTTCAACCGATGTCCACCAGGTCTCCTCGTCGGGCCAGCCGCATTGGCCGGAAGAGGAGGTCGCCTGAGGGCGGCCTCCCCTCGACGCGGTGGGCTCCGGTGAAGAAGAAGTGGGTCGCCGTAGTCGAGTAAGTGCTCGCACCCTCCTTTGTCCTTTCTTTTTACGCCTCCCTTCCGAGCCTTTGTTATACAGGCTCCCTACTGGCGACAGGGGAGGCGGGTCGGTTCTGCCCGCCCCTAAGATCGCTGAGCATCTTGTGGTTTCTTGCCCCGCACCCAGCGGGGGTACAACCTCGTTAGTCCCTCGCGCATGAGCCCACTGCTGTCTTCCTTGCCCGCGGCCTCCGGCTCCCCAAGAGAGTGCCATTCCACTCGCCTGTGGATTCTCCCAGGGTCATGTTGTGCCTCCCTTCCAGAAAGCTTCTGCTTGGCGACATGGGGCCTCAGGGGGTGCTTCTTTCCGATGAAGTGCCTGCGGGTGAGCCCCCAGCCCCCGAGCATGGATTTGGGATTAGAGACTCCTCGAGTGCCTCTCCCTCTCGTCGTGTAGAAAGTGAGAGCTCTTGTTGGCCACTGGATCATGTTGATGGTTTGTGTGCCACGCCGTGGGGCTTGCTCCACACCGCGGCGGGTGCGCTTCAGCGTTTAGGAATGAAGCTTGCGAGAAATCAACTTCGCCTGGAGGACGAGCGCTGACACCTTGCATCGGGGTGGCGCCAAGTTGAAGTTGTCATGAAATATTCCCTAGAGGCAAAAATAAAATGGTTATTATCATATTTCCTTGTTCATGATAATCGTCTGTTGTTCATGCTATAATTGTATTAAGAGGAAACAGTAATACATGTGTGGATAAATATACCACAATGTGTCCCTAGCAAGCCTCTAGTTAGCTAGCTCGTTGATCAATAGATGATCATGGTTTCCTGATCATGGACATTAGTTGTCATTGATAACGGGATCACATCATTGGGAGAATGATGTGATGGACAAGACCCAATCCTAAGCATAGCACTAGATCGTGTTGTTCGTATGCTACATCTTTTCTAATGTCAAGTGTCTTTTCCTTCGACCGTGAGATTGTGCAACTCCCGGATACCGTAGGAGTACTTTGGGTGTATCAAACGTCACAACGTAACTGGGTGATTATAAAGGTGCACTATGGGTACCTCCAAAAGTGTCTGTTGGGTTGGTATGAATCGAGATCGGGATTTTTCACTCTGTCACACTAGGTAGAACATCATCATAATGAGCTCATTGTGACTAAGTAGTTAATCACAGGATGATGTGCTATGGAACGAGTAAAGAGACTTACCGGTAAGGAAATTGAACAAGGTATGGGTATACCGACGATCGAATCTCGGGCAAGTTCGATACCGACAGACAAAGGGAATTGTATAGGGGATTGATTGAATCCTTGACATCATGGTTCATCTGATGAGATCATCGTGGAACATGTTGGAACCACCATGGGTATCCAGATCCCGCTGATGGTTATTGGCCGGAGAGTGTCTCGGTAATGTCTGCATGCCTCCCGAACCTGTAGGGTCTAACACTTAAGGTTCGATGATGCTAGGGTTATAGGGAATTGTTATACGAGGTTACCGAAGGTTGTTCAGAGTCCCGAATGAGATCCCAGATGTCACGAGGAGCTCCGGAATGGTCTGGAGGTGAAATTTGATATATAGGATGGATGTGTTTGGACGCCGGAAATGTTTCGGGCATCACCGACAAAGTACCGGGACCATCGGAAGGGTTCCGGAGGCCCACCGGGAGAGGCCACCAGCCCAAGGAGGCTACATGGGGCAAGTGTGAGAGGGAACCAGCCCCTGGGTGGGCTGGTGCGCCCCCCACACCTGGCACATGGAGACTAAGAAGGGAAGGGGGGAACCCTAGCGCAGGTGGGCCTAAGGCCCATCAGGGGGTGCGCCACCCCTCCTCCCCTCCTGGCCGCCACCCTTTCCCCATCTAGGGCTGCCGCCCCCCTCAATGGGGAAACCCTAAAGGGGGGCGCCACCCTCCCTTCCCCATATATATAGCAGGGTTTTTGGCTATTGGAGATACGGTTTTCTATCTCTCTCTCGGCGCAGCCCTCCTTTTCTTCTTCCTCCTCTCCCATGGTGCTTGGCGAAGCCCTGCCGAGAGACCTCGTCTCTCCATCGACACCGTGCCGTCATGCTGTCGGAGATCCTCCCCAACCGATCCTCCTTGCTGGATCTAGGTGCGGGAGATTTCACCGGGCTGCACGTGTGTTGAACACGGAGGTGTCGTGGTTCGGCACTAGATCGGAATCACACCGCGATCTGAATCGCCGCGAGTACGACTCCATCAACTGCGTTCTAGCAACACTTCCTCTTAGCGATCTTCAAAGCTATGAAGATGCACTGTCCCCTCTCTTCTTGCTTGTCTCTCCATAGGAAGATCTGAATATGGCGTAGGAAAATTTTGAATTTAAGCTACGTTTCCCAACAGTGGCATCCGAGCCAGGTTTTCTATTCGTAGATTCCATGCACGAGTAGAAGAAAAAAGTTTGTGGGCGCTGATTTTTCAATTGCTTGCTGCTACTAGTCTTATTCTTTTCCGGCGGTATTGTGGGATGAAGTGGCCCGGACCGACCTTACACGTACGCTACGTCAGACAGGTTCCACCGACCAACATGCACATCATGCATAAAGGTGGCTAGCGGGTGTCTGTCTCTCCCACTCTAGTCGCATTGGATTTGATGAAAAGGGTCCTTATGAAGGGTAAATAGCTTTGGCATATCATCGTTGTGGCTGTCACGCAGGTAAGAAGGCGTTCTTGCTAGAAACCCAAATCAGCCACGTAAAACTTGCAACAACAATTAGAGGACGTCTAACTTGTTTTTGCAGGGTTTGAGAAGTGATGTGATATGGCCAAAGTTGTGATGTTACATGTGTGATGTATGAGATGATCAAGTTATTGTAATAGGATTCAGGACTTGCATCTCCTTGAGTATGACAACCGGCAGGAGCAATAGGAGTTGTCTTAATTTATTGTATGAGATGCAATGCCATGTGTTTACTACTTTTACTTCATTGCTAACGGTTAGCTATAGTAGTAGTAGTAGTAGTTGGCGTAACGACTTCACGGAGACACGATGATGGAGATCATGATGATGGAGATCATGGTGTCACGCCGGTGACAATGATGATCATGCGATGCCCGAAGAAGGAGATCGAAAGAGCAAAGATGATAATGGCCATATCATGTCACTATATGATTGCATGTGATGTTTATCATGTTTTTCATCTTATTGCTTAGAACGACAGTAGCATAATAAGATGATCCCTCATAAGAATTTCGAGAACGTATTCCCCTAAGTGTGCACCGTTGCGAAGGATCGTTGTCTCGAAGCACCACGTGATGATCGGGTGTGATAGATTCTAACGTTCACATACAACGGGTGGAAGCCAGATCTACACACGCGAAACACTTAGGTTGACTCGACGAGCTTAGCATGTACAGACATGACCTCGAATACAAGAGACCGAAAGTTCGAACTTGAGTTGTATGGTTGAATACGATTAGCATGAAGTTGCTCACCATGACGACTAGTCCATCTCACGTGATGATCGGACACGGGTTAGTCGACATGGATCATGTATCACTTAGATGACTAGAGGGATGTCGATTTAAGTGGGAGTTCATAATTAATTTGATTAAATGAACATGATTGTCATGAACTTAGTCTAAAAGTTGTCTTTAAAAATATAGTAGACCCAATGGCCAACGCACCTATCAACCTCAATTTCAACGCATTCCTAGAGAAAAACAAGCTCAAAGATGATGGTAGCAACTATGTGGACTGGGTCCGCAACTTGAAGCTCATCCTCGAAGCAGCTAAAAAGGCTTATGTCCTTAATGCGCCGCTAGGTGACCCTCCCGCTCCCACAGCAGCCCAGGACATTCATAATGTCTGGTAGACGCGGAGTTATGACTACTCTCTGGTTAGGTGTGGCATGTTATACAGTTTGGAAATGGGGCTCCAAAGGCGTTTTGAGCAAAACGGAGCATATGAGATGTTCCAGGAGCTCAAACTAGTTTTTCAAGCTCATGCCCGTTTCGAGAGATATGAAGTCTCCGACAAGTTCTTTAGATGTAAGATGGAGGAGAACAGTTCTCTTAGTGAGCATATACTCAGAATGTCTGGGTTACATGGTCGTCTGCTTCGCTTGGAGTCGAACTTCCGGATGACGCTGTAATTGACATAATCCTCCAGTCTCTCCCACCAAGTTACAAGGGTTTTGTGCTGAACTATAACGTGCAAGGGACGGAGAAGATCATTCCCGAGTTGTACTCGATGCTGAAATCTGCAGAAGTAGAAATCAAGAAAGAGCATCAAGTGTTGATGGTCAACAAGACCACCAGTTTCAAGAAGAGCAAGGGCAAGAAGAACTTCAGGAAAGACGACAAAGTCGTTGCCACGCCCGGTAAGCCAGATATCGGGAAGAAGAACAAGAATGGACCCAAGCCTGAGAGTGAGTGCTTCTACTCCAAGGGAAAAGGTCACCAGAAGCGGAACTGCCCCAAGTACTTAGCGAACAAGAAGGCTGACAACGTAACGGTACATATGATATACATGTTATTGATGTGTACCTTACCAGTGCTCGTAGTAGCTCCTGGGCATTTGATACCGGTGTTGTTGCTCACATTTGCAACTCAAAGCAGGAACTGCAAAATAAGCGGAGACTGGCCAAGGACGAGGTGACGACGCACGTCGGGAATGGCTCCAAGGTCGATGTGATCACCGTCTGATACGTCTCCATCGTATCTACTTTTCCAAACTCTTTTGCCCTTGTTTTGGACTCTATTTTGCATGATTTGAATGGAACTAACCTGGACTGACACTGTTTTCAGCAGAATTGCCATGGTGTTGTTTTTGTGCAGAAATGAAAGTTCTCGGAACGTCTTGAAAATTTACGGAGAATATTTCTGGAAAATATGAAAAATACCTGTGCAAAGGTCCACCGGAGGGGACGGGCCAATGGGCCGCAAGCCCTGTAGCCGCCGCCCCCCTGGTGGCGGCTACCAAGCTTGTGGGGCCCACGTGGCTCTGCCGCCCCCAATTCCAGCGCTATTTATTCCCTTCCGTCCCAAAAAAATTAAGAGAGAAGATTTTGTCGCGTTTGCGATACGGAGGCGCTGCCACATCCTATTCTTCATCTGGAGGATACATGTGGAGTCCGTTTTGGGCTCCGGAGAGGGGAAATCATCGCCATCGTCATCATCAACCTTCTTCCCTCTCCAATTCCATGAAGCTCTTCATCGGTCGTGAGTAATCTATTCGTAGGCTCGCTAGGCGGTGATGAGAAGGATGAGATCTATCATGTAATCGAGCTAGTTTTGATGGGGATTGATCCCTAGTATCCACTATGTTCTGAGATTGTTGTTGCTACTACTTTGCCATGCTTAATGCTTGTCACTAGGGCCCGAGTGCCATGATTTCAGATCTGAAATTATTATGTTGTCACCAATATATGTGTGTTTTAGACCCGATCTTGCAAGTTGTAGTTACCTACTATGTGTTATGATCCGGCAACCC
Source organism: Hordeum vulgare subsp. vulgare (assembly GCF_904849725.1). Taxonomy (NCBI): domain Eukaryota; kingdom Viridiplantae; phylum Streptophyta; class Magnoliopsida; order Poales; family Poaceae; genus Hordeum; species Hordeum vulgare. The sequence goes on along the minus strand of NC_058518.1, from coordinate 115,464,759 downwards.
TGGAGTGACAATAACCGGAACAACTCCCGGTGATGACCATAGTTTGAGGAGTTCATGTGTTCACCAAGTGCTAATGCGTTGTCCCGGTTCTTTATTAAAAGGAGAACCTTAATATCCCGTACTATCCTTTTGGACCCCGCTGCCATGGGAGGGATGGACAATAGATGTCATGCAAGTTCTTTTCCCTAAGCACGTATGACGACACACGGAATGCATGCCTACATCACATTGACGAACGGGACCTAGCCACATATCTCTCCGTGTTATAACTGTTGCATGATGAATGTCATCCAACCAATCACCGACCCATTGCCTACGAGTTTGTCCCACTGCTGCTGTTACTTGTTTTGCTCTGCTGCTGTTACTACTGTTGCTGCTACTGTTACTTGCTGCTACTGTTACTTGCTTTGCCCTGCTGCTGTTGCCACTACTGTTACTTATTGTTGCTACTTGCTACTACTATCACTACTGCTGTTCCTTGCCCCTGTTGCTACCTGCAACAATACTTTTTCTCACACCGTTGCCGGGAAAGAATATTTCCCGTCCACGGGCAACTTCCGGCACCATTGATACAACAGTTAGGAATAATCTGCCGTCAACAGATCGTTTCTCGCACCGTTGTTATCATACTACTTTTTTGTTGACACTTTGCTTGCAGATACTAATCTTTCAGGTGTGGTTGAATCTGACACATTCAGCTGCTAATACTTGAGAATATACTTTCACTTCCCGTCGTGCGAACCAACAAATTTTGGTTGAATACTCTACACTAAAAAACTGCCTCGAGCCCACACGCTGGTGGGCTATTGCAAGACAATTTCTAATTGTTGAGCAATCGAGAACAACATTTTTCTAGCCATTGCTAGGGATCTGCTAACAGCATTTTTCTGGCGCCGTTGCCGGGGAAGCGATTGCTATATTCTCTGAGTCACTTGGGATTTATATCTGCTGATCACTATGGAGAATCTGAAAGATCCAAAAACCAAAGTTTTGCCCTCAACTACGAGGGGAGGTAAGGAACTGCCATCTAGCTCTGCACTTGATTCACCTTCAGTTATAAGTAAGTTTGCGACACCACCTACTGCTAGAGATGCTATGCCTGATACTGCTAGAGATGCTATGCCTCATACTGCTAGAGATGCTATGCATGATACTGCTAGACATATTATGCCTAATACTACCTTTCCTGATGATGCTATGCTTGATACTGCTTTGCTTGATGATGCTAGAGATGCTATTTTGCCTGATCATGCTATGCTTGATACTGCTAGAGACACTACTTTGCCTGATATGCCACTACGGGTATTCCTTGATGCTCATATTGCTAGAGTTACTGCCAATGCTCGTGATGCTTCTGAAACTGCCAATACTATTGAGATAGCACCTGCATTTGCTCCTGCTAGATCTAGCTCTCCTAGATATGAATTGCCTGATATACCTGAGGGTTACGTTATGGAGGGAGAGATAGCTGAGGATTTTTGCCACACCGTGTTTTTCACCCCAAGTATTCTATGTTGCAAAAATCAGAGCTTGTTAAAACTTTTTCAAATAATGTTGTGAGTGCAATGTGAACCCTTGTTTGAGTGGATGCTTGTCTGTTTGATGACTCAAACCTATGAAAACTTATTATTTTGCTCTCTTCAAAAACCCTTTCTCCTTTATATCAAGATCACCTTCATCATGTTGGGATACACTACTAGCTCATGAAGCCAAGTGGCACTTCCAACCAAAGTTGGTGATCTGATCCAAATATTATTTTTATTCATTAAAAACATTAATTGGTGATTTAAAATATTATTTTCCTATTTTATATCTATGTCTGTTTCTAAGGCCAGTAATGATATTCCCACAAGGAAAATTGCTTTCCTGCCTTAGAAAATTCTGAGTAAATTCATGGAAGCTCAGAAGGACATATATTTTCCATATATAAGATTTTCAACCCTACTTTATATTATTACTATTTGAGTAAAACCCTGAAAACCATTTCTGTCTGTTTTAGCTTTTTGAGATGTTTCCAAAGGAAATTATCTCAATAAAATGCCATAAAATTACAGGAGCCCTCCCAAACCATATTAGGTGCTCACCTAAAATCTCACCTTGATCCAAGGTGGGGAAGTGCACCTAAAGAGCCCAAAACCCTCTCTGTCCAGAGTAGAGTTGGAACAACTCTACATTGCAAAGTTTCTCCAATGGAGCTGAAACTTTTTAGAGGTGTTTAACACCCCAAATGAGGACTCCACACCAAAGACGAGATTTGTGAGACTCTGTTTGGCCACACTTCCTTTGTAAAGGACAGTACTGGTCATTTTGAGACATTTTCAAGTTTACAAAGCCAAACTTGTTCAATGGAGCTCAGATTTGGTGGAACCCCATGTTTTTACCCCAAGACCAAACCTGTTAAGTTTCATTTACAGTGGTGGAGTGGAAGCACCACAAGTCACTGTCGAACACCGACTGACAGGAAGGTAAAAACCATCCTAGCCACTGTTTTACCCAATGTCAAGGCCCCAAACTTGGTGGATTAGAGCACCAGAACACCCTGAGCATCCAGTCAATCAGCCCCTCCCCAACTCCAAGCACAAGTGACAAGAACTCCAATTTCAGCTGCAGGGCAGTACTGGCAACACTAGTGTTCCTTGCTCCCTTGACCAGCTCGAGCTCCCACTAATCCTCAACGGCTAGGCTCACTCCCAGCAACACTCAGGACACGGAGGACACGTCCCAAGTTCCCCAGAGCGAGCCAGCACGCTGTGGCATGCCAAAACTGCGCTCTGAGCACGCTGCAGTGAGCCACCAGCAAGGGGCCGACGCTCCGGCCGGTCCCAACCTCCCCAGTTATGTCCAAACGCTCCCCCGACAACCATTTAGTGCAAAGCTGCCCCAGGGACCCTCTCCCCCTCACGCAAGAGCTCAGGCGACGCGTGCCCGTGCGCGCCCGACGCGGCCGAGCATGCACAGTCACTGTGGCTCGACCCCACTCGCTTTCCCTCTGCGGCCGTAGCACTAGGAGGTTCTAAACCACGTCCCGAACCCGTGGTTTCGCGGCCAGCACCTGACTATGCTCGCACGCGCGCCACGGTGAGTCACCGGCGCGCCCGAGTCGGGTCACCGTCATTGGCCTATAAATAGGTCCCCCCGGCACTCCAGCACCCTCCAAGCAGCTTCAGCACAACCAGTAGACACTCCCTAGCCGCCCAATCGAGCTCGCAGAGCCCCAGTGCTCGAGATCGACCAAGGCCCCTCCGCCTCGGAGCTCCGGTCGATCTTCGGGTACACGTCGGCTCCTGCGCTGCCCGACCTCCCATTACACTCCCCTTGACACCAAGAACATTTCCCCTAAATTTCCCGAGCGAATCCATACCCCTAGCCCCTAGTCAACACCAACCCGAAACCCTTTCACCACGAGCACCTCGTCGCCGGTGACCCAGACCACCTCCGGTGACGTCCCGACCACGAGCAGGTAGGCGGAGGCACGAGGGACCCGTTCCCGTTCCTAGATTGGCCTGAGGACAACGGCAGCCTCGCCGGCGTCCATCTCCACCTCTTTGGCTGGAGGTAGGAGAAAGACCCAACAGGTGGAGCCCACCTGTCGGTGTCCTCGGGCAGCCAGCGTGCGCAGCCGCTGACGCTGACCCCAGGGGTCCGCAGGTCAGGCTTAAACCTAGCTCGCGCGCGCCTGGTGGCCAGGCCTGCTGGTTGGGCCGATTGGGTCCAACCCCTGGCCTTTTCCTTTTATTTTTAATCCATCAAACTAAATGATTTTTATAAAAAGATTTAGCGAGTTGAAAAATATAATTCTTCCACCAGTAATTTTCTAAAAATGAGTAGTATTTGTTTCTGTAATAGTTGACATTTATCAAAAACAGAAACTATTTTGATATAAAAAAATGATATTAAAAAGCACTTGTTTGCTTCTGTTTGCTGTTAAATAAATATGCTTAGCTAATAAAACTATAGGAAACATTTTTCAAAATAATAAACTGAATTCATTTAAGCCTTGCAACATTTTTAAAAGCACTTTATGATCTGTTTTAGTGAGAGCTAGTATTTATTTATTCCTTTCTCGACGGTAGAGTTACCGAGTGACGGAGGATCCGGAGTGGAAGACCTCGAAGACCCCGGATACCTAGCTGACCAAGGCAAGCAACCCTTTTTCCATGACTTAAGTATATAAAATGATGCATGCTAGAATAGCAAGTATTTTCCGTTACATGTGATCACGATGCCGGTTCATCATTGATGTGATGGTACGGAAGGCTTCTTCGAAGCACTTGCACTGATAGTAATGATATTCACATGGCTCCCCGGAGCACAAACATGATGAGCTGACCCTACCATCTACGAGGATCATGCTACTGTCATGTTGACTAGTAAAGTGGAATCACTTCATTGAGCTTGACCCTACCCCATGAGGGTCATGTTATTACCATGCTGACAAGTAATGTTAAGGCATATTATCTCAAGCATAATGTTGAGTTAAATAAAGAGTTTATGAAAACCCCGTCGGGTGCCACTAATGCCCGAGGGTGATGATGAGTTGGTGATCACTTTTGTTGAAGTGATGCACCGGTGATTTTGGTGTGAGTATGGTTTCGGAAATGGATTAGATTTATGATGTGTCGACCGTCCCAACCTTACCAGTACGACCATGATACCCCTTTATGGGACGGGGCTTTGTTGATTACTCTGGTCGGTACTAGCAAAGAGCCACATTACTAGTGGCGGGAGTGATCGGTGTCACTCTTGTGATGGGGTCGTGCCAGGTAGGACGACTATGCCATTATTATGAGTTCCAGGCACACCGTTGGTCCCTGCATGGTTTTTACACTCCAGAGTCGGTGCTCGTAAGACGTACTACATGTGGGCTGGGTACCAATCGAGTGGACCTATTTGTCTAGTATCGTCAGGGGAAAGATGATGATCGGGTACTTACCTCGGGTATATGTGATATACCGCGAGTCGTGGATGACACGGAAGTTTCCCTTTTCTCGTGGGTCCAGCGTATTACCTCCGCAGAGTGTAAACTATTTGAATAGCCGTGTCCACGGTCAAGGACAGTTGGGTGGTGCTGCTTAAACTACGTCTTGTGTTTCCGCATAAACCAAGTGTGTGTGCGTGGTGTTAAAAAGGTGTTTTTATGATAATCACAATAATATGACAAGTCCGATGACTTGGCATATAGGGTAAACCCGGATGGTTTAGCCCTCATTAATACATTGAGATTATGACAAGTCCGATGACTTGGCATATAGGGTGAACCCAGATGGTTTAACCCTCAGCTGATACATTGAGGTTATGACAAGTCCGATGACTTGGCGTATAGGGTGAACCCGGATGGTTCAGCCCTTAGCAGATATGTTGATATCTGTAACCTGTTCTTCAAAAGTAATTCTTTAACTTGTTGCACATACCTGATCATGCCACCACATTGCATTCCATTAAAGAAACATGTTACTGTTATTCCTTACCACATATATTCATATAATGAGCGGTTTGCGAGTACATTCAAAGTACTCATTGGCTTGCCACTGGTTATGTTATTGACCAGACATGCAAGGACCGGAGTTTGGCGATGAGTACGCCGTCGGAGACGAACCTGCGATCTAGGACGCTTCCAAGTCAGAATGCCTGTCGATGTAGGCTTGATGGCATGGGCACCGCTTAGCCCTTACAAGTTTCTGCTACTCGATGTATCCGTTTAATTTGGCTTTAGGCCTTGATCTTGAACCCGACCTTCGGGTCGTTCGATGTAATAAATTCGGTACTTGGATGTAAGACTCTATTATTCAGTATCTGTGTTCAGTGAACATTGATCCTTGGGGTCACTTGGCACGGCGAACTCGACTTGCTAGTCGGGGTCCCCACAGAACTGGTATCAGAGCCATCCTGACTATAGGAAGCCTTAGATAGCATGGACGTTAACCGAGAAAGTTAGAACGCCAGCCTTGCACAAGACTCTTGCACATACAACCTTCCGACTTCTCTCCTATGCCTTGTAGACGGCTGCCGTACCTGAGACGCTTCTGGAGACCGGCTTTCCACTACTCCTAGTGGATTGTCTCGAGAAGTGCCACGTACGACGCACGCCTATCTTCCTCTACCACGAGCACTAGGTCAACACCGACACCAAGAAATATCACGTGGATGTGATAGTGAAGGCTAATGACTCCCCGTCTAGTTGGTTCTTCGAAGGACCACAGATGGGAGAGCTGATGTTGGCAGTGGAGACGGCTGCACGAGAGGCGCTCGTGCAATTCCGCAGCATCCCATCCACGTGAATTGTCTAATGAGCCTGCCACTCATCATCTACCTTTCATTAAGGAAGGAGTGGATGGGAGTTGGACACTCACCCCAGCCACGGAGGATGGAATGCCATTAAGGTTTCAGACCTACTTCAGTCTCTTGTCGGACACCCTGACACACTTCCTGGTTAAGGAATCAATCAAGCTTCGCCAAGAGCTGCACCTAGTCAAAGGACTGCTCCACACTGAGAAGATGCAGAACCGCAAAGTAAAGAAGGCACGCGCACCTGAAGGGAGGGCAGCTGTTGCCACTAGGGGTGGTGTGTTACCCATCCAGGCAGTCCCTCTTCGGAGTCGCCGCCTGACAGCGGAAGAGTACATTGAGATCTTCGCCGCCTCGCCCAAGAGATGCCGTGATGTGTGGATTCTTTCTTCCACTCCTATAAAGGAAGAGGATGTTGATGAAGATGAGGATCCTGTTGAGACCGCCTTTGAGACCGAGCAGTCCGCCGCGTAGGTTTTAGCGTAGGCAATTCGGAGTACCCCGAGCAAAGGGTATCCATGTATCCGTTTTTTTTAATTTGCGTATGTGCGCTTTATGTAAGTCACCTATTGCCTTAGGCAGCCTGTAAGTGACTACATCACCTAGTTGTCATGAATGCAATTTCCAGTTTGTCAAAAACTTTGGTTTTAAAAACTTGGCACATGCATGTATTGGACCCCCCTCTTACTAGGAACGAATCCTTGTATTCCCGAGCAAGGTGGCATTTTGACCTGTCTGTTTCTATGACAGGATGGTGAACGCAACCCGCAACAGCACCTTCGGCAACCCCGGCGCCGGCTCCTCAGGGACGCCGCAGGGAACCAAAGGAGAAGCTCACGCTGGAGGTCACCACGAGCAGCCTAGAGACCTTCCGCCACCACCTCCTCCTGAGAACTTGACGATGGCTCAGTTCCTTCAAGCTCTTCGGGAGGAGCGTCAAGCCAGCAATGCCGCTATCCAGCAGCTGACTCAAGTCCTGGTGGACAACCCGCCGCGGAATGGGAATGGCGGTGGTCGCTCTACTCTTTCTGAGTTCATGCGGACTACGCCCCCCATATTCACGGAGTCGACTGAACCCCTGGACGGCGATGACTGGATTCGCACCATTCAAGACCTCCTTGCGCTGGTCAAGTGCACCGATGATCATGAGAAGGTCCTGTATGCTTCTCACTGTCTCAGAGGCACCGCCAGGGCATGGTGGGATGGATTCCAGATCATGCGGGCAGGGCAAATCATCACGTGGGAGATGTTCAAGGAAGGATTTCACGCGGCTCACATTCCACCTAGACTGATGACCATTAAGAAGCGGGAATTCCGAGCCTTGAGGCAGGGCAGTGGAACTGTTAAGGAGTACCTGCAGAAGTTTAACCTCTTGTCGAGGTACACGCGTGAAGATGTCAACACTGAGGCCGCTAAAGTGGAACGCTTCATGGAAGGGTTACAACAGTCCCTGCAATACCAGCTGGTGGTTTGCGACTGCTAGACTTTCAGCGAGCTGGTTAACAAGGCGCTTATGCTGGAAGACAAGCGTCCTGTGATGGACGACACCCGCAAGCGCAAACTCATAGGCAGTGGAGGACCCGGTAACGCAAGACCAAGACCATGGCAGTCAGCACCTGCAAGACCCAACTTTCAGCAGCAGCAGTACAAGTATCCGGTGTTCCGCCAGAATAACCAGCCTCAGCAGCAAGCCAAGCCAGTAGTCAACCCGCCGAACCACGATGGAGTCAAGACCAACCCTCCGGGGCAAGTCACCTGCTTTGGCTGTGCTCATACTGGGCACTATTCCAAGCAGTGCCCCAACAAGAAGCCCGGTGCACCGCGTCCCAATGCACCCAACCCCTTTCAAGGTGCACCAGGAAGGAACCATGCCCCCCCGCAACCAACAGTTCAACGGTAGGGGCCGGATCAATCACATCACTGCAGAAGAAGCACAGGAAGACCCGGACTGCATTCTGGGTACGTTCCTCGACAACTCAACTCCAGCAACAGTGTTGTTTGATTGTGGTGCTTCGCATTCTTTTGTTACTCAAGGGTTTGCGGAAAAGTGCGGTTTAAAACCCACTTTACTCCACGGGCAGATGGCAATCCAAACCCCGGGAGCAGTATTGAGGACCAACCTAGGGTGTAGAAGGGTCGAGATAGTTATCAATGGGACGAGTTTCTTGGCAGACCTCATTGTGCTTAAATCGCAAGGTGTAGAAGTTATCCTCGGCATGGATTGGTTGGCCAAGCACCAGAGTCTTTTGGACTATGCCAACAGGGCCATCACCATGATAAGCAACCAAGGGGTCAAGGTCAAGTTCGTCTCCGAGCCAGTATCGGCTCACGCACCTTGAGTCAACAGTCTATCTGAGGTAGAGCTTGATCGAGTGCCTATAGTCTCTGAATACCCGGACGTCTTTCCTGACGAGCTAGCCGGAATGCCTCCTGACCGAGACATCGAGTTCATCATTGAGCTCATGCCCGGATCGAGGCCTATTTATAAAAAGCCTTACAGCATGGGTTCCGAAGAGTTGGCAGAGCTGAAGAAGCAGCTGGATGAGCAACTCAGGAAAGGGTTCATCCGTCCGAGTGCGTCACCTTGGGGATCACCTGTTCTATTTGTTTCAAAGAAGGATGGCACCATTCGACTCTGCGTCGACTACCGTTCCCTTAATGAACTCACAATTAAGAACAAGTACCTGCTCCCCAAGATCGAGACCTGTTTGACCAGTTAAACGGGGCGAGGGTATTTTCCAAGATCGATCTTCGATCGGGATACTACCAGTTGAAGATCCGACCCGAGGATATACCCAAGACTGCATTCGTGACCCGGTACGGTCTATATGAATGCACTGTCATGCCCTTCGGTTTGACAAATGCCCCAGCCTACTTCATGTACCTCATTAACAAGGTCTTCATGGAATATTTGGACAAGTTTGTCGTCGTGTTCATCGATGATATACTAATCTTCTCCAAGTCCGAAGAAGAGCATGAGCAACACCTGAGGCTAGTTCTGGAAAAGCTTCGAGAGCACCAACTTTATGCCAAATTCAGCAAGTGTCAGTTCTGGCTGAACGAAGTTGGATTTCTGGGTCATACCCTCACAGCACGCGGTTTGGCCGTAGATCAGTCCAAGATTACTACAGTGACCAACTGGGAATCACCAAAGGAGGTGAAGGATGTCAAGAGTTTCCTCGGGCTCGCGGGATACTACCGAAAGTTTGTCGAAGGATTCTCCAGCATCGCTCGACCTATGACTCAGCTCTTGAAGAAAGGCCGGAAGTTCGAGTGGACACCGGTGTGTGAAGCAAGCTTCCAGGAGTTGAAGAAAAGGCTAACTACCGCCCCGGTATTGGCTACCCGAGACATCAACAAGGAATTCATGATATATTGTGATGCCTCTGGAACCGGGCTCGATGGAGTCCTGATGCAAGATGGCAGGGTCGTGGCGTACTTGTCACGGCAACTGCGACTGCATGAGGAGAACTACGCCACCCATGATCTCGAGCTAGCAACTTTAGTGCATGCTCTGAAGACGTGGCGACATTACCTTCTCGGAAAGCGATGTGAGATATATACAGACCACAAAAGTCTGAAATATATCTTCACTCAAAGGGAGCTGAATATGAGACAGCGAAGATGGCTTGAGTTAATCAAGGATTACGACCTCAGCATTCAGTACCATCTCGGCAAGGCGAACGTGGTAGCCGATGCCTTGAGCCGGAAGGCAGGCTCCTTGAACGTCACGCTCAAGGAAAGGTTACCCGTCTTGTGTGAAGAGATGGAGGGCTTAGGACTTGAGATAGTCGAACCAGGGTACCTGGCCAACCTCGAAGTCAAGCCTACTCTGGCAGACGTCATCAAGAAAGCCCAGAAGGGGCACAAGAGTATCGAAGGCCTCAAGAGGAAGGTGCGAGAAGGCAAAGCCCCAGGATTCTCGATTGATGAGCAAGGAGTACTGTGGTACGGGAAGCGCTTATGCGTACCCAACAAGGCCGAACTTAAGGACTTGATCCTGCAAGAGGCACATGACACACCGTACTCTATCCATCCAGGTGGTACCAAGATGTACCAAGACATCCGAGAACGATTCTGGTGGCATGGCATGAAGAGGGAAATTGGCTCCTATGTCGCTAAATGCGATGTATGTCAGCGAGTCAAGGCTGAACACCAGCGACCCGCTGGATTACTACAACCTCTTCAAGTGTCGGAATGGAAATGGGATAAAGTCGGCATGGACTTCATCACCGGGTTGCCCCGGTCGAATAAGGGTCATAACTCCATTTGGGTCATAGTTGATCATTTGACCAAGGTGGCCCATTTCATCCCCGTTAACACCACTTACGATGGCAGCCAGCTGGCCAGTCTGTACATTCATCGAGTGGTGAGTCTCCATGGAGTTCCCAAAGAGATCGTGTCCGACCGCGGCACGCAATTCACCTCAAGATTCTGGAAGAAGTTTCAAGAAGCTCTCGGAACCAAACTCTCCTTCAGTACAGTTTTCCACCCGCAAATGGGCGGACAGACCGAGAGGGTAAACCAGATACTTGAGGACATGCTCCGTGCTTGTGTTTTGGCCCATGGTGCCAACTGGGAAGACTGCCTACCCTTTTCTGAGTTCTCTTATAACAACAGCTACCAGTCTAGTCTTCAGATGGCCCCATTCGAAGCATTATACGGGCCGAAATGCCGCACCCTGCTCAATTGGTCCGAAACCGGTGAAGGACTAGTTTTTGGACCAGAGGCATTGCAGGAAGCAGGGGACAAGGTTCAGCTTGTCTGAGAGAACTTGGAGGCAGCTAAGTCATGGCAGAAGAGCTATGCGGACCCTCGCCGCAGAAACGTGGAGTTTGTTCCCGGAGACCAGGTGTACTTGCGAGTCACACCTCTCAAGGGGACCAAGCATTTCCACGTCAAAGGGAAGCTAGCTCCAAGGTTCATTGGACCCTTCAAGATCACGGCAAGGCGTGGGGAAGTAGCTTATCAGTTGGAGCTACCTCTTGAGCTTTCGGGTGTGCACAACGTGTTCCACGTGTCACAGCTCCGGAAGTGTTTGCATGTGCCGAACCGTCCCGATCTTTACAAGGACATTGATCACCAAGCTATTGACCTTCAACCGGATCTTACCTACCGCGAGATACCGATCCGCATTTTGGATGAAGGCGAGCGTTGCACCAGAAGCCGCACCATCAAGTTTTTCAAGGTTCAGTGGAGCAACCATACTGAAGAAGAAGCCACGTGGGAACGTGAAGACTATCTCCGATCAGAATTTCCCGAGCTGTTTAACGCTTAGCTTAGGAATCTCGGGGACGATATTCTTGTAAGAGGGATAGGTCTGTCACACCCTGTTTTTCACCCCAAGTATTCTATGTTGCAAAAATCAGAGCTTGCTAAAACTTTTTCAAATAATGTTGTGAGTGCAATGTGAACCCTTGTTTGAGTGTATGCTTGTCTGTTTGATGACTCAAACCTATGAAAACTTATTATTTTGCTCTCTTCAAAAACCCTTTCTCCTTTATATCAAGATCACCTTCATCATGTTGGGATACACTACTAGCTCATGAAGCCAAGTGGCACTTCCAACCAAAGTTGGTGATCTGATCCAAGTATTATTTTTATTCATTAAAAACATTAATTGGTGATTTAAAATATTATTTTCCTATTTTATATCTATGTCTGTTTCTAAGGCGAGTAATGATATTCCCACAAGGAAATTTGCTTTCCTACCTTAGAAAATTCTGAGTAAATTCATGGAAGCTCAGAAGGACATATATTTTCCATATATAAGATTTTCAACCCTACTTTATATTAATATTATTTGAGTAAAACCCTGAAAACCATTTCTGTCTGTTTTAGCTTTTTGAGATGTTTCCAAACGAAATTATCTCAGTAAAATCTCATAAAATTACAGGAGCCCTCACAAACCATATTAGGTGCTCACCTAAAATCTCACCTTGATCCAAGGTGGGGAAGTGCACCTAAAGAGCCCAAAACCCTCTCTGTCCAGAGTAGAGTTGGAACAACTCTACATTGCAAAGTTTCTCCAATGGAGCTGAAACTTTGCAGAGGTGTTTAACACCCCAAATGAGGACTCCACACCAAAGATGAGATTTGTGAGACTCTGTTTGGCCACACTTCCTTTATAAAGGACAGTACTGGTCATTTTGAGACATTTTCAAGTTTACAAAGCCAAACTTGTTCAATGGAGCTCAGATTTGGTGGAACCCCATGTTTTTACCCCAAGACCAAATCTGTTAAGTTTCATTTACACTGGTGGAGTGGAAGCACCCCAAGTCACTATTGAACACCTACTGACACGAAGGTAAAAACCCTCCTAGCCACTGTTTTACCCAATGTCAAGGCCCCAAACTTGGTGGATTAGAGCACCAGAACACCGTGAGCACCCAGTCAATCAGCCCCTCCCCAACACCAAGCACAAGTGACAAGAACTTCAATTTGAGCTACAGGGCAGTACTGGCAACACTAGTGTTCGTTGCTCCCTTGACCAGCTCGAGCTCCCACTAAACCTCAGTGGCTAGGCTCACTTCCAGCAACACTCAGGACATGGAGGACACGTCCCAAGTGCCCCAGAGCGAGCCAGCATGCCGTGGCATGCCAAAACTACGCTCTGGGCGCGCTGCAGTGAGCCACCAGCAAGGGGCCGACACACCGGCCGGTCCCAACCTCCCGAGTTATGTCCAAACGCTCCCCCGACAACCATTCAGTGCAAAGCTACCCCAGGGACCCTCTCCCCCTCGCGCAAGAGCTCAGGCGACGCATGCCCGTGCGCGCCCGACGCGGCCGAGCATGCACAGTCGCTACGGCTTGACCCCACTCGCTTTCCCTCTGCGGCCGTTGCAACAGGAGGTCCTAAACCACGTCCCAAACCCGTGGTTTTGCGGCCAGCACCTCACTGTGCTCGCACGCGCGCCACAGTGAGTCACCGGCGCGCCCGAGTCGGGTCACCGTCGTTGGCCTATAAATAGGTCCCCCTGGCACTCCAGCACCCTCCAAGCAGCTTCAGCACAACCAGTAGACACTCCCTAGCCGCCCAATCGAGCTCGCCGAGCCCTGGTGCTTGAGATCGACCGAGGCCCCTCCGCCTCGGAGCTCCAGTCGATCTCCGGCTACACGTCGGTTCCTGCGCTGCCCGACCTCCCATTACACTCCCCTTGACACCAGGAACATTTCCCCTAACTTTCCCGAGCGAATCCATACCCCTAGCCACTAGTTCAACACCAACCCGAAACCCTTCTGCCACGAGCACCTCGTCGTCGGCGACCCAGACCACGTCCGGTGACGTCCCGACCACGAGCAGGTAGGCGGAGGCACGAGGGACACGTTCCCGTTCCTAGATTGGCCTGAGGACAACGGCAGCCTCGCCGGCGTCCATCTCCACCTCTCTGGCTGGATGTAGGAGAAGGACCCGACAGGTGGAGCCCACCTGTCGGTGTCCTGGGACAGCCAGCGCGCGCAGCCGCAGACGCTGACCCCAGGGGCCCGCAGGTCAGGTTTGAACCTCGCCCGCACGCGCCTGGTGGCCAGGCCTGCTGGCTGGGCCGACTAGGTCCAACCCCTGGCCTTTTCCTTTTATTTTTAATCCATCAAACTAAATGATTTTTATAAAAAGATTTAGCCACTAGAAAAATATAATTCTTCCACCAGTAATTTTCTAAAAATGAGTAGTATTTGTTTTTGTAATAGTTGACATTTATCAAAAACAAAAACTATTTTGATATAATAAAATGATATTAAAAAGCACTTGTTTGCTTCTGTTTGCTTTTAAATAAATATTCTTAGCTAATAAAACTATAGGAAACATTTTTCAAAATAATAAACTAAATTTATTTAAGCCTTGCAACATTTTTAAAAGCACTTTATGATCTGTTTTAGTGAGAGCTAGTATTTATTTATTCCTTTCTTGACGGTAGAGTTACCGAGTGACGGAGGATCCGGAGCGGAAGACCTCGAAGACCCCGGATACCTAGCTGACCAAGGCAAGCAACCCTTTTGCCATGACTTAAGTATATAAAATGATGCATGCTAGAATAGCAAGTATTTTCCGTTACATGTGATGACGATGCCGGTTCATCATTGATGTGATGGTACCGAAGGCTTCTTCGAAGCACTTGCACTGATAGTAATGATATTCACATGGCTCCTCGAAGCACAAATATGATGAGCTGACCCTACCCTCTACGAGGATCATGCTACTGTCATGTTGACTAGTAAAGTGGAATCACTGCATTGAGCTTGACCCTACCCCGTGAGGGTCATGTTATTACCATGCTGACAAGTAATGTTAAGGCATATTATCTCAAGCATAATGTTGAGTTAAATAAAGAGTTTATGAAAACCCCGTCGGGTGCCACTAATGCCCGAGGGTGATGATGAGTTGGTGATCACTTATGGTGAAGTGATGCACCGGTGATTTTGGTGTGAGTATGGTTTCGGAAATGGATTAGATTTATGATGTGTCGACCGTCCCAACCTTACCAGTACGACCACGATACCCCTTTATGGGACGGGGCTTTGTTGATTACTCTGGTCGGTACTAGCGAAGAGTCACATTACTAGTGGCGGGAGTGATCGGTGTCACTCTCGTGATGGGGTCGTGCCAGGTAGGACGACTATGCCATTATTATGAGTTCCAGGCACACCGTTGGTCCCTGCATGGTTGTTACAGTCCAGAGTCGGTGCTCGTAAGATATACAACATGTGGGCTGGGTACCAATCGAGTGGACCTCTTTGTCTAGTATCGTCAAGGGAAAGATGATGATCGGGTACTCACCTCGAGTATATGTGATATACCGCGAGTCGTGGATGACACGGAAGTTTCCCGTTTCTCGTGGGTCCAGCGTACTACCTCTGCAGAGTGTAAACTATTCAAATAGCCGTGTCCATGGTCAAGGACAGTTGGGTGGTGCTGCTTAAACTACGTCCTGTGTTTCCGCATAAACCAAGTGTGTGTGCGTGGTGTTAAAAAGGTGTTGTTATGATAATCACAATAATATGTCAAGTCCGATGACTTGGCATATAGGGTAAACCCGGATGGTTTAGCCCTCATTAATATATTGAGATTATGACAAGTCCGATGACTTGGCATATAGGGTGAACCCGGATGGTTTAACCCTCAGCTGATATATTGAGGTTATGACAAGTCCGATGACTTGGCATATAGGGTGAACCCGAATGGTTCAGCCCTTAGCAGATATGTTGATATCTGTAACCTGTTGTTCAAAAGTAATTCTTTAAATTGTTGCACATACCTGATCATGCCACCACATTGCATTCCATTAAAGAAACATGTTATTGTTATTCCTTACCACATATATTCATATCATAGGCTGATTGCGAGTACATTCAAAGTACTCATTGGCTTGCCACTCATTATGTTATTGACCAGACATGGAAGGACCGGAGTTTGGCGATGAGTACACCGTCGGAGACGAACCTGCGATCTAGGACGCTTCCAAGTCAGAATGTCTGTCGGTGTAGGCTTGATGGCATGGGCACTGCTTAGCCCTTACGATTTTCCGCTACTCGATGTATCCGTGTAATTTGGCTTTAGGCCTTGATCTTGAACCCGACCTTCGGGTCGTTCGATGTAATAAATTTGGTACTTGGATGTAAGACTCTATTTTTCAGTATCTGTGTTCAGTGAACATTGATCCTTGGGGTCACTGGGCACGGCGAACTCGACTTGCTAGTCGGGGTCCCCACAATTTTCTTGCGTGTAAGGATGCCTACGACGCTGAGAAATTACTTCTCAAGTGGAAGGAAAAATCTCTGAAAGCTAGGATGAAATACGACCCAAAGTTTGCCACTTCACCTATCTTTATCACCGATAAGGATTATGAATTCTCCGTCGACCCTGAGATAATCTCTCTAGTCGAGTCTGATCCTTTCCACGGTTATGAGTCTGAGACGGTCGTAGCCCATCTTACCAAACTACACGATATAGCCACCCTTTTCACTAGTGAGGAGAAGATCCGCTACTACTATATCCTTAAGCTGTTTCCTTTCTCTCTAAAGGATGACGCTAAAGCCTGGTTCACTTCTCTTGCTCCTGGATGTGTGAGTAGTCCCTATGATATGGTCTATTACTTCTGTGAGAAATATTTCCCTTCCCATAAGAAGCAAGCTGCCTTGCAGGAAATATACAACTTTGCTCAACTCAAAGAAGAGAGTCTCCCACAAGCATGGGGAAGGCTCATCCAGCTACAGAATGCTTTGCCTGATCACCCTCTTAAGAAGAACGAGATACTTGATATCTTCTATAACAGACTCACCGATGCTTCTAGAGACGACCTAGATAGTTGTGTCGGTTGTGTTTTTAGGGACCGAACTATAGAACAAAATGAGGTCCTTCTGAATAACATCTTGATCAACGATAATGCTTGGACTATTCCCGAACCACCTCCTAAGCCAACTCCTAAGAAAAGAGGTATTCTATTCCTCAGTCCCGAAGATATGCAAGAAGCCAAGAAATCTATGCAAGAGAAAGGCATTAGATCTGAAGATGTCAAAAATCTACCACCTCTCGAAGAGATCCAGGGTCTCGATAACTCGATACAAGTAGTAGAAGTGAATTCTCTGCGTAGGTTTGATGAGAGTGATATTCCTTTTGACAAACCTGCTAGCCTATGCTTTGATGAATTTGACAACTTTGTTGCCAAACAACAGAGTTTCAATGATTATGTTAGCAGACATTTGGAACAAAGTACTCGTATGCTTAGCCATTTAAGTGCTTGTGTAGACAGAAATGTCAATGATGTGAAGCTTCTGAGTAAACATGCCTCTATGATTACTAGTCAGGTAGAACAAGTACTTAAATCTCAGATGACTTGCTCAATGAATTAAATGACAACTCTGTCAGAGTCATTACTAGAGGAGGCAAAATGACTCAGGAACCTTTGTATCCTGAAGGCCATCCTAAGAGAATTGATCAAGGTTCTCAAGGAATTAATGCTGATACACCTAGTCATCCTAAGAAGAAGGATGATAGAAACCTACATGTCAGTTCAGCAAATACCGTCACACCTGAAGAACCAAATGATATTTCTGCGTCTGATAAAGAAACACAATCTGGTGATGAACATGAACCTGGTGACAATATGGACAACGATGTTCATAATAATGCTCAACCTAGCAATGATGAGGATGTGGAGATTGAACCTACGGTTAATCCTGATAACGCACAACCTAAGAGATACGACAAGAATGACTTCACTGCTAGGAAGCATGGTAAAGAAAGGGAGCCATGGGTTCAGAGACCTATGCCCTTTCCTCCTAAACCATCCAAGAAAAAGGATGATGAGGATTTTGAGCGCTTCGTTGAGATGATAAGACCCGTCTTTCTGCAGATGCGGTTAATTGATATGCTCAAAATGTCTCCATATGCCAAGTACATGAAAGATATCGTGACTAATAAATGGAAGATTCCAGATCTTGAGATCTCCACCATGTTGGCCAATTACACTTTCAAAGGTGGAACTCCTAAAAAACTTGGTGAACCCGGAGTGCCCACCATACCTTGCTCCATTAAAGGAAACTACGTAAGAACTGCCTTATGTGACCTTGGAGCCGGTGTTAGTGTTATGCTGCTCTCTCCTTATCGTAGACTTGAACTGGATAAGTTGACACCCACTGAAATTTCTCTGCAAATGGCCGACAAATCAACTGCTTTCCCTATTGTGGTTGCTAACACCACTATCTTAACAGACTTTGTTATCTTGGATATTCCCGAGGACGATGCCATGGTTGTCATCCTCGGAAGACCCTTTTTAAACATTGCAGGGGCTGTTATAGATTGCAACAAAGGCAATGTCACTTTCCATGTCAACGGTAATGAGCATACGGTGCACTTTCCGAAGAAACAATATCGAGTACATTGCATCAATGCTATCGAAAAAACTTCATCGATTCTTATTGGGAGCTTTGAATGCCCTATTCCTCGTGTCAAGATGAAGTATGATTCGAAAATTCTCCGTTCTCTTTTGCGATTCGAGAAGGTTTTGTCATGAGGATTTGATCAACCCCATTGACGGATTTCTTTCAATGACCATGCAATGGATGAATCAAGGAGTCACATACCTCTGTTTTAAGCTTTCACTTTCTGTTGCTTAGAAGAAAAATGATAGATTTAGTTTAGTTTTCCCTTCTTTCTGTTTTAGCGTCCCGGGGAAAAATACCCTGAAAATAAAAGTTCTCCGATGGTCCTGAAAATCAAACATGATTTTTTTTGGAATATTTGAAAAATACTAGGACTGAGAGCTGGCCTGAGGGCCACCCTAGTGGGCCACAAGCCCTGTAGCCGCCCCCCCTGGTGGTGGCTACCAAGCTTGTGGGGCCCACAGGGACCCCCTCCACTCCTTCCAGCTCCCATCCTCTTCTTCTACCTCTAGAAAAAATCGTTACGCAGCTCAAACCCGTGTTCTTGCTCATTTGGCTGTGATTTTTGATCTCCTTGCTCGAAGCACCATTCTCCGAACCGTTTTGGGTAAATTACTCCTTGGTAAGTGACTCCCCCATTGGTCCAATTAGTTTTTGCTCTAGTGCTTTATCCTTCGCGTATTCTTGCTACCTTGGTGACCCTGTACTTGAGCTTGAAATATTGATTTTAGCTGGTCCCAAGTAGTTTTAGCGCATGATACGGTCTCTAGGCACTAGTAGGAGTAATTGCTACAAGGTGTGGTTGGTCTTTATTCACTTTTCTCTTGAACTTCAAAAATTTCAACAAAAAGAAATTATGTTCACGAGGAAGTTTCATGGTGGTTCCTCAAGTAAGAAGGGTCCCCGTCTTTCTATTCGGGAGCCCGATCCTTATCAACTAAGGGATGCACCAGTACAACCATGTGAATGGCCTTACGATGAGTTCATGATCGAAGCAGGCTTCAAGGATGACTTTTATACACTTGTCCGGAATGCCGGGTTAGAAGAATTCCTCTCAGATAAATGTGAACAGTATGGTATGCTCACTACCTCTTTCGTGCATAGATTTAAAATTTAAGTTGGCTTTGACTCATCCATACTGTTTGATCTGTATGATAAATCCTACACCATGGATTTGGAGGGTTTCAATAGGATTTGCAAGATACCCGATGAGGGTAGTCTTAATGATCCTGGTAAGTCTTCGTTAGAGATTTTGTCTCTAGTATAACAGTTGGAGAAACTAGAGACATCACGCAAGCTACCATAGGAAACATTCATTTCCCTGCCTTGCACTACTTTGCCCTCTTTATAGGTAGATGCATTAACGACAAGGTTGCACATTGTCACCTATGTGCATCCGACCTGAGTATCCTTAAGAGCGCAGTAACAGGTGACAGGAGCTTCAACATGGGAGCTATAATAGCAAGGAGGCTTAATAATAATGCCATTAATGGGGATTTCTTTGGTGGAATTTATGCTACGTGCTTAGCAAATTTTTTTGGAGTACCCATCCGTTCAGGAGACCCTCCCTCTCCGTACAGTCTACCTTGATCGTGTCGCTCTAACACGCTACCAGTTCCTTGAGAAGGATGATGAATCCCTCCTATACCGTTTGATATTTAATCGGCACCGTGTTTTCCATATTACCCTTCCTGCTCCTGCTTTCTTTGACTTTCAGGTAAAACGGAGATACTACATAACCATAGGAGAGGTAGAGGAGTATGAGAGGGAGGCGACGGCTGCTCATCTTTGTGAGGCAGCTATTCAGGCAGTGGTTGCAGCACTCCCGTATAACACCCATTATGATTTTGGGTTTCTCGAGGACCATCCATGGGAGTAGACCAAGCTAGGCCAAAAGCCTAAGCTTGGGAAAGTACGTGTTCTCACCGACCTTTCATTCATGCTTATGCTTTCACTTTGATTAGTCGGTGTTTACACTTTGCCACTGTATTATCCATGCTAGTTTATTTTTGTTTTTTTGTTTTCTTGTTTTGTGTCCTTTTGAGAAAACCCAAAAATATTTTCCTTTCTTATTTTGCTTGTTGGGAGTTTTCCCGTGTAAATAGTTTTCCCGACCTTTCTCACCGACCAAGGTACAAGATATTGGTTACAATGTTTAGTGGCTCTTGCATGCATACCTGTTTAGCTTTCAAAGAGCCATATTACTTTGTGTTCTCCTTTGTGTTTGCGTGCAGTATCAGCTTAGTCCAATGCACGAGCACTCTTATTATTTCTCACATTGTTCGATTGTGCAAGTGAAATGCAATAATGATGATATATGATGAAGTGACTGAGACTGGAAAAGCTGGTATGAACTCTATCTATTTTGTTTTTGTAAATATGACTAGCTTATCGTCCCAGATTTAGCTTTGTTGTGAGAGAACCATGTTTGCAATGACAACTTAGAGATCATAGTTTCTGATGCCATGCTTAATTAGCTGAGAGTTTATAATGGTTTGTCTTGAATGCCAACATAGATTTTGAGATGACTATGATGTAGTATGATAGGATGGTATTCTCCTTTGAATGATTCAAGTGGCTTGACTTGGTGCATGTTCATGCATGTAGTTGAAACAAAATCAACATAGCCTCTATGATGTTCGTGTTCATGGTGATTTATATCCTGTTCATGCTTCCACTCAATGTTAGTCAAACTCATTGCATCTGGATGACTATTCTCCCTCTCTAGTTGGTCGCTTCCCAGTCTTTTGCTAGCCTTCACTTGTACTAAGAGGAATACTGCTTGTGCATCCACTTCCATAAACCCAAAAGTTTTTCCATGAGAGTTCACTATACCTACCTATTTGCGGTATCTATCTGCCGTTCCAAGTAAATTTGCATGCGCCATTCTCTAAACCTTCAAGAAATAATCTGTTTTGCATGCCCAAACGGCTCATGTGGTGACAGGGGGCTATTGGTATCTTCCATTTTAGGCGTGTTATCCTCGACATGTGTTTATTCACTGTCATTCACGAGAAAGGGGCCGGTAATTGGAATGCCTAGTTCCACGCTTAAATCAAAAACATAACTATAAAACAAGACTCCCCACGGATTGATGTTAGTATGGACGGTACCCGAGGATTCGGCTAGCCGTCGAGTGTGATTCATTGGTGGTGGGGGAGTTAAAACTTTACTTTTCTGTTTGGGAACCGCCTATAGCATGAGTAGCATGGAAGATATTGAGAACTCTTGGTCATTGCGTTGACAATGAAAGCATGCCACCCAAAATTATTATCTCTGTTTTCAAAGCTTGAGTTGTGGCACCTCTGCAAATCAATGCTTCCCTCTGCGAAGGGCCTGTCTATTTATTTTCCTGTTAAGTCATCCTCCTCTTGAACAAGCACCAATTAGAGTGTACCTCTGTCATTTTTATGCTTTGCTTTTGATTGATATTGAGTATGACTATGACTGGATCTTCGTTGCTATGAATTACAATGTTTAGTCAGCCCTTGATCTTTGAAAGTGCTCTGCATTTATGTTTTGCGGTCTCAGAAAGAGCTAGCGAGATACCACTTATTCATATTGCTTCATGCTTGTTTTGATTGAATTGTTGGTATCTGAAACTCATTATTATTTCCTCGCTAGCTAATTATGCCATTGATATTAGTTTACCGTGAGACCTATGTGTCACTTGCTTATGTGATTAACTTGTGATCTTGCTGAAATTCTGGTTATGAGTTAGACATAGTTGCAACAACAAGATCAAACACAGTTTGTCAAAGTTTTTCTTTCTCTTTTCAGTTTGTCAACTGACTTGCTTGAGGACAAGCAAGGTTTTAAGCTTTGGGGAGTTGATACGTCTCCATCTTATCTACTTTTCCAAACTCTTTTGCTCATGTTTTGGACTCTAATTTGCATGATTTGAATGGAACTAACCTGGACTGACGCTGTTTTCAGCAGAATTGCCATGGTGTTGTTTTTGTGCAGAAATGAATTTTCTCGGAACATCCTGAAAATTTACGGAGAATATTTCTGGAACGTATGAAAAATACGTGCGCAAAGATCCACCGGAGGGGACGGGTGCTACTGCAACAAAAGACCTTCCAACGGCGCCAGAAATAGGTGTGTCGACGGCACCAGGCATCCTTCTGCTACGGCTACGCCTTAAGAGACTTCCTAGGCAAATATGCAAAGGATTTCCCCCGTGGCCTTGGAGCCTTGCGTTGGTGTTCCCTCGAAGCGGAAAGGGTGATGTAGCACAGCGGTGGTAAGTATTTCCCTCAGTTTGAGAACCAAGGTATCGATCCAGTGAAGCAGTATCACAAGAGCATGCACAAACACAAAAAGCTTGCTCCCAACGCTATGAAGGGGTTGTCAATCCCTTATAGATTGTTCGCCAAGTGAGAACTAAAAGCAACAAAGTAACAAAGCAAAGTAAAAGCAAAAGTGGAAACGATAGATGTGAATAGACCCAGGGGCCGTAGTGTTTACTAGTGGCTTCTCTCATGAAAGCAAGTAGACGGTGGGTGAACAAATTACTGTCGAGCAATTGATAGAACCACGCAAAGTCATGACGTCATCTATGGCAATGATTATATCTATAGGCATCACATCCAAAACAAGTAGACCAATACTTTCTGCATCTACTAGTATTACTCCACACGTCGACCGCTATCCAGCATGCATCTAGTGTATTAAGTCCAAAAGAACAGTGTAACGCCTTAAGCAAGATGACATGATGTGGATGGACAATCTCATATCTACGACAGAGCCCACCTTGTTACACTTGATGGCAACTACACGATGTGTGCCTTGCTGCCCCTACTGTCATTGGCAAAGGTCACCACACGGTAAGAACCCAAAACCAAGCACTTCTCCCATTGCAAGAATCATAGATCTAGTTGGCCAAACAAAACCTAAGACTCGGAGAGACTTACAAGGATATCAAATCATGCATATAAGAAATCACCAAAGACTCAAATATATATCATAGATAATCTGATCACAAATCCACTATTCATCGGATCGTCAAACACACCGCCAAAGAAGATTACATCGGATAGATCTCTATGAAGATCATGGAGAACTTTGTATTGAAGATCCAAGAGAGAGAAGAAGCCATCTAGCTACTAACTACGGACCCGTAGGTCTGAAGTGAACTACTCACGAGTCATTGGAGGGGCGATGATGATGGTGAAGAAGCCCTCCAACTCCAAAGTCCCCTCCCGCAGGGCACCGGGAAGGGTCTCCAGATGAGATCTCGCGGAAACGGAAGCTTGCGGCGGCGGAAAAGTAATTTCGTGGATCCCTTGATTTTTTTCTTATTTTTAGGGAATATATAGGCGCAAGATCTAGGTGAGGGGACGCCATGGAGGCCACAAGCCTGCCCACCGCCGCCCCCTGGTGGCGGAGTGGGGGCTTGTGGGCTCCCTGTAGCACTCCTGGCTTGGCCCACATGCCCCCTGATCTTCCATTCGGGAAAAAATCATTTTGGGGATTTTATTCCGTTTGGACTTCGTTCAAAAATCAGATCTGAAAAGAACCAAAAACACAGAAAAAACAGGAACTCGCACTTGGCACTGAATTAATAAGTTAGTCCCAAACAAGATATAAAAGGTACATAAAACATCCAAAGATGACAAGATAACAGCATGAAACCATCAAAAATTATAGATACGTTTGAGACGTATCAACGGGCCAGTGGGCCACAAGCCATGTAGCCGTCGCCCCCCTTGTGGCGGCTACCAAGCTTTTGGGGCCCACGTGGCTCTGCCGCCCCCAATTCCAGCGTTATTTATTCCCTTTTGTCCCAGAAAAAATCAAGAGAGAAGATTTCATCGCGCTTGAGATACGGAGGCGCCGCCACATCCTGTTCTTCATCTGGAGGGCAGATCTGGAATCCGTTTTGGGCTCCGGCGAGGGGAAATCGTCGCCATCGTCATCATCAATCTTCTTCCCTCTCCAATTCCATGAAGCTCTTCATCGTTTGTGAGTAATCTATTCGTAGGCTTGCTGGGCGGTGATGAATAGGATGAGATCTATCATGTAATCGAGTTAGTTTTGACGGGGATTGATCCCTAGTATCCACTATGTTCTAAGATTGATGTTGCTAATACTTTGCCATGCTTAATGCTTGTCACTAGGGCCCGAGTGCCATGATTTCAGATCTGAAATTATTATATTGTCACCAATATATGTGTATTTTAGATCCAATCTTGCAAGTTGTAGTTACCTACTATGTGTTATGATCCGGCAACCCCGGAGTGACAATAACCGGAACCACTCGTCGTGATGACCGTAGTTTGAGGAGTTCATGTGTTCACCAAGTGCTAATGTGTTGTTCCGGTTCTTTATTAAAAGGAGAACCTTAATATCCCATAGTATCCTTTTGGACCCCGCTGCCACGGGAGGGATGGACAATAGATGTCATGCAAGTTTTTTCCCTAAGCACGTATGACGACACACGGAATGCATGCGTACATCACATTGACGAACGGGAGCTAGCCTCATACCTCTCCGTGTTATAACTGTTGCATGATGAATGTCATCCAACCAATCATCGACCCATTGCCTACGAGTTTGTCCCACTACTGCTGTTACTTGTTTTGCTCTGCTGCTGTTACTATTGTTGCTGCTACTGTTACTTGTTGCTACTGTTACTTGCTTTGCCCTCCTGCTGCTACCACTACTGTTACTTGTTGTTGCTACTTGCTACTGCTGTCACTACTGTTGTTCCTGGCCACTGCTGTACCTACTACAATAGTTTTTCTCGCACCGTTGCCGGCAAAGAATATTTCCCGTCCACATGCAACTTCTGGCGCCATTGATACAACAATTAGGAATAGTCTGCCGTCAACAAATCGTTTCTAGCACCATTGTTATCATACTACTTTGTTGTTGACACTTTGCTTGTAGATACTAATCTTTCAGGTGTGGTTTAATCTGACACATTCAGCTGCTAATAATTGAGAATACACTTTCAATTCCCGTCGTGCGAACCAACAAATTTGGGTTGAAAACTCTAGCCTCGAAAACTGCCTCGATCCCACGCGCTGGTGGGCTATTGCAAGTCGATTTCTAATTGTTGAGTAATCGAGAACAACATTTTTCTAGCCATTGCCAGGGATCTGCTAATACTGTCGGCACGCTACCTCCACATCTACCGTCGGGATTAGTTTTAAACCTTAATAATTGTTATTTAGTACCAGCTTTGAGCATGAATATTGTATCAGGGTCTTGCTTAATGCGAGACGCTACTAATTTAAGTCAGAGAATAATGGTTGTTCTATTTATATGAGTGATATGTTTTATGGACATGCTCCGCTGGTGAATGGTTTATTCTTGATGAATTGCGATCGTGATGTTACACATATTCATAGTGTGAGTACCAAAAGATGTAAAGTTGATAATGATAGTCCCACATACTTGTGTCACTGCCGCCTTGGTCATATTGGTGTTAAGCGCATGAAGAAGCTCCATATTTATGGACTATTAGAGTCTCTTGACTTTGAATCATTTTACACATGCAAACCGTGCCTCATGGGCAAGATGACTAAGACTCCAATCTCAGGAATAATGGAGAGAGCAACTGACTTATTGGAAATAATACATACTGATGTGTGTGGTCCAATGAACGTTGAAGCTCGCGGTGGCTATCGTTATGTTCTCACTCTCACCGATGATTTGAGTAGGTATGGGTATATCTACTTGATGAAGCACAAATCTGAGACGTTTGGAGGAGCACAATTCAGAGTGAGGTTGAGAATCAACATGACAGAAAAATGAAGTGTCTACGATCTGATCGTGGAGGAGAATATTTGAGTCACGAGTTTGGCACACACCTAAGGAAGTGTGGAATTGTTTCACAAATGATGCTGCATGGTACACCACAACGCAACGGAGTGTTTGAACGTCGTAATCGCACTTTATTGGATATGGTATGATCTATGATGTCTCTTACCGACTTACCGCTATCATTTTGGGGATATGCATTGGAAACTGCAGCATTCACTTTAAATAGGGCATCGTCTAAATCCATTGAGACGACATCGTATGAACTATGGTTTGGCAAGAAATCTAAGCTGTCGTTTCTAAAAGTTTGGGGCTGCGATGCTTATGTGAAGAAACTTCAACCACAAAAGCTCGAACCCAAAGCGGAGAAACGCGTATTCATAGGATACCCCAAGGAAACTATTGGGTACACCTTCTATCTTAGATCCGAAGATAAAACCTTCGTTGCCAAGAACGGATCCTTTCTAGAGAAAGAGTTTCTCTCAGAAGAAGTAAGTGGGAGGAAAGTAGAACTTGATGAGGTAATTACACCCCTCTCGAACCGGAGAGTAGCGCAGTGTGGGAAATTGTTCTTGTGGTGCCTACACCAACTATAGCGGAAGTTAATGATGATGATCATGAAGCTTCGGATCAAGTTCTACTGAACCATGAAGGTCAACAAGGTTACGATCCACACCAGAGTGGTACGACAACCTTGTGATGGAAATCATGTTGTTAGACAATGGTGAACCTTCAAACTATGAAGAAGCAATAGCAGGCACGGATTCCAACAAATGACTTGTGGCTATGAAATCCGAGATAGGATCCATATATGAGAACAAAGTATGAGCTTTGGTGGACTTGCCCGATGATCGGTGAGAACAAAGTATTTGACCGTTTACAAAGCTCGACTTGTCTCAAAGGGTTTTCGACAAATTCAAGGAGTTTACTACGATGGGACTTCCTCTCCCTTAGAAAAGCTGAAGTCAGTACGAATCATGTTAGCAATTGCCTCTTTTCATGATTATGAAATTTGGCAAATGGACGTCAAAACAACGTTCCTTAACGGGTATCTTAAGGAAGAGTAGTATATGATGCAACCAGAAGGTTTTGTCGATCGTAAGAGTGCTAACAAGGTATGCAAGCTCCAGTGCTCCATCTATGGGCTGGTGCAAGCATCTCGGAGTTGGAACATTCGCTTTAATGAGGTGATTAAAGCGTTTGGGTTCTTACAGGTTTATGGAGAAGCCTGTCTATACAAGAAAGTGAGTGGGAGCTCTGTAGCTTTCCTCATACTATATGTGGATGACATATTATTGATGGGGAATAATATAGAGTTATTGGAGAGCGTAAAGGCCTACTTGAACAAGAGTTTTTCAATGAAGGACCTTGGAGAAGCTGCATACATATTAGGCATCAATATCTATAGAGATAGATCGAGACGCCTCATAGGTCTTTCGCAAGGTACATACCTTGACAAGATATTGAAGAAGTTCAATATGGAAAACTCAAAGAAGGGGTTCTTGCGAGTTTTGCAAGGTATGAGATTGAGTAAGACTCAGTCACCGACCATGGCAGCAGATAGAGAGAAGATGAGTACTATCCCCTACGCTCCAGCCGTAGGCTCTCTAATGTATGCCATACTGTGTACCAGACCTGATATAAACCTTGCCATAAATTTGGTAGGGAGGTACCAAAGTGATCCCGGTATGGAACACAGGACAATGGTCAAGAATATCCTTAAGTACCTGAAAAGGACAAAGGAGATGTTTCTCGTTTTTGGAGATGACGAAGAGCTCGTTGTAAAGGATTACGCTGATGCTAGCTTCGACACAGATCCGGATGACTCAAAGTCACAAACCGGATACGTGTATGTTTTGAATGGTGGGGCAGTGAGCTGGTGCAGCAGCAAGCAAGACGTCGTGGCAGAATCTACATGCGAAGCGGAGTACATAGCTGCTTCAGAAGCGGCTCATGAAGGGATTTGGATGAAGAAGCTCATCACCGACCTTGGAGTGGTTCCAAGCGCGTCGGGTCCATTGCCATAGCCAAGGAGCCCAGATTTCACCAGAAGACCAGCCACATCCAACGCTGCTACAACTACATCCAGGACCAGGTCCTGAGACGAGTAATAGATATTTGTAAAGTGCACACGGATCAGAATATTGCAGACCCGTTGACTAAACCTCTTCCTCGAGAAAAACATGATCAACACCACCATGCTATGGGTGTTCAATAAATCACAATGTAACTAGATTATTGAGTCTAGTGCAAGTGGGAGACTGTTGGAAATATGCCCTAGAGGCAATAATAAAATGGTTATTATCATATTTCCTTGTTCATGATAATGGTCTATTGTTCAAGCTATAATTCTATTAACACGAAACAGTAATACATGTGTGAATAAATAGATCACAATGTGTCCCTAGCAAGCCTCTAGTTAGCTAGCTCGTTGATCAATAGATGATCATGGTTTCCTTATCATGGACATTAGATGTCATTGATAACGGGATCATATCATTGGGAGACTGTTGTGATGGACAAGACCCAATCCTAAGCATAGCACTAGATCGTGTTGTTCGTATGCTAAAGCTTTTCTAATGTCAAGTGTCTTTTCCTTCGACCGTGAGATTGTGCAAATCCCGAATATCGTAGGAGTGCTTTGGGTATATCAAACGTCACAACGTAACTGGGTGATTATAAAGGTGCACTACGGGTACCTCCGAAAGTGTCTGTTGGGTTGGTACGAATCAAAATCGGGATTTGTCACTCTATGTGATGGAGAGGTATCTCTAGGGCCCACTCGGTAGAACATCATCATAATGAGCTCAGTGTGACTAAGCAGTTAGTCACGGGATGATGTGCTACGGAACGAGTAAAGAGACTTACCAGAAACGAGATTGAACAAGGTATGGGTATACCGACGATCGAATCTCTTGCAAGTTCTATACTGACAGACAAAGGGAATTGTATACGGGATTGATTGAATCCTTCACATCGTGGTTCATCCGATGAGATCATCGTGGAACATGTGGGAACCACCATGGGTATCCAGATCCCGCTGATGGTTATTGGATGGAGAGTGTCTTGGTCATGTCTGCATGCCTCCCATACCCGTAGGGTCTACACACTTCAGGTTCGATAACGCTAGGGTTATAGGGAATTGTTATACGATGTTACCGAAGGTTTTTCAAAGTCCCGGATGAGATCCCGGGCGTTACGAGGAGCTCTGGAATGGTCCGGAGGTAAAGATTCATATATAGGATGGATGGGTTTGGACGTCGGAAATGTTTCGGGCACCACCGTCAAAGTACCGGGACCACCGGAAGGGTTCCGGAGGCCCACCAGTAGAGGCCACCAGCCCCAGGAGGCTACATGGGCCAAGTCTGAGAGGGAACCAGCCCCTGGGTGGGCTGGTGCACCCCCACACCTAGCCCATGGCGCCTGAGAAGGGGAAGGGGGGACCCTAGCGCAGGTGGGCCTAAGGCCCACCAGGGGGTGCGCTACCCCCTCCTCCCCTCCTGGCCACCACCCCTTCCCCATCTAGGGCTGCCCCCCCCTCAAGGGGGAAACCCTAAAGGGGGGGCGCCACCCTCCCTTCCCCCTATATATAGTGGGGGTTTTGGCCATTGGAGATACGGTTTTCCATCTCTCTCTCGGCGCAGCCCTGCTCTTCATCTTCCTCCTCTACTACGGTGCTTGGCGAAGCCGTGCCGGGAGACCCCGTCTCTCCATGGACACCACGCCGTCGTGCTGCCCGAGATCTTCCCCAACCACTCCCTCCTCCTTGCTGGATCAAGGTGCAGGAGATGTCACCGGGCTGCACGTGTGTTGAACACGGAGGTGCCGTCGTTCGGCACTAGATCGGAATCACACCGCAATCTGAATTGCCGCGAGTACGACTCCTTGAACCGCGTTCTAGCAACGCTTCTGCTTAGCGGTCTTCAAAGGTATGAAGATGCACTCTCCCCTCTCTCGCTGCTGGTCTCTCCATAGGAAGATCTGAATATGGCATAGGAAAATTTTGAATTTTTGCTATGTTTCCCAACACCTCAGGGGGTGCTTCTTTCCGATGAAGCGCCTACAGGTGAGCCCCCAGCCCCGAGCATGGATTTGGGATTAGAGACTCCTCGAGCGCCTCTCCCTCTCATCATGTAGAAAGTGAGAGCTCTGGTTGGCCACTTGAGAATGTTGATGGTTTGCGTGCCACGCCGTGGGGCTTGCTCTGCACCATGGCGGGCGTGCTTCAGCGTCTAAGAACGAAGCTTGCGAGCACTAAACTCCACCTGGAGGGCGAGCGCCGGCACCTTACATCGGGGTGGCGCCAGCTTGAAGTTGTCATGAACCTCGACCGTCTGCAGCGTGAGCACGTCCGCGCAGAGGCGGAGAGGTTTCTTGCCGCGGCGGCGGAAGCCCGCGAACATGCTCTCACCGAGGCTTAGGAGGCTGATTGTCGGCGCACGGCCTCCGAGGATTGCCATAGGGAGCTTTGCGCCCTCGACGCCGATCTTGAAGAACAGGCTCGACTGAGGGCCACCTAAGGGGGCCCGCCCGCTGAGTTCTTCCCTGCCGGCGTGGGCTTTCGAGCATCCGCCGACTCACTGGTGCTGGTAGAGGTGGAGCAGAGAGTGGAGTGGGAGTGTTTGGAGGTGAAGGAGCGCTAGGTGTATCTTGTTGAGGAATCCCTTGCCTCTCATGAGGCGAAGCTTTAGGAGGAGAACGAAAAGGGGGTGGCGGAGGCTCAGTGTTCCCTTCTTCTCGGCTATTGTGCCTAGCTGAGCCTCCAGGAGTCCCGCTTCTGCGAGCGTCACGACCACCTGAAAACCGAGGTCAATGCCCTCCAAAAAAGTTTTGATCAGGATGTGAAACATCGACAGGTCACACTGGACACCTAGGCTACTGCCAAAGGTAAACTGTCTCTTCTTTACAAATAGGTGAAAGGCGCGGCTTCCCTGGTTGGAGAGACCTGTGGAGAGGCGATCCACATTCACGGACACCAACTTGAATGCTCCCGAATGTTCCAATCCCTCGAGGGGAGAGCCTCCCGGGCTTTGAGAGACACCTGCGGGGAGGGTGTCTCAAGCCCCCTGGTCCCTGGGCTTCTTCCTCCGTATTGTAGAGCGTCTTGAGGCGGGTAACGAGAAGGCCCACGCGCTTGTAGAGGAGAAGAGCGATGACCTCTTGGGACAAGGGGCCTCAGACGTCTTCAACCACCTCCTTCGCCTTGACCCAGAGTTTGACTTCGCCGTTGTGCTGCATCCGGTGCTAGAGACGATCCGCACCGCCCTGGCCGAATGGGTCGAGGTCCATGTCGAAGACGTGGTGACACGGCTCACTCCTGAAGGCTGTGGCGTGAGTTCGGGCAATGATGTGTCCTCCTGATGCGGCGCCTTGTCCTCCTGATATGGTTATGTATTAGCTTTAATAGCAACATGTAACTGAATGGTACCTTTCAACACGTCCTTTGAGGACGAGGTGTGTGCCATGTTTTCTTCCTGGCCATGGCCGCTGCCAGCCCCGTGTTGTCGCGACGCTAACGGTCTAACCCGCGAGCATGTCTCCATTCATGACGATTCCTCCCTGCTTGTGGGGCGGCTTGAGGACCCTTTCGACACTCTATGTCTACAGGTCCCGGTCCCGCACATTTCCCTGCCGCCGTGAGGCGCAACCCGTTACCAAGGTTGTTCCTCACAGGGCAAAGCCCCGACGCCCTGGGTCCCGACGTGGGCGGCACCTAGGTGGTCGAGTGGCCTTGCAACCCGTAAGGCTCTTGAGGCATGTTGCTCAGGAGTCCCCTTTGGTGCTCGAGCGATTCCCCATCTCGCCCCTCTTGTGGTTGCCTCGGGAGGTCTGAGGGTCTCCCGATGTTCCCGTGAATCACCAATCAAAACCAAGGGAGAAAGAGAACTCGAGTTTCAATAAAACTAGAGAACATAGAGAAGAAATCCCCGCCCTTCTTTTCTTTTCAAAACATCAAGCAAAGAGATCTTTGAGCCTTTGACAGCTCAAAATACAAACGGGGTGGCCCCTGAGGGTCACAACTTGAAGCACAAGAAAACAATGAAAAACGGCCGCGTCTTGCTCCTAAGCTATTCACCGCATCCGTCTCGCCCCAGCATGGAGCATAGGGCTTCCATTTGGCGTGGGATGGACTCCTCCGCTTCCTCGGGGGGGGGGGGGGGACGCTGGGCGTATACAGCCTCGTCCCGTTATTACATGAGAGTGTCACGGTGGGGGTGTATCTGGGAGGTCGCGAGGACTCTTCGGCCTCACGAGTGTCCCTACCCCCGAGGCATAGGCGCCTGATTCCGAAAGTCATTGGTGGACTGTGTTGATTGCCTCAGTATTCTCCCCAGCGCGGAGCATAGGGTTGCCACTAGGCATGGGATGGACCCCTTCCGCGTCCTCAGGGCGGGTGGGGGGGGGGGCTGGGTGTATACAACCTTGGCTCGTTATTATGTGAGAGTGTGATGGGATGAAGTAGGTTCTGGAAAGATTGAAGGACGATGCTGAGGCGTCACGGGTCGATGCTGGTCCCTCGACGCTTCGGGAGCCCCATACCACTCAGGCGCGTGATCCGCTCATGGTCCCAGTGATCGTAGCGGCATGGGATGACCGGCCCTGAGCGAGCCCTCGAGCGTGGGAGGAGCCCCCAGCGCTCGCTGGCTAGAGAGCTCGCCCAGACGGTAGGTCCTGAGTCCCTAGGGCGTTGCCCCATCACGCCTTGCTGGGTCCCCCCAGGTTCCCACGTTGGTACCCTCGGCCATGACCCCACGTCGGGCTAGCCCATCCCGAGGGTAACGGCGGGTGCCCGAACACCCGCTGGGGATCGAACGAAGCCTGCACTGGAGACATGGGCATGTGTTCCACCCTTAGTCCCTAGGCAGGCGTCGCACGCCCCGGGGGAAGGGAAGGATATACCACCTGGACCCCAGGTTAGGATCGTCTGGCCCGGGAACATGGGCGTGTGCTCCACCCTCCATTCCCAGGCTGGGGTCTCTCGGCTGGGACACAAGGGTGCGTCCACCCTATCCTAGGCGAGGGGTCCCCGGTCCCCAGACCCATAAGCAGCTCCCGGCCAGCAAGTGTGCCCCGCAAGGACACCCGTGCCGGGCGTCCCCGCGAAGCCACCCCCGTGAGCAACCCCCGCGGTGTTGTTCATACCTGTTGCGCGTTGGCTGCCTGTGGGGTCGCGCGCGTGCGTCCTGCCGCGGTGATGGTCCACGTTGCTTCCTCCGTAGGCCGGACGTGTGCCGGCGCGGTCATCGGCGAACTATCTGCACCTCCAGGGGTTGATATAGTCGGGCCTCTGGTACTCCCTCCTCATTTTGTGAAGCACGCCGAGGGACGCTGGATGACGCCTCCCCAGCGCGGCCAATACCCGTTTCTCTAGGGGCTCCCGCCGGACCCCCAGTGGGGACAGGCCTGGGTGGGTCTCTGATGCGTGCCCGCGCGGTTCCCCTGTTGTAGCCCCTGGAGGTGCGGGCTGATGAGCGCGGCTCCCAGGGGGGTGCGCTTAGGTCTTGGCGGCGACGTCGCGCCCAAGACCGCACCTGCTCCCACCGACGCGGCGGCTGCGGGTGGCGTGTCGGCGCCTGAGCTCATGTGCCACCAAGAGCGTTACATGTCTGTGCATCGGGTGCTGCCAGACTCCAGAGGGGGGTGGAACAGCCTGTACACGTGGAAACATCGGGGCGACGGGGGGATGTCGCGTGGTTGGTGAAGGCGGCATCCCCCTACGCTTGTTGGAAGCCCGTCCGGTGTGAACGACGGCCGATGGGGTGGCGGAGCATCGCAGGACATTCCCGCCCGCATGCGCCGATCGTGCCACGCGTGCGGCCCGCCTCTCCGCGGGGACTGGCCATCCCCCTACCATGAGTGTGACTAGGTTCAGTGAGCCGAGCCCTGTGAGAGACCTTGAGACACCCCCTACCTGGCGCACCAAATGTCGGATTTCGGGCTCCGCAAAACTCTAAAGATTCAAACACAGGGGTGTGTACGAAGATCTCTTGTGTGCTCGCCTCACCTAACTAGCTACTCGTCGGGGATGGCAAAGAACTCACTCGATGGTGAGGAAGACACAGAACACAGCAGTTTAACCAGGTTCGGGCCGCTGGGAAGCATAATACCCTACTCCTGATTTGGTGGATTGCCTCTCGTGGAGGTCGGTGGATGAACTAGTACAGTGTGAGAGGGCCTCCGGAGGCTGGATGGCCGTTGTGTGGTGCCAATGGGCAAATGAATGGATCTCCCTCCTCTATGAACTAACCTACCCACTATATATAGTGGCGGCCCCGGTCCTCTTCCCTTATTGTTTCGGCAGGAAGGGATCCCACAATAGCCAAATTTGAAGGGGAACAGGGGAACATGCTCCCCTTGCCCAAAGGTGGCCTTTGCGTGCAAAGTGACTATCAGCGCACCAGGGTCGGGTCCAGGGATGACATCCGTCCTGCTAGCGGGCAGCTACGACTTTGTTACACCAGAAGGGAAACTTCGGAAGATACCTTGGGAACCCGCGTACGTCCTTCCCTCCTTTGCCCGAAAGGGGAAACTACACCGCCATGCAATCCGCTGCTCGCATGTCCTTCTTACACGTCATCCTTGACCCTGAGGCTGGGTCTTGCCTCGGAATCTCTGCTGCTTCCGAGGGGCCCTCAGGAGGCCCCCTGCGGGTCTTGAAGCTGCTCCTCCTCGCGAGGCTTGGCCCCTTGTGAGGGCCTTGCCTTGAGTGGTGCCGGGCCCGTTGGTTTGGGTCGATGAAGTAGGCTAGCCTTGGGCCGTAGGCAGGCAGGTCTGGGTACCCCCATCCCAGAACACGACACCGCCCCTACAGCGCAGGCAGCCACTTGGCAGGCGAAGACTACTTTTGGACAGGAGAAGCATGTTCTCGTGTCCCCCTTTGAAATTGGCCGTTGTTGGATCCCTTCCCACCGAAACGATAAGGGAAGAGGACTAGGGCCGGTATTATATATATATATATATATATAAAGGGTAGGTTACTTCATAGGGCCCTGTCACAACCCTAGTTTTACTTTGCTTGCCAAGCATTCATGCATGCATTCAAATTGCATTGAATTCGAAATGGGGAAGTGATCAAGCCTCAAGAACAAAATTTTGTGAAATAAGCAATATAAATATTTCTTCAAAATGATCCAAGAAAATGTTCCCAATATTTTTTGAAAATATTGGCATCAAATAAAAATGTCAACTTATATTTTAGGTCACAGAAACATTTTGTGTTGGACTTTCCAATTAATCAAACAATTATTTGAGATGAAATTATATATGCTATATATAAAATATAGTTCCATAAGTTCTGAAACTATTATGTGGCATGGGATAATAGATTTATGTCACATAATAATGTTCTGAGTGTTTATATAAAATGATTTGAACTATTTTCAAATCAAAACAAATGTCAGAAAAGAAATAAAGTAAACACAAACACAAAAATGAGCAGAAGCTTACCTGGCGCCACCTAGCAGGCCCAACCCACCAGGGGCTTCCCTGTCATCTTCCTCCTCCTGCCAGTAGGCAAAGGAGAAGGTGAGCACAGCGTCGTAGCCTCGCGCCACCTGCTGCTTCGCCGTGGAGCTCCCCCTCGCCTCCACCTCGCCAGCACGACCCCCCTCTCTCTTATCTCCTCCTCCTGTCTCCATTTCCCCCTCACCTCTCTCCTTTTCCTCCTACCGCCATTAACGAGCTCGGGCTCGAGCTCCACCAACGCCTCTTCGGCCACATCGATGCCTCCCCGAGCAGCCCATCAACTACGCCTCCTCGAGCACCTTCTCCTTGCCAAGTCAATCGAGCCGAAGCCCCTGCATCGCCGTCACCGCCGTTCCCAACACCGGGCACCGGATCTCTCATTGTCGTTTTACCGGCTCCCGGTCGACCCACACCTCCACTTCCCCTCAAATCGCACCTCAGTGAGCCGCAACTCCGATTCCCCCTTCTCCCAAAGGCTCTCCTGCACAGTAGCACAGCCCCGTCGAGGCTGAGCCGCCACAGTCGGCGTCTTGTCGCCGGTGCCTCCACCGGCGCCCCTGCGACCATCCGTTGCCCCTGCTAGATGAGGCGCTTGGCAAACTCTCCTTAGCCGTCACCGCGCGCAAAATGGCCCCCTGTAGCGCATTCCGGCCAATCTCCGGTGAGCCCTCCGTCGCGGCTTGGTCGCCGGCGACCACCCTCCGATGGGAGCTGACGTGGCAATGCCATTAGGGCCTAATTAGCACCCCATCAGCCATTGAGAGAGGGCCCCACGCGTGGGTCAAACCCCAATTAGGGGTGGGTCAACTCGGGTTTAGCCCCAGGTCGCTAACCAGTGGCCCCCACTGGTCAGGTTTGACCTGGCCCGGCTGGTTTGACCTGATGACGTCAGTGCTGACGCAGTAATTCATTTCTGAGTTTAAAATAAATCGAAGCAATCCAATGGTACTATTTTCATGCATGTTTGAACAATTTAAACTTGCTGCATAGGACAATTACACAATATGCATATAAATGCTTATATTTGGAGTTTAGAATTGATCTATATTGATCAAATAAACCCCAATTAACTTGCGATTACTTGCATTAGATAAAACTAGCATCAAGTTAGCATGCCATGCTCATGCATCATTGTGAAGCATTTGCCGTGCATAATTTGTTCTCTGTTGATCTTGTTGATAGACCTTGCGAGATGTAGTTATCACCGATATCGAAGAATAGCTGAGTTCTTCTTATCAATTGGCAAGGAAACCCCCTTGAGCATTCTGATACAATCCCACTCTATCGCTCTTGCTCTCATTTAATGCATTAGGACATAAAGATTCAACTGCTACTTATGTTACGGTAGATGAACCCATTCCTTTGCATGACCTGTCTTTGTCAGAGTAAATAGCTAAACCAAGCAACCTAGCATACCCGGTAGATGCTTGAGCCTTGTTGTGCCATTACCCTGATATGCTTGCTATGATTAGAGTTGAGTTGGTCTGATCATCTGGATGATGAATTGGAATGATCATGTCCTACTGATGAGAGTTAAGTATGTGGAACTGTTTTGGTAAAGGTAGCGATGAGAGGCCATGTAGGAGTACATGGTGGGTTGTCTTAGTGATGCCGCACTTAGGACCTGAGATCTTGTGTTGGTGTTCCAAGACTAGATACTACCGCACATTGGGTTCAGGTAACTCGACCCCCGCTCGGCCTATTAACTACTTTGTTATCAGTCCAGGATCACAGTAGTTCCAAAAGTACATAGGTTGTGGCACGACCTGCTAAGTGGATTAATGGCCCAATCGGGACCGGCATGGGGCCCTGCTCACATCGTTTGAGGCCATGTTGGAAACCTCGGCCAGAATTTCATCATGGTTTCCAACTTAGATAGGCGACTGCCTTGGGCATGAGTCATTGTAGATTAACGTCTGTGGCCGACTCCATCATTGGGCTTCCGCTTGAAGGTTGTCGAGGTGCTTGTTTTATGTCCACATGGCGGTAAGTGGCCGGAGCATGTGTGACGAAGTACACCCCTGCAGGGTAATTATCTATTCAAATAGCCGCGTCCTCGGATATGGACTACTTGGATACTTACATGGTTCATAGATAACTTTAACAAATACTTTGAAATGGTCTAGATAAGTGTGAGTGCTATGGATGGCCTTCTCGTAGGATGACAAGAGAGGATCCATGGTGGTGTATTGATGTGGTGGAAATATGGACTCGTGTGCGCTCTATCGTAGGGAGACGAGAGACGTATAAAACATTGTTGTAGTTTAGGTTAGACAAAGGTGAAAGGAGGCTTTTCTGCAGTAAACCCCACAACCCCGTTCATTGATACATGATGCATATGTAGTTAGTTCTGATGTAAGTCTTGCTGAGTACCTTCGTACTCTCTATGTTTTCCTGTTGACATTAACATTGATGGAATAGCTTAGGAACCCAGATAGTGGTCTGGCTCCTATGGTATGGTTGTTGTAGCTTTTTAGGCTCTTCCATCCGCTTTTAATAGATGTTTGTTCCTAGACCTGTAGCTTCCTCTAGATGCTTGTATGCTCTGAATGTTGGGTCATGTGACCCCTCTGTTTGTAACAGTATACTATGTTGGCTCTTCGGATCCTATTAAATAAATGATGAGTCATAGAGTAATGTTGTGATACCATTGTTGTATCTACACATATCATGCATATTGTGTGTATGTTTGAAATGCATTGGTATATGTGGGATTCGACGCCTAGTTGTGTTCCTTTAGTAGTCTCTTACTAGGAAATGCCTCTTTGTGCTTCCACCGAGCCTTGGTAGCTTGCTACTGCCCCGGACACATTGATTGACTGGCATGTATCCTTCTTTGTTGCTGTGTCTGTTCCCCCGGGGAAATGTCACGCGGTGTAATGGAGTCCTTATAGCTTGCTACGACTCGTCTACACACGTTGTTGTCTGACACGTGCTTTGCTGGGTTATGTATCCATGTCCCTGTACAGATGTGCCAAATGGGGTTATCACTAGCCATATTGCCCCGGGTTCTCTGACATATGATTGCTAGTGACATAGTCATATACGTGATGAAAAGGCGCAAATGGTCCCGACGAAGGTAAGGTGGCAGCCGTGGTGATTACCGTGTGTGAGGCCACAAAGTGATATGATGTGTTACAAGCTGGAATTGTATGTCTTAAGATCGGGGTCCCGACAGCGTTGGTATCAAAGCCTGACTGTCTGTAAGATTACCAAGCCATACTGGTCGATGTTGAGTCTAGTAATTCTATAGTTATATAAGGGATTGATTGTGGAAGGGAACGTAAGGCTCTATTTACTCCTTTCCTCGAGTCACTCTATTATGAGTCACCCTCTTCTCTTCTACGGGGATTAAGGATTAGGCTTCTTACCTATCTGCTAGGATGACGAGTTACTGAGCTATGGACTTATAGGATGGTTTGTGTGTGTGAATCATGCTTCCATCAGAATTGTGAGAATAGATGCCTACGTTCTTGCTGCACCTTGAACCCATGATGTTGAGTTGTTATGTTGCCCAAATCTCTTACAGGTTGCCTCATTTTTCATGCCGGTACAACCGTTATGCTGTCCGATTTTCCCTAGGATCGTGGTGTTTTAGTTTCTTCTCTGTTTCTGAACCCTAGTTGTTTCCTTCAGGATGTCGCCAGTAATCCGGAAATCTGGTGGTCGTGGTCAAGACCATGGAGATGGTAGGGATGAAGAAGGTCCTCTCGATCCGCCTTTGATGATAGAGGTTATGTTATAAATTGAGAGTAACAAGCGTGCCACCAACCATCTGTTGGAGCACATTGAGCAGAATACATCCCATCAGCGCAATGAGCTAGTATCCATCAGAAACTTCATCAAATTGAATCCGCCCACATTCCATCATTCCATTGAGCCACAAGATGTAGATGATTGGCTCTGAAGTATCAACAACAAGGTGCATTATGCAAACGTGGCTGAAGGAGACAAGGTTACTTATGCCATAGATCACCTTGAAGGTTCTGCTAGCCTATGGTGGGAGAACTTTGAGGCCACGCGTCTTGCAGGCCAAGTTACTTCATGGAAGGAGTTCTGTGAAGCTTTTTGTAAGCATCATATTCCGCAGGCCCTGATAGATCGGAAGCAACATGAGTTTTGCAATCTGTCTCAAGACAAGATGGATGTGGTTGCTTATAGTTGTGAGTTTGTACGCCTTGTGCGTTATGCACCAGAAAAGTATCTACAGATGCCAAGAAGCAAGCTAGATTCAGGAAAGGTCTTAACCCAAAGCTTCCCCATGATCTCATTCCGCATGAGTTCATCAGTTTTGAGGTTCTTGTGAACAAAGCCATCCAAGCAGAAACAAGCAGAATGACCTACGAAGAATATCGCAAGCACAACCATGATGTTGGATAATCTTGAATTTCTATGTCCCAGAAGCATCGGATATGGACCCCGAATGCAACTCTTCCTCTGAGATATATATCGAGGCCATCCTATGTGGTGCCTCGTTTACCGATGCCAAGTGTTCCCCAGAACAACCTCATCAACCAAGTGTTCAACCCAGATCCATGTCCTATTTACGGAGCATGCTTCAAGTGTAGCCGGCCAGGACACTATTCAAGGGATTGTCCTCTGTGTGGTTATGTTCCACCCCCATTAGGAATGCGTGTTGTTCGTTGCAAGCCGCCAACAAAGAAGCTTAATGAAAGGTTAGTTGCTCTAACTCGTGGATGTGTGCACCACGTATGTGCAGAATAAGTTCAAGATGATGATGATGTCGTGCTTAAGACGCTTCTTGTCAATTCTCATCCTGCTTCAATCCTATTTTACTCAGGAGCTTCCCACTCCTTCATCTCTGAACGGTATGCCTCCTTGCATAGCATTGCTTTCGAAGATATGCCCATCCCATTAGTAATTCAGGCTCCAGGTTCCAAATGGAAAACTAATGCAGTAAGACGTGGGAACAAAATCCTTGTCGATGGTTTAGCATTCCTTGCATCTCTGATAGCCCTCAAGACTTCAGATATCAATATCATTTTGGGGATGGACTAGATGAAAGCTCATCATGCCAAAATTGATTGTTTCTCTAGGACTGTTCAGCTTACTCATCCTTCTGGCCAGATAGTCAATGTCTCGTCTCGTATTTCAAAACACCAGATATATTCCCTCAATGCCAATCCTCTTCGAGACCTTGAAAACATCCCTATAGTCCGTGACTTCTCGGATGTCTTTCCAGAAGAACAGCCAGGTGTTCCACCTGTTAGATAAGTAGAGTTTGTCATAGAACTTGTTCCATGAACCGCTCCAATTGCTAGAAGACCCTATAAGATGTCTCCCCAAGAATTAGCTAAGCTTAAGATCCAACTCGATGAATCTTTGAAGAAAGGTTTCATCCGTCCTAGTTCTTCTCCTTGGGCTTGTCCTGTTCTCTTCGTCAAGAAGAAGGATGGTACGGATCAGATGGTTGTAGATTATCGACTGGTTAATCTGGTCACAATAAATAGCAAATATCCGCTCCCAGGATCAACGATCTACGTGATCAACTCGCTGGATCTGCAGTCGTTTCCATGATGGATTTGATATTAGGTTATCATCAAATCAAAATTAGGAACGGGGACATTCCTAAGACGGCCTTTGTCACTCGTTATGGCCAATACGAGTACATTGTCATGTCCTTCGGTCTAACCAATGCCCCAGCCACCTTCTCCCCCTTAATGAATTCAATCTTCATGGAAACTTGGACAAATTCATCGTGGTTTACCTCGATGGTATCTTGATCTACTCAAAGAATGAAGAAGAACATGCCGAGCATCTTAGGCCGGTATTGATGAAACTTTGAGAGCACCGCCTTTACGCCAAATTCTCTAAATGTGAATTCTGGTTGACAGAAGTGGCCTATCTAGGCCACGTAATATCTGCGAAAGGTATTGCTGTCAATCCCGAGAGAGTTCAGGTCGTTCTTGATTGGACTCCACCTGAATTGGTGAAGCAAGTTAGGAGTTTCCTTGGCTTAGCAAGCTATTGTCACCGTTTCATTGAGAACATCTCCAAAGTTGCCAAACCTCTAACTAAACTCCTCAAGAAAGATAAGAAGTTTGAGTGGACCCCACTGTGTCAGGAAAGTTTTCAGGAGTTGAAAAGACGAATGACTACTGCCCCGGTACTTGTGGCCCCGGATTTCACAAAGGACTCTATTATCTACCGTGATGCTTCACATCAAGGACTTGGATGCATTATTATGCAAGATCGTCATGTGATTGCCTATGCATCTCGACAGTTGCGTCCACATGAGGTGAATTATCCAACACATGATCTGGAACATGCCGCTGTAGTTTATGCACAGTTAACCTGACGACATTACCTTCTGGGTAATCGTTGTGAAATATAAACTGATCACCAGAGTCTCAAGTATATATTCACCCAACCGGATGTGAATCTCAGGCAAATACGTTGGGTTGAGTTGATCACGGATTACGACTTAGGAATATCTTACACCCCAGGCAAAACGTATGTTATGGTTGATGCACTAAGTCATAAATCCTATTGTAACAACCGCATGTTGCTACAAAGTCAACCACTTCTCCATGAGGAATTTCGTAAGCTTAGTCTTCACATTGTTCCGCAAGGATTCCTTTCCACCTTGGTGGCGAAACCGACTCTTGAGGATCAGATCATAGAAGCTCAGAAACATGATACGGGAATTTCCCGGATCAAGAGCAACATTGCCAAATGAGTTGCTGGTCGTTTCCTAGTAAATGATAAAGGTGTTGTATTTTTTTAGAATCGTTTGGTGGTTTCCAAGAAGCAACAACTTCAAGAATTGATCCATAAGGAAGCTCATGAATCTCCTCTCACAATTCATCTTGGTAGTACTAAGATGTATCAAGACCTACGCCAGAGGTTCTGCTGGACCCGGATGAAGAGAGAAATCGCTCAATTTATTGCTAACTGTGATGTTTGTCGTCAGGTTAAGGCAGAGCATCAACGGCCTGCTGGCACCCTTCAGCCCTTGGCTATTCCCGAGTGGAAATGGGATAAGGTCGGTATGGATTTCATCACCGGCTTTCCAAAGACTAAGAAAGGGAATGATGCCATCTTCGTGGTCATCGATCGTCTTTCTAAAGTTGCTCATTTCCTTCGAGTTCGAGGGCGTATAATTGCTAGTCAGTTAGCAGACCTATA
Organism: Hordeum vulgare subsp. vulgare; assembly: GCF_904849725.1. NCBI lineage: Eukaryota > Viridiplantae > Streptophyta > Magnoliopsida > Poales > Poaceae > Hordeum > Hordeum vulgare. Next base: position 115,422,210 of record NC_058518.1, on the reverse strand, counting down.
TATTTCTCGAATAGTTTATCTTCATGGTCTTCCTCTGGAAATCAATTCAGACCATGGATGTTTTTTCACCTCTCGATTTTGGGAAAGTTTCCAAAATGCTACGGGAAATCATCTGTCCTTTAGCACTACTTATCACCCTCAGTCAAGTGGTCAAGTAGAAAGAGTTAATCAAATCCTCGAAGATATGCTCAGAACCTGTGTTATCTCATTCGGAATGAATTTGGAGAAATGTCTTCCATCCGCCGAATTTGCTTATAACAACAGTTTCTAGTCTAGTCTGGGCAAAGCTCCTTTCGAAGATCTGTATGGATGAAGATGTCGAACGCGATTAAACTATTCAGAAACTGGTGAAAGACAATTCTTTGGACCGGATATGATCCTAGATGTAGAAGAGCAAGTTCGCATTATTCGTGAAAATTTGAAAACCGCCCAATCCGTCAAAAGAGCCAATATGACCATCGTCATAAGGAAGTAAGTTATGAAGTTGACGAGAAGGCTTACCTTCGGGTTTTATCTCTCAAGGGTACCCATCGTTTAGGTATCAAAGGAAAATTGTCTCCTCTTTACATTGGTTCTTTTCGCATTCTTGCTAAACGAGGAGAGGTTGCCTACCAATTGTAACTACCCCTGCAACTTTCCAAAGTTCATGATGTGTTCCACGTTTCTCAACTCAAGTGTTGCTTCAAGATCCTCTCCGCTAAGTGGACCACGAAACGCTCAATCTCGAAGATGACCTTTCATGTCGAGAATATCCCGTTCGTATTCTTGATGAAACCAAGCGCAACACTCGACATCGCAACATCAATTTTCTCAAGGTTCAGTGGTCTCATTATTCCAAGGATGAAGCTACCTAGGAGCGCGAAGATCGTCTTCGGCTTGAGTACCCTGATCTCTTCCCGATTACGCCTGATTCTTGGGACGAGATTCTTGTTTAGTGGGGGTGAGTTGTCACAGCCCTAGTTTTACTTTGCTTGCCAAGCATTCATGCATGCATTCAAATTGCATTGAATTCGAAATGGGGAAGTGATCAAGCCTCAGGAACAAAATTTTGTGAAATAAGCAATATAAATATTGCTTGAAAATGATCCAAGAAAATGTTCCAAATATTGTGTGAAAATATTGGCATGATATAAAAATGTCAACTTATATTTTAGGCCACAAAAACATTTTGTGTTGGACTTTCGAATTAATCAAACAATTATTTGAAATGGAATTCTATATGCTTTATATAAAATATAGTTCCATAAATTCTAAAACTATTATGTGGCATGGGATATTAGATTTATGTCACATAATAATATTCTTAGGGTTTATAAAAAATGATTTGAACTATTTTCAAATCAATACAAATATCAGAAAAGAAATAAAGTAAACAAAAACAGAAAAAGGAGCAGAAGCTTACCAGGCGCCACCAAGCAGGCCCAGCCCACCACGGGCTTCCCTGCCATCTTCCTCCTCCTGCCAGTAGGCAGCGAAGAAGGTGAGCACGGTGTCGTGGCCGTGCGCCACCTTCTACTTCACCGTGGAGCTCCACCTCGCCTCCACCGCGCCAGCACGACCCCCCTCTCTCTTATCTTCTCCTCCTCTCTCCATTTCCCCCTCACCTCTCTCCTTTTCCTCCTTTCGCCATTAACGAGCTCGAGCTCGAGCTCCACCGACGCCTCTCTAGCCAGAGCGAAGCCTCCCCGAGCAGCCCATCGACTCCGCCTCCCCGAGCAGCTTATCCACGCCAAGTCAATTGAGCCGATTCCCCCTTCTCCCCAAGGCTCTCCCGCACAGTACCGCAGCCGCGTCGAGGCCGAGCGCCTCCACCGACGCTCCCGCGACCATTTGTTTCCCCTGCTAGATCGGGCGCTTCGCCAGCTCTCCATAGCCGTCAACCGCGCGCAAAATAGCCCCCTGTAGCGCGTCCCGGCCAATCTCCGCTGAGCCCTCCAGCGTGGCTTGGTCGCCGGCGACCACCCTCCTGTGCGGGCCGACGTGGCAAGGCCATTAGGGACTAATTAGCACCCCATCAGCCACTAACAGAGGCCCCACGCGTGGGTCAAAACCCAATTAGGGGCGGGTCAACTCGGATTTATCCCCACATCACTAACTAGTGGCCCCCACTGGTCAGGTTTGACCTGGCCCGACTGGTTTGACCTGATGACGTCAGTGCTGACGCGGTAATTCATTTCAGAGTTTAAAATAAATCCAGAAATTAGTAGAAACTTCAAAAATTCATAGAAATTAAATTATAACTGAGATGAAAATAATTTATATATGAAAAATTATCAAAAAAATGCAAGCAATCCAATCGAAACATTTTGATGCATGTTTGAACAATTTAAACTTCCTGAATAGGACAATTACACAATAGGCATATATATGCTTATATTTGGAGTTTAGAATTGATCTATATTGATGAAATAAACCCCAATTAACTTGTGATCACTTGCTTTAGATAAAACTAGCATCATGTTAACATGCCTTGCTAATGCATCATTTGAAGCATTTGTCGTGTTTAATTTGTTCTTTGTTGATCTTGTTGATAGACCTTGCGAGATGTAGTTATCACCGACATCGAAGAACAACTTAGTTCTTCTGATACACAGGCAAGAAAACCCCCTGGAGCATTCCGCTACAATCCCACTCTCTCGCTCTTGCTCTCATTTCAATGCATTAGGACATAATGATTCAACTGCTACTTATATCACGGTAGATGAACCCATTCCTTTGCATGACCTGTCTTTGTTACAGTAAATAGCTAAACCAAGCAAGCTAGCAAACCTGGTAGATGCTTGAGCCATGTTGTGCCATTACCCTGATATGCTTGCTATGCTTAGAGTTGAGTTTGTCTGATCATGTGGATGACGAATTGGAATGATCATGTCCTACTGATGAGAGTTAAATATGTGAAATTGTTTTGGTAAAGGTAGCGATGAGAGGCCATGTAGGAGTACATGGTGGGTTGTCTTACTGATGCCGCACTTAGGACCTGAGATCTTGTGCTGGTGTTCCAAGACTAGATACTACCGCACATTGGGTTCTGGTAACTCGACCCCGCTCGGCCTATTAACTACTCGGTTCTTAGTCCAGGAGTCAGAGTAGTTCGAAAAGTTCATAGGTTGTGGCACGGCCTGCTAAGTGGATGAACGGCCCAATCGGGACCAGCTTGGGGCCCTGCTCACATCGTTTGAGGCCATTTTGGAAACCTCGACCGGACTTCCATCATGGGTTCCAACTCAGATAGGCGACTTCCTTGGGCGTGAGTCATTGTAGGTTAACGTCCGTGGCCGACTCCCTTGCTGGGCTTCCGCTTGAAGGTTGCCGAGGTGCTTGTTTTATGTGCACATGGTGATAAGTGGCGGGAGCATGTGTGACGAATTACACCCCTACAGGGTAATTATCTATTCGAATAGTCGCGTCCTTGGATATGGACTACTTGGATACTTACATGGATCATCGAGAACTTTAACGGATACTTTAAAATGGTCCAGATAAGTGTGAGTGGTATGGATGGCCTTCTCGTAGGATGATGAGAGAGGATCCATGGTAGGGAGATGTGGTGGAAATGTGGACTCGTGTGCGCTCTCTCGTAGGGAGATGAGAGAGGTATAAAACATTGTTGTAGTTTAGGTTAGCCAAAGGTCAAAGCTGGCTTTTCTGTAGTAAACCCCACAACCCCGTTCATTGATACATGATGCATATGTAGTTAGGTCTGATGTAAGACTTGTTGAGTACCTTTGTACTCACTGTTGCTTATTTTCATTTTCGCAGAGATAAACGTTGTTCTCTCTACATTTTCTTTTTGACGTTAACATTGATGGAATAGCTTGGGAACCCAGATAGTGGTCTGGCTCCTATGGTAGGGTCGTTGTAGCTTTTCAGGCTCTTCCAACCACTTTTAATAGATGTCTGTACCCAGACCTGTAACTTCCACTAGATACTTGTATGCTCTGAATGTTGGGTCATGTGACCCCGCCCTCTGTTTGGAACACTATACTATGTTGTCTCTTCAGAGCCTATTAAATAAATGATGAGTCGTAGAATTATGTTGTGATGCCATTGTTGTATCTACACATATCATGCATATCATGTGTATGTTTGAAATGCATTGGTATGTGTGGGATTCGACACCTAGTTGTGTGCCTTTAGTAGTACTCTTACAGGGAAATGCCTCTTTGTGCTTCCACCGAGCCTTGGTAGCTTGCTAATGCCCGGACATATTGATTGATCGGCATGTATCCTTCTTTGTTGCTATGTCTGTTCCCTCGGGAAATGTCACACGGTATAATGGAGTCCTCGTAGCTTGCTATGACTCGTCTACAAACACTGTTGACCGACACCTGCTTTGCTAGGTTATGTATGCCTTTCCCTGTACAGATGTGCCACTTGGGTTAGCGCTAGCCATGTCGACCCGGGTTCTCTGACATATGATTGCTGGCGACATAGTCATATACGTGAGCCAAAAGGCGCAAACGGTCCTGGCCAAGGTAAGGTGGAAGCCGTGGTGATTACCGTGTGTGAGGCCACAAAGTGATATGATATGTTACAAGCTAGAATTGTATGGCTTAGGATCGGGGTGCTGACAGGCCCCAATTCATTCATTCACCAAGTGGCACCACACGAAGGCCACCCAGCCCCCAGAGGCCCTCGAACACTATACTATTACATCCACCAACCTCCATGAGAGGAAATCCACCAAAGCAGGAGTAGGGTATTACGCTTCCCAGCGACCCGAACCTGGGTAAACTGTCGTGTTCTGTGTGTTCCTCACGATCGAGTGAGTTCTCTGCCATCCCGTGCGAGTAGCAAGTTAGGCGAGGCGAGCTCGTGAGAGATCTTTGTACACGCCCCTGAGTTTGAATCATTAGGGTTTTGCGTAGCCCGAAATTCGACATTTGGCGCCCCGGGTAGGGGGTGTGTCAAGGTTTCCTCCAAGCTCCGCCTTCACCAAGCTTCGCCGCTCCGATTGCTGACGCTCGCCGGCCTCGCGCCGAGCGCCGCGCCACCCGCGTTGCTCAGACGGCGCCCGTGGGCCCCGCAGGCCCGCGCTGGTCACCATTGCCCATGGTGAACGCCGCCACAGGCCCCGACGCTCGAGAACAGCAAGGTTCCTCCCAGCCGGCTACCGAGCAACCAGACGGTCGCACCACTACTCAGTTGCTCATCCGGGCTTCCGGGTCGGCCTCTCGCTCCCGGCCGGAGATGTCGCATGGCCGGCCCGCGCTTGCCATGGCCGCCGAGCTGCTCCGCTACCGGCCCGCCCCTGACCGCCACAAAATCTGGCTCCAACGCATCGAGGGGCTCGTCGCCGCTGCCGTTGATCCCGCGGCGCTCTCCTGCTCGTTTTGACCCCAACCGTCCTTGGCGAACGACGAGGAGCAGGACGCGCCACACCCACCTCCATGGTGTGTCGCGCGCCCCAAGCCCAGGCAGGAAGCGCGTCCCCGCGACCGGCCTCACGATCCCAGGGCGGGGCCAGGAGATGAAGCAAGCTATAAGGTTGTTCCTCAGCCACGCGCCAAGGTGCGCGCACTCCCGGCGCTGCAAATCCCGTGCTGCGTGCGTGCCTTGCTCCAAGTAGACCCATTGCATGCGTGCGCTGCACCAGTCGGGCCGGTGGGGTGCCTCGCCATCACCTCTGAGTTGTACCCAACTGAGTGGCCCTGCAAGTTCAAGCTCAACCTACCCCCTCACTATGACGGCACCATGGACCTCCTCGAGTTCCTGCAACTCTACACGCTGAGTATCAGGGCAGCAGGAGCGGGCAACAAGGTCATGGCGTGCTGGTTCGCCATGGCGCTCAACAATGGCGTGCTCTCTTGGCTCCTCAACCTCCGAAGGGCGTCCATCACCTCCTGGGATCATCTACGCGAATGCTTCATCGCCAACTTCTAGGGCACCAGCGACTGCGATCCCACCGTGAATGACCTGCGGCGCATCAAGTAGCAGGAGGGGGAGACCCTGCACAAGTTCATACATCGCTTCACGGCCATGCGCCTCAAGATCCCCAAGTCGTCGGACGAGGCCGTCATGTCGGCCTTCTCCGACGGAGTCACCGACCTCAACATGAAGGAGGAGCTTGCCATGAGTGATGAAATGAGCACTACACTGGGGACGTTCAACCTAGAAACACAAGTGTGCCAGGGCTGAAGAAGGTCGCCTGTCGCTCCTCGGGCCTGAGGCGACAGAACCAGAAGAGAAGAAGACCAAGGCCAAGGAGACGAAGCGCAAGGCTCCGGTGATGCTCGCAACGAGCCTGAGGCGAAGCATGACCGAGGGGGAGAGCGCCATCAGCAGGAGAGCAACTTGCATCTTCCACGGCACTAGCGGCCATGATACCTCTGAGTGCCACGAGCTCCGATTGGTCCATGCCGAGCACTTCAGCACGCGCCTTGGACAGGGAGATAGAGGCCCCGAGCGCGACGGTTTTCGCAGTGGAGGTCGCTGGGACGACCGGGAGCCGCGTCAGCGATGGCATCAACAGCCTCATGAAGACCGTTGGCGCGGCCAGCCTCACGAGGTCCGTTGGTGGGACGACCCTCAGGAGGGGCAAGCACGCGGTCAACGTCGTGAGGCTCGCCCTCTTGAGGCTGGGCTGCCTCCGCTGCCTCCGCCACACAGAAGGAGGGATGCAGACATGTAGAATGATGGGGCTAGGGGCTTCCAGGAGATCAAGGCGGATGTCTCCATACTGGGCGGCGCCTAGACCCCAGCCTCAAACCGCGCCTTCAAGCAGTTTGCCCGAGAGGTGAATGCCGCTCTCCTGAAGACTGAAGCGATGCGCCCCTTCAACTGGTCCCAGGCCACCATCACCTTCGACCCAAGTCATCAGCTCAGGTGCTCGTTCATGGCCGGCAAGCTCCCCATGACGCCCGCCTTCTTCTTCTTTTCCCCCAGCGAAGAAACGCCCCTAGACATCAGGCAAAAAGGGAATCGTCCATGCGTGGACGAGGATGCGTGGGGCGTGCCAAGACGAGTCACTTACTCTTCGACGTCGACACATCTCCTCTTCCTCTCCGCCCCGGCGATGGCAGGGGAGACAGGGCCCCTCACGGAGGGGGGCGAGCCCGGCGCCTCAGAATTTCTGCCGGCGGAGGGAGGATGCGCCAAGGGTGTCTCAGCCCCATGCTTCTGGTGTGCGAGCATGCACGCGGACCACGTGGCGCGCCGGCCGACTCGGGTCCCCTGGAGATCCTGGTTAGGCACGAGGAGATCACCGTGAAGACTTCATCGGTGACATCATCGTCGTGAAGCTCACGCAGAAGGACGACCTGTGACGGGAGAGGCTCGCTCGCCGGGCAGTCATCGACGGTCTTCTCTGAGTCCTCCCCATCAAAGGTGCCGTCTGATGACACCTCTACTGTACCAGAGCCCTCGACCAGGAAGAGCCCCCGCTCATCAAAGACACGCAACACGGCGATCAGGGCGGCCCGGTCGTCGAGACGGTACATCGTACCCACAGCATCGGGCAGGTCACCGGGGTCACGTCCCAGCAGAGTCGCCACGGCCCTGTTCAGTTCCTCAATAGGAAGGTCCAGGGACCGGATCCTGAGTTTGTCGTCACCGAGATGGTAGTCCCATAGGTGCCTGGAATGGTCCTGAAGGGGCACTAGGCGCTGCGCCATGAATTCCTTCACTATCATCCCACCAGTCAGCCTCTTGGCACTGATGTCGCGGGAGAAGCGCTCCAGGACTGGCACGACCCGAGGGTCAGAGAGCTTCGCTGAGCTCCACGAAGAAGTCTTCTCCGGCAGCCCCTACGGCACCTCCAGCCGAGGGTTGGCATCCTTGAGGCTTATGAGGACCCAACGGTGCCTGAAGTTTTCCACCTTCTTCCCGGCCTTCAGGACCAAATTACCGCTCTAGGTCGCTAGGAAGGAGACACATGCCGACAAATGGTCGCCGTTGTGCAGGCGCATGCAGAAGAAATGGCAGAAGAGGGCTACTGAAGGCCGCACACCAATGAAGGCCTCGCAGTAGAAAGCAAAGATGGACAGGAGCAAGATGGAGTAGGGCTGGAGGTGAAGGGCCTGGATCCCATAGTGATTGACGATTGCGGTGAAGCACGAGGAGAAAGGCGGCTCCAGCCTGGCAAAGACGCAATGGAGGAAGAGGGGGTATAGCACCTTCGACGCGAGCTCTTTACTGTGGAGCTATGGAGGAAGAAGGGGTATACCTCCGTCGGCCGCCATCCATGGGAGCACGAGGGTAAGATCCACATCCTTGGAGAGGGTGCACTCCAGGAGAGGAGGAGCCGGGGTAGGACCTTGCGTCTCTGGCTTCTGCTTTCTCGCGGGCGCCATCGCTGAACTGACAGGGGAACAATGCGGTGCTGGATATGGGAGACGTCGATTGGAGTTGGAGACCAAGGAGGAAGAGAGAGTGTGGGAGAAAGGAAAGCAATAACGGACTGGCGCAACGAGTCAGGTTCCTAATAGCTTGGGTGGAGACAGAAGACAAGGGAGAGACGACATCAACCGCGTGATGCGCACCGGCCTGGCCCACAAGCATTTAGGGCCCGCGGCGCCTCAGGCCGCCCCCAAGGCTTCTCCTAGTGGCCGGCGCAAGCACGCCATGGGCCCGGGGGCTACTATCGGCGTTCTGGGAATGGGGGTACCTAAACTTACCTGCTTGTGGCCCAGGGCTCGCCCACTTCAGCAAGCAAGCATAATCGGGCACGACACCACTCAAGGCAAGGTTATCGCGAGGACCTAAGCCTCGCGAGGGAGAAGCAGCATCAAGACCCACTAGGGGCCTTGCCAGGACCCCTCTGGGGCGACAGATATTCCGAGGCGAGGCCCGACCTCAAGAGTCAAGGATGACGCGGAGGAAGGATCGGTGAGCAGCAGATAGTAGGGCGGAGCAGTTTCCCCTTTAGTGCAAAGGCGGCAAGGACAAACCGGGGTTCCCAAGGCATCTTCCAAAGGTTTCCTTTCTGGTGCAACAAGGCCATCACCGCCCGCCAGCAGGACAAACGTCATCTCTGGACCCGTCCAAGGAGCAATGGCAGCCACTTTGCCGGCGAAGACTACTTTTCGACATGGGAAGCATGTTCCCCTGTCCCCCTTAGAAATTGGCCGTTGCGGGATCCCTTCGCGCAGAAACTATAAGGGAAGAGGACCGGGGCCGCCACAATATATATAGTGTAGGTTACTTCACACGGCCCCGATTCATTCATTCGCCCACTAGCACCCCACGAAGGCCACCCAGCTCCCGGAGGCCCTCGAACATTGTACTAGTTCATCCACCAACCTCCATGAGAGGCAATCCACCAAAGCAGGAGTAGGGTATTACGCTTCCCAGCGGCCCGAACCTGGGTAAACTGCCGTGTTCTGTGTCTTCCTCACCATCGAGTGAGTTCTCTGCCATCCCCTGCGAGTAGGGAGTTAGGCGAGGTGATCTCACGAGAGATCTTCGTAGACGCTCCTCAGTTCAAATCTTTAGGGATTGGTGGAGCCCGGAATCCGACAGGTCATGGAAGGAGTCAAAAGAACAGCATCCATGAATGCTTCAGTTTATGTCTTGTGAGGTGGTGGTGTAGACACTGGAGGTGCTGATGAAGCTGATGGAGGTGATGCAGGTGCTAATGAAGATGGTCTCGTGTTTGTAATTTGCACAATATAAGATCTGGCATGTGTCCTGAACTGAGTGTGGGTCCGTAGAGGAGGACTGTGATCATCATCACTAGAGTTGGGGCTTGGCATAGCATCCACTTCGTGTATCGACTAGTTGACTGTGGTGGTTAGCTCAGTCACCTTGACATCCAGGTCATGAAATATTGTTTCCACTATCCTCTCAAGGCTCTTCTATTTCTGGAGGATCTCACTCACATTTTTTTATCCCTTGCATAGTGCTGATAAGGTATACCATTTGATCACCCTTGGGATTGAGCACTGGAGCACTAGTTGCTCTGGCTGCCTTTGCTTGGGCCTCAGCCTCAACCTCAGCATGTGTTGTATATGAAGTTGCATGTGAAGGTTCCATCACCATGACATTTCTTCTCGAAACCTGGCTGAAGTGGCAAGTGTCGTCGATCAAGCAGATATTTGCTCTTTCCAACTTTGGAGTTGATAAGCATCCGAATATACAAAGCATATACACATGACCTTTTCTGGTCAGCAGGAGTCCTCTTGATTGCCTCTACAATCAAATCCATCGCCCTTATCTTGGTGTAGGTGTCTACATGATGCATCATATTGATAGAATACCCCTTGATCATCTTGTCATCGCCTGATTTAGGCATCAAGGTGTACCTCATAATGGTGTTTATGGTGGGTAGTCGTGCTTGAACGAAGTAGACAGATCCAAGCTTGTGGGAATTCAGATATTCCTTGGGAATTGGGTCAAACATATTGGTGATGTAATTGTGGTTCATATTGGCCTGATAATACACATCAAGATCACCATCATGCACCTCTCAACTCCTAATATGGTAGCCCACTCATCAACAGAAGATTGGCACCAGGTGCGTTCTGTCATCCATACAATTTTCCCATCTGGATACAAATGAGTTGTAGCATAAAATTGCTTGATCATCTCATCATTCCAAGATATCAACTCTCCACTAACAAAAACATCAATGTAAATGGCCTTGAAGTTTTCTAGCACATGAAGGAAGTAGTCTTCATTCTCCTTGATGAAATCCCAATAAACGTATCTCATGTCACTAACAGTTGGACTCTTGTCCAACAAGACAGACTCATAGAAATCTCGCTGCTCCTTAGTGTGGAAGCGAGCATCAACAACTATCCTTCTCTTGATAGCATAGGGATCATTTGCTCTCCACTTCCCAAGCCCTTAATCGTTCCTCTCCTTCATGTTTTCTGCAATAGGATGATCATCATTGCGTTCTAGCGGATGAGGTCTCAGCTTCCTCAAAACAGTAATCTCTTCATCATCTGCTGCAGCATCTCTCGAAGTTGATCTCTTGTTATTCTTACTAGCAGGAATGTCTCTTGTAGTACAGTGGGGCTTGGTCTCAGTTAGCTTCTTGACCTTGGGAGCTGTTGTCTTAGACTTAGAAGCTGGGGGCTTATCCTTTGAAGCAAGCTTACTTGGCATTGCATTACCCATGAGGTTCATTTTCTTGGAAGGAGGTGGGTTTGCAACAGGTCCCTCCTCTTCCTCTTCACTCTGCTCACGAGTTCTGTCCATCGAGATTGGCCTTCCAAGCACATGAATAAATGTCTTCCTCTCTCTCTTCTTGGTTGTCTTCTTGGCCAAGGACTTGGTTTGCTTGGATGAGGCAGGAGCATCTAGACATTTTGATCCCCTTTAGCAATCTGGGGAGTTCTCATTGCATCTGTTCTGCCATACTCCTTGCTTATATTATTCCTGTTGGAGGTATTCTCCTCAGGAATAAAGTCTGCAGCCTCCTCATCTGAGTTCAGCTTCTTCCTGGCCCTGGTGGCTGCCTTAGGCAAACCATGTGAAATGGGGGTGCAAGGATTTGTAGAATTAGCATGAGGGCTTGTGCGTGAATCAAGATCAATGCTCTTCTCTGTGAAGTTATTCTCACTATCCTCTGAACTGTACATGTTGCACTGACAAACTTTCCATGTGAATAGATATAGAGGAGTGGAATAGATGAGCATCACAAAACACAACTATTTTTGCAAAATTTGAACTAAAAATTTTAGTTTCAGATTTCCATTGTATGGGTTTTGGTTCCACCGAGTTTCGAATTTCGGAGCAACCGAGACTGATAATGTCATTTATATAGACTTGTTCACAACCTTTGGTTTCACCGAAAGGTGACTCGGTCTCACCGAGACTGTTCTTAGAAGCCCTAAAATTGAGATCGGTGGCACCAATCTGATTCCACTCGGTGACTTTGAGACGTGTAAAGCGGAAACCTAAACCTAAATTTCTCGTTCGCCTATCTCTATGGAATTTTCTGGTAGATGAGATTGATGCAATCCATGGCAAGATGTGGAACACTTCCTAAAGCACAAGAATCAAGAGTTGGAGCACAATAGGGTTCGAAATCTTACCGTAATTCGGTGAAGACCTCGCTACAACGGCAACAACAGGGAGGAATCCCATTGACGGTGGCGTACTTTGGCGGCGAGGGTGCACGGGAGGCAGGTAGATCGTTTGTGGACACGAGCATTGGAAACTTTGGGTTACGGGAATGACATTTGAAGATATAATTTGAAAGTTTGGGTCCACAAGATATATATACCCATCTGCTGTCGGTGACACCGAACTGAAAATTTTGGTTCCACCGAGATGCCTAACTGCGTGAGGACAGAGCAACTCGGTGGTGCCGAGATTTTAAGATTGGTGGTACCAAGATTGAAAACGTAGATCAACCCTAGTGGTTTGGTGAAATTAAGATTTGAGAGTTGGTCACACCGAGTGGCACATGGGAGATTTTGAAGTCCGCCGTTGTCGAGACGGAACTCCGAGTGCTCCTCACACAAGGGGTCAGAAAAGTGCGTGCTCAATTTTTTTGATGAAGCATGAATAGAATGGGTTTTCTCCTTGAAGACTTCATGCAGGTGTTGTGGTAGTGGATGCTCATAGTTGATGAAGATCATGTTGATTTGGGAGGCATCCTTGTTGGTTTGTAATCTTCTCACCCTACATGGGTTAGTCCCACACAAGGAGCAAATACAAGGATATCTATGTACATGGAGTGAAACAAATGTAATATTTTGTCCATTTGTTCATTAATTACCTTGTCCCTTTCTTACCTATGAGGGAATATATGACTCCTTCAACTATTGCATATGGTTGGAGTTGATTGCAAATAGTTTTTTGCCAAAATGAGTGTAAGTGAATCTTTTTGGCAGAGTCACCCCTCAAGAACTTCTCTAGTTCTTGTTCTTTGGGACCCACATCAACTTGATGGGGTTCCTTGGAGTTGAGGTAGCACTTGATGAAGTAGAGCTACTGGTGGCCTTGGGAATCCACTCAACCATGGCTTGGGATTCTTCTTCAAATGAGTCAATGTCTTCTTGAAGCTTTTCCATTCCCTTGAGCTTGTGGTCTTGTGGTCGAAGGTCATCTTGAGCATTTATTCCCTTCGGGTGAGTAGGATCATACTTTTCCTTTCGCGGAACAAACTTCATCTTGGGGTATTGACCCTTTTCCCAGTCAACTCCATTTGCATTGAAATAGCCAATGCCTTTGTTCTTCTGGTACCACCCTTGCTTGCGCACAATTTCCTAAAATTGCTTAATTATGGCAAGACTCTTGTAGACACCTTATTCTATAATTCCTTTCAATAAAATGTTTTCTTTCTCAAGTGCAACTTGGCTATTAGAATCATTAGTGCAATCAATATAACTACGAGAAACAACATCATTGGATTTAGCATTAGCGTTGTTACTAGATGAAGAACATTTCTTGCTTTTGTTACTAGTTTGCTTAGGTTTAACTTGTGGAACAAAGGTAGACAAGAGTAATCGTTTGTCTATATAAGAAGAACTCTTCTTTCAAAGAACATCATTGATAGCTTTAAGAAACTCATGTTCTTGCTCTAAATTTAGCTTCTCGAAGCGTAACTTCTCATGACTTCTTAGACGCTCTCTATCATCTTCGTGATAGATTCATGAGCTAAATTAAGAGTGTTTAGTTATTTAGTTAGGCACTCAATTTACTTCTTACCATCATCACACGACTTATCTTGACTAGCATGATTATTATTACGTACATTTTGACTAACGTCACTAGTTTTATAAAAGAGAAAATCATCATCTCCTAATAAGTCATTCTCTTCACTATTAAACTCAAAATATTCGGGGTGTGATACCTTGGGGACTTTAGCCATGAAGCAGCTTCCCCTTCCTCCATTTTGTGGAACAAATATGTCATAGGAATGGGAGGATACGAGTGCTAATCCGGCAACACCTATATCTTGACTATAACCGAAGTTAGAGTGGTAGATTCTCTCGGATTCGTTGTCGGATTTCGAGCCGGATACCCATTCACCAACATGATCTTGATGTCTTCTTCTTGTGTGGCTCTTGGTGTACTTGTCCTTCTTCTTCGAGTCCTCGCTTCTCCGGGAGGGTCTTCGTTCATTGCGATCTTCTCTACTCCTTCTCTCTCTATGAGGTGACTCATCTCTTGAGCTTATCCTTTTAGGTGACTCTTCTCTTCTTTTGTGGGGGGTCGTGCACTCATTTGAATAGTGTCCGGGCCTTTGCCGCCTTCCACAATTGTACAATTTCGGTCACCACTGAAGGCTTCTCTTCATATCTTGAGTTGGAGCATCTCTCTTTGTCTCTATTCTTGTAGAACTTGATGAATTTCTTGACCATGAGGCTTATCACTTCATTGTTAACAAGGTTGTCACTTGAGGTAGCGGGATTGTCACTTGAAGCTTTGTATGCACCGCTTGACTTGTCATGAAGTTCCTCTTTGTCTTTGAGTGACATCTCATGAGCAACAATCCTTCCAATGACTTCCGTAGGCTTGAGATCTTTGTAGTTTGGCATCATTTGGATCAATGTGCACACAGTGTCATACTTTCCATCTAAGGCTTTAAGGATCTTGTTGATGATGAATTTTTTGGTCATCTCTTCACTTCCTAATCTGGCAATCTCATTTGTGATGAGAGCAAGCCTAGAGTACATTTCAGCAACTCCTTAACCATCCTTCATATTGAACTTCTCAAGTTGACTTTGTAGCACATCCAACTTAGATTCCCTGATTGATTTGGTACTTCGTGCATATCAACCAAAGTATCCCAAATTTCCTTTGCATTCTCAAAGACGGCTTATCTTTTTGAACTCTTCAGCGCATAGGCAGTTAAATAGAATGTCGCATGATTGAGCGTTGTATTGCCACATTTTCAATTGTTCTACGCTGCCTTCACGATCAATTCCTTTCCATCACCGAAGAATTCACCTTGCAATCCAACATGAACAACAACCCAAACAGCGGGGTTATGACCAACAATATGCATTTTCATTTTATTCTTCCAACTAGCAAAGTTTGCACCATCAAAATATGGACCCCTACAACGATAACTTCCGTCACTAGACGCCATACTCTCCTACATTGTGAAACTAATGCAATGGAGACCAAAGCTCTGATACCACTTATAGGATACAAAGTATGTCTAGAGGGGGGTGATTAGACTACTTGACCAAAATAAAAATCTAGCTTTTTCCCAGTTTTAGTGGTTGGCAAGTTTTAACAAATATATCAAGTCAAGCACACTTACACATGCAAGTCTAAGAGTATAGGAGCGGAAAGTAAATACCTGCACGAGTAAGTAGAGGGAAGGGATAGGAAGATCAAACGTAGAGATTACATGGAGATTTTTGGCGTGCTTCCGATAGGTGGTGCTATCATACATCCACGTTGATGGAGACATCAACCCACGGAGGGTAACGGTCGCGAGAGTCCATGGTAGGCCCCACCCATGAAGGGTCCATAGAGAAGCAACCTTGTATATTCAATCACGGCTTGCGTCCACGAAGGACTAGCCTCACTCAGGATAGATCTTCGTGAAGTAGGAAATCTCCTCGCCCTTACAAACTTCTTGGTTCAACTCCACACAAAGTTGGAGGCTCCCAAGCGACACCTAACCAATCTAGGAGACACCACTCTCCAAAAGGTAATAGATGTGGCATGATAATGAACTCCTTGCTCTTGTGCTTCAAAATATAGTATCCTCAAAACTCAATCACTCTCTTCAGATTTGGCATGGTAGAAGAGGTTGATTGGGTGGAAATTAACTTGGGGAGGCTAGAAATCAAGATTCATGTTGTTGGAGTGGAATATCTTCATCTGAAGACATGAGTTGGTGGTTCTCTCTCAAAAAATGGATGGGCCAAGTGTTGCTCTGTTCTGCGTGCTTCCTGTGCGAATGAGAGGCAGGTGGAGGGGTATATATAGGCATCTCCAAAAATCCAACCGCTACATCATTACTGCCCAGCTCAGTGAACCCGAAGCAAAATCTCGGTTTCATTGACTAGTGCAAAATGTGGCAACTTTTGGCGTTTTGGTGAGACTGATATATAAATCTCGATGGTTCCGATTTTGGGTAGTCTAGGTGGTTACCAATTTCGGTGTCACCGATTCCTAAAACTCGGAAATTCCAATTTTTAGAAATGGGACAATAGGAAGTTGGTCACTGATTTTGGTTGCACCGAAACCTAACTTGGTGGCACCTAGACCTTAGGGTTTGGCATAGGATTTGTCTAGGGTGAAACTCGGTAGGGCCGATTTGGACTTTAGGGTTTTGATAGAATATTTTGTGGTTAAATTCATGTATTTTTGGTGGCTAACTCTAAGCACTTGAGAAACCAGATCATCATAGATACCTCATCCCCTTTTAATATTATTGTCTTTCCTATGGACACAACTATGATTTCTCACATAAAATCAAAATGTACAGTCTTGAAGCTTGTTGCCAATAGATGTTCCTTGCATCTAGGGGATCTCCACCCAATCCTTAGCCAATCCATTCATTGAACTTTCCTGAAATACACTTGGTGGAATCATTAGTCCAATGAAATATATGTTCTTATTAATTACCAAAACCACCTAGGGAGAAGTTATGCTTTCACAAGGGACCGCCATGGACCATCGAGCTTTGGTTGTGTGGCATGCTTGGAATAATTAAGTGAAGATCGGTATGGACAAGATCTGCGCATAATGTTGCTACGTTCGTGCAAGGGTCATGTAGATCTAACCACACGTTGGTGGTGGGAAACCGGTGGAGGAAGAGGAGGGAAGTGTTGGCATGGATTGTAGGACACACGTGTAACCCCATTAATTTCTTTAATGGGGAGTCTTTGTTCGTAGGTACCGGCTGGTGCACCCCTTCACTGGTTGTACATGGGGCGGTTTCGGAGTTTCTCCTAGTTTATTTTGCATGTAAATAGTTTGTTGATGTAGTCGGCTATGTAATTGCATGTTTAATTTGGTTATGTATCTTGTATTGTTTTTTCGCAAATACGCAAAGCTTGTGTACAATTGCATCGGTTATGCATCTTGTATTTGTAAGCATTTATTTTTTGTTTTGTACAAAGAGCAAATCACATCATGAATGATTAAACCAACAAAAACGACGGTGATGATTTGAACAATCGCTGACAAGTGTTCACCAGCAAGTGTTTGCGCACAACTCACATAGCTTATTAGCTGAAATCCTGTGTACTATTATTGGGCTTCACACACAATTCAGATAATTGACCTGTTTGCCAGGTATCACACACATATTGTTATGCTGAATCGTTTCTGTTATTTCGGCTCATCGCACAAAGCTCATCTCGTGTATGTTGTATATAACACACATCTTGATTTGAGCAACCGTTTATGTTATTTTAGCTCGTCGCAAACAGTTTATCCGGCATACATGTTTGCCGTCTATTGCACACTTCTTGATCTGGGTGATCGTTTGTGTTATTATATGTCATTGCAAATAGTTCATCCGACTGACGTGTATGCTATCGCACACATAATCATGTGGAGAGTCATTTGTGTTCTACTTGATCAGTGCAAACAGTTTATCCGGGTGAACTGTATGACGTACAATGCACACAATTTTATTAAGTTAACCGCTTGCATTATTTTGGTCCATCGCAAGCAGTTTGTGCACGTCAACTGTGTGCCATAGATCGCACATGCAACTCTTTTCTGAGTCATATTTGACGGATCCGCCATCGCTCATAGTTCGTATCATTGGTGACGGAGCTTGAACTATACCGTTCGTGATTCATGCATCGCACACAGTTTCGTCGAAGGGTCTCTGATTGATGTGTCGTCTTTGGACCATCCTGCAGTAGTGAGATTTCTTGTATTTCATTACAGGGTTTTTTGAGAGAGACCATCTTCATCCCACACCTCCCACATAATGATAAACCTTAGGTCATACACCTGAGAGAAATTTGTTGTTGTCCTACAAAACTTTGCACTTGGAGGCCCAACAATGACTACAAGAATAAAGTTTTGTAGTAGACATCATGAGACTCCAAGGAACAATGTCGGGCCCAAGGGCCGGGAACTTGGTATCCTTCTTCTTGAATGAGGACGTCCACATGCCATCCAGGTTGGTCCGGAAGATATGTTGGATGGTTTGGGGGTCCTCGGGCTTATAGAGCCACATTGGGTTGGCTCAATGTTAAGAGGTAGGATGTCACGATGCAGCATCACATAGATCACATACACCAGCTTCATTGTCTTCTTGAAAGCATGAATCCTCTCCTGAAGGGCAATAACCTCGCCCGGGTCACCTCATTCCGGGTTTATTGGATGACAAGAATTCAACTACTTCGGGGGAAACCCGTGAAGGGTGGAGGCACATCTTGGTCCTCGACGTGAAGCTCGGTGATGTAGAACTAGCCTCGTGCCATATCTTCATCATCTCAACAAAGGTCCCTTCTGGCCAATCCGGTTTAGGGCGCTGGCTGATCATGGTGCCACAACACTCGGCGAAATCATCACCATCTATCTTCAACTTGATGCAGAAAGTCTTTAACCACAAGCCGGAGTGCGGTGACACCTTTAGAAATGTCACGCACACCATGATAAAGGCGGAGAGGTGGAGGATGGAAATCAAGGTCATATTATAGAAATTTAGCCCATGGAAAAAGAGAATTCCCAACATAAAGGGGCGTAGAGGGAATCCTAAACCTCTAATGAGGTGGTAAACAAAGATTACCCGCTCCCTATTGTGGGGAGTAGGATTGTGTTGGTTGGGCTTCAAAATCATGCATGCCATGCAGTGAGGGAGATAACCGCCCTCGGAGCTCGTTGATGATGGCTAGGTCGACCCTTGAACGGACCCACTTCCCTCTTAGATCTGCTCTGACCATTGGAAGAGGAAAGCTTTGAGCATGAGGGAATGATGGCTCAGGGAGCAGTGAACGTTTGGGCATTAGTGGTAGAGGAGAGCATGGGCGAAGAGTGATTAGCTAGCCTTAGGCCTTTATAGGCTAGTAAAAGGTGAAACATTCCCTTGACCGTGCCGAGAAAATCACCACGTTTTTGCTAATCGTGTCATTATTGACGCATGGGGTGAAACAAATCAATTGATCATATCCCCCAAAATGTGAGACACGTTCTCTATTTTCATATGACGTGCCAACCCAAGGGTTGCCTCGAACTGCGATTTGAGTGAGCAACAGCCCATGCACATAATGTCACGGGTATGAGACTTTGGAAAAAGTTGTCAGGACTTACCTGTCAGGTGTTCTTATAAACTAAGGCCCTAGGGCCTGATTAAAGATGCAGGCCTTGTGGGGCTCTTTCACGGTTGTACTATTGAACTTGCCTGTTAAGCCAAATATTATTGAGATGAAGACATTGTTCGAGGAATATCTCCATCCTCGGCTTCGAATACAAGTTCAAGGGCTTTTGATAGTGTGCTGGACTAGGGGGTCCTAGCCGAGCTGGTCTAGTCCATGGACCAGACTGGGGGCCTCGAGAGGAGGAAAGATCTCGGAGGGAACCAACAAAGGCGTGAGCACATCACACTCCACCGAAGACCTGGTGTGTACTCCAAGGAAGGATGAATTGTTTTGCTTGTAATCTTTAGATGGTAACCGACATTCATGTAACCCTAGATAGATCCGGTCCCTATATAAGCTGGATGGTTTAGCCCATAGAACAAATCCATACATACTCATCATCACCCCTACGTTTAGACCACAATATACGATCTCGAGGTTGATCAACTATGCACTTTGCTACACCAATAATACAATAAGAGCAGGACGTAGGGTTTTACCTCCATCGAGAGGGCTTGAACCTTGGTAAAACCTTGTGTGTTCTAAGTCTCATGTTACCCATCGATCCGATCTCACATCTCGGGCCCCCCTACCCGAGGTCTTCCTATTTTGACGCTGATACCCGGCTCATTGATATCATCTCTACCCTCACTGCCGTCGTCGCCTTTTTACTCAAAGAAGTCACAACTCTCTATCTCAAACACACACACACATAGACACACGCACACACGCACGCACACACACACACATACACACAAACACACACGCACACATGATGGAGGACCAACCCGTTTGGTCCGCTCGTAGGGAAGCGCATCCACCTCTCCATGCATAAACGGAAATCTTATCACCCTCGCTTGGAATATTAAACCTATTTGCAGCCTACGATTATCGAATTTCGGACTCCACAAAACCCTAAAGATTAGAACACAGGGGCGCGTGCAAAGGTTACTTGACAACCTTGCATCACCTGACTTGCTACTCGATGGGGATGGCAGCGAACTCACTCGATGGTGAGGAAGACAGAGGACACGCCAATTTACCCAGGTTCGGGGCGCTGAGAAGTGTAATACCCTACTCCTGCTTTGGTGCATTGCCTCTCGTGGAGGTTGGTGGATGAACTAGTATATTGTTCGAGGGCCTCCGGAGGCTGGGTCGCCTCTGTGTGGTGCCAGTGGGCAAAATGAATCAATCCAGCTTCTACGAAGTGACCTACCCTCTATATATAGTGACGACCCTGGGTCCTCTTCCCTTATCGCCAGAGCGGGAAGGGATCCCACAATGGCCAACTTTAAAGGGGGACAGAGGAACGTGCTCCCCCTATCCAAAGGTGGTCGTCGCGTGCAAAGTGGTTGTTAGCGCAGCAGGGACGGGTCCAGGGATGACGTTCGTCCTGCTGGCGGGTGGTGGTGGCCTCGTTGCACCAGAATGGAAACCTTAGGGGGGATGCATTGGGAACCCGCATACGTCCTTCCTTCCTTTGCCCGAAAGGGGAAACTGCACCGTCCAGCAATCTGCTGCTCGCGTGTCATTTCCCTGCGTCACCCTTGACCCCTAAGGCTGGGTCTTGCCTCGGAATCTCCGCCGCTCCCGAGGGGTCCGGAGGAGGACCCCTGCGGGTCTTGAAGCTGCTCCCCCTCGCGAGGGCCTTGCCTTGAGTGGTGCTTGGCCCATTGGTTTTGGTCGTTGAACTGGGCCAGCCCTGGGCTGCAGGCAGGAAGGTCTGGGTACCCCCGTTCGCAGAACGCCGACAGTAGCCCCCGGCCCAAGGCGTGCCTGGGCCGACTTCTTGGCGAAGCCTTGAGGGCGGTCTGAAGCGTCGCGGGACCTAAAAGTCTGCGGACCACGCTTCACATGCATCTCGTAGCCAGGTGGCAACACTCCTAGTTCCCGAGGCGCTCGAGGCGTGATACGTCCATTTTGCATCAGGCTTTCATGTTGATATTTATCGCTTTATGGGCTGTTATTACACTGCACGGTACAATACTTATGCCTTTTCTCTCTTATTTTGCAAGGTTTACATGAAGAGGGAGAATGCCGATAGCTGCAATTCTGGCCTGAAAAAGGAGCAAGTTTGAGATACCTATTCTGCGCAACTCGAAAAGCCGTGAAAATCAACTAGGATTTATTTTGGAATTTATGAAAAAGACTGGGCCGAAGAAGTACAAGAGGGGAGCCAGCAGGAGGCCACAAGTCTACTCGGCGCGGCCCCCCTGGCCACGCCTAGGGGGCTTGTGGGCACCCTGGTGGCCCTCGAGCCCACCTCTTTTGCTACAAGAAGGGTTTCATTCCAGAAAAATCGAGAGGAGGCTTTCGGGAGGAATTGCCGCCGCCACGAGGCGGAACTTGAGCAGAATCAATCTAGAGCTCCGGCAGGGTCGTCCTGCCGAGGAAACTTCCCTCCCGGAGGGGGAAATCATCGCCATCGTCATCACCAACACTCCTCTGATCGGAGGGGACTCATCACCATCAACATATTCATCAGCACCATCTCATCTCCAAACCCTAGTTCATCTCTTGTAACCAAACTCCGTCTCGTGACTCCGATTGGTACTTGTAAGGTTGCAAGTAGTGTTAATTACTCTTTGTAGTTGATGCTAGTTGGATTACTTGGTGGAAGATGATATGTTCAGATCTTTGATGCTAGTCATTACCTCTCTGGTCATGAATATGATTATGCTTTGTGAGTAGTCACTTTTGTTCCTGAGGACATGGGATAAGTCATGCTACAAGTAGTCATGTGAATTTGGTATTCGTCCGATATTTCGATGTGTTGTATGTTGTTTTTCCTCTAGTGGTGTTATGTGAACGTCGCCTACGTAAAACTTCACCATTATTTGGTCCTAGAGGAAGGCATTGGGAAGTAGTAAGTAGATGATGGGTTGCTAGAGTGACAGAAGCTTAAACCCTAGTTTATGCATTGCTTCGTAAGGGGCTCATTTGGATCCACTAGTTTAATGCTATGGTTAGACTTTATCTTAATTCTTCATTCGTAGTTGCGGATGCTTGCGAGAGGGTTAATCATAAGTGGGATGCTTGTCCATGTAAGGGCAGTACCCAAGCGCCGGTCCAACCACATATCAAACTATCAAAGTAGCGAACGTGAATCATATGAACATGATGAAAAACAACTTGACAGAAATTCCCATGTGTCCTCGGGAGAGTTTTACCTCCTATAAGAGTTTGTCCAGGATTGTGCCTTGCTACAAAAGGGATTGGGCCACTTTGCTGCACCTTTGTTACCGTTGTTACTTGCTAGTTGCTACGAATCATCTTGTCACACAACTACTTGTTACCGATAATCTCAGTGCTTGCAGATATTACCTTACTGAAAACCACTTGTCAGATCCTGCTGCTCCTCGTTCAGTTCGACACTCTTACTTATCGAAAGGACTATGATAGATCCCCTATACTTGTGGGTCATCAAGACTCTTTTCTTGCACCGTTTCCGGGGAGTGAAGCGCCTTTTCGGGTAAGCTTGAGAAGTTGTTGGCTAATCCTTTTACAGGAGATGGAACATCACATCCCGACTTGCATATGATCTATGTAGATGAGCTTTGTGGTTTATTTAAGCTTGCAGGTTTTCCCTAGGATGAGGTCAAGAAGAAGGTCTTTCCCTTATCTTTGAGGGATAAAGCATTGACATGGTATATAGGCTATGTGATGATACTGGATCATGGAGCTACAATCGATTGAAATTGGAATTTCATCAAAAGTTTTATCCTACGCATCTAGTACATCGTGATCGGAATTATATTTATAATTTTTGGCCTCGTGACAGGGAAAGCATCGCTCAATCTTGGGGGAGGCTTAAATCAATGTTATATTCATGCCCCAACCATCAGCTCTCGAGAGAAATTATCATTCAAAACTTCTATGCTCGGCTATCTCATGATGATCGCACCATGCTTAACACTTCTTGTACCGGTTCTTCTATGAAGAGAGATATTGACTTCAAATGGAATTTATTGGGAAGAATTAAACGCAACTCTGAAGATTGGGAGCTTGATGAAGGTAAGGAGTCAGGTATGAATTTCAAGTTTGATTGCGTTAAATCCTTTGTTGAAACAAATACTTTTTGTGATTTTAGCGCTAAGTATGAACTTGACTCTGAGATAGTAGCCTCATTGTGTGAATCATTTGCTGCTCATATTGATCTCCCCAAAGAGAAGTGGTTTAAATATCATCCTCCCTTAGAAGTCAATGTAGTTAAACCCAATCCAGTTGAAGAGAAAGTCATTGCCTATAATGATCATGTTGTTCGTACTGCTTACATTGAGAAACCACCTTTCCCTGTTAGGATAAAGGATCAGTCTAGAGCTTCAACTATGATACGTAGGGGCTACATTAGAACACCTACACCCCCTGAGCAAATTAGAGTTGAACCTAGCATTTCTATTATCAAAGATCTTCTGTCCGACAATGTCGAGGGCCATGATATTCACTTCTGTGAAGATGCTGCTAGAATTGCTAAACCTCATGCTAGAGACAAACATAGGCATGTTGTTGGCACGTCTGTTGTTTCTGTTAATATAGGAGATCATTGTTATCATGGTCTATGTGATATGGGTGCTAGTGTTAGTGCAATACCTTGATCCTTATATGATGAAATCAAAGACGAGATTGCACCTGTCGAGATAGAACCCGTTGATGTGACTATTCAGCTTGCCAACGGAGATACTATCTGCCCTTCGGGAATTGTTAGAGATGTTGAAGTCTTGTGCGGTAAAACGAAGTATCCTCCTGATTTCCTCGTTCTTACTACCACACAAGATAGCTTTTGTCCCATCATATTAGGTAGACCTTTTCTTAATACTGTCAGTGCACATATTGACTGAAGCAAACCGTCACTGTTAGCTTTGAACATGTGTCACATGAGTTCAATTTATCCAAGTTTGGTAGACAACCTCATGAAAAAGTGTTGCCTAGTAAGGATGGAACTATTGCCCTAGCTTCAATTGTTGTGCCTCCTACTGATCCCTTAGAGCAATACCTAATTGAGCATGAAAATGATATGCATACGGATGAAAGGGATGAGATAGATAGAGTTGTCTTTGAACAATATCCTATCCTTAAGAATAATTTGCGTGTTGAAGTTCTTGGATATCCACCCCTACCAAAGGGTGATCCTGCGTTCGAGCTTAAACAATTGCCTGATACTCTTAAGTATGCTTATCTTGATGAAAAAGAGATATATCCTGTTATAATTAGTGCTAGCCTCTCAGAGCATGAAGAAAATAAGTTACTAAAAACTCTCAGGAAGCACCGTGCTGCTATTGGATATACTCTTGATGATCTTAAGGGCATTAGTCCCACTCTATGCCAGCACAAAATTAAAACCGATCCTGATTCCAAACCAGTTCCTGCTCATCAACGGAGATTAAATCCTAAGATGAAAGAGGTAGTAAGAAAAGAAATGCTAAAGCTCCTGTAAGCATGTATTATCTATCATGTTGCTCATAGTGATTGGGTGAGTCCGGTGCATTGCGTCCCTCAGAAGGGAGGCATTACCATTGTCCCTAATGATAAGGATGAATTGATCCCACAGAGGATTATTACTGGCTATAGGATGGTGATCGATTTTAGGAAATTGAATAAAGCCACTAGGAAAGATAATTACCCTTTGCCTTTTGCTTTCTAGATGGTTATTCTGGTTTCTCCCAAATACTAGAAAGACTGTCTAAACATACACACTTTTGCTTTCTAGATGGTTATTCTGGTTTCTCCCAAATACCTGTTGCACAATCTGATCAGGAGAAAACCACTTTCACCTGCCCTTTTGGTACCTTTGCTTACAGACGTATGGCTTTTGGCTTATGTAATGCACCTTCCACTTTTCAAAGATGTATGATGGCTATATTCTCTGACTTTTGTGAAAAGATTGTTGAGGTTTTCATGGATGACTTCTCTGTTTATGGGTATTCTTTTGATGATTGCCTCAGCAACCTTGACCGAGTCTTGTAGAGATGTAAAGATACCAATCTTGTCTTGAATTGGGAGAAGTGCCACTTTATGGTTAATGAAGGCATCGTCTTAGGACATAAAATTTCTGAAAGAGGTATCGAAGTCGATAAGGCTAAGGTTGATGCAATCGAGAAAATGCCATGCCCCACATATATCAAAGGTATAAGGAGTTTCCTTGGTCATGCTGGTTTCTATAGAAGGTTCATTAAAGACTTCTCTAAGATTTCTAGGCCTCTTACCAATCTCTTGCAAAAGGATATTCCTTTTGTTTTTGACGATGATTGTGAGGAAACCTTCGAAATACTTAAGAAGGCTTTGATAACTGCACCTATTCTTCAACCACCTAATTGGAACTTACCTTTTGAAATCATGTGTGATGCCAGCGATTATATTGTTGGTGCTGTCCTAGGATGTGGGGACCCCGACTTACTAGTCGAGAATCGCCGTGCTCAGTGATCCCAGAGATCAATGCTCACCGAACACAGATACCGAATAAAAGAGTCTTACATCCAAGTACCGATTATTACAACACATGACCGAAGGGTCATGTTCACAAAATAGGGCCTAAGGCCAAATCACTCGGATACACCAATAGCGGAAAACAAAGGGCTAAGCGGGTGCGCATGCCATCCAACCTACACCGACAGGCATTCTGACTTGGAAGCGTCCTGGTTTGCAGGGGCGTCTCTGAAGACGTACTCATCTCCAAACTCCGGTCCCTCCATGTCTGGTCAATAACATAACCAGTGGCAAGCCAATGAGTACATTGAATGTACTCGCAAACAACCCATGATAATATCAACCAAAGTGAAGGATAACAATATCATGCATCTTTAGTGTAACTCATCTGGGTGGAACGATCATGAATATGCATCAAGTTAAAGAATAACTCTTGAAGAACAGGTTACACATATGAATATATGTGTCGAGGGCTGAACCATCCGGGTTCACCCTATATGCCAAGTCACCGAACTTGGTCATATCATTGCTATCATAGCAACACCTTTCTCAACACCACACACACACACACACACACACACTTGGTTTATGCGGAAACAACTGGACGTAGTTTAAGCAGGATTACCCAACTGTCCTTGACCGTGGACACGGCTATTCGAACATTTTACACTCTGTAGAGGTAGTACGTTGGATCCACGAGATCATGGAAAGGTCCGTGTCATCCACGACTCGCGGTATATCACATACCCGAGGTAACTACCCGAGCAATGCCTTTCCCCTGACGATACTAGACAAAGAGGTCCACTCGATTGGTACCCAGCCCACATGTTGTACGTCTTACGAGCACCAACTCTGGAAAATACCAACCATGCGCGGACCAACGGTGTGACTGGAACTCATAAAAATGGCATAGTCGTCCTACCCGGCACGACCCCATCACGAGAGTGACCACACATCACTCCCGCCACTAGTAATGTGGCTCTTTGCTAGCACCGACCAGAGTAATTAACATAGCCCCGTCCCATAAGGGGTAACGTGGTCGTACTGGTAAGGTTGGGACGGTCGACACATCATAAATCTATTCCCATTTCCGAAACCATACTCAGACCAATACCGGGTGCATCACTTCACCAAAAGTGACCACATACTCATCATCACCCTCGAGCATTAGTGGCACCCGATGGGGTTTTAGTAAACTCTTCCTTTATGTCATTAATATGCTCATGATAATACTACTTCTATCTTTACTTGTCAACATGGTACAAGCATGACCCTCAAGGGTACGGTCAAGCTCAATACAGGTGCTCCCGGGGAGCCTTCGGTAAAATCATATCAAATGATTACCAGGACTTATGATCATATGCAATGAAAATACTTGCTATTTTAACATGCAAAGTAACACATGCTTAGTCATGGTCAAAGGGTTGCTTGCCTTGGTCAGCTAAGCATCCGGGGTCTTCGAGGTCTTCCGCTCCGATTCCCTCGTCACACGGATTTTCTATCGTCGATAAAACAGTAAATAAGAAATAGCGCACACAGAAATAGTCCACAAAGTCATTTTAAAAATGTTCTCTATTACTGATAAATCTAAGGTATCATTTTAAAAATATTTGCCTTCATTTTCCTTGAAGGAATATTTTTGAAATCAACCAAACAGAAGCACAACTATTTCAATTTAATCCTTTTTATTTATATAAAATAGAATAGTTGTTGGAAAATTCCTCCAAACATAATATTAAATACTACAAATTTTTAGAAGAATAACACTGGAAGAATCATATTTTTACACTAGTTAAATGTTTTTATAAAAATCTTTAGAAACGAGGGTTAAAAATAAAAGAAAAACCGGCTAACTCCCGGCCTGGCTCGGCCCAGAGCTGGGCTGGCCCATGGCCAGCCGACAGCCTGCCCAAGCGCGCACGTCGTCAGGTTTGAACCTGACACGCGGGGCCCTGCGGTCAGCGGCCGAGGTTAGCGCAGGGGAGGAGGCTGGGCCACCGACAGGTGGGGCACACCTGTCGGGGTCGTCTCCTACCTCCGGCCAAAGAGGGGGAGGAGGAGGACGCCGACGAGGTTGCCGACGCGCTCATGCCCCAATGAGCACATGAATGGGTTCGCCTTGCTGTCGCCTACCTGCTGGTGGTCGAAACAACGACGGGGAGGCAGGGGTTCGCCGGCGACGAGGAGGTCGTGGCGGAGGAGTTTCGGGAGGTGGTCGAGGGGGTGGCTAGAGACACGGAAAAGCTCGGGCGAGTTGGGGTAAGCTTCCTGGGATCGAGAGGGTTAGTTTGGTGGGTCGAGGGGCGCAGGAGCCATCGTGTAGCCGGAGATCGACCGGAGCTCCAAGGCGGAGGGGCCTCGGTCGATCTCGAGCATCGGGGCTCTGCTGGTTTGTTGGGGTGGCTAGGGAGGTACTAGTGATCGTGGTGAAGCTATATGAGGGGTGCTGGAGCGAGGAGGAGGGCTATTTATAGGCCCCCGATGGTGAGCAGATTCGGGATCGCCGGTGACTCACCGTGGCGCGCATGAGGTGCAGAAAGAGGCTGGGGTTGAAACCACGGTCTCAGGACGTGGTTTTGGACTGCCCGAACCATCTGTAGCATAGAGAGAGAGAGGGGAGTCGAGCATTCGTGGCTGCGCAACCTTGGTCGGTTCTGGTGCGCGCGGGCACGCGTCGCGTGAGCTCTAGCGTGGGAGAGGAGGGGCCCTGAGGCTTGCTCGATGCAGAAGGGTTGTCGGGGAAAAGGTTGGACATCTCGAGGGAGGCTGGAACTGGCCGAGGGCGTTGCCCCCACCTCGGTGACTCCCTGTAGCGCGCCCAGAGCGCAGTTTTGGCATGCCACGACATGCTGGTGCGCTCTAAGGCACTTTGTACGTGTCTAGCATGTCCTGGCACTCGCTGCGTGTGTGGCTAGCCGTTTGGTTCTGGTGGGAGGTTCGGCTGGTCAAGCGAGGCAAGAAATACTGGTGCTGTCAATCATGAACTGAGATCTCAATTGGTGTTTTTGGCCTTTCCACCTTGAACTAGTGAGGGGCCAGTTGACTCGGCTTTGGTTTAGCTGTGGCTAAGGTGCCTTTTTCCTATCTGTCAGAAGGTTTTCGACAGTGGCTTAAGGTGGTTGCACCCCACCAATGGTGCTGCAACTTAACAGGTTTGGGTTTGGTGGTAAACCATGGAGTTTCACCAATTTTGAGCTCCAAAGGACAAGAATAGCTTTATAAACTTGAAAACGCTCCAATATGACCAGATCTATCCCTTCCAAAGGGAGTGTGGGCAAACTAAGTCCCACAAATCCCATTTTTGGTGTGGAACCCTCATTTTAGGTATTAGGCACTCGTGCAAAGTTTTAGCATCATTGGACAAACTTTGCTATGTAGAGTTGCTCTAACTTGATTCTGGATAGACAGGGTTTTTGTGTTATTTGGGGTCCTTATTCACCTTTGATCAAAGTGAAACTTTATGTTGACACCAAACAAGGCTTAGGGATATCATTGGGATTTTCTAGGAATTTATTGAGAACATTTCCTTTGGAAATATTTCAAAATGCCAAAACAGACAGAAATATCTTTTATAGTTTTAATCAATAAATATTATATAAAATGGGGTTTAAAATCCTATGTATGGAAAATATATGTCCTTCTGATCATCTCTAAATTTAATCAGATTTTTCTAAAGCAGAAAAGTATTTTTCCATGTTGGAATACCAATTGTGGCCTTAGAAATGGACAGGTTATTTAATTAGGAAAATAATCACAATAATAATTATTTTTGTGGTTTTGAAATATAAATAGAGGTTAAAATCATATTACCAAATATGAGTAGAAGCACTGCTTGCTATCAAGGACATGTGGTGCAACTTAAGGTATGTTTTACCTTGGTTAGAAATAAGCAAGGGTTTTTGGAAATCAGTATAATACCAAAGACTTTAGGGTTTTAATCCTCACATGATCAAACATACAAGCATACAATGTCAATCATGGCACTCACAACATTAGTTTTGAAAAAGTTTTAACAAGCTCAGAATTTCACAATACAGACAAGTGATTGCAAAAACAGGGTGTGACAGACCTATCCCCCTTATAAGAATCTGGTCCCCGAGATTCCTAAGCTAGGTGCTAAAAAGGTGTGGAAACTCGGGTCGGAGATAGTCATCACGCTCCCATGTAGCTTCGGATTTGGTGTGGTTGCTCCATTGAACTTTGAAATACTTGATAGTGCGGCTCCTGGTGCATCTTTCTCCTTCGTCCAGTATGCGAATGGGCCTCTCGCCGTAGGTGAGATCAGGATGAAGGTCAATGGCCTGGTGATCGATGTCCTTGTAAGGATCGGAACGACTTGGCACTTGGAGACACTTCCGAAGTTGTGACACGTGGAAAACATTGTGCACACCCGAAAGTTCCGGAGGTAACTCCAACTGATAAGCGACCTCTCCACGCCATGCCGTGATCTTAAATGGCCCAATGAACCTTGGAGCAGGTTTCCCCTTAACGTGGAAACGCTTGGTTCCCTTGAGAGGTGTGACACAGAGGTACACTAAGTCTCTGAGATTGAACTCCACATCCCTGTGACGAGAGTCCGCATAACTCTTTTGTCGTGACTTTGCTACTTTCAGATTTTCTTGGACTAGTTGCACCTTCTCTTCTTCCCTATGCAAAACTCCTGGTCCGAAAATCAGCCCGTCTCCGGTTTCAGACGAGTTGAGCGAGGTGTAGCATTTCCGTCCGTACACTACTTCAAGCGGGGCCATCTCGAGACTGGACTGGTAGCTGTTGTTGTATGAAAACTCAACGAACGGCAGACAGTCTTCCCATTTGGCTCCGTGCGCTAGGACGCATGCGCGAAGCATATCTTCGAGTATCTGATTCACCCTTTCCATCTGTCCTCCCGTCTACGGGTGGAAGGCGGTGCTAAAAGAGAGCTTGGTACCGAGGACCTCTTGAAGTTTCCTCCAAATCCTTGAGGTGAACTGCATGCCTTGGTCAGATACAATCTCCTTGGGAACTCCATGAAGGCTTACTATGCGCTCGATATAGAGACTAGCCAACTTGTTCCCGTCATATGAGGTGTTGACACAGATGAAATGGGCCACTTTGGTGAAATGGTCGACAACAACCAATATCGAGTTATGGCCCTTGCTAGAACTTGGTAAGCTGGTAATAAAATTCATCCCTACCTTGTCCCACTTCCATTCCGGCACCTTGAGAGGTTGTAGCAGCCCTGCGGGTCACTGATGCTCAGCCTTAACTTGCTGGCACACAACGCACTTGGCCACATACGTCGCAATCTCCCTCTTCATGCCGTGCCACCAGAATTTTCCTCAGAGATCTTGATACATCTTGGTACCACCGGGGTGAATGGAGTAGGGTGTATCATGTGCTTCCCGTAGGATTAGATCCTTGAGTTCAGCCTTGTTCGGTACGCATAAATGTTTCCCAAACCACACCACTCCTTGTTCATCCACCAAGAATCCTGGGGCCTTGCCTTCTTGAATCTTCTTCTTGATACCTTCAATGCTCTTGTGACTCTTCTGGGCTCCCTTGATGTCGTCTTCTAGCATTGGTTTGACTTCGAGGTTATATAGGAATCTAGATTCCACTAGTTCCAACCCGAAGTTCACCAATTCTTCATATAAGGCGGGCTGCCTTTCCTTAAGCATGACCTTTAAGGTGCTGGTCTTCCGGCTCAAGGCATCAGCCACTACGTTAGCCTTACCGGGGTGATATTGAAAGTTAAGGTCGTAGTCCTTGATTAACTCCAACCATCTCCGGTGCCTCATATTCAACTCCCTTTGGGTGAAGATATATTTCACATCGTTTCCCCAGGAGGTAATGTCGCCATGTCTTCAGAGCATGCACTACTGTTGCCAACTCAAGATTATGGGTGGCATAGTTTTCCTCATGCGGGCGCAGTTGTCGTGACAAGTATGCCATGACTCTGCCATCCTGCATTACAACCCCACCTAGCCCGGTCCTTGAGGCATCGCAATATATCATGAACTCCTTGCTGATATCTGGAGTGGCCAATACCAGGGCGGTGGTTAGCCTCTTCTTCAACTCTTGGAAGCTTGCTTCACATTCTGGCGTCCATTCAAACTTCTTGCCTTTCTTCAAGAGCTGAGGTCGCGCGATGCGGGAGAATCCTTCTACGAACTTGCGGTAATATCCTGCGAGTCCGAGGAAGCTCCTGACTTCCTTCATGTCAATTGGCAATTGCCAGTTGGTTACCATGGTAATCTTAGAGGGATCAACCGCCAATCCACTTGTTGTCATGTTATGACCCAGGAATCCAACTTCGTTCAGCCAAAAATGGCATTTGCTGAACTTGGCATACAGTTGGTGCTCTCGAAGCTTCTCCGATACTAACCTCAAGTGTTGCTCATCCTCTTCTTCAGACTTGGAGAAGATTAATATGTCATCAATGAATACGACCACAAACTTGTCCAGGTATTCCATGAAGACCTTATTCATGAGGTACATCAAGTAAGCTGGGGCATTCGTCAATCCAAAGGACATGACAGTGCATTCGTACAGACCGTACCAGGTCACAAATGCCGTCTTTGGTATGTATTCGGGTCAAATCTTTAGTTGGTAATATCCAGATCGAAGGTCGATCTTGGAGAATACCTTGGCTCCATTTAGCTGGTCGAACAAGTCTTCGATCTTGGGGAGTGGGTACTTGTTCTTTATCGTGACCTCATTGAGAGAACGATAATCGACGCAAAGTCGGATTGTCCCATCCTTCTTGGACACGAAGAGAATAGGGGATCCCCAAGGTGACGCACTGGGACGAATAAACCCTTTCCTGAGTTGCTCATCCAGTTGCTTATTCAACTCCGCTAGCTCTTCGGATCCCATCCTGTAAGGCTTCTTATAGATAGGCCTTGATCCGGGCATGAGTTCGATGATGAACTCGATGTCTCGGTCAGGAGGCATCCCTGGTAGCTCATCGGGAAAGACGTCCGGGTATTCACAGACTATTGGCACTCGGTCGAGTCCTTCCTCTCATAGGCTGTTAACTCGTGACACTCGAGTGGGTACTGGCTCAGAGACATACTTGACTTTGACCCCTTGGTCACTTGTCATGGTAACGGCCCTGTTAGCACAGTCGAAGATACTCTAATGCTTGGCCAACCAGTCCATACCGAGAATTACTTCAAGGCCTTTCGACTTAAGCACAATGAGATCCGCTGAGAAGCTCGTCCCATTGATAACTATCTCGACCTTCCTACACCCTAGGTTGGTCCTCAAAACTGCTCCCGGGGTTTGAATTGCCATATGCCCACGAAGCAAGGTAGGTTCTAGACCACACTTTTCCGCAAACTTTTGTGTAACAAAGGAATGCGAAGCACCACAATCAAACAATACTGTTGTTGGGGTAGAGTTGACGAGGAACGTACCCAGAATGCAGTCTGGGTCTTCTTGTGCCTCTTGTGCGGAAATATGATTAATCCGCCCCTTGTTGTGATATTGCTGATTGCAGGGAGCCTGGTTCCTGCCTAGTGCTCCTTGGCCTGGATTTGGCGCATTGGGGCGCGGAGCATCGGGTTTCTTGTTGGGGCACTGCCTGAAATAGTGTCATGTTTGTCCACACCCAAAATAGGTAACTTGCGCTGGAAGGTTGGTCTTGCCGCCACCGTTGTTTGGCGGAGTGCTTGCTGGCTTGCCATTGACTTGCTGCTGAGGTTGGTAATTCTAGTGAAATGTCAGATGTTTGTATTGTTGCTGCTGATAGTTGGGTCTTACCGGGGCTGACTGCCATGGTCGTGGTTTCGAGCTAATCGGTCCTCCAGTACCCATTATCTTGCGCTTACGGGTGTCGTCCATTGCACGAAGCTTGTCTTCCAACATAAGAGCCTTATGAACCATGTCACTGAAGGTCCAACATTCACAAACAACCAGCTGATACTGGAGTGACTGCTACAGTCCTTCCATAAAGCGTTCCACTTTGGCAACCTCAGTGCTGACGTCTTCAGGTCCGTACCTTGATAGGAGGTTGAACTTCTGCAAATACTCCTTGAAAGATCCACTGCCTTGCCTTAAGGCTCGGAATTCCCGCTTCTTAATGGTCATCATTCTTGGAGGAATGTGAGCGGCGCGGAATCCATCCTTGAACACGGCCTAAGTGATGACTTGCCCGACTCTCATGATCTGAAATCCATCCCACCAGGCTCTGGATGTGCCTCCAAGACAGTGGGTTTCATAGAGGACTTTCTCGTCGTCATCAGTGCACTTGACCAGCACTCGAAGGTCTTCAATAGTGCGTATCCAGTCATCGGCATCCAAGGGTTCAGTCGTCTCCGTGAATATGGGTGGCGTAGTCCGCATAAACTCAGAGAGAGTTGACCGACCGTTGCCATTCCCGTTCTGCGGCGGGTGGTTTACCAAGGTTTGAGCCAGCTGCCGGATAACGGCATTGTTGGCTTGACGCTCCTCTCGAAGAGCTTGAAAGAACTAAGCCATGGTCAAGCTTTCAAGGGGAGGTGGTGGCGGTGGAACATCGTCTTGCTGCGCGTGGTGATCTCCAGCTTGAGCTTCCCCTCCGGTTCCCAGCTGCTGTCCTGAAGAGTCAGAGCCGGGGTTGCCGAAGGTGCTGTTGCGAGTTGCATTCACCATCCTGTTAGGGGAGCAGACAGGTCAATTTTTGCCAAACTGGTTGTACTCAAAAGGGATGACGTTCTATCAAAGAGGGGGGTCTGGTGTCGTGCTAGTGTGCAAGATTTTTTTTATGACAATGGTTTTGAAAAGAACCAGTGATGTAGTCGCTCACAAGCTGCATAAGGCAGAATTCGACTTGCATCCAACAGGTTCGCACAACGTCCTGGGTCATACAATCCTGATACAAGAACTCCTACACTCGGTACATCCTACGCTGCTAAGTGATCGACTGCGCGGTCTCATAAGCCGCCTGTGTGGGATCTTCGTCTTCATGTTCCTCTCTATCTTCATCTTCATTAGTGCTTCCCTTCCTTGAGGGAGTAGGGGAAGGAAGCGGACCATCTCGACATCTCTTGGTTGTCGAGGTAGCAAAGAGTTCGGTGTATTCTTCTGCGGTTAAACGACGACTCTGAAGAGGAACAGCCTGAAGCGGGGGTATTCCTCCTCAGAAGGCAAAGCGAGGTGATATTACGGGTGCCCCTTCTTTTTCACCTTGCGGTTCTTCATCTTCTCCATGCGAAGTGGGTCCTTGACTTGGTGCAGCTCTTGGCGGATCCTAGTCGGCTCCTTGATCAAAAGATGCGTCAAGGTGTCTGAGGAGAGACTAAAGTAGGTCTGAAACCTTAATGATGTCCCGTCCTTGGATGAGCGGTTGAGTGTCCAACTCCCGTCTACCTTATCTTTAACAAAAGGTAGGTGACGAGTAGCTGGCTCGTCCGCCATCTCAGGAAGGATGTCGCGGAGTCGCACGAGTGCCTCTCGTGCTACAGTCTCCACGACCAACATCAGATCCTCCATTTGTGGCCCTTCAAGAACCAGCTAGCTGGGAAGTCGTTAGCCTTCACTATCATGTCCACGTGATACTCCTTGGTGTCGGCGTTGAACCAGTGTTCGTGGTAGAGGAAGATGGGCGTGCGAAGCACTTGACACTTCTCGAGGCTATCACTCAAAAGCAGAGGAAAGCCCATTTCCAGAAGCATCTCGGGTACGGCGGCCATCTACAAGGTGTAGAGGAGAGGGTTAGAAATATGTAGTGGGTGCGGTTCTCGGGTCAATCTTATGTGCACTAATCGTTTCGGCTATCGGCCATGCTACCTAAGGCTTCCTATAGTCCAGATGGATGTGATACCAGCTCTATGGGGACCCCGACTTACTAGTCGAGAATCGTCGTGCTCAGTGGTCCCAGAGATCAATGCTCACCGAACACAGATACCGAATAAAAGAGTCTTACATCCAAGTACTGATTATTACAACACATGACCGAAGGGTCAAGTTCACAAGACAGGGCCTAAGGCCAAATCACTCCGATACACTAATAAAGGAAAACAAAGGGCTAAGATGGTGCCCATGCCATCCAGCCTACACCGACAGGCATTCTAACTTGGAAGTGTCCTAGTTCGCAGGGGCGTCTCCGAAGACGTACTCATCTCCAAACTCCGGTCCCTCCATGTCTGGTCAATAACATAACTAGTGGCAAGCCAATGAGTACTTTGAATGTACTCGCAAACAGCCCATGATAATATAAACGAAAGTGAAGGATAACAATATCATGCATCTTTAGTGTAACTCATTTGGGTGGAATGATCATGAATATGAATCAAGTTAAAGAATTACTCTTGAAGAACAGGTTACAGATATCAATATATTTGTCGTGGGCCGAACCATCCAGGTTCACCCTATATGCCAAGTCACCGAACTTGGTAATATCATTGCTATCATAGCAACACCTTTCTCAACACCATACACACACACACTTGGTTTATGTAGAAACAACTGGACGTAGTTTAAGAAAGATTACCCAACTGTCCTTGACCATGGACATGGCTATTCGAATAGTTTACACTCTACAGAGGTAATACGCTGGACCCATGAGATCCGGGAAACTTCCGTGTCATCCACGACTCGCGGTATATCACATACCCGAGGTAAGTACCCGATCAATGCCTTTCCCCTGACGATACTAGACAAAGATGTCCACTCGATTGGTACCCAGCCCACATGTTGTACGTCTTACGAGCACCAACACTGGATAGTACCAACCATGCGGGGACCAACGGGGTGACTGGAACTCATAAAAATGGCATAGTCGTCCTACCCGGCGTGACCCCATCATGAGAGTGACCACACATCACTCCGCCACTAGTAATGTGGCTCTTTTCTAGCATGGACTAGAGTAATTAACATAGCCCCGTCCCATAAGGGGTAACGTGGTCGTACTGGTAAGGTTGGGACGGTCGACACATCATAAATCTATTCCCATTTCCGAAACCATACTCACACAAATATCGGGTGCATCACTTCACCAAAAGTGACCACCTACTCATCATCACCCTCGGGCATTAGTGGCACCCGACGGGGTTTTAGTAAAATCTGTCTTTATGTCATTATCATGCTCATGATAATACTACTTCTATCTTTACTTGTCAACATGGTACTAGCATGACCCTCAAGGGGTAGAGTCAAGCTCAATGCAGGTGCTCCGGGGGAGCCTTCGGTTAAATCATATCAAATGATTATCGGCACTGAAAGTGCGTTATATCGACTAGAGGGGGTGAATAGGAGATTTTTAGAATTTCATCACTGAGGAAATTCCTTTTTGAGGAAATTCCTCACTGATGACTAACTTACAGCGGAAACAGTAAAGGATCAGAAGTGCAAACGTTCACACCAGCAGTATTTCAGAGTGAAGAACGTGAAAATAGATTGCACAGTAAGCAGGCATGCAGAATACAGATGATGATTAACTATTGTGAAGAATTTCGGGTTGAGGAAATTCAGAGAAAGTCTTCAGCAAATTCTTCAAACAGTCACAGTGAAAGTCATCAACACATAATACAGGGAAAGTAAAGAGTTGAGGAATTAGAACCCGTTTGTCAGTGAAGACTGTCATTGATGACCCAGTTCCAACTGCTGTGACAGTTGTACATCTGGTTTGGAGCGGCTTGGTATTGAAACCAAAGGACACCTAGTCCCGGGACACACAGTCCCTACCATATTCTCCTTGAGCTAAGGACACACAGTCCTCGCCCAACACTCGTGGTAAGTCTTCAGGGCAGACTTCCAAACCCTCACAAACTTGGTCACACGACGATCCACAATTAACTGCGGGAACGTTCTAGACCATGACGCCTAACCGTCTGGAGGATGCACAGTCCTCAAAGGTAAAAGTCTTCAGTCCCACATAGGAACAACTTCTTCAGTGATGCTCAATCACTAGGTTTGGTTTGTGGTTTCGGTGGATGGTGTATTTCCTCACTGATGAATTTCTCTCGAAGACTCTGAGGAATTTGGGTTGCTCTTATGACAAGTGTCAGTTTCTAACGGATCAGCCAACCAGCTAGTGGTTGTGGGGGTGGCTATTTATAGCCTGGGAGCATCCCGACATGATTTGACACTAATGCCCTTAAATAATATGACCGTTGGAGTGGATAAGACAAGTGACTTGGCGTGGTTATCGAAATGGTCGGAACCCTCAAATGTGAGAGTCCTCATGTCACTCATATTCCTCACTAGAGGCTTTTGGTAGGATTAGGCTTGGGTTGAGCATCATGAGGAAATTCATTCCATAGTGTAACTTCGACCCCCTTTAACAGTACGGTGTTCCTATTACTCAAATGCAAAGAAGGTAAAACAGAAAGTGTAAATCTTCACGCTTGAAATTCTTCACAATGATTTTCTTCAGGAACCACCAGACTTCTCAATATCAGTATCTTCATGAGGAATATCAATTTCATCGCAGATTCCTCGCGATTCATTTCTTCAGCTTCAGACCAATTTCTTCAACTGAAGACATACATTTTTAGGGGCGGATATTCTTCAAATATCTCAAACTCCTCAATGACTTATAGATCATGTGTACACTCATAAACACATTAGATACTTAACCTATAAGTCTTCAAACCACCAAAATCACTAAGGGGCACTAGATGCACTTACAATCTCCCCCTTTTTGGTGGTTGATGAGAATTAGGTTAAGTCTTTAACAGGGATCAAAAATATGAAGTGTAAATAATCATTTGAGGAATTTGAAAACAAGATTCAGAGAGACTCCCCCTGAAGATGTGCATATCTTGAGGATTTTGCTTTTCACAACAAATGCACATTGATGATTTATATCATGGAGATCTCCCCCTGAGTCTTGTAAATCATGCATACATATAACATATCACATGAAGAAAATGAAGATGCATGATGGAAAATGGTATCTGACGAATTCCAGCATGCGTGCATTAAAACTTGAGGAATAAGCATGCGAAGAAAAACGTTCAAAAGCGTCAGAGTACCATCGGGCTTAAGTTACAACTCATTACATAAAAACTTCAGAGGAGCCAAGAGTTTGTAACTTAAATATAGTTTATAAGCCCCAAAAATATCCCGCTTGAAGACTAACTCTTGAGTTCCTCCCCTTTGTCATCAAGTGACAAAAAGGGACGAACTGAGGACTAACGCCCGTGAAGACTTAATTTCCTGGCGGTTGAGTAAGAGCCGTGATGCTTCTTGGGAGTAGTCTTCTTCCTTGGGCCGGTTGCTGTGTTGAGTTGTTCCTCATCAGATTCAGCAGTGCGGAATGAAGAAAAGGAGCTGTCTTCAAGGTCTGTCACTGGAATGGGCCTGAACTTCCTCTTGGGAGGCCACGACCAGTCAAAGTCTCACTCAAAGTCCATTTCTTCAAGCTCAGTCTGAGTCTTCAGATGTGCAAGTGTAGCCCAGGTGCGATCGAAAACCTCATGCAGATAGTGATGGTTAATCTTCAAAGAGTTCTGTGTTTCAGTGAGGCTTTTCACAATGGCACCAAACTGGTGTTTGACCCATTTGTGGTTGCGATCCACCTTCTGGTGAAGACCGAGGAGGAGCTCTCTGGTGGTCAGCACGCGAGGAGGAACTGGGCTTGCTGGATGAGTCTCAGTATCGTCCCATGAAGAATATGCTTCTGGCTCCCTGAACTGGCCATCTAGGGGCCTGCTGCCTTCTTCAATCACAGATTTTCCTTT
The DNA here is from genome assembly GCF_904849725.1 of Hordeum vulgare subsp. vulgare. Classification (NCBI taxonomy): domain Eukaryota; kingdom Viridiplantae; phylum Streptophyta; class Magnoliopsida; order Poales; family Poaceae; genus Hordeum; species Hordeum vulgare. The sequence goes on along the minus strand of NC_058518.1, from coordinate 115,382,960 downwards.
TCCTTCAATGGGCTCGAAAGTCTTCTTGTTGACCCGGATAGGAGGCATATAACCAACATGGTTTAGACAATCAGCGTGAAAGTTGATGCCTGTCCATGTCCTGATGAATCGCATGATCCACGGGGCATATATCTTGTGATCAAAGGGGCACATGGCATTGTCGGCCAAAGTCCTCAAGAAGAAATCATGGATATTGATAGGAATACCGTGAATGATGTTGAAGAGGATATTCTTCATGAGGCCTACAACATCTTCTTCATCGTCATGGCCTTTGATTGGCGCGAGCACACTGCAGAGGATTCTGTAGACAGACCGGGGTGTGTACTTGAGCTCGTGGACGAGGAAGGTTGTTCTTGAGGGTTTGCCTGCAGCCAATGGCTTCATGAGGACTTCCGTCATTCCATTTGGCAGCTCACGCTCACCATAAAGCTTCACAACCCCATCTGAGGGAATTGGTATGGGCAGTTCTCTGAGGAGTTCAGAAGCAGGAGCCTTGTAGTGAGTGTTTTGTGACATCCAGTCAAACACCCAAGTGTTGATGTCTTCAGCGTTGCCAGATATGTGAAGAGTGGCATAGAACTGAAGAATAAGCTCGATGTTCCAGTCTGATATGTCTGAGCACATCGGGAGCAAACCTGCATCGTGGAGTACACTGGGGACTAGATCCAGGCAAGGTATTGCTTCAAGCTCAACATGACGAATATGCGTGTACTGGAATATCTTGTTGCATCCACAGAGCACAGAGGAATAGTAGTTCACCTGTGTCCTTCTCCAAAACTTCAGATACCTCATTTGAGGCTTGTCATAAGGGTTCTATCCGATGAAGTACATGCGTTCTTCAAAGAAATTTTCTTTCTGAAACTTTGGACGCTTGGAGAATGGCTGATGCTGAACTGGCTGAAGATTTTGCTGAGGAATAGGGGAGGAGACAACAATAGCAGTCTCTGGGTTGAGCACAATGAATTCATTGTCTTGGGCGGGTACATTTTCTTCAGCATTTTCCTCGGGGTGAGGAATTTCATCAGCTGGTACTTCATGGTGAGGAGATGATGCTTGCTCTGGCTGAGCTTCAGGCTGAGGAATTTCTGCATCTTTCTCAGTTGGAGGAGTTGGGTCAGCCTGTTCCTCATCTTGTGGAGTCTTCTCAGAATGTTGGATTTCGTCAGCATGAGGATTTTCAGCTTGTTTTTCCTCAGCTGGCTTTGTGGCAGAAGCAGTTTCATCAGCTGGTGCAGCTGATGCTTGAGCAGTTTCTGTCTGAGGAATAAGAGGTTGAGGACTATCGTCAATCTGAATTTCCTCATCAGTGTGTTCCTCAGGGGCGACATCCTTCATTTCCTCATCTGCCTTTGTAGCTGGGTCATCAATGACGACCATCTCATAGGGAGGGGCGACATTGAGAGGCACCGAGTCCAGAGGAGCAGTTTCTTCAATTTCTTTGAGGCGCTTTGCCTCTATCTCTTCTACTACTGAGGAGGCTTTTCTCTTCTTGGCTTCCTTTTCAGCGGCCCTTGTTTTCTTCACGTCTGATGCAGACGGAATTATCTTCTTCACCTTTGAAGCTTTTGGTGAAGGTGTTCTTTCTTCAGTTTCTTCAACTGGTAGTGAGGAACTAGCTGGAATAGAGTCATCATCCTGCTTTGATGAAGCAGCTGGATCAGGAGCAGTGTCATCAGTGTCAGCAATTTCATCAGTTGCAGTTTCCGTGATGATTTCTTCAATGGTCGGTTCATCAACACGGCACTCTTGGTGTTCTTCCTCAGCTTGAGAAGTTTCCTCCTCATGAGGAGATGCATCTGCTGGCTGCTCAACCAAGGGTTGAGGAGTTGGTGCTGGGGGTGCGGTTCTCTTGTTGTAGTCATCAACAACACTAGTGTCTAGCTTGATGAAATTGCTCTTGAGGCTTTTGCGATCTGACAGCTTGGCGTACTTGTTAGTCAATTTCTGCAGCTCTGTCTATGTTGTCACCAGTGCATCAGGAGTCTGTTTGAGGACATTCTGTCTGAGGAATTTCTCCTTTTTTATCTTTGCAACCTTTGCCTGCCTGGCCTGCTGTTCTTTCCTCTTGGCTTCATTTATGAAGGTGGCCACCATGTGGCTGATGCCAGGGGAAGTTTCAAATCATCAATAGGAGTGTTTGGGTCCTCATACCAGATATTGATGTACTCAAGGAGGACCTTGGGGTCCATGGCCAGAGCAATAGCACTGCCTGATGCTTGAGCTACTCTTTCTTGCTTGTTTTTGATGATGGCTTGCAGGGTTTCATCGTCATATTCATCACTTCCCTCTGATGCAGACGGGACTGTGATGATTTTGCTGGGGCTGGGCAGAGGTGCATGTTCAGCAGTTGCCAAAGTCTTCACAAGAGGTGTTGAAGACTTTGTCTCCGAGCTAGATGCAGCTGGGAGTGAGGAGCTGGAGCTAGCGGTCGTAGGTTTCACGACATGCTTCTGTACTGGTTTCTCTTGAGGCTTTGGAGGTGGAGCTGAGGATTTTGGTGCTGAGGAGATTGGTACTGAGAGTTTTGGCGCTGATGGTTTTGGTGTTGAAGGTTTTGGTAATGAGGGTTTTGGTGCTGAGGGTTTTGTGACAGAAGCCTGAGCAGACTTCTCTTGAGGATTTGGAGCCCTTGGCTTTGATGGCACAGACTGCATTTGAGGAATTTCTGAGCCTGAGGTTTCTACAGCTGAGGAATTAGCAGCACCGGAGGCAGCAACTGAGGATTCATTAAATTTCCTCACTTTAGCTTCTGCCTGCTTCTTGAGCTTGGCCAGATGTTTTTCTTTCTCATCTGGATAGTCATCAATTGTCATGAGGCTAGAGGCATGTGCTACTTGATGGTCCTCAAGTGGGGCCCTTCTGCCAGGAGGCTTCAAAGCGAATTTCTTCGCATATTTGGGAGTCACAAACCTGTACTCCTTCCATTCCTTCGCCCATCGGCGTTCAATCTTCTGCAGCCGTATATTTCTCTTGGCCATTGTCTCATTTTCATCAGGCGTACAATAGTCCAAGTAAATGTCCTGAGGGATATCAGCAGCTGTGTTTTGCTCAAGTTTCTATCCTCCCTTCTGTTTTCTTTCTTCCTCCATTTTCTTCAGTTGAGGATTTTGCTGATGATTTTGAACTCTTGAGGATTCTGATGAGCCTTGAAGAGTTTCTTCCAGAAACGCTGCAAATGAGTTAATGTGATGAGAACCGAGAGATTCATCAGCTGACATGTGTGTACCTGTGAACAGAGTATAGTTCCGAGGAATTTGGAGAGGTCATATGCGTTCTCAGATTTGAAGAAAATGAAAAAGTTTGACAGTTTGAGGAATATAACCAGTGGTTGAGGAATTTGCCTAAGCATACTGTTCTTGGGTTCCAGAGTTGTACAGATCCGAAAATTCGCACAATTGAGGAATCTCGTGAAAATCTTAGATGCTTAGCATAGTTCATCAATGATTGTGGTGATAGGTAGTGTTTGAGGAATCAAGTGCGCATCGTATCTTGAGGAAAAACAGATTTCACATAGAAGATGTAAAATTTCAGATCTAATCTGCTGTAAAAATGGGATATATTTACCGTGGAAGGTACATACGAAGAACACAGAAAGTTGTGTTGGAGAGGCTCTTCGTTCAAGTGTCCAATGCACCCTAACTCGGCGACGGAGGACGTCTACGGCGGCGGCGGATGAAGATGGTCCGACTCTGGCGTGATTCCGGCGACGGAGAAGTCGAGGCAGTGAAGCTCTTCCTCACCAGCGACGAGACTACCAGCGGTGGCGCTAGAGTTCGGTGGAGTGTGCTGTGGAAGGAGAGCGATGAGGCGAAGAAGAGGATGCCGAGGGGGATAAGGACATATTTATAGCCAAAAGTTACTGTTGGCGCGAGAATGTCGGACCAAATAGCCCCTGCCTCTACGTCTCCGCAGGACACGTGTAGCTCCCGTACGATGTGGTGGAGATAGTGGAGATCGTGGTTATCCGATCGTGGGAAGTGGGGGTTCAGTTACTGTGTAATTAAAGAAACAATTTTTGAAGATTTGAGGATTTTCGTTACAAAATCATCAGCTGACAAGGACGCAGTGAGGATTTTGAACAAAGTTTCAAATAGAACGCATATGAAGAATTGAATGGACTGGATAAGTATAGCATAGAGGGAAAGTAGGGTCCGATCACATTCACTTAGCAGAAACATCAACTTGAAGAAATAGCAATAAGTGAATGTTGTTGAGGACTAGAAATCACAGTCTATCTAGTCAAATGAAAGTCATCAAGTGTCTTTGATGATTTTTGTAATAAATCATCACAATGAAGAACAACTGTTTTTGAAGAAAAACACATTGTGAGGAAATTGATCATTTGAAGAAAATCAACTTGAGGAATTTCACATTGGGCGGTGACGTTACCCACCATATAAGAATGTTGATTACAGACGCCGCGTGCAATTGTCGTAGGGCCCTGAGAATCAATTTCTTCGTTAATTTCTTCACATTCAGAGTGACATTCTTCATCAGTTGAAGAAAATCTTTTCATCATGTGTTGCACATCTAAGTCATCAACTTTGCATAAGTGTTAGGATGTGTGCATGTTTTTACAAAACATTGAAGATTCTAAGATATTTAGCTCACACCGCAACTTGCAAAACCTTTTCTCATCCAAGGGCTTAGTGAAAATATCTACCAGTTGATCATCAGTCTTCACATGGTCGATGAGTATATTGCCCTTGAGGACATGGTCCCGAAGAAAATGATGACGAATCTGGATGTGCTTGGTCTTCGAGTGTTGTACTGGGTTGTATGCAATCTTGATAGCACTCTCATTGTCACAGTAGAGAGGTACATTCTTCATGTTGATGTCGTAGTCCATGAGGGTTTGCTTGATCCATAGCAATTGAGCACAGCAAGAACCAGCAACAATGTACTCGGCTTCGGCAGTGGAGAGTGATATGCAGTTCTGCTTCTTTGAGGACCAGCAAACTAGTGATCTTCCGAGGAAATGGCATGTGCCAGAAGTTGACTTGCGATCCACATGGTCACCAGCATAGTCAGAATCAGTATATCCTACCAGATGAAGATTGGAGCCCTTGGGATAACATAATCCTAGTGTTGGTGTGTGAGCTAAGTATCGAAGAATATGTTTCACAGCCTTACGGTGTGATTCCTTCGGTTTTGCTTGAAAACGTGCACACATGCAAACACTAAGCATTATATCTGGCCTAGATGCACATAGATACAATAAAGAGCCAATCATAGAACGGTAAACTTGCTGATCGAAATCTTTACCATTTTCATCAGTGCCGAGGTGGCCGTTGGTAGGCATCGGAGTCTTGGCACCTTTGCATTCGTGCATGTCGAATTTCCTCAGAACATCTTGAGGTATTTCTCCTGTGATATGAAGATTCCATTGCTTTGTTGACGAATTTGAAGACCTAAGAAGAATTTCAGCTCTCACATCATGGACATGTGATATTCTTCACTCCTCATGTAGGCAAATTCATCACTGTATCTTTTGTCAGTACAGCCAAATATGATATCATCAACATATATTTGACATACAAACAGCTCATTATCATAGGATTTTGTGAAAAGAGTTGGATCGAGTGAACCAGGTTTGAAGCCTTTCTTCATGAGGAATTCCTTCAATGTATCATACCATGCCCGAGGGGCTTGCTTGAGGCCATACAGAGCCTTTTTGAGTCTGAAGACTTTGTCTGGATTCTTCGGATCCTCAAAACCTGGGGGTCGTGCAACATATACTTATTCCTCAAGCTTACCATTGAGGAATGCACTTTTCCCATCCATTTGATATAAGGTGATGTTATGATGATTAGCATAAGCAAGTAGTATTCGAATAGCTTTAAGTCTAGCAACAGGTGCAAAAGTTTCATCGAAATCTATTCCTTCAACCTGGGTGTAGCCTTGGGCTACAAGTCATGCCTTGTTCCTCACCACTTGACCGTCTTCATCTTGCTTGTTTCGGAAAATCCACTTGGTGCCGATGATGTTGTGCTTGCGAGGATCTGGTCGTTTGACGAGCTCCCATACGTCATTCAGCTGGAATTGAAGAAGTTCGTCTTGCATGGCTTGGATCCACTCCGGTTCCAGAAAAGCCTCAGCTACTTTTGAGGGTTCTGTGATGGATACAAAGGAAAAGTGCCCACAAAAGTTAACTAAGTGTGAAGCTTTTGAGCGAGTTAGAGGACCTGGCGCGTTGATGTCATTGAGGATTTTGTCAAGTTCTACTTCGTTTGCAATCCTCGGATGAGCTGGTTGACGATTTTGTCTGGGCTGAGGAAGTGGTGCTGGTGTAATTTCCTCAGGAGCATCTTCTTGGTTTTTGTCAGTGATGAGGATCGTTTTTCACCAATTTCCTCAGTGGGAACAATGTCTTCAGTAGTCTTAAGCTTTATTGCTTCCTTAGGAGATAGCTTATCTGGATCAAAAGGCAATTTCTCTCTTTGCGAGCCATTAGTTTCATCGAACCGCACATCTACAGTCTCAACAACTTTGTTGTGATAGTTGTTGAAGACTCTGTAAGTGTGCGAGTCCTTTCCATAACCGAGCATAAAACCTTCATGTGCCTTAGGTGCAAATTTTGAGCTATGGTGAGGATCTCTTATCTAGCATTTTGCACCGAAGACTTTGAAATAACTTACATTGGGTTTCCTGTCAGGGAGGAGTTCATATGAGGTTTTCTTGAGGAATTTGTGAAGATATACCCTGTTGATGATATGGCATGCAGTGTTGATTGCTTCAGGCCAAAAGCGACGAGGAGTCTGATATTCTTCAAGCATAGTTCTTGCCATCTCAACCAGAGTCATGTTCTTCCTTTCGACGACTCCATTCTGCTGAGGAGTATAAGGAGCAGACAATTCGTGAGTAATACCAAGTTCATCAAGATAATCATCAAGACCAGTGTTTTTGACCTCGGTTCCATTATCACTCCTGATGTGTTTGATCTTGATGCCAAAGTTCGTCGAGGCCCTTGAAGAAAATCGTTTGAAGATTTCCTGCACTTCAGTTTTATACACTATGATATGCACCCAAGTATATCTGGAATAATCATCAACTATGACGAAGCCATATAAAGATGCTGCATTGGTTAGTGTGGCATAGTGAGTAGGTCCAAATAAATCCATATGAAGCAATTCGAATGGACGTGTAGTGGTCATGATGGTTTTAGAGGGATGCTTGGATCTGGTCATTTTCCCAGATTCACAAGCACCGCAGAGATGATCCTTGAGGAATTTGACTGATTCGATGCCGATGACATGCTTCTTCTTCGCAAGCGTGTGCAAATTCCTCATGCCTGTTTGACCTAGTCTTCGGTGCCACAACCATCCTTCTGAGGTTTTTGCTAGTAAGGAAGTGGCTGGTTGAGGACCTGTAGAAAATCAACAATGTACAAATCCCCTCTTCTTACACCTTCGAAGACTTTGGATCTGTCAGATTCCATGATGACTACACATCTATATCTACCAAAGATAACGATCATATCAAGATCACAAAGCATCGAGACTGACATAAGGTTAAAACCAAGGGATTCAACAAGCATCACTTTGTCCATATGCCTATCCTTGGAAATAGCTACTTTGCCAAGTCCCAATACCTTGCTTTTACCTTTGTCAGCATATGTGATTTGCTTCAGAGGTGATGGAGTTAGTGGCATATTCATCAGTAAGCTTTTATCACCAGTCATGTGATGTGTGCAGCCACTATCGAGAACCCACTCAGTATTTTTGGGTTTGTCATCCTACAGATGAATTAGTACAGCTTACCATCTCATATGCTTCAGATTTGAAGAATATGATACTAAGTTCATCAGTTCAGTAATTTCATCATAACAGAAATGTAAGGACGTGTGAAATATTTCTATTTCATCAATCATTAGCTTGCGTCCTATCAAGCATTTCCTCAAGTCTCCAGCAATTTCTTCAGATGATGATTTTCATCTGGAGACCTGACCTGCAGAAGTGATTAGTTCGATTTCTTCACCACCGACATCTGAAGGGGTGGCAAAGCGTTCATCATCCTGCGAGCACCATCTGAGAAAGGTGGCATTGAAGCCAATGCACTTCTCTTAACAGTAGGGGGGTTAAAGTACTCATATGAATATGCAGGGAACTGGTTTGAGGATTTATGAACATAATGATTTGAGGATTAACTCTCATATTCATATTCCTTGTAGTTTCCCTGCATGTTAGACGCATAAGCACGGGTACGAGCATAGTTTTGACCAGTTGAGGATTTTGATCCTCTTGAAGACTTTGGTCCTCCTGAGGAATTTGATCTGGGGTTCAGATTCTTCAGTGGTGGTGTCATGAGGACATTCACCTGAAGATTTTCAAGACAACTTTTGGGAACCCAGATTTTCCTCAGAGGAGGGCCATTCCTGCAGTTAGTTCCAACATATCGAGAAAATACTTCACCAGATTGATTTTTGAACAGTTTATAGTTGGAATCAAATGATTTATCCGAGGAATAGGATAATTCACATGAAAAGCTAGTTAGATTAGATGGATCAAAAGGAGGCCCAGTAGTAGCAACCCATGAGGTTTTGGGATACTGCTCAGGTTTCCAATAAGATCCATCAGCATTTAATTTCCTCTCAAAGGCATTTCCTTCTTTAGTCGGGTTCCTGTTCAGGATCTGCTTTTTAAGCACATCACAAAGGGTTTGATGTCCTTTGAGGCTTTTGTACATGCCTGTCACGTACAATTCCTTCAGCCCTGCATTTTCATCAGTAACATTTGTGTTTTCCTAAAGTGAGGAAATAGACACAACAGGTGCAGTTGAAGAATTTGTAGCTATGGTAGCATTTGATGATTCTGGTGAGGAATTAGCAGTTTCGCATTCAATGCATTCAAGACATGGAGGAATAAATTCAACTTGACTAGCGCTGATCTATTGAGCTAGTAATGAATCATTTTCCGTACGAAGATCATCATGAGACATCCTCAGCTTCTCAAGATCAACCTTCCTTTGAAGAAATTCATAGGAAAGCTTCTCATGATCAGTGAGGAGTGTATCATAACGATCCTGAAGATTATCAAATCTAGACTGAAGACATTTCATGTCATCAATGAGGATTTGGGTAAGGTTCATTTCATCATTCAACAGATCATCACTTTTGTCTAGCAGTTTCTGAAGATTTTCCAGAGAAGTTTGTTGTTTAGTGGCAATGATAGCAAGTTTACTGTAACTGGGTTTCTTATAATCATTAGGTTCACAGTCACTTGAATCAGAGGAGGAGGCATTATTTGATACCTTTGAACCTTTTGCCATGAAGCAATAGGTTGGAGCGAACTCATCAGCATAGTCATCAGTATGGATGGTGCAATCATTTTCTTCAAGATTGAAGATTGACTTGCTGACGAAAGTGGTTGCTATTGCAAGACTAGCCTGTACAAATTCGGAGTCTTCTCCAGAACCCTCTTCTTCATCACATTCCTCTGATTCTGCCTCGGAGTCCATTTCCTTGCCAATAAGTGCCCGAGCCTTTCTGAAACTAGTCTTCTTGAGTGATGAGGGCTTTGAAGATGAGGATTTTGAAGATTTCTTCTTCTTCTTCGAGTCATCAGAACTGTCGTCCTTGTATTTCTTCTTCTTTGATTCCTCTCCCCAACGGGGACAATCAGCAATGTAATGACCTGATTTCTTGCACTTGTGACAGGTTCATTTCTTGTAGTCCTCAGATGCTGATTCTGATTTCCTCATGTCTCTTCTTGAAGATTTACCGAACTGGCCACGTCGTGTAAATCTCTGGAATTTCCTCACGAGCATAGCAAGCTCCTGTCCAAATTCTTCAGGATCACAAATGTTGCCATCTGTGTCTTCTTCCTCAGATGAGGAAATTGCTCTAGCCTTCAGTGCACGTGGTCTGGAATAGCTTCGTCCATATAGATCTCTCTTTTCTTCTAGCTGGAATTCATGAGTATTTAGCCTTTCAAGTATATCAGCTGGATCCAGCATCTTGTAATCTGGTCTTTCTTGAATCATCAGAACTAAAGTGTCAAATGAAGAATCCAAAGATCTCAGCAGTTTCTTCACAACTTCGTGATCAGTGATGTCTCGAGCTCCCAGTGCTTGCAGTTCATTTGATATATCAGTGAGGCGATCAAAGGTGTCTTGGCAGCTTTCATCGTCATGTCTCTTGAAGCGATTGAAGAGATTGCGAAGAATATCAACACGAGAGTCACGCTGGGTTGATACTCCTTCATTTACCTTGCACAGTCTCTCCCAGATTAGTGTTGCAGAGCCCAAAGTACTTACTCTTCCAAACTGGCCATGGCTCAGATGGCCACAGATGATGTTCTTCGCTTGAGAATCGAGTTGCTTGAATTTCTTTACATCAGCCGCAGTAACACTGGCAGAGATGATGGGGACGCCATTTTCCACAATATACCAGAGATCATTATCAATAGCTTGTAGATGCATTTGCATTTTGTTCTTCCAGAAGGGAAAGTTCTTTCCTTCGTAGGTAGGACATGCTGCAGTCACCTTAAACATGCCTGCAGTCGACATAACTAAAACTCCAGGTGGTTAAACCAAAATCACACAGAACAAGGGAGTACCTTGCTCTGATACCAATTGAAAGTGCGTTATATCGACTAGAGGGGGGTGAATAGGAGATTTTTAGAATTTCATCACTGAGGAAATTCCTTTTGAGGAATTTCCTCACTGATGACTAACTTACAGCGGAAACAGTAAAGGATCAGAAGTGCAAACGTTCACACCAGCAGCATTTCAGAGTGAAGAACGTGAAAACAGATTGCACAGTAAGCAAGCACGCAGAATACAGATGATGATTAACTATTGTGAAGAATTTGGGGTTGAGGAAATTCAGAGAAAGTCTTCAACAAATTCTTCAAACAGTCACAGTGAAAGTCATCAACACATAATACAGGGAAAGTAAAGAGTTGAGGAATTAGAACCCATTTCTCAGTGAAGACAGTCGTTGATGACCTACTTCCAACTGCTATGACAGTTGTACATCTGGTTTGGAGCGGCTTGGTATTGAAACCAAAGGACACCTAGTCCCGGGACAAACAGTCCCTACCGTATTCTCCTTGAGCTAAGGACACACAGTCCTCGCCCAACACTCGTGGTAAGTCTTCAGGGCAGACTTCCAAACCCTCACAAACTTGGTCACACAACGATCCACAATTAACTGCTGGAACATTCTAGACCATGACGCCTAACCGTCTGGAGGATGCACAGTCCTCAAAGGTAAAAGGCTTCAGTCCCACACAGGAACAACTTATTCAGTGATGCTCAATCACTAGGTTTGGTTTGTGGTTTCGGTGGATGGTGTATTTCCTCACTGATGAATTTCTCTCGAAGACTCTAAGGAATTTGGGTTGCTCTTATGACAAGTGTCAGTTTCTAACGATGCAGCCAACCAGCTAGTGGTTGTGGGGGGTGGCTATTTATAACCTGGGAGCATCCCGACATGATTTGACACTAATGCCCTTAAATAATATGACCGTTGGAGTGGATAAGACCAGTGAATTGGCATGGTTATCGAAACGGTCAGAACCCTCAACTGTGAGAGTCCTCATGTCACTCATATTCCTCACTTGAGGCTTTTGGTAGGACTAGGCTTGGGTTGAGCATCATGAGGAAATTCATTCCATAGTGTAACTTCGACCCCCTTTAACAGTACGGTGTTCCTATTACTCAAATGCGAAGAAGGTAAAACAGAAAGTGTAAATCTTCGTGCTTCAAATTCTTCAGAATGATTTTCTTCAGGAACCACCGGACTTCTCCATATTAGTATATTCATGAGGAATATCAATTTCGTCGCAGATTCCTCGCGATTCATTTCTTCAGCTTCAGACCAATTTCTTCAACTGAAGACATACTTTTTTAGGGGTCGATATTCTTCAAATATCTCAAACTCCTCAATGACTTATAGATCCTATGTACACTCATAAACACATTAGATACTTAACCTATAAGTCTTCAAACCACCAAAATCACTAAGGGGCACTAGATGCACTTACAGGCACTTCTGATCATATGCAACGGAAATACTTGCTATTTTAACATGCAAAGTAACATATGCTCAATCATGGTCAAAGGGTTGCTTGCGTTGGTCAGCTAAGTATCCGGGGTCTTCGAGGTCTTCCGCTCTGATTCCCTCGTCACACGGATTTTCTATCATCGATAAAACAGTAAATAAGAAATAGCTCACACAGAAACAATCCACAAAGTCATTTTAAAAATGTTCTCTATTACTGATAAATCTAAGGTATCATTTTAAAAATATTTGATTAAATTTTCCTTGAAGGAATATTTTTGAAATCAACCAAACAAAAGCAAAACTATTTCAATTTAATCCTTTTTATTATTATAAAATAGAATAGTTGTTGGAAAATTCCTCCAAACATAATATTAAATACTACACATTTTTAGAAGAATAACAGTGGAAGAATCATATTTTTACACTAGTTAAGTGTTTTTATAAAAATCTTTAGAGACCAGGGTTAAATATAAAAGAAAAACCGGCTAACTCCCGGCTTGGCTCGACCTAGAGCTGGGCTGGCCCATGGCCAGCCGATAGCCTGCCCAGGCGCGCACGCCGTCAGGTTTGAACCTGACGCGCGGGGCCCTGCGTCAGCGGCTGAGGTCAGCCCGGGGGAGGAGGCTGGGCCACCAACAGGTGGGGCACACCTGTCGGGTCGTCTCCTACCTCTGGCCAAAGAGGAGGAGGAGGACGCTGACGAGGTTGCCGACGCACTGATGCCCCAACAAGCACATGAATGGGTTCGCCTTGCTGTCGCCTAGCTGCTGGTGGTCGAAATAACGACGGGGAGGCAGTGGTACGCCCGCGACAAGGAGGCCGTGGCGGAGGAGTTTCGGGAGGTGGACGGGGGGTGGCTAGAGACATGGAAAATCTCGGGCGAGTTGGGGGTAAGCTTCCTGGGATCGAGAGGGTTAGTTTGGTGGGTCGAGGGGCGCAGGAGCCATCGTGTAGCCGGAGATCGACCGAAGCTCTGAGGCGGAGGGGCCTCAGTCAATCTCGAGCACCGAGGCTCTGCTGGTTTGCTGGGGTGGCTAGGGAGGTACTAGTGATCGTGGTGAAGCTATGTGAGGGGTGCTGGAGCGAGGGGGGCTATTTATAGGCCCGCGACGGTGAGCAGATTCGGGATCGCTGGTGACTCACCATGGCGCGCATGGGGGTGCAGAGAGAGGCTGGGGTCGAAACCACGGTCTCAGGACGTGGTTTTGGACTGCCCGAACCATCTGCAGCAGAGAGAGATAGGGGGAGTCGAGCATTCTTGGCCGCACAACCTTGGTCGGTTCTAGTGCGCGCGTGCTCGCGTCGCGCGAGCTCTAGCGCGGGAGAGGAGGGGCCCTGAGGTTTGCTCGACGTGGAAGGGTTGTCGGGGAAGAGGTTGGACATATCGGGGGAGGCTGGAACTGGCCGAGGGCGTCACCCCACCTTGGTGACTCCCTGTAGCGCGCCCAGAACGCAGTTTTGGCATGCCACGGCATGCTGGTGCGCATTGAGGCACCTTGGATGTGTCTAGCATGTCCTGGCACTCGCTGGGGGGTGTGGCTAGCCGTTTGGTTCTTGTGCGAGATTCGGCTGGTCAAGGGAGGCAAGAAATACTGGTACTGTCAGTCATGAACTGAGATCTAACTTGGGGTTTTTGGCCTTTCCACTTTGAACCAGTGACGGGCCAGTTGACTGGGGTTAGACACAGGTGCTGGCCACTTAATCTATGAGTTTGAAGCAAAGGGGTTTGGTTTTGCTGTGTCTAAGGTGGCTTTTTCCTATCTGTCAGAAGGTGTTCGACAGTGGCTTAAGGTGGTTGCACCCCACCACTGTTGCTGCAACTTAACAGGTTTGGGTTTGGTGGTAAACCATGGAGGTTCACCAATTTTGAGCTCCAAAGGAAAAGTTTAGCTTTGTAAACTTGAAAACACTCTAATATGACCAGATCTGTCCCTTCCAAAGGGAGTGTGGGCAAACTAAGTCCCACAAATCCCATTTTTGGTGTGGAACCCTCATTTGAGTTATTAGGCACTCCTCCAAAGTTTTAGCATCATTGGACAAACTTTGCTATGTAGAGTTGCTCTAACTTGATTTTGGACAGACAGGGTTTTTGGATTATTTGGGCTCCTTATTCATCTTTGATCAAAGTGACACTTTATGTGGACACCAAACAAGGCTTAGGGATATCACTGGAATTTTCTAGGTATTTATTGAGAATATTTCCTTTGGAAATATTTCAAAATGCCAAAACAGACAGAAATATCATTTATAGTTTTAATCAATAAATATAATATAAAATGGGGTTTAAAATCCTATGTATGGAAATTATATGTCCTTCTGATCATCTCTAAATTTAATCAGATTTTTCTAAAGCAGAAAAGTATTTTTCCATGGTGGAATACCAATTCTGGCCTTAGAAATGGACGGGTATTTAATTAGGAAAATAATCACAAAAATAATTATTTTTGTGGTTTTGAAATATAAAGATAGGTTAAAATCAGATTACCTAATATGAGTAGAAGCACTGCTTGCTATCAAGGACATGTAGTGCAACTTAAGGTAGGTTTTACCTTGGTAAAAAATAATCAAGGTATTTTGGAAATCAGTATAATACCAAAGACTTTAGGGTTTTAATCCTCACATGATCAAGCATACAAGCATACAATGTCAATCATGGCACGCACAACATTTGTTTTGAAAAAGTTTTAAAAAGCTCAGAATTTCACAATACAAAAAAGTGATAGCAAAAACAGGGTGTGACATAGGACAAAGAGTTGATAAGAAGTTGAATGTTATTCACTATGCTAGTAAAACTTTGGACAGTGCCCAAAGAAACTATGCTACCACTGAAAAGGAATTTTAAGCAGTCGTGTTTGCATGTGAAAAGTTCAGATCTTACATAGTTGATTCCAAAGTCACTATTCACACTGATCACGCTGCTATTAAGTACCTCAGGGAGAAGAAACATGCTAAACCTAGACTTATCAGATGGGTTCTCTTGCTACAAGAATTTGATTTCCATGTTGTCGATAGGAAGGGCGCTGAGAACCCAGTAGCAGATAACTTGTCTAGGTTGGAGAATGTTCTTGATGACCCACAACCTATTGATGATAGCTTTCCTGATGATCAATTGAATGTCATCAATACTTCACCTAGTGCACCGTGGTATGCTCATTATGCAAATTATATCGTTGCCAAATATATACCACCTAGTTTCACATACCAGCAAAAGAAGAAATTCTTCTTTGATTTGAGACATTACTTTTGGGATGATCCTCACCTTTATAAGGAAGGAGTAGATGGTGTTATTAGACGTTGTGTACCTGAACATGAACAGGGACAGATCCTATAGAAGTGTCACTCCGAGGCCTACGGAGGACACCATGCGGGAGATAGAACTACACACAAGGTATTGCAATCAGGTTTCTATTGGCCCACTCTCTTCAAGGATGCCCGTAAGTTTGTCTTGTCTTGTGACGAATGTCAAAAAATAGGTAATATCAGTAAACATCAGGAAATTCCTATGAATTATTCACTTGTTATTGAACCATTTGATGTTTGGGGCTTTGATTATATGGGACCTTTTCCAAAATCCAACGGGTAGACTCATATCCTAGTTGCTGTTGATTACGTTACTAAGTGGGTAGAAGCTATCCCGACTAGTAGTGTTGATCACAACACCTCTATCAGGAAGCTTAAAGAAGTTATTTTCCCTAAATTTGGAGCCCCTAGATATCTGATGACTGATGGTGGCTCACATTTCATTCATGGTGTTTTCCGTAAAACACTTGCTAAGTATGATGTCAACTATAGAATTGCATCTCCCTATCACCCTCAGTCCAGTGGTCAAGTAGAGCTAAGCAATAGAGAGATTAAACTAATTCTGCAAAAGACTGTCAATAGATCTAGAAAGAATGGGTCTAAGAAGCTTGATGATGCACTGTGGGCTTATAGAACTGCCTATAAGAATCCCATGGGCATGTCTCCGTACAAAATGGTTTACGGTAAAGCATGTCATTTACCTCCTGAGCTAGAGCACAAGGCTTATTGGGCAATCAAAGAGCTCAACTTTGATTTCAAACTTGCTGGTGAGAAGAGGTTATTTGATATTAGCTTGCTTGATGAATGGAGAGCTCAGGCATATGAAAATGCCAAGTTGTTCAAAGAAAAGGTTAAGAGGTGGCATGATAAAAGGATACAAAAATGTGAGTTCAATGTAGGTGATTATGTCTTGCTATATAATTCTTGTTTAAGATTTTTTGCACGCAAGCTTCTCTCTAAATGGGAAGGTCCTAAAATTGTTGAGGAATTATATCGTTCCGGTGCCATCAAGATCAACAACACGGAAGGTAATTTTCCGAGAGTGGTAAATGGGCAAAGAATCAATCATTATATCTCAAGTACTCCCTTAAATGTTGAAAGCAATATTATCAATACCATAACTCCGAAGGAGTACATAAGGGTTATTTATTAGCCTGTTCCAGACTCCGAAAACGAAGAGGTATGTGATTCGGTAAGTAAACCGACTCCAAAACTTTTCCAGTGTGATTTTTCCTCCGTTTTTGAATTTTGAGAACAATAGAAAATTTTAAAGCAGTCCGGAAAGCGCACGAGGAGGCGACAAGCCTTCCAGGCGCGGGCCACCCCCTGGCCGTGCCTGCGGGGCTTGTGACCACCTCGTGTGCCTCCCGGACTCCGTTTTCTTGCGGAGTACTCCTTCTGGTCGAAAAAAAATCATTATATATCCTCCCGAAAGGTCTGATCCTCGTATCACGCAAATTTCCTCTGTTTTCGTTTCGAGCCTGTTTTCTGCCGCACATTTAGAGCAAGATGTCGTCTCAGGAATCTGTGGGGGAGAACGATCTCCCTCAAGTCTATGAAGAAGTAAATGCTGATCTGAAAAGAATGGAGGTCATGGAGGCAAAGGAAAGGCTACCTAAAGAAACTAAGGGCAAATGTAAGGAGAAGAATCCGGCATTGGACGAAGGGCAATTTGTACTCAACAAGGAAGGAGTTGAGGAAGAGGATTTTCTTCAATCTTACCTCCACCTTTTACCTCCATCCTTGATCGAGCTCTTGAGGTTATCTGAAATAACTCGTGTTCGTAATACTTATCTCACTCGTGAAGTTTTTTTGCTAGAGAAACATATCACAGAGCTCCAAGGTATAAATCAAAGATTGATGGCCCTCTTGGAATCAAAGGACAAAACAACTCCACCACCATCACCTCCAAAGGAAGACAACTAAGCACGGGTATGGGCAATCCCCTTGGCTTGTGCCAAGCTTGGGGGAGTTGCCCCGGTATCGTATCACCTTCACATCGTTTGCCTTTACCTTTTCTTAGTTCGATCCATTTTGGTTTTATCTTTCTCTAGTAGAATAAAGTTGTTAGTGTTTTAGGCTTGAGTTTTTCTTTGTGTCACCCCGATGTATTCGAGCTCGTGAGCCATATAATAAAGAGTGTTTTAGTTAAGGGCCTTGCCTCATGCCATGATCAAAGGAATGAGAAAAGAACATAAGCATGAAAGATCATGTAATGATCTTATGGGAAGTGATGGCTTCACATATAAAAATAATGATGATTGAAACTTGTTTAGGGTGGACAAACGTAGACCTTGGTCATTGTTGCAATTAATAGGAAGTGGTAAAGAAGGAGAGGTTCACATATAAATATATCATCTTTGACACCATCTATGATTGTGAACACTCACTAAACTATTACATGCTTATAAGTAGATGTTGGACAAGGAAGACAACATAATGAATTGTGTTTGCTTGGTTCCGAACAATGTTATACGATTAGAGATCCCTTAGCATGTGACGATTGCTTCCACCTCATATTATCCAAAACTTCCGCACTAAGTAGTGATACTACTTGTGCATCCACAAACCTTCAACCCAGTTTTGCCATGAGAGTCCACCATACCTACCTACGAATTGAATAAGATCCTTCAAGTAAGTTGTCATCGGTGCAAGCAATAAAAATTGCTCCCTAAATATGTATGATCTATTAGTGTGTGGAAAATAAGCTTTGTACGAACCTGTGATGAAGAAGACATAAAAGCAACAGACTGCATAATAAAGTTCTTTATCACAGGAGGCAATATAAAGTGACGTTCCTTCACACTAAGAGGGCACACATCCAAACCTCAAAAGCGCATGATAACCTCTGTTTCCCTCTGCGAAGGGCCTACCTTGTATCTTTACTTTTTGCCCTTGAAAGAGTCATGGTGATCTACACCAATTCCTTATTTCACCTTTATCTTGGCTAACGTCATATGCTAGGGAAAGATCTATATTGATATGTCAACTTGGAATTAAGTATTCATGAACTATTATTGTTGACATTACCCTTGAGGTAAATAGTTGGGAGGCAAAACTATAAGCCCCTGTCTTTCTCTATGTCCAACTAAAACTTTGATCTCATGAGTACCACGTGAGTTGTAGCAATTGTAGAAAACGAAAAGATGATTGAGTATGTGGATTTGCTTTACAAGCTCTTATTTGACAATTTCCGATATTATGATAAATTGCAATTGCTTCAATCACTAAAGGCTATCGGTTGTTAATTCTCATTAAGGTTCTTGATCCATACTTTACTTTGTGATGGAATTGTCACTTTAGCATGAGAGATTATATGTTGATATTGTTGTTCTGATTATGATTATGATGCCCGCTTGTCTGTATCTTGTTTTGTCGGCACCTCTCTCTCTAAACATGTGGGCATATTTATTGATCTCGGCATTCGTTTGAGGACAAGCGAGGTCTAAGCTTGGGGGAGTTGATACGACCATTTTGCATCATGCTTTCATGTTGATATTTACCACTTTATGGGCCATTATTACACTTCACGGTACAATACTTATGCCTTTTCTCTCTTATTTTGCAAGGTTTACATGAAGAGGGAGAATGCCGACAACTGGAATTCGGGCCTGAAAAAGAAGCAAGTTTGAGATACCTATTCTGCGCAACTCCAAAAGCCGTGAAAATCAGCAAGGATTTATGTTGGAATTTATAAAAAATACTGGCCGAAGAAGTACCAGAGGGGAGCCAGCAAGAGGCCACAAACCTGCTAGGCGCCCCCCTGGCCGCGCCTAGGAGGCTTGTGGGCACCCTGGTGGCCCTCTGGCCCCCCTCTTTTGCTACAAGAATGGTTTCGTTCCAGAAAAAACGAGAGGAGGCTTTCGGGAGGAGTCGCCGCCGCCACGAGGCGGAATTTGAGCACAACCAATCTAGAGCTCCGACAGGGTCATCCTGCCGGGGAAACATCCCTTCCGGAGGGGGAAGTCGTCGCCGTCGTTATCACGAACACTCCTCTCATCGGAGGAGACTCATCACCATCAACATCTTCATCAGCACCATCTCATCTCCAAACCCTAGTTCATCTCTTGTAACCAATCTCCGTCTTGCGACTCCGATTGGTACATGTAAGGTTGCTAGTAGTGTTAATTACTCTTTGTAGTTGATGCTAGTTGGATTTCTTGGTGGAAGATTATATGTTGAGATCTTTGATGCTACTCATTACCTCTCTGGTCATGAATATGATTATGCTTTGTGAGTAGTCACTTTTGTTCCTGAGTACATGGGATAAGTCATGCTATAAGTAGTCATGGGAATTTGGTATTCGTTCGATATTTTGATGTGTTGTATGTTGTTTTTCCTCTAGTGGTGTTATGCGAACGACGACTACATAACACTTCACCATTATTTGGGCCTAGAGGAAGGCATTGGGAGGTAGTAAGTAGATGATGGGTTGCTAGAGTGTCAGAAGCTTAAACCCTAGTTTATGCATTGCTTCGTGAGGGGCTGCTTTGGATCCACTAGTTTAATACTATGGTTAGACTTTGTCTTAATTCTTCTTTCGTAATTGCGGATGCTTGCGAGAGGGGTTAATCATAAGTGGGCTGCTTGTCCAATTAAGGGCAGTACCCAAGCGCCGGTCCACCCGCATATCAAACTATCAAAGTAGCGAACGCGAATCATATGAACATGATGAAAACTAGCTTGACAGAAATTCCCATGTGTCCTCGGGAGCATTTTACCTCCTATAAGAGTTCGTCCAGGCTTGTCCCTTGCTAAAAAAGGGATTGGGACACCTTGCTGCACCTTTGTTACCGTTGTTACTTGCTACTTGCTTCGAATCATCTTGTCACATAACTACTTGTTACCGATAATTTCAGTGCTAGTAGATATTACCTTGTTGAAAACCACTAGTCAGATCATTCTGCTCCTCGTTGGGTTCGACACTCTTACTTATCGAAAGGACTACGATAGATCCCCTATACTTGTGGGTCATCAAGGCGTGCCGGGTCAAATCGACGTGACGCCAGAGCGCAGCACCAACCATCATTGCTCCTTGGGGATGTGACCTGTGCGCACTCCACTCGGGCGCACTTCCTCATGAACCACATGGGCCCAGGAACGCGGAGGGATGACGGTCTGCCCTCATCCATATATAATACGTGTCAAGGGCGATAAGGTCCACATTTCCTCCGTCTTCTTCATCTTCCGCTTCAAGCCCACCACCCTTCAGCATGGCGCCGGTGAGGATGTATTCCGCTGCCGAGAAGGGGAAGGCTTCCAGGGAAGGTTTTGCCGCTCTGTCACCCAAGAGGATTCGCGGTGGTGTCGATGGTGATCTCTAGCTGGCGCGGTCGTGGTTCTGTCTGCCCTGGAATCACCATCGGCGGTGTCAGCGGGGCGTCGGTCGGCGCAGGCGTCCGCAGTGGTCGGGGTGAAAGGTCGATGGTGGCCCCCCGGCCGCCATGCCTGCGGCTCCATTCAGCTAACAAAGCGATGGAGTTCATGATGTGGGTGGATAGGCCGGAAGTCACATGGTTCCAGCACTCCAACTTCTTTGGGACGGTGTTGCCGACTGGCGGGCTCCCAGACCTTTGGTTGTAGGCCGACAGCTGCGGCGGTGGGGCGTGTTGGGTGAAGGTCAAGATCACCCCCGCGGCTACGTATATCTTAATCGCGGGTGGCAGACGTTTCGTCCATGCACGAGGCCTGAAGGGGGGCACGACCTTGACTTCAAATATGACGGGGAGGCGACGCTCTTCGTCAAGATCTTTGGGAACGACGGCGAGCATCTAGGTTGCTTCCCGGAGGACGCCGGCCGCGGTGATCTTGGAGATGAGCCGACCTCCGCTGGTGGACGCCTTCCCTCCGGCAGTAGTGACACCCCCTCCGGAGGGTGCCCGAGCGACAGCAGCTACGACGAGCCGCCTCGCCGCCGCGCCCGGACCATGGCGGGAGGCCCCCACGCGCGGTGTCGCTGTTCTACTCATGTGGCTCCCGTGAAGGAGGAGGACGGCACAGACTAAGTGTCGGTGCACGGGCATCGGACGCCTGGGACGGTAGCCCCCTTGGGACCTCCATCGCTAGCTGTCTCGTCCTTACTCTAACCCTCCGTCCATGAAAACGAGGAAGGGACCTTCAGGCATGTAATGGATTTGGGCAATCGCCCTTTTTGTTAGTACTTTCGTGTTTGACCGATTTAGATACTTGGCTCGGTGTGCTTGCAGCGAGCCTCTTTTGTTGTGAGGCGTGGTTGTGGAGTTCAAGGGGCTTGATTCCCGGTTGGCTTCTCCTTGTTGCGGATGAAGTGGGTCGATGCTCTATGTCATCAAGCCCAGTCCCGCACATTTCCCTGCCGCCGTGGGGCGCGACCCGTTTGCAAGGCCGTTCCTCACGGGGCGTGGCCCTAACACCCCTGATACCGATCGAATGTGCCCGGAGGGCACCAGGGAGGCCAAGTGGCTTTGTGACCGGTAAGGCTTGTGGAATGCGATGCTCGGGAGGCCCCTTAAACATTCAAGCATCTCTACGTCGACAGGTCCCAGTCCCGCACATTTCCCCACCGTCGTGAGGCGCGACCCGTTACCAAGGTTGTTCCTCACGGGGCAAGGCCGTGACACCTCCTCACACTGACCGAATGTGCCTGGACGGCACCAGGGTGGCCAAGTGGCTTTGGGACCAGTAAGGCTCCTGAGGCGCGATGCTCAGGAGCCCCCTTATACGCTCAAGAGGCCCTCTGAGATTCTGCTTTCTGCTTTTGAAGGGCTTGGTTTCTAGAGGTCCCTAGTCTGCATTCCGGAAGCTATGCGTCAGCAGGTCCCGGTCCCACACATTTCCTTGCCGTCGTGAGGCGCGACCCGTTACCAAGGTCGTTCCTCACGGGGCA
Organism: Hordeum vulgare subsp. vulgare; assembly: GCF_904849725.1. Classification (NCBI taxonomy): domain Eukaryota; kingdom Viridiplantae; phylum Streptophyta; class Magnoliopsida; order Poales; family Poaceae; genus Hordeum; species Hordeum vulgare. The sequence continues at coordinate 115,360,788 of NC_058518.1, read as the reverse complement.
AAGCCCTGTCACCCCTGATGCCGACCAAATGTGCTTGGATGGCACCAGGGTGGCCAAGTGGCCTTGTGACCGGTGAGGCCCCTAAGGCGCGATACTCACGAGCCCCCTTAGACGCTCAACTTGTCCCAAGAGAAACAACTTGTTGACACCAGAGTTTGGCACGGAACAACATTTTATTAAGATGGATTCAAATGAAGAAGTGCTCCACATGAAAAGTTTTGTGGTGTCAAAATAAATATTTTTTAAGTTTGGGTCATGCTGTCTGATCTGACCTTGGAAGCCGAAACTGTGTTCGAAGTGCTAAGATTTCATATTTAGAGTAAGGTTCGGCCTATTAAGCCAACAAGACAGCCTCATATGGAAAAATGTTCAATAGGAATTGTGTTCGCCTCGTCGAGCCGATCGATTTTGATATATAATCTGTCTCAATCCGGGTTCGTGTGCGACCTGAAGGGACAAAACAAGATCGGGCTGAAGTTTCACTCAGGAATCCGAGTGAAAAGTTTGCCATCCGAGTGGAGTTTGCAATCCGAGTGGAATTTGCCATCCGAGGGGAAAGTTTGCAATTCGAGTGGAGTTTGCCATCCGAGTGAAAAGTTTCTAAACACGAGTGGAACTTGGGTGAGATACATGAATTCCGAGTGAAAGTATAGCTATCCGAGTGAAGGCTTGATGACCAAGCGCAAAGTTTCCAAATATGAGCGGAATTTCGGTCAAGGAATCATGGATTCCGATCGAAAATTGTTGTCCGAGTGAAAATCAGTCGACCGACTAAAAGGGGCTCCGTATCCGAGTGATTCAACCAGATGGTAGAGATTGGCATGTATGGTCATCTAGATGGCCTCGGATGGAAAAATGTTCAACATGAGAGTTGTTTGTAACCTCAAAATAGTCAACTTTGCTTGGATGCTACAACACTCGGACGGTCCAGTCCGCTACAGGTTCAAGGCCGATTCAAAGTTGAAGATGACCTCGTGGAGTATTCAAGATGATCTTATTTGGAAAACTGATCAACATAAGAGTTGTTAGTATTGTCAAGACGGTCGATTTTGATATATAAATCGTCTCAATCGGGGGTCATATGCGGATTTCACAGTCCACGCAAGGAGGAAGACAAACGATTGTGCCAGATTTGGGCTGAATCCGAGTTAGACTAGAACTAGGACTCTATAACCTGATTTGCTGTATTTTTTTAAAGGAAAGCCTAGATGAATCCTTTGCTTGTACGGGAAGTCCAGCCACCTCTTATATATGTTGGGGGTGACGGCCAATTAAACACACACAATCGAAACATCAATATATACTACTTTTTCATCTACGTTTTACCTCTCCATCGTATTTCATCTCTCGTTCTTCGATGTTCCTCGAGTTTGAGAACTGGGAATCCCGAGACTCTAGGGGCGAGCGAATCGACATAGAGCAGACCATAGCCGTCGCACTCCCTGACGGGGTCCCTCCCGGGCGTGTGGGGCTTCGGGTCCTCAAAAGCATCCGCCGACTGTCTTGTGTATCGCGTTGTCGGTCGGGTCTCCTTCGACGTGAGTTGCAGTGCATCACCTCCGGCGTCGAGGGTACACGTGACGTGTTCGTGTGTCAACACAGTTTTTGGCGACTCCGCTGGGTACAAAGATCAACCATCATGCGTGATCTGCCCAACCCATCTGAAGTAAACGCCGATAATATCATTAAGCCCAAGCTTGATGAACTATCGGCCGACGATCGCCAAGCTAGTGCAGAGTACAAGAAGGCACACGAGGAGAAGGAGCTGCAAGAGTTCCTCGCAAACTTCAAGAAGGATCGCAAAGGTAATATCACTCCGATTAGAGAAATCAATTTTCCTCCTCTTCAAGCTGAGCAGGTTAAACCCCCTGTAAGTAGTACCTTTTCTCCTGAGCAATGGGCTGAGATTGAGAGTCGTATTGCCGATGGTAACAATCTGGTTTATCAATCTTTCTTGGAAAATACTGTTGCTCACAAGAATATGCCTCAATCATGTGCTCATAATATTGGTATGGCGAGTAGTGCAGAAAACCCTAATATGTCTTTACATATTGCATCGGCACCTACCATACCAATGAATTACCATCCTGCTCAAACAAACCAGATTGTGGCTGCACCAATTAGTCCTATCATGAGCATACCAAGTTCAGTGGCAACACCGAACCAAGCATTACCTATAGGTGCAAGCGTTGCTAGACCATTGTCGAATTACGGTTCGACATATATGCCACAGTTCCTACCTGTCGCTAGTAATCCTATTCCTCCAATACCACTGGAGCAACTTCACCGTCCACTACGGACGATGCTCTAGCTAATTTCAGAGAGGAGATAGCTAAAATGCTTCGAGAAAACTTCGGTGTTGAATTACCTAGGAATAGGATTTATCAAAAACCGTATCGCGAGTACTTTGATGCAATACAGTGCCCTCCAGGATATAAAATCCCAGATTTTGTTAAATTTGATGGAGAGGGCACAAAAACCACATGGGAGCATGCTAGTCGGTACTTAGCCTAGTTACGTGAAGCAAGTTCACTGAATGAGTTGAAAGTGTGTGGTTTCCTTTGTCCTTAACTAGCACTGCATTTTCATGGTTTTCATCTTTACCACATGGCTCTATCCGTGTGTGGTCGCAGCTAGAGCAGAAATTTCATGATCATTTTTTTACCGGCGACAATGAACTTAAGTTATCGCATCTTACATCGGTTAAACAAAAGGATGATTAATCGGCCGATTACATCAACAGATTCAGAGATACAAAAAATCGGTGTTACAGTTTGGTGATAACTGAAAGAGACATAGCAGATCTTGCGCTTAACGGTTTGAAAACTCACATAACAGAAAAACTAGAAGGCCATGAATTTTTAAGTATCAACCAAGTCTTGCAAAGGGCTTTAGCTCAGGAAAGCCGAAGTAAAGATCTTAAAGAAGTGCATAGATATAAAACTGGTCGTTCAAAGATGAATATGGTTGAATATGATAGTGATCACTCGGACAATGAGGGTGACATCTATGCTACTGAATTTGTTTGGCCATCGAAGACCAAACCATTTACTTGCAATGATCTGAAACCGATTCATAAGAATCATGATGAAGAGATAAAGTTCACCTTTAACTTTGCTAAGTGTGAAAAAATATTTGATGCTTTGCTCCAAGCTAAGATTATCAGAATATCTCATACTTCACTGCTGTTTGAAGAGTTGAAAACGGCGTGCTTATTGCAAGTATCATAATTCTTTTTCTCGTGCTACTAATGATTGCAATGTTTTTGGATGACAGATACAATTGGCCATTAACGATGGACGATTGAACTTTTCTGAGATGCAAATCGATAAACAGCCTTTTCCTATGAACACCATAGATTTCGAGGGGAAGAAACTGCTCGTTCGGCCGGAGATAGCCGAATCTGCTAATACGTCCAATGTTTTCATAGGTGAACCCAGGAAAAGCAAGGAGGGCGATAAGGTCTTGGGGAGACAAGTTATGCTTGACAAAAAGCACGGTGGACGGACATAATTAAGATCACCGTCAGTAATCCTACACTCGGGTGGCAGCCACAAGTACAAGGGAACACTCATGTCAAGTTTGTTAAGACCAAGAGACCAGAAGTTGGCAAGTCGAAGAAGAATGAAGGCAAGGTACATTGTAAGAGGATCAAGCTAGCTTTTGACATGTTGCTGTCCAAGTATGCCAATCAGTCAGCCGGTTCTATCTCTAAACGGCCATCGTACCTGAAGTGACCAAGATCACCATCAGTTGATATGTTCAATCGGTACGCAAAACCGACTAGATCGAGGGTATCGTTTCCACAAGAACAACGACATCCTGTTTGGGATCGACTTGGATGCTCATATGAAAACAGACTTGAATATTGGTGACCATCACTCAGTTGGTCAAAATTTGTTGCCGAGTGGAAATTATCCGAGTGTAAGAATGCACCCGGGTGGAAGTTATCTGAATGAAAGATTAGGTCCGAGTGAATTTTACAGAGTTGAACGTGTGAGTGGATTTCATCCTAGTGAAATGGTGCGCCCGAGTGAAAACTTCGTAGGCCAAAAAAGTCAACAAGATTGGCGTGTCAAGTTACCAAGTGTTGTAGCAGTGGAGTCGGGAAAAGGCAAGGAAAAAGTCAATACCGAGTCACTCATCCTGGGAGACAAAACATTCACCATACAGCAGTCGACTATGTATAGCAATCCGACTGAGCCGATACTCGCTATCGCGCCAAAGCATCCGGCTAATGATCATGAGGCAAGTACTATCCAAGGAAAGCCACGGGATCCTAGATACAGTCAACCAAAGTGGTGTCTTCCAGTGCTAATGAAAACACAAAATAGGAAACTACAGAGGTTAAGAAATCAAGAGATGGCAGAACTAGAGGCCGAAAAGTAAAGAGATAAATTGTTCAATGATGCTCGGCCCATGGTGCATACAAAGCAAGTATGGAAGCCTAAACAAATGCAAGATGCAACGGCTTCTACACGTATAACAGCAACACATACACCACCGACGGAGGATGAAGTAGTCGACACTACATCATCCACTTCACCCTTTACTACTTCTTCACTTGGAGATATTTCAAGATCGGTGGACATGCTTGAGGTATGGATATCAATATGATGTACTATCTACCCGCTGAGTTTCGTGTTGTGGATGAAGAAGGGGAGGTGGCTCAACTAGATTTTGGCCCTAAAAATGCAATATTCGAGAAGCCAAAAGAACAAGTGATGCACTTGAAACCATTGTACCTTAGAGGTCGTATCAATGGATCACCACTCACTCGGATGCTTGTTGATGGTGGTGCTATGGTGAATCTCATGCCCTATTTGGTCATCAAGAAATTGGGTTTTCCCTATGACAAATTAAACAAGACCAATATGGTGTTCAATGGGTTCGAAGGCAAAGAGAAAACTGAAGCCAAAGGTGTGATGTACGTGGAACTTACAGCCGGAAGCAAAACTTTGGCTACGGCATTCTTTGTTGCCGAGGTGCAAGGTAATTACAACGTGATTCTAGGCCGCGATTGGGTTCATGCAAACCAGTGTGTGCCATCTATTATGCACCAGTTCTTAATTCAGTGGGTTGACAATGAAGTGGAAGTCATTCATGCAGATAACTCGGCTTGTGTTGCTTTGGCCGATGCATCAGTAGATTGGCAACATCTCAATGCTACTTGCTTAACCGGGCGCGACCTATCAGAGTTTGATTTTCTCAGGGCTACAAAGAGTGGTTTTGTGCCAGTTTCTTTAAAGCCGAGTAGAGGTAACCGGCTCCAAGGTATGATATGTTTTAATGATTCTAATTCTGAGTGGTTGCGGAAACATCTTGCAAAATATCCGTCTAGCGAGAATGATATGTATGAATCTATAGAAGAGTTAGATGACATGGATAAATTAGGACAAGGTTTTACGGCGTCCGATCCATTAGAAGAGATAGATATAGGAGATGGTTCAGTCACTCGGCTGACTTTTGTAAACAAGAATTTGAGATCGGATCGTAAAGTTGAGTTGATCGGGGTATTGAAAGAATATATTTGTTGCTTTGCATGGGAATATCATGAGATGCCAGGTTTAATCTGAGAGCTAGTGGAGCATCGGTTACCTATAAAGGTCGGCTTTAGACCTTACAAACAATCGGCTAGAAAGTTTAATCCAAGAACATATGATCGAATCTAGGAGGAAATCAGTCGTTTACTGAAAGCTAATTTTATTAGACCTTGCAGGTATGTCGAGTGGATTTCTAACATTGTACCAGTGGAGAAAAAGGGGTCGGGCAAGTTAAGAGTGTGTATTGATTTCATAGATTTGAATAGGGACACACCAAAAGATGAGTATCCTATGCCAATAGACGACATGCTTATTAATGATGCTTCTGGACATAAGGTTATCAGCTTTCTTGATGGTAATGAGGGTTACAATCAAATTTTTATGGCCGAAGAGGACATGTCCAAAACAACATTTTTTGCCTGGTTTCCTTGGCCTATTCGAGTGGACAGTGATGACGTTCGGGTTAAAAAATGTTGGTGCCACGTATCAAAGGGCTATCAATTTAATTTTCCATGATTTACTCGGTATTATACTTGAGGTCTATATTGATGATATTGTTGTTAAATCGGAAGCTTTTAAGTCCCATTTGGCCGATTTGCGTTTGGCATTTGAAAGAATGAAAAATGACGAACTAAAGATGAATCCTTTGAAGTGTGCATTCGGCGTGTCGGCTGGAAAGTTTTTGGGTTTCATTATCCATGAGCATGGCATAGAAATTGATCCCAAAAAGATAGAAGCTATACAAAAGGTGGAGGCTCCATCATGCAAGAGAGATATGCAATTTTTTTGGTAAGGTCAACTATTTGAGAAGGTTCATAGCTAATTTGTGAGGGAAGGTTGATGCGTTCACTCCTATCCTTCGGCTAACAATGATGTTGATTTTACTTGGGGGGCAAAACAGCAACAGGCATTCGACATGATCAAGACTTATTTGAGCACTCCCCTGGTGATGAAAGCACCCAAATATAAAGAGCCCTTTAGGCTTTACATTGCAGCGGAGCAAGGTGTTATTGGTGCTGTTTTGACTCAAGAAACTGAAGGAAAAGAACATGCTATTACATATGTGAGTCGACGTTTATTAGACGCCGAGACAAGGTACACAGTTATTGAAAAATTATGCCTTTGTTTATATTACGCTTGCACAAAACTAAGACCTTACTTAGTGTCGAGTGCTTGCATAATAGCTTGTCAAACCGATGTCATTAAGTATATGTTACATAGGCCAATTCCTAGTGGTAGAATTGGCAAGTGGGCTTATGCTTTGATTGAATATGATTTGTCTTATGAACCTTTAAAATCCATGAAAGGCCAAATAGTTGCTGATTTCATTGTTGAGCTTTGGATTAATGACAAACATGATGTTGATATAAACATTGTCTCGGTAGTACCGTGGAGATTATATTTTGATGGTTCAGTTTGTAGCAATGGCCAAGGTGTTGGTATTGTTTATATATCTCCCCATGGTGCTGTTTTCGAAGCCTCGTGTCAATTGGAATATTTTTGCACAAATAATCAAGCCAAATATGAAGCACTCTTATTCGGCCTAGAGATGTTGGTGGCTATAGGCGCTACACATATTGAGGCGTTTGGTGATTCGTTATTAGTGGTACAACAAATATCCAGAGTTTTTCAGTGTATTGACGAATCACTTAATATTTATCTTGACAAATGTCTAGATATAATTTCTTTTTTGAATTATTTTAGCATTGCTCATATATATAGACATGACAATTGGAGAGCGAATGATTTGGCACAACAAGCATCCGGCTATCATGTTGATCATGGCATGTTTCATATTTCTAAAAAGCTGATGTATAGCTTTGCCAGTATGAGAGAGACAGAACCGGAACATACAACTTCGGCCACTAACAAAGAATCCAGTACAAGTGAACATATAGACTGGAGGAAGCCCATTATTGATTACTTGTGTAATCCGAGTGAAAGGGTGGACAGAGCTGTTGGGTGTATAGCTTTCAAATATGTGATGAGGGATAATGAACTTTATCGTCGAACTGTTGATGATACTATTTTGAAATTCTTAGGTGAAGACCAAGCTATAGTTGTTATGGGAGATGTACATGAAGGTATTTGTGGAACCCGTCAATCGACTCCCAAAGATGAAGTGTTGTGGCGGCGTGCTATGTTTTATTGGCCGACGATGATTAATGATTGCTTCAGGTATTATAAAGGATGTGAAGCTTGTCAAAAATTTGTTGATATTCAGTTGGCTCCTGCTGTTATGTTACATCCTATTATGAAGTTGTGGCCTTTTAGAGGATGCGGTTTAGACTTCATTGGACAAATCCATCCATCTTCTTCAAAGGGGCATCAGTTCATGTTGGTGGCAACATATTATTTCACTAAATGGTCTGAAGCAAAACCTCTCAAAAACATGACGCATACGGAGGTAATTCAATTCATAACTGAGCACATTATTCATAGATTCGGCATTCCTCAGACATTAACTAAAGATCAAGGTTCATCTTTGATATCACATCAAGTTAGAGAATTTGCCAAATCATACAACATAAAGTTGCTCAATTCATCTCCGTATTATGCCCAAGCTAATGGACAAGCTGAGTCTAGCAACAAAATATTGATTAAACTCATCAAGAAGAAGATTGAGGATAATCCAAGAAAGTGGCATGATTTGTTGTCTCAGGCTTTCTGGGCACATAGAATCTCAAGGCATTGTGCTATAAAGGTGACTCCGTATGAGCTAGTATATGGTCAAGAGGCTGTTTGCCAATAGAAGTAAATTTGAGTGCTTTGAGAATAGCCAAACAAAATGATTTGTTGGCGTTGGACTTTTATGATTTGATGATGGACAATATTGACGAAGTCGCGGATAAATGTTTGGCTGCATTAAAATTCATATAGAAGGACAAGTTGAGGGTAGCGAGAGCTTACAATAAAGAGGTCAAGTTGGAGAACTTTCAAGTTGGCGATCTTGTGTGGAAAGTAATTCTGCCGATTGGTTCTAGAGATAGAAAAATTGGGAATGGTCTCCAAACTGGGAAGGTCCTTGTAGAATTGCAAGAATAGTTCCTACGAATTCATATTTAGTGGAATCCATGCAAGGAGTAGTATTACCTCGAGCTATCAATGGCAGATATCTGAAGATGTACCACCCGAGTGTATGGCAAGAAACCTAAATAGGCAATGGCCGATATATGATTATCACCTTTAGCATAAATATGGCCGATACATAATTATCGCCCTGGGAAATATAGATGGCCAATGGGGTGTTGACATCTTTCAGAGAACAAACGTGTGCAAGTTACTTTTCGGCACACAAGCTTTGCCGAAAAACAGGGGGGCATGTGTTGACACCAGATTTTGGCACGAAAGAAAATTTTATTCAGATGGATTCAAATGAAGAAGTGCTCCACATGAAGAGTTTTGTGGTGTCGAAATAAATACTTTTGAAGTTTGGTCTATCGTCGGCCTCCGGGGTCCATTCGAAGGCCCCCTTTCTTTTCATGATCTTGAAGAAGGGCAGGGCCCGCTGGCCGAGCTTGGAGATGAAACGAGCCAAGGAGGAAACACACCCCGCCAACTTCTGCATCTCCTTAAGGGTTGTCGGCACGCTCATCTTGCTTATGGCAGTGACCTTAACTGGGTTTGCCTCGATCCCCCGGTGCGACATCGGGAAACCGAGTAGCTTGCTTGATGGGACCCCGAAGACGCACTTCTCGTGGTTGAGCTTCAGGTTCACCTCTCTTAGCCGGGCGAAGGTCTCCTCCAGGTCCTCCATCAGGGTTTTTGGCTGCCTTAACCTTACCACGATGTCGTCGACTTAGGCCTCTATGTTCCTCCCGAGTTTCGATCCCAGAGCGATCTGCATCAACCGCTGGAAGGTTACCCCAGCGTTCCGCAGCCCTAAGGGCATGCACTCGTAGTAGTATGCCCCACGCAGAGAGAGGAAGGTTGTCTTCTTGACGTATTCTACAACCATCTTGATCTGGTGGTAAGCCGAGAATGCATCCAGGAAGCATAGGAGGTCGCACTTCGCCGTGGAGTCCATGATCGGGTCGATGCGTGGTAGTGGGAACGGGACCTGACGGTAAGCCTTGTTGAGGCTCGTGAACTCGACACACATGCCCTCCTTCCCGCACTTCTTCTAGACGACCACCGGGTTGGCCACCCACTCCAGGTAGCGCACCTCTCGAATAACCCCTGCTTCCTTTAGTTCGCGCACCTCCTTAGCGATGAACTCCTACTTCTCTGGGGCTTGCCTTCTTTCTTTCTACTTCACCCGACGCGCATTCGGGAACACCATGAGGTGGTGCTTGATAACGTCCCTTGGGACCCCCACCAGGTCGGAGGCGCTCCAGGAAAATGTGTCCTTGTTCGCCCTGAGGAAACCCACCAATGCCTTTTCTTCTCCTTGGGGTAGGATTGCGCTGTTGGTGAAGGTGGCAGCCGAGCTTCCTTCCTCCACCAGTACTTGCTTTGTTTCCGCCCGGTCCTGGGAGAACAACTGCTTTTTCTTCACGAGCACGAGGTCGGGGACGTCCCGAGGGTCTTCCGCGGCACGCGCCGCGCCCTTGAGGTTGGCAAGCGCCACGGTCGCGGCCTTGTGGGAGAGCTCGAGTTCCCGAGATGCATCCTTGACGTCCCCCACGATGGTGAGCATGTCGCCGCTCCTGGGCATTTTGACGATGTTGTAACCTGGGTGCGTTGCACCCATGAACTGCGCGAGGGCGGGGTAGCCGAGTATTGCGTTGTACGAAAGGTGGATGCGGGCGACATCGAAGTCGATCTGCTCGGTGCGGAAGTTGGAGCGGGTGCCGAAGGTGACGGGGAGGCGAATCCGTCCCACACGGGTGACAGATCTTGCCATCACCCCGGAGAAGGGCTTTGAAGGTGCATGCTATGATGCTAAGGCCTGCGCCACCGTTGATGAGGGTCTTGGTGACAGCCACGCCGCTTATGGTTGGCGTGCACAACATAGGAAGTGTCCCGACAGCTATCGTGGCCTTGGGGTGATCGTGGGGCACAAAGGTGATGTTGACCTCTGGCCATACGCGGTGTTCCTCAGGCTCGGGACTTGGGTGAACCGCCCCCTCACGCTGTAGGAAATGCTTGACGTGACGGTCGAAAGGTGGTGCATGCGATCCGCCGAGGATGCACGCGACTACAAGGGCGGCCCTGCTCACCCGGACGCCGTCCACCGCTCGGGACCGGAGGCTGTTGGTGGTCGCGCTTGCCATGGAGTCGCCGAGTCGTGGCCTAGCTCTTGCCATTGGTGTGGAAGCTCCGACACGTGCCCCCTACCTGGCGTGCCAAATGTCGGATTTCGGGCTCCGCAAAACCCAAAAGATTCGAACACAGGGGCGCATGCGGAGGCTACTTCACAACCTTGGCTCGCCTGACTCGCTACTCGCTGGGGATGGCAGAGAACTCACTCGATGGTCAGGAAGACATAGGACACGACAGTTTACCCAGGTTCGGGCCGCTGAGAAGCGTAATACCCTACTCCTGCTTTGGTGGATTGCCTCTCCTGGAGGTTGGTGGCTGAACTAGTACATTGTTCGAGGGCCTCCGGAGGCTGTGTGGCCTCTGTGTGGTGCTAGTGGGCAAAATGAGTCAATCCCCCTTCTACGAAGTGACCTACCCTCTATTTATAGTGGTGGCCCCGGGTCCTCTTCCCTTATCGCTAGGGCGGGAAAGGATCCCACAATGGCCAATTTTAAAGGGGGACAGAGGAACATGCTCCCCCTGTCCAAAGGTGTTCTTCGCCTGCAAAGTGGTTATCATCGCAGCAAGGACGGGTCCAGGGATGACGTCCGTCCTGCTCGCACGCGGTGGTGGCCTCGTTGCACCAGAATGGAAACCTTTGGAGGATGCCATGGGAACCCACATATGTCATTCCCTCCTTTGGCCGAAAGGGGAAACTGCACCGTCCAGCAATCTCTTGCTCGTCTGTCCTTTCCCCCCGTCACCCTTGACCCCTGAGGTTGGGTCTTGCCTCATAATCTCCGCTGCTCTGGAGGGGTCCTCAGGAGACCCCTTGCGGGTCTTGAAGCTACTCCCACTCGCGAGGCTTGACCCCTCGCGAGGGCCTTGCCTTGAGTGGTGTCGGGCCCGTTGGTTTTGGTCGATGAAGTGGGCCAGCCCTGGGGCGGAGCAAGGTAGGTCTCGGTACCCTCGTTCCCAGAACACCGACAACGATTGTCTCCCGGTCTTCTCCTATTGCCTAAAGAGTTTCTTACATTGTGGACCCTCTCCTGAGGAGTTAAGAAGAGCTTCCCTGAATACCTAATGTTTAATTTCAAGAAATCGCCCGAGTTTTAGGAGAAGCCACCCTCCCACAATGGGTCGCCCTGTTTAGGATTTGTAATTAAAGGTTTAGTGATGAAGAACCCTGTCCTGGTGCTAAAGAAGAATAAAACTTGGCGCATGTGTATCGACTACACGAGCCTAAACAAGGCATGCCCCAAGGGTCCATTTGCTCTGCCCCATATCGATCAAGTGATTGACTCAACGGCCAGCTGCTCATTGTGTCCTTCGTGGACGCCTATTCAAGCTACCATCACATCAAGCTAAATCCAGCCGACCGGCTGAAGACAAATTTCACTACACCCTTCGGGGCATTTTGCTACATCATGATGACGTTCGGGCTGAAAAATGTCGGCGCCATGTTATGGCGCTGCATGCAGTGATGCCTCTACATGCAGCTCGACTGCAACGTACACATTTATGTGGATGACGTTGTGGTCAAAACCAAAGAAAGCAGCACCCTCCTTGAGGATCACAATGAGACTGCACGAGTTTGAGATCCGGGTGAACCCAGAGAAGTGCGTGTTTGGTGTACCGGCTAGACAACTCCTTAGTTTCCTCATTTTCGAATGAGGGATCGAGGCCAACATGGAGAAGATTCGGGCCATCGAGCGAATGGCCCGAGCGACTGACCTGGCAGGCGTCCATAAGGTCACTGGCTGCCTCGCCTCGCTTAGCCGCTTCATCACCCGGCTAGGAGAAAAAGCCCTCCCACTCTACCGCATACTCAAGAAGGCACACGGCTTCGTCTCGGGTGACGAATCCGACGAAGCCCTGGCCGGTCTCAAGCGCACGCTGACCACGGCACCGGTGCTATTCACACCAGCAGATAGGGAGCCCATGCCGCTCAACATCGTGGCGACTAGCCGTGTCATCAGCATCGTCATGGTCGTCGAATGTGTCGAGATAGACCGAGCCCAGCAGGTCCACCGACCGGTCTACTATCTGAGCAAGGTGATGTCTACCTCGAAGCAGAATTACCCGCACTACAAGAAGATGTGATATGGGGTGTTCCTGGTGGCCCAGAAGCTCAAGACCTACTTCCAGGAGCACCCGGTCACGGTAGTGAGCACCGCTCCCCTCGGGGAGATCATGGGCAACAGGTACGCGGCCGGCCGCATCGCCAAGTGGGCTCTCTAGTTGGCCGATCACGACATCAGGTACGAATCCCGCACTGTCGTCAAGTCACAAGCATTGGCATACTTCCTCGTCGACTGGGAGGAGATGGAGTACCTACTGCCGCCTCCCGACTCCACGCATTGGCACATGCACTTCGACGGCTCAAAGATGTGCACCGGCCTTGGGGCCGGCATCGTTCTCTCATCCCCCAAGGGAGGCCGACTGCAATACGTCCTGCAGATCCACTTCGCCACCTCGAACAACATGGCGGAGTACGAGGCACTCACCCACGGCCTTCGGTAGGCCAAGGAGATCGGCATCCGATGCATCCTCTGCTTCGGCGACTCCGAGCTGGTGATGCAGCAAGCCACTGGCGAGTGGGATGCCAGGGATGCACACATGGCCAGCTACCGCTTCCTGGTCCAACAATTGAGCGGCAGTTTTGAAGGTTGTGTGTTCCACCACATCCTGCAAGCCGACAACGAGGCTAGCGACACGCTCGCAAAGACCGGCTCTACTAGGCAGCCCATCCCAGTCGGTGTGTCTTGGAGTACCTGTGCAAGCCCTTCATAACACCTTCTCTAGAGTCTGAGTCCATCTTCGTCCCGGCAGACCCGGGGGCTATGCCGCCAATCCCGGGGACTGCCGATGCTGACTCGGGGGCTGCCAGTACCCAGCCGACTGGAGCCCTAGCTGGTTCGCCGCCTGCGCCAGAGGGACCGCCGCCTGCTTCACCAGGCCTGCCGACCGCTCCAACCGGCTCGGGGGCTGCCGACCCTCGCAAGCCCCCCCACCCGACCCGGGGGCTGCGGCTGCCGGCCAGCCGCCTGTCGCCCCCGCCCAAGCAAATGCCACAACAGCCGTCCTCGTCGTGGTCACGGCTCCACCCTAGGGGCCACCGTTCCTCGAGTACCTCGAAAGCGGCACTCTACCCACTAACGAGGTCGAGGCCTGACAGATCCAAAGGCGCTCCACGGCCTAAACCATCATCAACAACGAGCTCGTGAAGCACAACATGTCTGTAGTCTTCCAAAGCTGCGTCGAGCCAAACAAAGGCTGCGAGATCCTCCATGACATCCACCAGGGCAAGTGCGGCCACCATGCTGCCTCACGCTCCCTGGTGGCCAAGGCATTCCGCCATGTATTCTACTCGTCGACTGCTGTGTAGGATGCCAAGGAGCTGGTCGACAAGTGCAATGGCTGCTATCGCTTCAAGGCGCGCAGCCACCAACCGGTGCGACTCTGCAAACCATCCCTTCACATGGTCGTTCTCCATGTGGGGCCTAGACATGGTGGGACCATTCAAGACCGCCTGGGGTGGCATGATACACCTATTGGCAGTGGTCGACAAATTCACATAGTGGATTGAGGCTCGGCTAATCAAGAAGCTCAACTGCCAAACGCCCGTCACTTTCATCAAGGACATCGTCGTCCATTATGGCCTCCCCGACAGCATCATCACCGACAACGTCACTAACTTTTCCATGGGTGCACTTGCCCGCTACTGCAGCGAACATGGAGTCCGGCTGGACCTCGCATCCGTGGCCCACCCACACTCCAACGGACAGGCGGACCGGGCAAACGGCATTATCCTGGCCGGCCTTAAGCCCAGGTTGGTTGAGCCGCTCGAGCACTCGGCCGGTGCCTGGGTTGAGGAACTGTCGGTTGTGCTATGGAGTCTGCGAACCACTACCAACTGGTCGACTGGGTTCACCCCATTATTTTTAGTGTATAGGGTCGAGGCAATCAGCCCACCGACATTGAGTTCAATTCGCCTCGGGTCACCGTGTACACTGAGGCCGATATCCTCGAGGAGGCACGCGAGTTGGCGCTGTCCAGAACAACAATCTACTAGCAGGCCCTGCGCCGCTACCACAGTCGGCGGGTCAAGCCACTCTCATTCTGACTGGGAGCCGTGGTGCTCCGGCTAATCCAACGGACACCCGACAACATAAGTTGTTCGCCCCATGGGAGGGCCCGTTCATCATCAGCAAAGCCCTAAGCAACAATGCCTACTATCTGATCGATGCTCAGAAGGCCCAAAAGAACAAGAAGGACGCCTCTGGCTCCGAGACAGAGTGGCCACGGAACGCAGAGCTCCTCCGCCCGTTTTATAGTTAGATGTGTACGTATGTATCTTCCCTATTTTCAATCAATGAATAGCCCGCATCCTAGAGCAGGACTTGGGGACTACCTTCCTATTTTAACTGTGAAGTTTTTTCCATCGCACCGGCTGCCCCCAGGTCGGCCCGGCCGACCCGGGGACTGCCGGTTCACCCAACCCCCACCCACCTCGGAAAAGTACCATAGCTTCTCCTCCTGGACGGCCTAATCCTAGCTGGCTACATACCACAACTTGACTGTCTGGCGTGCAAACGCACAAGCAAAGGGAGGCGGGGCACATGGGAAATACCTACAAAGGACAAGCCAGGTCCAGCCACACTGCCTACACAGTTCAAAAGATTAACTTGTGAAAAAAATCTAAAGTACCAATACCCCGCCTCCGCAACCCACTCTTTGCTCAGCCATAGTCCGCAAGCCGGCTGACCGACAGGAACAAAGGCAAAGGACCGGGGCACATGGGAAAGGAAAGATTCGGAGCAAGAAAGATAAGTGAACAAAAAGGTTAGACGGCAATATGTTAAAACTAAAAGTGCAGTGCATAGATAACAAGATAAAGGCACATGGTCTAGAGTAATTTACAATACACCCCCAGTGGGTGGGCTTGTTCATAACAGCTTCGAAAGCTTAAGAAAAACAGGAAAGGTACATGACCGGCTACGGCAGTGCCGCCTCCCGGTCTTAGTGGGCATGGACGTGTGGCTCGTCTAGGGAGCCGATGCTGCTTCCTTGCTGGCCTCCACCTCGGCAGCTAGCGGCTCCTCAGTGGCCCCGGCAGGTGGCTGCTCCCCTTGAATGGAGGACCCAGCCGCGCCATCGGCAGCCGTCTTGGCAACTCCTTCGTCGTCCTCGTGCTCCTACGAGATGGACGCCACCTCTTCCCCGTCGTCGACGATGGGGACACCATAGTCGTCCTCCGGGATGAGCACGCCGTTCTCACCTAGCTTCGGCAAGTAGGTGTCCGGTGCCGCGTAGCTAGCGAGCTCGTAGGCTCAGAACCTGTTCTCCTCCTCGCGCCGCTCCAGGTCCACCTGTAATGCTGCCCTCAAGGTGCTCAGCCGACCCAAGTCGAAGCCAGAGTAGAAAAAGAGGGCGAAGGTCAGCGTGATCCTGGCGCCGGCCCGAGTGGTTGACGACCTCCACGCGCTAAACCGGTCAGCGGCAGGCCCCAGCTATGTCGTGACCCGGTCCTCACAAATACCCTTAGCACGTTCGGGCCAAAGGGCCTGAACGATGCCCTAGTCTATCTACAGCAACTGGTCCCAGAGGGCCCGAAGATAGACCACCCGGGCCTCGCAGGCATGCGCCGCCTCCGCTGCTGACCAATCGGCACCCTCGCCCGGCTCGATGCCAGCTTGGCGCTACTCCTCCCGGTACGCCACCACGGCGCGCTCCGTCTGCGCATGTGTATCTGAGAAGTGAGCTGGCCAATGGATGGAGAGTAAGAAACTAGGAGAAGGCCAGCTAAACGCGACAGGCAAATATGGGGATTCTTACCAACAAAAATGTTGTCCACCCCGCGAAGAAGGTCGAGGGCGCTGGCTGATTGCAATCTCTGGCGATGGCTAGACGAATGCTGATGACAACAAACCTTCCCCTGCAACGGCACCAGAAGAATGCTGCTAGCACTCCCCGACAACGACACTAGAAGAATGTTGTTGATGACCCACTAGCGCGTGGGTTCGCAGTAGTTTTTGAGGGTAGAGTATTCGACCTAGTTCGTTGGTTTTACCAGATAGGAGGTGAGAGAATACTCTCGAGTATTAGCAGCTGAATTTGTTAGATTCAACCACACCTGAAAGATTAGTATCTGCAAGCAAAGTATCAGTAGCAAAGTAGTATGATAACAACGGTGTTAGAAACGATCTGTTGACGACAGGCTATTCCTAACGATTGTATCAATGGCGCCAAGTTGCCTCATTGACGGAAATTGTCAGTTCCCGTCAACGATCAGCGAATCAAGATTGTAGCAGGTAGCAGCAGTGTAACGAGCAATAGCAGTGGCAAGGAACAACAGTAGTGACAGCAGTAGCAAGTAGAGACAGTAGCATGCGACAGTAGTAGTAACAGTAGTAGCAGCAGTAGAGCAAAACAAGTAACAGCAGTAGCAACAGTAGTAGCAGCAACAGCAGAGCAAGACAAGTAACAACAGTAGTAGGACAAACTCCTAGGCAATGGGTCGGTGATTTGTGTGGATGATATTCATCATGTAACAGCTATAACACGGAGAGATATGTGGCTAGCTCCCGTTCGTCAATGTGATGTAGGCATGCATTCCGTGTGTCGTCATACGTGCTTAGGGAAAAGAACTTGCATGACATCTATTGTCCATCCCTCCCGTGGCAGCGGGGTCCAAAAGGAAACTACGTGATATTAAGGTTCTCCTTTTAATAAAGAACCGGACCAACGCATTAGCACTTGGTGAACACATGAAATCCTCAAACTATGGTCATCACCGGGAGTGGTTCCGGTTGTTGTCACTCCGGGGTTGCCGGATCATAACACATAGTAGGTAACTACAACTTGCAAGATCGGATCTAAAACACACATATATTGGTGACAACATAATAATTTAAGATCTGAAATCATGGCACTCGGGCCCGAGAGACAAGCATTAAGCATGGCAAAGTAGTAGCAACATCAATCTTAGAACATAGTGGATACTAGGGATGAATCCCCATCAAAACTAACTCGATTACATGATAGATCTCATCCTACTCATCACCGCCCAGCGAGCCTATGAATAGATTACTCACGAACGACGAAGAGCTTCATGGAATTGGAGAGGGAAGAAGGTTGATGATGACGACGGCGACGATTTCCCCTCTCTGGAGCCCAAGACGGACTCCAGATCTGCCCTCCAGACGAAGAACAGGTGGTGGCGGCGCCTCCGTATCGAAAACGCGACGAAAACTTCTCGTTTTATTTCTTCTGGGACGAAAGGGATCTTATAGAGCTGGAATTGGGGGCGGTAGATCCGTGTGGGCCCCACAAGCCTGCCCACCGCCACAAGGGGGTGGTGGCGGAGCGAGGGCTTGTGGCCCACTGGCCCACCCCCTGAGGTGGAACTTGGCGCAGATATTTTTCTTATTTTCCAAAACTGCTCCCCGTAAATTTTCAGGACGTTTGGAGAACTTTGAGTTCTACACAAAAATAACACCAAGGCCATTCTGCTGAAAACAGCATCACTCCAGGTTAGTTCCATTCAAATCATGGAAATTAGAGTCCAAAACAAGGGCAAAAGAGTTTGGAAAAGTAGATACGATGGAGATGTATAAACTCCCCCAAGCTTAAAACCTTGCTTATCCTCAAGCAACTCAGTTGACAAACTGAGAGAGAAAGAAAAACTTTGACAAACTCTGTTTGATCTTGTTGTTGCAACTATTTCTAACTCATAACCAGAATGTCAGCAAGATCACAAGTTAACCACATAAGCAAATGACACAAAGGTCTCACGGTAAACTAATATCAATCGCATAATCGGCTAACGAGCGAATAATGATGAGTTTCAAATACCAACACTTCAATCAAGACAAGCATGAAGCAATATGAATAGGTGGTATCTCGCTAGCTCTTTCTCAGACCGCAAAACATAAATGCAGAGCACTTTCAAAGATCAAGGGCTGACTAAACATTGTAATTCATAGCAACGAAGATCCGGTCATAGTCATACTCAATATCAATCAAAAGAAAAGCATAAAAATGACAGAGGTGCTCTCTAATTGGTGCTTATAAAAGAGGAGGATGACTCAACAGGAAAATAAATAGACAGACCCTTCGCAGAGGGAAGCATTGATTTGCAGAGGTGCCAGAGCTCAAGCTTTGAAAATAGAGATAATAATGGGTGGCATGCTTTCATTGTCAACGCAATGACCAACAGTTCTCAATATCTTCCATGCTACTCATGCTATAGGCGGTTCCCAAATAGAAAAGTAAAGTTTTGACTCCCCCTTCACCAATCAATCACACTCCATGGCTAGCCGAATCCTCGGGTACCGTCCATACTAACATCAATCCGGGGGGAGTCTTGTTTTACAGTTATGTTTTCGATTTAAGCGTGGAACTGTGCATTCCAATTACCAGCCCCTTTCTCGTGAATGACTGTGAATAAACACATGTCGAGGATAACACTCCTAGCATGGAAGATACCAATAGCCCTCTGTCACCACATGAGCGGTTTGGGCATGCAAAACAGATTATTTCCTGAAGGTTTAGAGAGTGGCACATGCAAATTTACTTGGAACGGCAGGTAGATACCGCAAATAGGTAGGTATGGTGGACTATCATGGAAAAACTTTTGGGTTTATGGAAGTGGATGCACAAGCAGTATTCCGCTTAGTACAAGTGAAGGCTAGCAAAAGACTGGGAAGCGACCAACTAGAGAGCGACAACAGTCATCAAGATGCAATGAGTTTGACTAACATTGAATGAAAGCATGAATAAGATACAAATCACCATGAAGACCAACATCATAGAGGCTATGTTGATTTTGATTCAACTACATGCATGAACATGCGCCAAGTCAAGCCACTTGAAACATTCAAAGGAGAATACCATCCTATCATACTACATCATAGTCATTTCAAAATCTATGTTGGCATTCAAGACTAACCATTATAAGCTCTCAGCTAAATAAGCATGGCATCAAAAACTATGATCTCTAAGTTGTCATTGCAAACATGGTTCTCTCACAACAAAGCTAAATCTGGGTCGACAAGCTAGTCATATTTACAAAAACAAAATAGATGGAGTTCATACCAGCTTTTCAGTTTTAGTCACTTCATCATATATCATCATTGTTGCCTTTCATTTGCAAGATCGAACGATGAAAACGATAATAAGCGCATTGGAATAAGCTCAATCTGCAGGCAAACACAAAGGAGAAGACAAATTAATATGGCTCTTTGAAAGCTAAACAGGTAAGCATGCAAGAACGAATAAACATTGTAACCAATATCTTCTACCTTGACACAAAGAAAAAGAAAAGTATTTACACGGGGAAGCTCCCAACAAGCAAAAGAAGAAAGAAAAATCCCTTTTGGGTTTTCTCAAAAGGACACAGAACAAGAAAACAAGAAAACGAAAAGAAACTAGCATGGATAATAAAGTGGCAAAGTGTAAACACCGGCTAACAAAGTGAAAGCATAAGCATGAATGTAAAGTCGGTGAGAACACGTACTCCCACTACTAGGAAAAGGCTTGCTAATGGCGCACCATTTTTTGCTACTAATGGCGCACTATATGTGCGCCACTAGCATCACACCATTAGTTTTTTTTACTAACGGCGCACTACAAGTGCGCCATTAGTATCTGGTATACTAATGGCGCACCAGGTAGTGCGCCATTAGTATTGCTCACGGTGCGCCATTAGTATCTGGTATACTAATGGCACACCAGGTAGTGCGCCATTAGTATATATCCTGGTGCGCCATTAGTATAGATCCCGGTGCGCCATTAGTATAGATACTGGTGCGCCATTAGTATATATCCTGGTGCGCCATTAGTATAGCTTATGGTGCACCATTAGTATGCCTCCCAGGGCCATATTTACCCATATGCTCTGGCTTACTAATGGCGCACTAGTGTGCTGAGTGATGCGCCACTAGTATGAATATTAGGTATTTATTTTATTTTTTCTGATATTTGCACAGATTACAAAATATATTATTGCACAGAATATAGATAGCACAACATATAAACAACAGATTTATCGAATACAATAGAAGATTAGTCTCCGAATACAATTCATCATATTAGTCTCCGAATTTAAAATATCGAACAAAGTTAGAACATTACAAGTCTCGAGACTGCAAGTAGCGAGTTTGTCTTCACATTACAAGTCGATATATCGACCATCTAAACTACCATCACATATAGAAGAGAGCTGCGGTCATCACGATGAGCATAATCGCAATGAAACTGGTCTTCATCCGGTTCCTCCAACGCTCCCTCCTCTCTCCCGCTAGATAGCGCGCGTATCTAACTTCCGCCTCCGCCCTTGTGGTGTACCCTTTGTAACTGTTACCGCTGAATCGGTGAACCTGTCTCCAACACTCCTCCCAGTCGTCGTAGACTCCGGGAACCTTACCCTTGTACACGACATACGACGGCATCTCTATGCACTAGCCAAACAAAACGTTAGTACCCATTCACAAAGACATACAAGAACTAGCATGAATAACTGACCTTTGAAGCATCTTGACATGCTTGTTCCAGCACTGCAAGTTGAGCTCCCCAACCAACAAGTGTTATATCACTTCCTTTGTGGATCACCTAAAGGATAAAGATTGCATAAATATTTTTGGGTTCCCTCGTCACAAAAACAATATGCGGGATGGAGATATACGCACTTCCGCCTGGGATAAAGGCAACATATAGTCCCCCTCAGGAACTTCTTCAACAGACAAACGGTACAGCCACTGTTAAGAGAGGAAAGCTGCTTGTAAGAGCATTCCAAATAATCAATTCAATATTGTCCATCAGCTGTTCTCTTGCGCTTATTCTACCAGATGGATATACCAGATGGATATATACAAGTCTTAACCAACTGAGAAACTTCTTTCAAATTTTTGCTCTACCTTTGGCTCGAAAAAGATGACTGGGTTTGGGTCATGAATGCTGGCCAACAAAACTCCCTTGGCCTCACGTGGACTCCGAGGTATGACAACCTGAAATAGCATTTTTCTTAGTACTCGGGAAACAAGAACATAAATTTTTGTACACAATTTCAGAAATGTCGTAGAGCGTCAAACAGGAGTACCAGAAAATGATGCTTGATATTGTTATACTACCTGATTTTACAAATAAAAATCTTAGTCAACTAGGCAATGTGGTTTCCACTTGTATCCTAACTATTTACTGTAAATGATTACAAATATTGGCAGAGAGCGTTAGATATACAAACTAACCTTCAGGTCAGACATGGCAGAAGAAAGCCTCTGGTGACTATGAATGGTAGTGACCACCATGTCCAACAACTCCATATGGAGATCAAATTGTTAAACCTAGAAAATAAGGGATGACAACTGCAGGATGTTTCACTATTAAACAACATGAAAATCAGCATGGGACATGGAACGATCCCTTTCAAAATGGTAAATAGTTATTTTTTTCTGCAGGGAAAAATGGTTACCTCCACAGTTAAATTAATTTCCACTTCGGTATCTGAATTTAGCGGCTTCGTTGACAATCTGCATCAGAAGTGGTATGAACAGGTTGGAACAAGACATTGATCAAATTTGTATAAATTGAGTCAACTTGACAATGTTCAAGAACTAAAATGGTTTTATAACTGAATGCGATAGTGACAATGGAGAGTCCAGAGTCCACTAAGAAAGTGAAGCTCCAATAATCTCGGGCAACAAGTAGACAAGGTACTTCCATCAACTAAGATAACACAGTAATATAATGAAGTCTATATAGCAACCATTTAAAAGTGTCTGCTGTCCATAAGGAAAGAACTTTGTAGGTAAAATAATCCTGAATGGAATGAGAGACATACCTGATCAAATGCTGGAAAGATATAATCTGCAAACTAGATTTCAGCAATAGCTCTATTGTCCTGCATGTTGAAGATAAGAAAATAATATGAGGCTTCCATTGCGAAGATGATAGAAGTGAATAGTGATTCCTTCACTTGCAAAAGGTTACTCAGTGACGCAAGATTGTAAGGTTCCCTTATTTTCCAGTGAAAGGTGGATTGTAAGGCTTCTGTTCCATGTAAATATTTTGACTGGAATTAATGATGTATGATAAATTACATATGACATATCCATTCTCCCATCCAAAGGAATCTTTAGGCTCCACAAATTCAAGCGACATAAATCATATTTACTAGTAAGATGTATGTTTCCTAACTGCGGTACTTGCAAAAAACTTATTAACAAATTACTATTGGTAAACCAAGGAACTTGAAATGTATTTGTACAAGAAAACTTCAATTTTGTCTTTGACTCACCATTGCTACTAAGCCAATAGCAAATCCGGTAATACCCTGTTTGAGAAGAACTGATCACTGGTCAGAACAGGGCATATAGCATGCGCAAGCGCATTTAAGGCATATACAAGTGCAGCAGAATGCATCAAAACACGTCTGAATGTCAGGAAAAAATAATCCAAGAACAAATAATGACAGAACGATAATACACATACATCATGACACATAATTTCAACTCCAACTCTTGTGTACAGTTTCATAAACAAATCAGGAAAGACAAATCAGACTGTGAATAGTACAAAATTCAGATCTGGTCCATCGTTCTTGTTTCCAGAGTTATGTGTTGGTTTTATAATTTTTCCCAGAACACGTGTAATGCTGAGTTAAGGACTTACTGCACTACTACACCTAAGCCATACGAACTTCAGCATAGTGAACTCAAATGTATGTCTGTAGTCAAGCATAGCAGACTATAAACACTATTTGTTTTCTTTCACATTTTACTATAGTGTTGCCGTAAACTTAAGCGGGTACGGCAAGTAAAGATGGACCTGTTCACACAATGGCGTAGTGAATACTCTCTGTTTCCTGAATCGTTCGGCTAGCCCTGTCGTGCAGCAGAAGATGCCGCCGAAACCCACATCCTCTCCAAAGAGGTAAGAGCTGTCAAAATGGAACTCATCTTCAGTTCACTAGATTAACGCTGATAGCCGGACGTATTATTTACAGCGGAAAGGAAATGCCAAATCGTCAGGTGATTCAGAAGGCGATGTGGAGCACCGGCCTCTCCTACCAGCAGGATGTGCGTGCCTCACCGTGGGTCGGTGTCGAGCACGATGTGGAGCGCCTGGTTGTCGACAGAGGGGGCGGACCTGCTTGGGCAGGTCCAGGGCGGCGACGACGGCGGAGGATCGGCGCTGCAGGGGCGGAGGAAGGGGCGCCGCCGGTGGAGAGGACGAGGACGGCGTGGGTCTTGTAGGGGGGCTTGAGGTGGCGGCCGAGGACGGTGAGGTCGGGAAGGTGGTGCCCCTCTGCGGCGGCGGAGCTAGGGTTCGGGGAGACGGCGGGCGCTGCTGGGCGGTGTGGAAAGGGGGTAGGGGGGAGGCCGCGGGAGAAGAGATGAGGGCGCGAGGGCAGCCGGCTTAGGAATGACGCACCCCGAGTGGTGCGCCATTAGAATTTTTTTATATAGTAATGGCGCATGTATATGAGGTGTGCCTTCTCTACGTTGTTAACCTCCGAAGTAGTAGCGCAGTGGTGCGTGGGTTTTGCCTCCTAGCAGGAGGTGGCGGGTTCGAATCCTCTTCCCCCCTCTTTTTTTCCTTTTAATTTTTTTTGGACGGCACTACTAGTTGTCCAGTGTTTAGTTGTGTCCATCTTTAATTCACTACTAGTTGTCCAGTGTTTAGTTGTGTCCATCTTTTTTTTCCTTTTATTTTTTTGGACGGCACTAGTAATTGTCAACTATTTTTACATCTTAGTTGTTTAGTGTTTAGTTGTGTCCATCTTTAATTCATGTAGCTTGTCAGAAAAAATCACATACTAGTACATGTCATTTTTATTGTGCCGAGTTGCCATTTTATTTATATAGCTTGCCAAAATAATTATACCAAATTATCATAATTATATGTTGTACGTGCTTACTTGATTAATTATGTTTAAAAAATACATATTTAGTCATATGAAAAATACCTAGCTATCAGGTTTAAACCTTTGTAATCCTAACAAGTAGATGCCTATGAATAGGAGTTGAATCTTGTGAATAGGTGTTCTAGTGGTAAGTATGCCGATGGCGGCGGCGGTGGAGTGGGGGCGGGTGCGGGGGGTGCTCGGCGGCGAGGGGGATCTTGCGAGGGATGATAGAGATCGAGATGGAGGGGATCGAGATCGAGTGTCCTCATGAATATTCAATATTTTTTCATATTGAATATGAAAAAATATCATCAAATTTGAAAATGTCGGAATACAATTGAGAAATGAAGGCTACAATTTAAATACAATCTATCTTAGCTAGCTATTTGTTCACAATCTTCTTGCCCTTATTTTTCGTAAATGGAGTTCTTCTCTTGAACGGACGTCCTTTAGGTAGGGTGGTCCTGCTTCTTCTGGTGGTGTATGCTGGTACTTCATCATTGTCGTCATGTTCCATCTTCGGGTCGCCGTACTTGTCGAAGTCTTTCTCATTGGCGACTCCATCCATTCCGATGATCTTCCTTTTGCCTCTCCTCACGACAACACGACTGGGCTTTGGCGGGTCCGTAATGAAGAAGCATTGGTCCACTTGGGAAGCCAGTACCCATGGCTCATTTTTCGCGGTGACGTTTGCGCCTGCGGTCTTGGATTTGGCTTCTGGTATAACCATGGTGGTGAAATACCGGTCTTCTTTTATGACGCTCTTGGCCCATCTGACACGGAACATCAGGACCTTCTCTCTAGCGTAGCTCAGCTCCCAGATCTCCTGGATCCTTCTGTAGTATCTGTCCTTGTCGTTACCGGTGTAGGATTCCATCGTTACCCCAGAGTTCTGATAACCATCGCTCTTCATGTCCTTTACCTCGGTGTAGAATATGTAGCCGTTGATATCGTACGCCTCATACGTCATCAGGTTGTGCTCGGTGCCCTGTGACAAGGCGAATATGAGTTGTTCTTCCACGGAAGAATCCTCATGTAAAGGGTACGACAGAAGCTTCTGCTTGAACCAACGCGTGAAACATGAGTTGTGCTCTTTTATTATATCTCCGTCCGTCCTCTGTTGGCCTCGGTCATTGTAGGTCTTCTCAATAAAGGTTTTGTGCTCTACAACCCAAGGATCGACCACGTCTATGTGTTGTAGCGCGACTAGGTTTGCTCTTTTAAAGTCGACGAGTCGACCCTCGAAGTCGACATGCATTTCGCGGCGACCCTCACGGTGAACCCATCCTGCAAGCCTGCCGAGGTGCCTGTTGACGGGCAGACCAACGGCGTTCTCGATGCCTAGATAATTCGTGCAGTAGGAGATGCACTCTTCGGTCAGAAAACCCCTGGCTATGCTTCCCTCTGGACGTGACATGTTGCGAACGTATCCTTTGATG
Organism: Hordeum vulgare subsp. vulgare; assembly: GCF_904849725.1. NCBI lineage: Eukaryota > Viridiplantae > Streptophyta > Magnoliopsida > Poales > Poaceae > Hordeum > Hordeum vulgare. The sequence continues at coordinate 115,334,713 of NC_058518.1, read as the reverse complement.
ACAACATTCATCCTTTCGAACGACATCATGCTGTGCAGGAACGTCGGCCCGAGTTGGATGATATCCTCCACGATATGGACCAGCAGATGCACCATAACATCGAAGAATGCGGGCGGGAAGTACATCTCAAGCTCCTGCGTTATCCGTTTGCTTGAGAAGCAGCTCTTGAATATGAGGGTCCTGCACCCAGGCCATCGATGGTCCATCGTCGTCTGCTCCGGCATATTCATCTTCATGATCATGCCCTTCGTCTGCTCTGGCATCTTCCTCATCATCATGTCCGGCATCTTCTACATGATGACTGTGTCCGGGAGATTCTTCGTCTTCTCGCCCGCCCTCGCCGCGGTTGTCTTGCTCATGCCCTTCCTCATTTCTTTCCCGGCCCCCATGGACGACTTCATAATCATCTTCATCACCTTGCCACCGATAGCCATCCATGAAACCACGCAAGAGCAGGTGGTCCTGCACCTTTACGGAATCCCGGTCCATAAGGCTCTTCAGCTTGCATCTTCGACACAGACATCTTATCTCCGTCTCGTTCTTTTGAAGCATCTCGGCCTTCGCGGAGCTCAAAAACCTATTCACGATGCCTTCGGTCATCATGCAGACCATGGTCGCCTATGGGGTAGAGCAAAACGATATTTTAGAACCAAAAAAATCTGGCATGACTTTGCCTAAAAATAGGACAAAAAAGAATCCATAGTGCCAAATTCTCGCCGAAACGGAAATGAATCAACATTCCGGGAAAATATTGGCAACTATCGCATTTCAAATACCGGTACCTGCAAACACAAACATATATGCAACACCACAAACATATGTAGATCTAGCTAGGCCATAAAAAGTGCATGTGCACGTTGTTGGAGGGAGAAAAAAGTAGATCTACAACATAAAAGCTTTCCCCTTACTTACCTATCAAAAAAAGGTAATTTAACCACTTAATTTGGGTGAATCTATGATGCAAATGAGGTGAGGAGGAGGAGGCACCCGGGACAATCTTGGAGGAGGAGGTGGAGAGAATGAAAGTGGGGAAAGTGAGTGTGGTAGGTGGCTGTCCAAAATATCTAGCTGGTCCCAGGTTACTAATGGCGCACCACCTACATATGCGCCATTAGTAACCCTGGTTACTAATGGCGCACCTCCTCTGGTGCACCATTAGTAGTTCTGTAAAAAAAATAGTAGTGGCACACCACCAACAGATGCGCCATTAGTAACACTGGTTACTAATGGCGCACTAGCTTTGGTGCGCCATTAGTAGTTTGCAAAAAAAAAACCAAAAATAAATTTATAGTAGTGGCGCACTACTAACAGATGCGCCATTAGTAACCAGGTTACTAATGGCGCACCAGGTGCTGGTGCGCCATTAGTAGTTTTGCAAAAAAATAAAAATAAAAAAAATATAGTAGTGGCGCACCGAGAGTGTGGTGCGCCATTAGTATCCACCACACTAATGGCACACCTCACATGGTGCGCCATTACTATATAGTAGTGGCGCACTGCTTGTGTGGTGCGCCATTAGTATCTATATCATCTATAGCCCTTTTCCTAGTAGTGTCCCCCAAGCATAGGCTTTTGGCCTAGCTTGGTCTACTCCCATGGATTATCCTGGCGAAACCCAAAGTCATAATGGGTGTTATACGGGAGTGCTGCAGGCACTGCCTGAATAGCTGCGTCACGAAGTCGAGCAGTCGTCGCCTCCCTCTCATACTCCTCTGCCTCGCCTATGGTTATGTAGTATCTTCGTTTTACCTGAAAGTCAAAGAAAGCAGGAGCAGGAAGGGTAATATGGAAAGCACGCTGCCGGTTAATAATTAAGCGGTATAGGAGGGATCCATGATCTCTCTCAAGGAACTTCTAGCGTGTTAGATCGACACGATCAAGGTAAGCTGTACGGAGAGGAGGGTCTTCTGGACGGATGGATACTCCAAGAAAATTTGCTAAGCGTGTAGCATAAACTCCACCAATGAAATCCCCCTCACTGGCATTTTTATTCAGCTTCCTTGCTATTATAGCTCCCATATTGAAGCTCCTGTCACCTATTACTGCCCTCTTAAGGATACTAAGGTCGGAAGCGCATAGGTGACAATGTGCACCCTTGCCGTTAATGCACCTACCTATGAAGAGGGCAAGGTAGTGCAAGGCAGGGAAATGGATGCTTCCTATGGTGGCTTGCGTGATATCTGTGGTTTCTCCAACAGTTATAGTGGAGACAAAGTCTCTCACCGAAGACTTAGGAGGATCATTAACACTACCCCCATCGGGTATCTTGCAAATCCTATTGAAATCCTCTAGATCCACGGTATATGATTTATCATACAGATCAAACAGTATGGATGAGTCACGGCCAACTTAGAATTTAAATCTACGCACGAAAGAGGCAGTGAGCATAGCATACTGTTCACATTTATTTGAGAGGAATTCTTCTAACCCGGCATTGCAGATAAGTGTATCAAACTCATCCTTAAAACCTGCTTCGATCATGAACTCGTCGGAAGGCCATTCACATGGTTGTACCAGTGCGTCCCTTAGTTGAAAAGGTTCGGGCTCCCGAAAGGAGAGACGGGGACCCTTCTTACTTAAGGAACCACCATGAAACTTCCTCCTGAATATAATTTCCTTTTGCTGAAATTTTTGAAGTTCAAGAGAAAAAGTGAATAAAGACCCACCACACCTTCTAGCAACTACTCCTACTAGTGCCTATAGACCGTATCACGCGCTAAAACTACTTGGGACCAACTAAAATCAACATTTATAGCTCAAGAACAGGGTCACCAAGGTAGCAAGAATTCGCGAAGGATAAAGCACTAGAGCAAAAAATAATTGGACCAATGGAGGAGTCACTTACCAAGGAGTAATTTCCCCGAAACGTTTCGGAGAATGGTGCTTTGAGCAAGGAGATCGAAGATCACAGCCAAATGAGCAAGAACACGGGTTTGAGCTGCTAAACAATTTTTTCTGGAGGTGGAAGAAGAGGCTGAGAGCTGGATTGAGTGGAGGGGGTGCCTATGGGCCCCCACAAGCTTGCACCCCGCCACCAGGGTGGTAGGTGGCGGTGGCAGGGCTTGTGGCCCACTGGTGTGGCCCCCATGCCAGCTCTCAGGCCTAGAAATTTTAAAAATTACAGAAAAAATCATACTAAATTTTCAGGAGCATGAGAGAACTTTTATTTTCGAGGTATTTTTCTCCGGGATGCTAAAACAGAAAACAGGAAAAACTAAACTAATTTAATCATTTTTCTTCTAAGAAAAAGAAAAGGAAAACTTAAAACATAGGTATGTGAATCCCTGATTCATCCGTTTCATGGTCCTCGAAAGAAATCCGTCAATGGGATTGATCAAGTCCTTATGACAAAACCTTCTCGAAGCACAAGAGAGAACGGAGAATTTTCGAATACCCACTAAGTCACCTCAATGTGGATATGTATCTCCCCAACAAGCAAATCATACTTCATCTTGACACGAGGAATAGGGCATTCAAAGCTCCCAATAAGAATTGATGAAGTCTTTTCGATAGCATTGATGCAATGTACTTGATATCGTTTCTTCAGAAAATGCACTGTGTGCTCATTACCGTTGACATGGAAAGTGACATTGCCTTTGTTGCAATCTATAACAGCCGCTGCAGTTTTTAAAAAGGGTCTTCCGAGGATGATAGCCATGGCATCGTCCTCGGGAATATCCAAGATAACAAAGTCTGTTAAGATAGTGGTTTAGCAACCACAACAGGCAAATCCTCGCAAACGCCGATAGGGAGAGCAGTTGATTTGTCGGCCATTTGCAGAGAAATATTAGTGGGTGTCAACTTATCCAATCCTAGTCTACGATAAAGAGAAAGGCGCATAACACTAACACCGGCTCCAAGGTCACATAAGGCAGTTCTTATGTAGTTTCCTTTAATTGAGCAAGGTATAGTGGGCAATCCGAGATCACCAAGTTTCTTAGGAGTTCCACCTTTAAAAGTATAGTTGGCAAGCATGGTGGAGATCTGAAGATCTGGTATCTTCCGTTTATTAGTCACGATATCTTTCATGTACTTGGCATATGGAGACATCTTGAGCATATAAGTTAACCGCATCTGCAGAAAGACGGGTCTTATCATCTCAATTAAGAGCTCAAAATCCTCATTATCCTTTTTCTAGGATGGCTTAGGAGGGAAGGGCATAGGTCTCTGAACCCATGGCTCTCTTTCTTTACCATGCTTCCTAGCAGTGAAGTCATTCTTGTCGTATCTCTTAGGTTGTGGATTATCAGGATTAACCGTAGGTTCAATCTCCACATCATCGTCATGGCTAGGTTGAGCATTATTATGAACATCAGTGTCCATATTGTCACCAGGTTCATGTTCATCACCTGATTGTGTTTCTGCATCAGATGCAGAAATAGCATTTGGTTCTTCAGGTGTGACAGTATTTTCTGAACTGGCATGCAGGTTTCTATCATCCTTCTTCCTCCCCTTAGGATGACTGGGTGTATCAGCATTGATTCCTTGAGAATCTTGATCAATTCTCTTAGGATGACCTTCATGATACAAAGGTTCCTGAGTCAATTTGCCTCCTCTAGTAATGACTCTGACAGAGCTGTCATTTAATTCATTGAGCAGGTCATTCTGAGCTTTAAGTACTTGTTCTACCTGAGTAGTAATCATAGAGGCATGTTTACTCAGAAGCTTCAGATCGTTGACATTTCTGTCTACACAAGCACTTAAATGGCTAAGCATACGAGTACTTTGTTCCAAATGTCTGCTAACATAATCATTGAAATTCTGTTGTTTGGCAACAAAGTTGTCAAATTCATCAAAGCATAGGCTAGCAGGTATATCAAAAGGAATATCACTCTCATCAAACCTACGCGGAGAATTCACTTCTACTACCTATATCGGGTTATCGAGACCATGGATCTCTTTGATAGGTGGTAGATTTTTGACATCTTCAGATCTAATGCCTTTCTCTTGCATAGATTTCTTGGCTTCTTGCATATCTTTGGGACTGAGGAATAGAATACCTCTTTTCTTCAGAGTTGGCTTAGGAGGTGGTTCGGGAATAGTCCAAGCATTATCCTTGATCAAGAGGTTATTCAGTAGAGTCTCAGCTTGTTCTACAGTTCGTTCCCTAAAAACACAACCCGCACAACTATCTAGGTGGTCCCTAGAGGCATCGGTAAGTCCATTATAGAGGATATCAAGTATCTCGTTCTTCTTAAGAGGGTGATCAGGCAAAGCATTTTGTAGCTGGACGAGCCTCCCCCAAGCTTGTGGAAGACTCTCTTCTTGGAGTTGAGAAAAGTTGTAAATTTCCTGCAAGGCAGCTTGCTTCTTATGGGCAGGGAAATATTTCTCACAGAAGTAATATACCATCTCCTCGGGATTACGCAGACATCCAGGAGCAAGAGAGGTGAACCATACTTTAGCGTTATCCTTTAGAGAGAAAGGAAACAGCTTAAGGATAAAGTAGTGGCGGATCTTCTCCTCATTAGTGAAAAGGTTGGCTATTTCGAATAGTTTGGCAATATGGGCTATGACCATCTCAGACTCATAACCGTGAAAAGGATCAGATTCGACTAGAGAGATTATCTCAGGGTCGACAGAGAATTGATAATCCTTATTGGTGACAAAGATAGGCGAAGTGGCAAACTTCAGGTCATTTTTCAACCTAGCTTCCCAAGATTTTTCCTTCCACTTGAGAAGTAATTTCTCAGCGTCATAGGCATCCTTACACGCAAGAAAATCCTTAGGTATCTCTCCCTCCATAACGTAACCCTCAGGTATATCAGGAAATTCATATCTAGGAGAGCTAGATCTAGCAGGAGCACAAGCAGGTTCTATCTCAATAGTATCGGCATTTTCAGAAGCATCACGAGCATTGGCAGTAACTCTAGCAATATGAGCATCAAGGAACACTCCTAGTGGAACATCAGGCAAAGTAGCATCTCTAGCAGTATCAAGCATAGCATCATCAGGCAAAATAGCATCTCTAGCATCATCAAGCAAAGCAGTATCAAGCATAGCATCTCTAGCAGTATCAGGCATATTATCAAGCATAGTATCACCAGGCATAGTATCAAGCATAGCATCTCTAGCAGTAGCATCATAAGCATCATCAAGCACAGGCGACATATCAAGATTTCTAGCAGGAGGTGGTGTTGCAAACTTACTCATAACTGAAGGTGAATCAAGTGGAGAGCTAGATGGCAATTCCTTACCTCCCCTCGTAGTTGAGGGCAAGACTTTGGTTTTTGGATCCTTCAGATTCTTCATAGTGATCAGCAAATATAAATCCCAAGTAACTTAGAGAATATAGCAATACCTCCCCGGCAACGGCGCCAGAAAAATGCTGATTGCAATCTCTGGCGATGGCTAGACCAATGCTGATGACAACAAACCTTCGCCTGCAACGGCACCAGAAGAATGCTGCTAGCACTCCCCGGCAACGACACTAGAAGAATGTTGTTGACGACCCACCACCGCGTGGGTTTGCAGTAGTTTTTGAGGGTAGAGTATTCGACCCAATTTGTTGGTCTACCAGATAGGAGGTGAGAGAATACTCTCGAGTATTAGCAGCTGAATTTGTCAGATTCAACCACACCTGAAAGATTAGTATCTGCAAGCAAAGTATCAATAGCAAAGTAGTATGATAACAACGGTGTCAGAAACGATCTGTTGACGGCAGACTATTCCTAATGATTGTATCAATGGCGCCAAGTTGCCTCGTTGTCGGAAATTGTCAGTTCCTGTCAACGATCAGCGAATCAAGATTGTAGCAGGTAGCAGCAGTGTAACGAGCAATAGCAGCGGCAAGGAACAGCTGTAGTGACAGCAGTAGCAAGTAGCGACAGTAGCGATATGTGGCTAGCTCCCATTCGTCAATGTGATGTAGGCATGCATTCCGTGTATCGTCATACGTGCTTAGGGAAAAGAACTTGCATGACATCTATTGTCCATCCCTCCCGTGGCAGCGAGGTCCAAAAGGAAACTACAGGATATTAAGGTTCGCCTTTTAATAAAGAACCGGACCAACGCATTAGCACTTGGTGAACGCATGAACTCCTCAAACTATGGTCTTCACCAGGAGTGGTTCCGGTTATTGTCACTCCGGGGTTGCCGGATCATAACACATAGTAGGTAACTACAACTTGAAAGATCGGATCTAAAACACACATTTATTAGTGACAACATAATAATTTCAGATCTGAAATCATGGCACTCGGGCCCAAGTGACAAGCATTACGCATGGCAAAGTAGTAGCAATATCAATCTTAGAATATAGTGGATACTAGGGATCAATCCCCATCAAAACTAACTCGATTACATGATAGATCTCATTCTACTCGTCACCGCCCAGGGAGCCCACGAATAGATTACTCACGAACAACGAAGAGCTTCATGGAATTGGAGAGGGAAGAAGTTTGATGATGACGACGGCGATGATTTCCCCTCTCCGGAGCCCAAGACGGACTCCAGATCTGCCCTCCAGATGAAGAACAGGTGGTGGTGGCGCCTCCGTATCGAAAACGCAACGAAACCTTTCTTTTTATTTTTTATGGGACGAAAGGGATCTTATAGAGCTGGAATTGGGGGCGGCAGAGCCGTGTGGGCCCCACAAGCCTGCGCACCGCCACCAGGGGGTGGTGGCGGAGCCAGGGCTTGTGGCCCACTGGCCCACCCCCTGAGGTGGAACTTGGCACAGATATTTTTCTTATTTTCCAAAACTAATCCCCGTAAATTTTCAGGACGTTTGGAGAACTTTGATTTCTGCACAAAAAAACACCAATTCAATTCTGCTGAAAACAGCGTGAGTCCAGGTTAGTTCCATTCAAATCATGCAAATTAGAGTCCAAAACAAGGGCAAAAGAGTTTGGAAAAGTAGATACGATGGAGACGTATCACTTGCCACCTCCAGGTCGGCTCCCTTCTTGAGCTCCTTGGCCAGGCGCGCCTCCTCACCAAGATGGGCCACCTCATCCCAGAGGGTCGATGTCATCCCGTCGCTGGCGGCCACCGCCTGCTGCGCGGCCTCCTTCGCCGCCTGTGCTGCTTGTGGCATGCTACCGAGCCGCTCCACCTCCGCCTTCAGCTGCGCCGTCGCCACCTGCTAGGCGCTCAAGCCCGTCTGCAGACTGTCGCGCTCACCGTCAACCTCGTAGCGCTTGCCCCGGACCTCGGCGAGCGTCTGGCGCAGCTGCTCCACCTCAGCCGTGGGAATGGCCGCTGCTACACAAGAAAAAGCAACACAATAAGATTTGTCCCGGCCGCTGCGCAGCCACGCAGCCGGCCCGAATCTCGGAGACTACACCTAGTGGGTGCGCTCGCGCACACCCACCAACAAAAAGAGGAAGAAAGTTACCTTTGGCCACTTTGATCTCGGACATGACCGCCTCTAGCTCGACCGTCTGAGCCGTGAGGTCCTGATGGACCTGGAGGTAGCAGTTCTTGGCGTACCAGCCAATGACTATTGTGTCTCGGAAGATCGCCTCGCGCTGCGTCTGCTCTGTCTGAAAGGACAAAAAGAACAAGAAATAAGATTTATCCCCGCTGTCACGAAGCTGCGCAGCCAGCCCGAATCTCAGGGACTAAACCCAATGGGTGTGCTTGTGCGCACCCACCACCAAGCAAACAAAGGAAAAAACCTTAGGCGAGAAGCTAACCTCGAGCGCCCTCTCTAGGGTCTTGAGGTTGGCCACCAACTACTTGGCGAAGCTGACCACGTTCTTCTTGTAGCGGGCCATCACCCCCGTCCCTCGTAGCATCGACACCGTCTGCCCAGGGGCCAGGGGGCCGTCTCTATCTCAAGAGGAGTATTGTGCAGCTGCTCCCACGCGGCCGCCATCGACGACAACGAATGGGACCGGCTACCGCTGCTACCTTCCGCAGCCGGCAAAGCCGGAGACGCCTGCACCGTCGAGGAAACAATGGCTCAGTTGCCATTGCCAGGGGCCTCGGCCTCAGCACGGGCCTGCTCCCCTGGGTCGGACACAGGGCGAACCACCTCTTGGGTAGCCAGCGGAACCACCACCTCCGGAGGCGGCTTCGGATGCGCATCAGCGGGCGCATGTGAGATCCTCACGCCGGGAGCCTCGGGCGGCGGCGGCGGCGAGCGTCCCTCGCTGCTTCAGTCGAGGGGCCACCCATGTTGGCTGACACGGTCGGCGTGGCCTTAGACTTCGCATGCCGCTCCCGCTCGAGCCGCGACGTCGCAACATGCTCTACGGCGAGCGAAGCGACCTGCTCGGTGTCGAGGGCCGACGCCTCTGCATCCGGCAGCTCGATAGCGTCACTTCAAGACAGAGAAAGGGGCACGAGCTCAAAATTCCATGCGGCAACCAAGAAAAGAAAACAGAGGCATGATCCTTGAAGAGAGCCTTACCGTCTGGCGAGAGGTACCACACGAGGCCCGCGTCTGAGCCTTCTCCGCACTAGCGAAGGGTTACCGGCTGGCATGACCGCCGACCGCGTCCTATTAGGAAATGGGCCATCGGCCGAGCCATCGGCCGGACGCTTCTCGCGGCGGTACTCCTCCGCCTTCTGGCGACGGTTCGGCTGGGAAACAGCCAGCTCGCCTCCAGTCGGACGTTGTGCGCTCCCTCCCCGGTGGCAGTTCCGAGTCGAGGGCGATGGCGCGTCAAGCACTTGCATCTCGTCATCATCGTCCGTCTGGTCCTTGAAGGACCCCTCGGGAGGGATGCGCGACGACTACGCCTCGTCGGCCGGGGTGTTGTCCGGCTCATCCGCTTCATCGCCCTCGGCCCCTTCATCACCCCTTTCCATCGGCAGGTTCAAGCCTTCAAGGGCGTCGGGGCCACCCGTGTCCGACTCGTACTCCTCGAAGTCAGAATCCTCTCGATCTGCATGTAATTTCGTTGGGTGCGGGTCGTCTAGGGTGTTCTACTGGCTAAACATCTAGGGAGCACCACGTGCGCACGTTAGGTGCTGCAATAAAGAGAAAAGGCAACAAAGGAAAAAAACAAGACCAGCCAGCTGGATAATTACTAGAAGTGCTCGGTTGCCTAAGTGGTAAGGCTCCATGCCGAAACGCCACTCTTGCTTGTCCAACTGAAAGTTGGTGATGCGGTTCACTCGGGCGGCCACCTTATGCAGCGGTAGCTCCACTGTCAATAGCCGGCACAGATCCTTGGGGCCGCTCATGTCGCATATCTGGTGCGGCCTCGCCTACAATGGTTGCACGCGATGAGTGATCAAGGTTTCTATCACATCCGCGCCCATCAACCCCATCGAAGACTCGAGCACCTTCAGTCGGCCAACTAAGGGTGCCATGTCCAGGGTAAACAGGTTAGTTGACCAGTTCGTCATGGTCGGCGGCATGTCGGAGAAGGTAGGGAGGCCGACCCAGTCGCGCCCTCCCCAATGTTGCTAACGTAGAAAAAGGTCCGCTGCCACTTCTTGAAGGACTCCTTGAACTTCATCCTCGGCAGCGGCGGGCCGCTCCGCCTGTAGACCATCGTGCCACCGCAGGAGTAATCCACCGTGTTGTGCTTCTGGCTGCGGAAGTAGAAGAAATGGAGGAGAAGGGATGGGAATGGCCAGAGGCCCAAGTAAACCTCGCACAGCGTGACGAAGCATGTAATGTACAAGACGGAGTTCACCCACAGATGATGCATCTGGAGGCCATAGCTCTGGAGGAAGTGCTGCAGGAAGGAGCTCGTCGGCATCCCGAAGCCGATTAGGAAGTGGCTGGCGAAGACGACGCGCTCGAGGTCACGATGTTCTGGCAAGATCTCGTCCCTGGGCGCGCGGGCCTCAAGCACCTCCTTGGGAAGGAGCTTCCGCGACCGGCGAAGGTACTCGATGTGCACGTCGTTGATCATGGCCCCTCCCATGAACCAGCGGGGACCTTCGGCATCTCGTCATTCGCCAGCAGAGAGCTAGGCAAGAGGAAGCGCGAGAGATGGACCCCCAGCGGATCCACTGCGGGGGAGGCGCTGCACGCTCGATAGGGAAGGGAGGAGGCGCAGGGGTGCTGCGTGCGCAGGGCGGAAGAAGGAGGCGGAGAGCACGGGGCAAGAGAGGTGGGAAGGCGAGGAAATGGCGGCCTCGGCCTCCTCTCTCCCCCTTTTAAATCCCAGGGAGGTGGAAGGGCATACGGGATCTGTTACGCCCACAATCCCCACCTCCCCCATAATCTCCATGCATTAAAATCACGTGGCGAACGCCAACTAACAGGGCATGGCCACAGAATATCCGCGTGTGGGCCAAGACAGGCCAGGAGGGCCCGCCGCCCGTCGCTGGCCGACGCATGGCGCCTCCCAGTCGGCGCCAGAACCAAGGTGATGCGGAGAACCTGAGGCACCGCGGCCGTCGACTGCAGCCCGGCCGACTACCACGCCAACTGGCCTTGAGCCTTGCTGCCTGTCGGCTCTGGTCGAATGGCCAACACAGGCGAGTCCTTTAGCTGTGGGGGGGCGCTGGCCCCTTGCCCGAAAGCCTCCGAAACCCAATGGTTTTCGGGGCTACTGACGGGGTACTACCCCCAGGTATACCAAGAGCGGAGATTAGCCTCCTCCGAGACATTTGGGGCTGTGTGGCCCCCCAGGCCGGTTGGCAACAGCCGGCCCATTCGGCCAGACCAAGCCCGGCCGGCTGGCGATTGTCGTCCCCTTCGATTCACGACTTCAGCCGGCTGGCGACAGCCGGCCCCCTTCTGGCTCGCGCGTACCTGGCTGACTGGCGACAAACGGCCCCCTCCTACCTCGCACCTCCCCAGGCCGGCTGGCGGTAGCCGGCCACCTCTTGAACACGTACCCAGCTACCTCGCGGGGCTCGGCCAACCGGCTGGCCCATCGCATCCCTTCGGGCGGCTGGCTCCCGTCCCATCCAGTCGTACCGCCATACGCACACAAGACAAGGCGAATGATGAGAGGCTATCACGGCAGTAGTACGCGCTGACATATACGGCTGTGCTGCGGCATGATGATGGGAGGGTCAGCGAGGCTACAACGACCCGCGTCTTGACCGGTCAAGGCAGTCTTGTAGCCACATTCCCCTCTATCGCCCACGCCCTGATAGCTCGGCGCACCAACCGCTAATGCACAAGACTGGCGGGCCCCTCGACAAGACTCAACTGCTGGTGGGCCCCATAGTCGGCCCAAGAGACTGGGAACCGGCCCCCTCCTCACAATCCTACTGTTACCATTGTAACATTTGGCTGCACTATAAAGCCACGCCCCTGCCCACTGAGAGAGGCCGGTTCCAGAGGTTCCAGAGGTTCACACCTTCACCCAGTTTAGACTCCTACCACAACTAGTAGAACACCACGTGAGGTAGCAAGACCGGCAGCCAGAGCTCCGTCTCCCTCCTCACGAACACCTCAAGGAGCAACCTGTGTATTGTGATTGCCATATAGTCACACATGCAGGACTAGGGGTTTTACCTCATCGGTACGAGTTAAGCCACGCCATGGCATCTGTCTCAAAAATACCATGACATAATTCCAATAGAATTTAGCATCGCTACGAGTGAGAAAGTCTCATCGTAGTCAACCCCTTGAACATTTCGGAAACCTCTTTGCGACATGTCGGGCCTTCTTAATGGTGACATTTTCCATCATCATTTGTTTTCCTTTAAAAAATCCACTTCTACTTAATAGCCTTGCGACTATCAAGTAGTTGTTCCAAAGTCTACACTTTGTTTTCATACATGGATCCTTTCTTGTATTTCATAGCATCTAACCATTTGTCGGAATCTAGGCCCACCTTCTCTTCTCCATAGCACGAAGGTTCATTGTTGACCAGCAACATGACCTCCAAGACAGGATTACCGTACTACTCTGGAGCAGTATGTTTCCTTGTCGACCTACGAGGTTTGGTAGTAACTTGAGTCGAAGCTTCATGGTCACCATCATCAGCTATCCACTTTAACTAGTGTAGGCGCCACAGGAAAACTTCCCGTGCCCTCCTACTCAATTTTGAAGTGAAGGTTCAATAACCTCATCAAGTTTCCACCATCCTCCCACTCAATTCTTTTGAGAGAAACTTTTCTTGAGAAAGGACCTGTTTCTAGAAACAAACACTTTGCTTTCGGATCTGAGATAGGAGGTATACCCAACTGTTTTGGGTGTCCTATGAAGATGCAATTATCCGCTTTAGGTTCGAGCTTATCAGGCTGAAGCCTTTTTACATAAGCATCCTAGCCGTAAACTTTGAGAAATGATAACTTAGGTTTCTCCAAACCATAGTTCATACAGTGTCGTCTCAACGGAATTACGTGGTGCCCTATTTAAAGTGAATGAGTTTGTCTCTAATGCCAAACCCCAAAACAATAGTTGTAATTTGATAAGAGACATCATATAATGCATCATATCCAATAGGGTATGGCTATGATGTTCGGACAGACCATCACACTATGGTGTTCCAGGTGGCATGAGTTTGTGAAACAATTTTCACATTGTCTTAAATGTTTACCAAACTCGCAACTCAGATATATATTTACCTCCATGATCATATCGTACATATATTATCCTATTGTCACGATGATCTTCAACTTCACTCTGAAATTGCTTGAACTTTTCAATATTTCAGACTTTGTGATTCATCAAGCAAATACACACGTATCTACTCAAATCATTAGTGATGTAATAACATAATCATACCCACTGCATGCCACATCACTAATTGGACTGCATACATCAAAATGTATTATTTCCAACAAGTCACTTGCTCGTTCCATCTCACTGGAAAATGAGGCCTTCATTCATCTTGCCCATGTGGCGTGATTTCCATGTCTCAAGTGATTCGAAATCAAGTGAGTCTAAACGATCCATCTGCGTGGAGTTTCTTCATGCGTTTACACCAATAGGCATGGTTCGCATGTCTCAAACTGTAAGTGCAGCTAGTGCCCTTAGTGATTTTGGTGGTTTGAAGACTTATAGGTTAAGAGACTAATTTATTTGTAAGTGTACACAAGCTCTATAAGTCGCTGAGGAGTTTGAGTTATACGATGAATATCGACACCTAAAAATGTATGTCTTCGATTGAAGACTTTGGTCTTACCTTGAAGACTTTGATCGCGAAGAAATTGCGATGAAATTGATATTCCTCATGAAAATATTGAAGATGAGGAATTCGGTGTGTCCTGAACAAAAACAGTTTGAAGACTTTGAAGCGTGAAGAATTACTCTTTCTGTTTCATTTTCTTTACTCTTGAGTCATAGGAACACCGTACTATTAAAGGGGGTGGAAGTAATACTACGGAATGAATTTCCTCATGATGCTCAACCGAAGCGTAAACCTACCAAAGCCTCAAGTAAGGAATATGAGAGACATGAGGACTTTCACAGTTAAAACTTTCGACCGTTGCCGTGACACGCGCCACCTCACTAATCTTATCCACCCAACGGTCACATTATTTAAGGTCATTTATGTAAAATCATGTCGGGATGCTCCCAGGCTATAAATAGCCGCCCCCATAACCACTAGCTAGTTGGCAGCTCCGAGAGAATCTATCACTTGTCATTTCGAGCAACCCCAATTCCTCAAAGTCTTCGAGAGAAAATCATCAAGTGAGGAAATAGGCCAAACACCAAACTCCAAACCAAAAACCAAGTGATTGAGCATCACTGAAGAAATTCTTCCTGTGTGGAACTGAAGCCTTTTACCTTTGAGGACTGTGCATCCTCCACACAGTTAGGCGTCATGGTCTAGAGCATCCTGCAGTCAATTGTGGATCGCCGGGTGACCGAGTTTGTGAGGGTTTGGAAGTCTGCCCTGAAGACTTACCACGAGTGTTGGGCGAGGACTGTGTGTCCTTAGCTCAAGGAGAATACGGTAGAGACTGTGTCCCGGTTCTGTGTGTCCTTTGGTATCATTACCAAGCCGCTCCAAACCACACATACAACTGTCATAGCAGTTGGAACTGGGTCATCAACAACTGTCCTCATTGTGATACTGGTTCTATTTCTTCAACTCTTTCATTTCCTCAAAGTTGTATGTTGAAGACTTTGATCTGTATTGTTTGAAGAATTTGTTTGAAGACTTTCTCTGAATTTCCTCAACCTCAAATTCTTCACACAAGTTAATCTTCACCTGTGTTCCGTGTACCTACGCACTGTGCAAACCAATTCTCATAATCTTCACCAAGTAATCTGCGTAGTAGTCTTTGCACTTCTGATCATCTGTTATTTCTGCTGCACTTAATTCATCAGAGAGGAATTTCCTCAGTGATGAAATTCTAAAAATCGCCTATTCACCCCCACCCCTCTAGTCGATATAACACACTTTCAATTGGGATAAGAGCAAGGTACTCTCTTGTTCTGTGTGATTTTGGTTTAACCACCTGGAGTTTTAGTTATGTTTACTGCAGGTATGATCAAGGTTACTGTAGGATGTCCTACCTTCTAAAGAAAGGTCTTTCCCTACTAGAAGACCAAGATGCAGATGCATCTTCAGGCTATTGAAATGATCTCTCGTACATTCTGGAACATTGTATTCCCTCCATCACTGCTACTATGTGTGTCCCTGATGTGAAGAAATTCAAGCAACTTCATTCTACAACAAAGAATATCATCTGTGGCCATCTAAGCAAAGGTCAATATGGCAGAGTGGGTGCTTTGGGCATAGCTAAGCTTATCTGGGATAGGCTGTCCAAAGTCAATGAAGGAATTTCAACTCAGCGTGACTCTCGTGTTGATGTTCTTCACAATCTCTTCAATCACTTCAAGAGGCTTGACAATGAAGTCTGCCAAGATACCTTTGATCGCCTCATTGACATCTCAAATGAACTGCAAGCACTGGGAGCTCAAGACATCGCTGACCATGAAGTTGAGACGAAACTGCTAAGATATCTTGATCCATCATTTGATACACTGGTTCGGATGATTCAAGAAAGAGGAGACTATAAGATGCTTGATCCTAATGATATACTTGAAGGACTCAATACTCATGAATTCCAACAGGAAGAAAAGAGAGATCTATATGGACCAAGCTACTCAAGACCTCGTGCGCTGAAGGCTAATGCAATTTCCTCATCTAAAGAAGAATACTCAGATTGCAGCATCGGTGACCCTGAAGAACATGGACAGGAGCTTGCAATGCTCGTGAGGAAATTCCAGAAGTTTAGAAGGCGTGGCCAGTTTGATAAATCTTCAAGAAGAGATATGAGAAAGCGAGAATCTTCATCTGAAGACTACAAAAACTAACCTGCCACAAATGCAAGAAATCGTGTCACTACATTGCTGATTGTCCTCGCTGGGTGAAGGAATCAAAGAAGAAGAAATACAAGGATGAAAGTTCTGATGACTCGAAGAAAAAGAAGAAATCTTCAAAATCCTCATCCTCAAAGTCCTCATCGCATAAGAAGACCAGTTTCAGAAAGGCTCGGGCACGCATTGGCAAGGAAATCGATTCTGAGGAAGAATATGAGGAATGTGACGAAGAAGAAGGCTTTGAAGAAGATTAAGAGTCTGGTGTGGCAAGTCTTGCACTGGCTACCACATTCGTCAACAAGTCAATCTTCAATCTTGAAGAAAATGACAACGCTATCTACACTGATGACTATGGTGATGACTTCGTTCCAACCTATTGCTTCATAGCAAAAGGTTCAAAGGTACCGAATGATACTTCCTCCTCTGACTCAAGTGACTATGAACCTGATGATTATAAAAAACATAGTTATGGTAAACTTCCAACATTGCAACTAAACAACAAAGTGCCATTGAGAAGCTTCAAAAACTGCTAGACAGAAGCGATGATTTGTTGAATGATGAAATCAATCGTACTCAAGTCCTCACTAAAGATGTGAAAATCCTTCAATCTAGTTTTGATAGTCTTCAAGATCATTATGGCACACTCTTGGCTGATGATGAGAAACTTTCCTATGAATTTCTTCAACGGAAACTTGATCTTGAGAAGATAAAGATGTCTCATGATGATCTTCAAATGGAAAATGATTCATTGCTTTCTCAATAGATCAGTCCAGCTCAGGTTGAATTTACTCCACCATGTCTCAAATGCATTGAACGTGAAACTGCTAATTCTTCACCAGAATCATCAAATGCTTCTATCGCTACATATTCTTCAACTGCTCCTGTGGTATCAAATTCTTCACCTGAGGAAACCACAAATGCTACTAACGAAAATGCAGGGCTGAAGGAATTGTATGTGACAGGCATATACAAAAGTCTCAAAGGGCACCAAACCCTTTGTGATGTCCTCAAAAAGCATATTTTGAACAGGAGCCCGAGGAAAGAAGGAATTGCCTTCGAGAGGAAATTGAATGCTCATGGATCATACTGCTAAAGGTCCTCTCGTCGATTCATCCTCTCTAACAGGCTTTGCATGTCAATTATCCTATTCCTTAGATGAGTCATTTGACTCCAACTATAAACTGTTCAAAAATCAATCTGGTGAAGTATTTGCTTGATATGTTGGAACTAACTGCAGGAATGGACCACCCCTGAGGAAAATATGGGTCCCCAAAAGTTGCTTGGAAAATCTACACGTGAATGTCCTCATGACACCACCTGTGAAGAACCTGAACCCAGATCAAATTCCTCAAGTGGACCAAAGTCTTCAAGAGGATCAATATCCTCAAATGGTCAATACTATACTCATACTCGTGCTAATGCTTCTGATATGTAGGGAAATTACAAGGGATATGAATATGAGCATTATTCCTCAAAGCATTATGTTCATAAATACTCAAAGAACTTCTCTACCTATTCATTTGAGTACTCTAATCCCCTACTATGAAAAGAAGTGAATTAGCTTCAATGCCTCCTTTCTCATACGGTGCTCGCAGGATGATGAACTCTTTGCCACCCCTTCAGATGTGGGTGGTGAAGAAATTGAACTAATCAATTGTGCATGTCAGGTCTCTATATGAAAATCATCATCTGAAGAATTTGCTGGAGACCTGTGGAAAATGCTTGATTGGTTGCAAGCTAAAATTGATGAAATGATAATAATTCACACGTCCTAAAATTTACTGTTTATGAAGAAATTCCTATCTGATGAAATTGAAATCATATTCTTCAAGTCTGATTCATATGAGATGGTAAGTTGTACTAATTCATCTCCAGGATGACAAACCCAAGAGTACTGAGTGGGTTCTTGACAGTGGTTGCACAAACCACATGACTGGTGATAAAAGCTTGCTGGTGAATATGCCACTGACTCCATCACCACTGAAGGAAATCACTTATGCTGACAAAGGTAAAAGCAAGGTATTAGGACTTGGCAAAGTGTCTATTTCCAAGGACACACACATGGACAATGTCATGCTTGTCGAATCCCTTGGGTTTAACCTCATGTCAGTCTCAATGCTATTTGATCTTGATATGTTTGTTATCTTTGGAAAATATAGATGTGTAGTCATTATGGAATCTGACAGATCCAAAGTCTTCAAAGGCTTTAGGACAGGAGATTTGTACATTGTTGATTTTCGACAGGTCCTCAACCAGCCACATGCTTACTAGCAAAAACCTCAGAAGGCTGGCTACAGCATCGAAGACTTGGTCATGCAGGCGTAAGGAATTTACACTCATTGGCAAAGAAGAAGCATGTCATTGGCATCGATTTAGTCAAATTACTCCAGGACCACCTCTGCGGTGCTTGTGAGTCTAGAAAAATGACCAGATCCAAACACCCCTCGAAGACTATCGTGACTACTACTCGTCCATTTGAATTGCTTCATATGGATCTATTTAGACCTACTCATTATGCTACTCTAACTAATGCAGCATCTTTATATGTCTTTGTCATCGTTGATGACTATTCTCGATACACTTGGGTACATATCATTTTGTATAAAACTGAAGTGCAGGAAGTATTCAAATGATTTTCCTCAAGGGCCTCGACGTACTTCGGCATGAAGATCAATCACATCAGGAGTGACAATGGGACAGAATTCAAAAACACTGGTCTTGATGATTATCTTGATGAACTTGGTATTACTCAAAAATTATCTGCTCCTTATACTCCTCAACATAATGGCGTCGTTCAACGCAAGAACGCGACTCTGGTTGAAATGGCACGGACTATGCTTGAAGAATATCAGACTCCTCGTCATTTCTGGCCTGAAGCAATTAACACTGCTTGCCACATCATCAACAGGGTATATCTTCACAAATTCCTCAAGAAAACATCATATGAACTCCTCACTAATAAGAAACCCAATGTAAGTTATTTCAAAGTCCTCACCATAGCTCAAAAATTGCACCTAGCACATGAGGGTTTTATGCTTGGTTATGGAAAGGACTCGCGCACCTACAGAGTCTTAAGCACCTATCACAACAAGGTTATTGAAACTGTAGATGTGCGGTTTGATGAAACTAATGGCTCGCAAAGAGAGCAATTGCCTCATGTGCCAGACAAATTATCCCCTGAGGAAGCAATGAAGTTCAAAGCTACTGAAGATATCGATCCTACTGAGGAAATTGATGAAGAAAACATCCCCAACACTGATGAAATTTGAGAAGGTGCACCTGAGGAAATTGCTCCAGATCAAATTCCTCAGCCCAAGCAAAGTCTTCAATCAGCTCATCCAAGGATTGCAAATGAAGTGGAACTGGACAAAATCCTCGATGACATCAATGCGCCAGGTCCTCTCACTCGCTCAAAAGCTTTACAATTAGTTAACTTTTGTGGGCATTCCTCTTTGTGTCTATCACAGAACCCTCAAAAGTTGCTGAAGACTTCATGGAACCTGAGTGGATTCAAGCCATGCAAGATGAACTTCTTCATTTCAAGCTAAATGACGTGTGGGAACTCGTCAAACGACCTGATCCTCGCAAGCACAATATCATCGGCACCAAGTGGATTTTCCGAAACAAGCAAAATGAGGATGGTCAAGTGGTGAGGAATAAGGCACGGCTTGTAGCCCAATGCTAAACACAGGTTGAAGGATTTGATTTCGATGAAACTTTTGCACCGGTTGCTAGACTTGAAGCTATTCGAATACTACTTGCTTATGCTAATCATCATAACATTACTCTATATCAAATGGATGTGAGAAGTGCATTCCTCATTGTTAAGCTCGAGGAAGAAGTATATGTTGCTCGGCCCCCAGGTTTTAAGGATCTGAAGCATCCAGACAAAGTCTTCAGACTCAAAAAGGCACTCTATGGCCTCAAGCAAGCCCCTCGGGCGTGGTACGATACATTGAAGGAATTCCTCATGAAGAAAGGCTTCAAACCTGGTTCACTCTACCCAGCTCTTTTCACAAAATCTTACGACAATGAACTATTTGTGTGCCAAATATATGTCGTCGACATTATCTTTGGTTGTATTGACAAACGTTACAATGATGAATTTGCTTACATGATGAGTGAACAATATCAGATGTCTATGATGGGCGAGCTAAAATTCTTCTTAGGTCTTCAAATTCGTCAACAATGCAATGACATCTTCATATCGCTGGAGAAATACCTCAAGGATGTTCTGAGGAAATTCGACATGCATGAATGCAAAGGCGTCAAGACTCCTATGCCTACCAACGGCCATCTCTGTACTAACCAAAATGGTAAAGATTTTGATCATCAGGTATATCGTTCGATGATTGGCTCCTTATTGTATCTATGTGCATCTAGGCCAGATATAATGCTTAGTGTTTGCATGTGTGCTCGTTTTCAAGCAAAACCAAAGGAATCACACCATAAGGCTGTGAAGCATATTCTTCGATACTTAGCTCACACACCAACACTAGGATTATGGTACCCCAAGGGCTCAAATCTTCACCTAGTTGGATATTCTGACTCTGATTATGCTGGTGACCGTGTGGATCGCAAGTCAACATCACGTACATGGCATTTCCTCAAGAGATCATTAGTCTGTTGGTCCTCAAAGAAGAAGAACTGTGTCTCTCTCTCCACTGCCAAAGCTGAGTACATTGCTCGTGGATCCTGTTGTGCTCAACTGCTGTGGATGAAGCAAACCCTCAGAGATTATGGCATCAACAGGAAGAATGTGCCCCTCTGTTGTGACAATGAGAGTGCAATCAAGATCGCCTACAACCCAGTGCAACACTCAAAGACTAAGCACATCCAGATTCATCATCATTTTCTTTGCGACCATGTCCTCAAGGGCAATATCATCATTGACCATGTGAAGAGTGACGATCAACTAGCAGATATTTTCACTAAGCCCTTGGTTGAGAGAAGGTTTTGCAAGTTGAGGTGTGAGCTAAATATCCTAGAGTCTTCAAATGTTTTGTGGAAACATGCACACATCCTAACACTTATGCAAAATTGATGACTTAGATCTTCAACACACGAAGAATAGATTTTCTTCAATCAATGAAGAATATCACTCTTATTGTGAAGAAATTAATGAAGAATCTGGTTCTCACGACCCTACGAGAATTTTACGCGGCGTGTGAAATCATCATTCTTATACGGTGGGTCACGCCACCACCCAACTTTGAAATTCTTGAAGCTGTTTTTCTTCAAAGTTGAAATTCAGCAATCTGACACTTTGTCACAAAATCCTCAAGTTTTTCAAAATCTTCAAAATCTTCAAATTGTTCAAAAAATGTTTGATGATTTTCATTTGCATATATATATATATATACTCAAATTTCAAAGTCGTCAACAACATTCACTTATAGCTCAGTCTTCACTTTGCTATTTCATCTAAGTGAATGTGATCGGACCCGACTCCCCTCTATGCTAAGGTCAACCGAGTCTATTCACTTCTTCATATGTGTTCTACTTGACACCTGTTCAAAATCCTCACTGTGGCCTTGCCAGTTCAGGACTTTGCAACGAAATCCTCAAAAATTAAAAAATCATTTTTATAACGTTACACAGTAACTGGACCCACTTCTCACGATCGGATAACCACGAACTCCGCCGCTTCAGTCATGGGATCTACGTGTCATGCGGAGACGAATGGGCAAGGGCAGTTCGATCCAAAAGTTTTGGCCGAACAGTTGTTCACCTGAGCTATAAATAGGCCCTTACCCCCCTAAGTCAAAACTCTTCGTCCTCTCGGCTTCTCCGCTCGAGCTCAACCCTAGCGCCACCGCTAGCAATCTCGACGCCGGTGAGGAAAAGCTTCACTTCCTTGCCCTCGTCATCGCCGGACTTAGGCCGACTGCAGAAAATCGTCTTCGCCGCCGCCGTAGCTGATTTCAGTTGCCAAGTTAGGGCGCTGAAGATCTCAACCGAGGAACTTCCCTCTTTTACTGCTCGAGTTATTTGTGTTCTTCGCACGGGGTAAATAAAATTCTATTTTACTGCCTTTGTTGATCTTTTAATTCACTTTAGACTCGCGAAATCTGTTTTTCCTCAGTGTATGTGAGCCATGCACACTCATTCCTTAGACACTTGATGAATTTCACTAAGCCACTAAAATTCTACATGAGATTCCTCAATTGTGTAAATTCTCGAATCTGCACAACTCTGGAACCCAAGATCAGAATGCTTAGTCAAATTCCTCAACCCAGTGGTCAAATTCCTCAACTTCTAAATTTTTTTATTTTCTTCAAATCTGAGAAATGACCTCTCCAAATTCTTCACACCTATACTCTGTTCACACATACAAAAATGTCAGCTGATGAATCTCTAGGTTCTCACCAACTTAACTCATTTGCAGCATTCCTCGAAGAAACTTTACATGTGTCATCAGAATCATCAAGAGTTTAGATTCCTCAGCAAAAGCCTGAGTTGAAGAAAATGGAGGATGTCCGGGAGCAGAAGGAAGGAAAGAAGCTTGAACGGAACACGACACTTGACATACCTGAAGACATATATGCTGACTATTGCACTCCGGATGAGGAAATTCATGGTAAAGAAACCATGGCGAAGCGCAAGATAAGGCTTCAGAAAATTGACCGCACGTGGGCTAAGGACTAGAAGGAGTATAGATATGTGACTCCAAAATATGCGAAGAAATTCGCCGTCAAGCCACCTTGCAAAAGGCCTCCCCAGGGTGATCGACAAGTCGCTCATCCCTCAATCATAGAAACTATTGAGGATTACCCAGATGAAAGATACAAATATTTGTGTAAGTTATAGAAGAAGGCAAAAGCAGCTATGAAGAAATTCAATGACGACTTTGCTGCTACAGCCACTGCAGCCACTTTTTCAGCTGTTGAGGCCTCTGCTATAGCAATTCCTGAGAAGAAAACTTTGCTGAAGAAATCCAAAGCCTCAGAAGGCTGCAACGGCAGCAAAATCTTCAACAGCACCACAGTCTTCACCCCCACAACAGAAGCAGCTCATTAAGCATCAACCTGCTCTATCAAGTTCCTCAGTGCCATATGCCACTAGCCCTGCTGCAAAGTCCTCACCCACTTTATTGAAGACTAAAATGACTGTTGGTAAAGGCATCAGGCCATGTCCTAGGAAATTCATCAACATTCTTTCTGCATCAGAAGTCAGTGAAGAATTTTATGACGAAACACTCCAAGCAATCATCACAAACAAACAGGAACGGGTTGCACAAGCCTCCGGCAGCTCCATTCCTCTAGCCATGGAGCCGAAGGTTTTGCTGGATTTCATCGACCTCTGGTATGAAGATCCAAACACCCCGGTTGATGACTTAAAGCTTCCCCTTGTGTAAGCCATATGGTGGCAAGTTTTATCAATGAAGCAAAGTGGAAAGAGCAGCAAGCCAAGCAAGCAAGGGCTGCCAAAGTGAAAAAGGAGAAATTCCTCAAGCTGAATCTCCTCAAGCTGACGCCTGAAGCACTTATATCAACTCATGCTGGACCTAAAACCCTGACAGACAAGTATACAGGTCTTCACTCTGATCGTCAAGGCGTCAAGGTGAATTTCATCAAGGCTGCAACAGCTGTTGTTGATGAATACGACAAGAGAAAGGCCCCTCAAAAGCAGCAAACACGACCTTAGTCTAGCTACATTGTTCAGTTGCCTGAGGAAGATGGAACTGATGAACCAACTGCTGAGGAAATTCCTCAAGATACTCCAGCTGAAGAAACTACCAGGCCCGACACTGCACCAGTGCCTGATGAAGTAGTTCCTTCACCTCAGGCCTGAAAGGTGAAGAAAGTGACTCCGTCCGCATCAGAAGTGAAGAAGAATAAAGCGGCTGAGAAAGAAGCCAAAGGAGAAAAGCTTCAATGGCCTCAGAAACGTCAAAGGCCAACCGTCTGAAGGTTACTCAGTCAGAGTCTTCATCTGCCCCGGTGGACGCTACTCCACTAAATGTAGCACCATCATACATGATCGTTCCCTTCAGAGTTGACTATGTCATTCCCGAAGAAGATGAAGAAATGGATGATGCTGAAGATGATGAAATAATGGATGAGGAAATACAGATAGATGATTTTCCTTAGTATACCACTCCTCCGAAGAACACTGAAGAACAAGTGGGTGATGATGACACTGGGTGCAGCACTCCAGTAATTCATGATGATTTCTGGGAAGAAACTCATCCTCTCTCACCAAGGTCAACTCAAATTCCTCCGACTCCTCCTGCAACTGAGATCCTCACCGATTCTGACGGGAAAAGCATTCGTGAGGAGTCTCTTCACGAATCAGCTACATCAGCTGAAGACAATGCAGCGACGAATATTGCAACTGCCTCCTCCAACACGAAAAATCCTCAAATTCAGAAAAATACTCAAAGTGAGGAAAATGCTCCAAGTGAAGAAAATGCTACTCCGCCCAATACTGAAATTGGTATTGTTGTGGTCAACACAGAAACAACAATGGTAGTGGCTACTCCTCAAGAACAGCAGCGCAATATTCAACCACATCAAAATCATCCATTCTCCAAAAGGCCAAAGCTTAAGAAAGAGGCATTCTATGAAGAACGCATGTATTTCACTGGCGAAAATCCATATGACAAGCTTCGCATCAGACACAGGAAGTTCTGGACAAGAAATTAGCTTAACTACTATGCTTTGTGCTATGTGGGAGGAACGAGATATTTCAGCATACCCATATTCGACACCGCGTTGCTCCAGTCCTCAACGTTCTTCACAAAGCTGGATTACTGCCTTTCTGTACTGACATCGGAGATTGGAACACACACATCATTCTTCAATTCTACGCCACATTGCACATCTCTGGCAACCCAAAGGATGTCAACACTTGGGTTTTGGATTGGATGACTCAGCACGCGCACTACAAAGCGCCTGCCACTGAATTGCTTTGAGCTCTTCCAATTTCAATTCCCTGGGAGGATGCAGTTCTGATGTATGATGAACGTGAACTACCCAACAGGCAGATGGAAGTCCTCATGGAGACTTTGGCCAAGGACCAACCCCAAGGACTCGATTTCTGGTACATGACTTGGAGTATGAACCAAGAACAGTGTACAGAATCCTATCGTATGTCATTGCTCCTATCAAAGGGCATGATGATGAAGAAGATGTCGTAGGCATCATGAAGAATATATTGTTCAATTTTATCCATGGCATACCTATGAACCTTCATGATTTCTTCTTGAGGACTTTGGCTAACAATGCCCTGTCGCCATTTGAATTGAAGATTTATGTGAAGTGGATTATGATATTCATCAGAAACAGGTCAGGCATCAACTATCAAGCTGATTTTCAGAATCACCTCGGATATCTGGCTCCTATGGAAGTCATCAAGAAATCATTTGAACCTGTTGAAGGCAAAGGCAAGTCTGTAGTTAATGAAGGAAATCGGCCCCTTGATGGACAATTTCGCAAGGCAGATTCTTATTCTTCATATGATGACACTACTACTCAAGATCCTCCAAGCCCAACTGCCCCCAGAGTGATGAGTAACAGAGAGCTACTCCTCAGTCTTCATCAAAAGGTCGATCGCAATCACAAGTGGGTGAAACGCAAGTTTGGTCCCATTGTGAAAACCCTAAACGAGACTCGGAATGAAGTGAAGAAAAATCACTATTATCTTCATGAGGTGTTTGATCGAACCTGGGCCACCTTGTCTCATCTAAAGACTCAAGAGGAACTTGAGGAATTGAATTTACTCAAGAGTTTGACTGGTCGTGGCCTCCAAAGAAGAAATTCAAGCCAATTCCAGTTCCTGACTTGGAGCACAATTCATTTTCTTCATTTCGCACTACTGAATCAGATGAAGAACCAAAAGACACTACGACTGGTCCAAGGAAGAAGCATGTCTCCAAGATCCTCATGCCTCTACATCAACCAAGAAGTGAATTTCTTCAAAGGGCGTTAGTCCTCAGTTTTGTCCCATTTAGTCACTAGATGACAAAGGGGGAGAAATCTGAGAGTTGGTCTTCAAGCGAGATCAATTTTGGGGCTTATGAACTTTGTTAAGTTACATACTCTTGGTTCTTCTGAAGTGTTTTGATGTAATGAGTTGTAACTTAAGCCCGATGGTGCTCTGACTCTTTTGAACGTTTTTCTTCGCATGCTTATTGTAGCGACACGACTCAAGACGAGTCAAACCTCTGTGTTTCTGTGCCATCCCTGGATCAGTATGCTGGCACACACAGTACATCAATGTATATATCAAAGTGCAATCACTTGTAAATAGCGTAAAACTGATATATACCTTAATTATCTCAGAGGAAGCGGTCAAGGGAGTGGAGTCCCAATAAACACCAACGCAAGTTGAGTGCAGACCGTAACCCTGAATCTTACACTTACTCTTCGAAGAAAAATATCTGCAACATAAGACGTTGCAGCCGTGTAGGTCAGCATATTGAATATGCCGGCAAGTCACATAAGAGAGTGGTGAAAAGTAATCATCTATATTATATGCATATATGGCAGGTGGGGCTATAAGTTTTTAGCGAAAAGCAAGTTTTCTCCTACATCAAGAGAGGGCTAAAAGCAAAAATGTTACTACATTGTTGGTTGTTAACGAGATGGTTCCGCCAACCAGTTCTCGTACCCGAGTTATCAATATTACCCTCATCAATATTATTATAATGGTGTTGAGAATTTCAGATAACTTCAGTTCCTTTGGCTCAAGTTGTCCATGACCGTGGACACGGCTTATCGATGAGGTTTGAGTACTCTGCAGAGTTTTGCACACGTTCCCCACAAGATTTGATCGCCTCCGTGTATGTCCTCGCACTTCAGGGTGTTTGAAGACCGGATGATCAAAACATGATCTTTCAACGGGTCCCTCTGAATCCCTGTCGGTGCCCATCCATTCCTACCGTTCGTCTACATCTGCTAGCACCGCCTGTCCAGAGTCGACGCATTGTCCAACCAAGCCAGAGCCCATAATGACTTGTGGCTGTGCAGGTAAGCCTTGAGTCTTGAAGTCTCCGTCCATCTCTTCGAGCCCGGGTGAAGATTTCCACAGGATGACATGGCCTCTCCAGCATCCCGGGTATCCACTGGGTTCTCCAGGGAGCCGATCAACCGTCCTTCACCCAGAGTTGCATTGCATTCGAGGTCTTGAAAATCTTGTCTTAGTCCGGTCTTGATTATTATATCAATCTCGCATCTCTCGTGGTATACACTCAACCGATAACCCGTCTACTCAAGCATAGCATTAAGTGTTGGAATTATGCCCTAGAGGCAATAATAAATATAGTTATTATTATAATTCCTATATCAAGATAATCGTTTATTATCCATGCTATAATTGTATTGAATGAAGACTCATTTACATGTGTGGATACATAGACAAAACACTGTCCCTATCAAGCCTCTAGTTGGCTAGCCAGTTGATCAAAGATAGTCAGTGTCTTCTGATTATGAACAAAGTGTTGTTGCTTGATAACTGGATCACGTCATTAGGAGAATCACGTGATGGACTAGACCCAAACTAATAGAGTAGCATGTTGATCGTGTCATTTTGTTGCTACTGTTTTCTGCGTGTCAAAGTATTTATTCCTATGACCATGAGATCATATAACTCACTGACACCGGAGGAATGCTTTGTGTGTATCAAACGTCGCAACGTAACTGCGTGAATATAAAGATGCTCTACAGGTATCTCCGAAGGTGTTAGTTGAGTTAGTATGGATCAAGACTGGGATTTGTCACTCCGTGTGACGGAGAGGTATCTCGGGGCCCACTCGGTAATACAACATCACACACCGGCCTTGCAAGCAATGTAACTTAGTGTAAGTTGCGGGATCTTGTATTACGGAACGAGTAAAGAGACTTGCTGGTAAACGAGATTGAAATAGGTATACGGATACTGACGATCGAATCTGAGGCAAGTAACATACCGAAGGACAAAGGGAAAGACATACGAGATTATATGAATCCTTGGCACTGAGGTTCAAACGATAAGATCTTCGTAGAATATGTAGGATCCAATATGGGCATCCAGGTCCCGCTATTGGATATTGACCGAGGAGTCTCTCGGGTCATGTCTACATAGTTCTCGAACCCGCAGGGTCTGCACACTTAAGGTTCGACGTTGTTTTATGCGTATTTGAGTTATATGGTTGGTTACCGAATGTTGTTCGGAGTCCCGGATGAGATCACGGACGTCACGAGGGTTTCCGGAATAGTCCGGAAATGAATATTGATATATAGGATGACCTCATTTGATTACCGGAAGGTTTTCGGAGTTACCGGGAATGTACCGGGAATGACGAATGGGTTCCGGGAGTTCACCGGGGGGGCAACCCACCCCGGGGAAGCCCATAGGCCATGAGGGTGGCGCACCAGCCCTTAATGGGCTGGTGGGGCAGCCCAAAAGGGCCCTATGCACCTAGTAAAGAAAATCAAAGAGAAAAGAAAAAAAAGAGGAGGTGGGAAGGGAAGGAAGGACTCCCACCCACCAAACCAAGTCCAACTCGGTTTGGGGGGAGCCTTCCCCCTTGGACTCGGCCGACCCCCTTTGGGCTCCTTGAGCCCCAAGGCAAGGTCCCCTCCCTCCCACCTATATATATACAGAGGTTTTAGGGCTGATTTGAGACGACTTTTCCACGGCAGCCCGACCATATACCTCCACGGTTTTTCCTCTAGATCGCGTTTCTGCGGAGCTCGGGCGGAGCCCTGCTGAGACAAGGTCATCACCAACCTCCGGAGCACCGTCACGCTGCCGGAGAACTCTTCTACCACTCCGTCTCTCTTGCTGGATCAAGAAGGCCGAGATCATCGTCGAGCTGTACGTGTGCTGAACGCGGAGGTGCCGTCCGTTCGGTACTAGATCGTGGGACTGATCGCGGGATTGTTCGTGGGGCGGATCGAGGGACGTGAGGACGTTCCACTACATCAACCGCGTTCACTAACGCTTCTGCTGTATGGTCTACAAGGGTACGTAGATCACTCATCCCCTGTCGTAGATGGACATCACCATGATAGGTCTTCGTGCGCGTAGGAAAATTTTTGTTTCCCATGCGACGTTCCCCAACAGTGGCATCATGAGCTAGGTTCATGCGTAGATGTCTTCTCGAGTAGAACACAAAAGTTTTTGTGGGCGGTGATGTGCGTTTTGCTGCCCTCCTTAGTCTTTTCTTGATTCCGCGGTATTGTTGGATTGAAGCGGCTTGGACCGACATTACTCGTACGCTTACGAGAGAATGGTTTCATCGCTACGAGTAACCCCGTTGCTCAAAGATGACTGGCAAGTGTCGGTTTCTCCAACTTTAGTTGAATCGGATTTGACCGAGGAGGTCCTTGGATGAGGTTAAATAGCAACTCATATATCTCCGTTGTTGTGTTTGCGTAGTAATAGCATGAGTAGCTCGACAACCCCGATGGCAACACGTTGATGGAGATCATGGTGTGGCGCCGGTGACAAGAAGATCGTGCCGGTGCTTTGGTGATGGAGATCAAGAAGCACGTGATGATGGCCATATCATGTCACTTATGAATTGCATGTGATGTTAATCCTTTTATGCACCTTATTTTGCTTAGAACGACGGTAGCATTATGAGGTGATCTCTCACTAAAATTTCAAGACGAAATTGTGTTCTCCCCGACTGTGCACCGTTGCTACAGTTCGTCGTTTCGAGACACGATGTGATGATCGGGTGTGATAGACTCAACGTTCACATACAACGGGTGCAAAACGGTTGCGCACGCGGAACACTCGGGTTAAGCTTGACGAGCCTAGCATGTGCAGACATGGCCTCGGAACACATGAGACCGAAAGGTCGATCATGAATCATATAGATGATATGATTAGCATAGGGATGCTTACCACTGAAACTATACTCAACTCACGTGATGATCGGACTTGAGCTAGTGTAAGTGGATCATGAACCACTCAAATGACTAGAGAGATGTACTTTTTGAGTGGGAGTTTAGCGAATAATTTGATTAAGTTAAACTCTAATTATCTTGATCATAGTCTAAGTCCACTTTGAATATATTTGTGTTGTAGATCATGGCTCACGCGACTGTCACCCTGAATTTTAATACGTTCCTAGAGAAAGCTAAGTTGAAAAATGATGGAAGCAACTTTGTAGACTAGGCTTGTAATCTTAAGCTAATCTTACAAGCTGGGAAGAAGGATTATGTCCTTAATGCTGCGCTAGGAGATGAACCACCCGCTACAGCTGATCAGGATGTTAAGAACGCTTGGTTAGCACGTAAGGAGGACTACTCAATAGTTCAATGTGCAGTCTTGTATGGCTTAGAACCGGGACTTCAACGTCGCTTTGAGCGTCATGGAGCATTTGAGATGTTCCAGGAGTTGAAGTTTATCTTTCAGAAGAACGCCCGGATCGAGAGGTATGAGACCTCCGATAAATTCTATGCTTGCAAGATGGAGAAGAACTCGTCTGTCAGTGAACATGTGCTCAAAATGTCTGGGTACTCAAACCGTCTAGCTGAGCTGGGTATTGAACTCCCGCAAGAGGCTATCACTGACAGAATCCTTCAATCACTGCCGCCAAGCTATAAAGGCTTTGTGTTGAACTACAACATGCAAGGGATGAACAAGTCTCCCAGCGAGTTGTTTGCGATGCTGAAAGTCGCAGAGTTTGAACTCCGTAAAGAGCATCAAGTGTTGATGGTGAATAAGACCACTAGGTTTCAAGAGAAACGGCAAAGGCAAGAAGGGTAATTCGAAGAAGAGCGTCAAGCCTGTTGCCAATCTGACGAAGAAACCCAAAGCTGGACCTAAGCCTGAAACGGAGTGTTACTATTGCAAGGGTATGGGTCACTGCAAGCGCAATTGCCCCAAGTATCTGGCAGATAAGAAGGCGGCCAAAGAAAAATCAGGTATATTTGATATACATGTTATTGATATGTACTTAACCGGCTCTCGTAGTAGTGCCTGGGAATTCGATACCGGTTCTGTTGCTCATATTTGCAACTCGAAACAGGAACTGCGGAATAGACGAAGGCTGGCGAAGGATGAAGTGACGATGCGCGTAGGAAATGGTTCCAAAGTTGATGCAATCGCCGTCGGCACAGTTTCACTTCAGTTACCATCAGGATTAGTGATGAACTTAAATCATTGTTATTTAGTGCCTGCGTTGAGCATGAACATTATATCTGGATCTTGTTTATTGCGAGACGGTTACTCTTTTAAGTCAGAGAATAATGGTTGTTCTATTTCTATGAGTAACATCTTTTATGGTCATGCACCTAATGTGAGAGGATTGTTCATATTGAATCTTGATAGCGATACACATATACATAACATTGAGACCAAAAGAGTTAGAGTTAACAATGATAGCGCCATATTTTTGTGGCACTGCCGCTTAGGTCATATTGGTGTAAAGCGCATGAAGAAACTCAAGGCTGATGGACTTTTGGAGTCACTTAACTTTGATTCACTTGACACGTGCGAACCATGCCTCATGGCCAAGATGACTAAGACTCCGTTCTCCGGAACAATGGAGCGTGCAAGTGACTTGTTGGAAATCATACATAGCGATGTGTGTGGTCCAATGAGCGTGGAGGCACGCGGCGGATATCGTTGTTTTCTCACTTTCACTGACGATTTGAGTAGATATGGTTATGTCTACTTGATGAAGCACAAGTATGAAACATTTGAAAAGTTCAAGCAATTTCAGAGTGAAGTGGAAAATCATCGTAACAAGAAGATCAAGTTCCTACGGTCTGATCGGGGGGGTGAATATCTGAGTTTCGAGTTTGGTGCTCACTTAAGACAATGTGGAATTGTTTCACAGTAGACACCGCCTGGAACACCACAGCGTAATGGTGTGTCCGAACGTCGTAATCGTACTTTATTAGAGATGGTGCGATCTATGATGTCTCTCATCGATTTGCCGTTATCGTTTTGGGGTTATGCATTAGAAACAGCTGCATTCACTTTAAATAGGGCACCATCAAAATCCGTTGAGACGACACCATACGAACTGTGGTATGGCAAAAGGCCAAAGTTGTCGTTTCTTAAAGTTTGGGGATGTGATGCTTATGTCAAAAAGCTTCAGCTTGAAAAGCTGGAACCCAAAGCGGAAAAGTGTGTCTTCATAGGTTACCCAAAAAGAGACTGTTGGGTACACCTTCTATCTCAAATTCGAGGGCAAAGTGTTTGTTGCTAAAAATGGAGCTTTTCTCGAGAAGGAGTTTCTCTCGAGAGAAATTGAGTGGGAGGAAGATAGAACTTGACGAGGTTGTCGAACCTCTCATCCCTCTGGATGGTGGCACAGGCAAGGGAAAACCTCTGTCGTTGCGACGCCGGTTGAGGAGGAAGTTAATGATGATGATCATGAAACTCCGGTTCAAGTTTCTGTCGAACCACGCAGGTCGACGAGACCACGTGCTGCTCTAGAGTGGTATGGTAATCCCGTCTTATCAATCCTGTTGTTAGACAATAATGAACCTGCAAATTATGAAGAAGCAATGGTGGGCCCAGATTCCAACAAATGGCTAGAAGCCATGAAGTCCGAGATAGGATCCATGTATGAGAACAAAGTGTGGACTTTGGAGGTACTACCTGAAGGCCGCAAGGCTATCCAGAACAAATGGATCTTTAAGAGGAAGACGGACGCTGACGGCAATGTGACCGTTTATAAAGCTCGACTTGTGGCAAAGGGTTTTTCACAAGTTCAAGGAGTTGACTACGATGAGACATTCTCACCCGTAGTGATGCTTAAGTCCGTCAGAATCATGTTAGCAATAGCTGCATTTTTCGATTATGAAATCTGGCAGATGGATGTCAAAACGGCGTTCCTTAACGGTTTCCTTAAGGAAGAGTTGTATATGATACAACCCGAAGGTTTTGTCGATCCTAAGAATGCTAACAAGGTGTGCAAGCTCCAGCGATCCATTTATGGACTGGTGCAAGCATCTCGGAGTTGGAACAAACGCTTTGATGAGGTGATCAAAGCATTTGGGTTTATACAAGTGGTTGGAGAATCTTGTATTTACAAGAAAGTGAGTGGGAGCTCTGTGGCGTTTCTAATATTAGATGTGGATGACATATTGCTGATTGGAAACAACGTGGAGTTTTTAGAGAGCATAAAGGATTACTTGAATAAAAGTTTCTCTATGAAGGACCTAGGAGAAGCTGCTTACATTCTAGGCATTAAGATCTATAGGGATAGATCAAAACGCCTGATAGGACTTTCACAAAGCACATACCTTGATAAAGTTTTGAAGAGGTTCAAAATGGAACAGTCCAAGAAAGGGTTCTTGCCAGTTTTACAAGGTACGAGATTGAGTAAGACTCAGTGCCCAGCAACTGATGAAGATAGAGAGCATATGTGCTCCGTCCCCTATGCTTCAGCCATAGGTTCTATCATGTATGCAATGCTGTGCACTAGACCGGATGTTAGCCTGGCCATAAGTATGGCAGGTAGGTTCCAGAGTAATCCGGGAGTGGATCACTGGACAGTGGTCAAGAATATCCTGAAGTACCTGAAAAGGACTAAGGAGATGTTTCTCGTGTATGGAGGTGACGAAGAGCTCGCCGTAAAAGGTTACGTCGATGCAAGCTTTGACACAGATCCGGACGACTCTAAGTCGCAAACCGGATACATATTTATTCTTAATGGGGGTGCGGTAAGCTGGTGCAGTTCCAAGCAAAGCGTCGTAGCAGATTCTACATGTGAAGCAGAGTACATGGCTGCCTCGGAGGCGGCTAAGGAGGGTGTCTGGATGAAGCAGTTCATGACGGATCTTGGAGTGGTGCCAAGCGCACTGAATCCAATAACCTTGTTCTGTGACAACACGGGTGCCATTGCCTTAGCAAAGGAACCACGGTTTCACAAGAAGACCAGACACATCAAACGACGCTTCAACCTCATCCGCAACTACGTCGAGGGAGAGGACGTAAATATATGCAAAGTGCACACGGATCTGAATGTAGCAGACCCGCTGACTAAACCTCTTCCACGGCCAAAGCATGATCCACACCAGAACTGTATGGGTGTTAGATTTATTACAATGTAATTCACATGATGATGTGAGGGCTAGATTATTGACTCTAGTGCAAGTGGGAGACTGTTGGAATTATGCCCTAGAGGCAATAATAAATATAGTTATTATTATAATTCCTGTATCAAGATAATCGTTTATTATCCATGCTATAATTGTATTGAATGAAGACTCATTTACATGTGTGGATACATAGACAAAACACTGTCCCTAGCAAGCCTCTAGTTGGCTAGCCAGTTGATCAAAGATAGTCAGTGTCTTCTGATTAAGAACAAAGTGTTGTTGCTTGATAACTGGATCACGTCATTAGGAGAATCACGTGATGGACTAGACCCAAACTAATAGACGTAGCATGTTGATCGTGTCATTTTGTTGCTACTGTTTTCTGCGTGTCAAAGTATTTATTCCTATGACCATGAGATCATATAACTCACTTACACGGGAGGAATGGTTTGTGTGTATCAAACGTCGCAACGTAACTGGGTGACTATAAAGATGCTCTACAGGTATCTCCGAAGGTGTTATTTGAGTTAGTATGGATCAAGACTGGGATTTGTCACTCCGTGTGACGGAGAGGTATCTCGGGGCCCACTCGGTAATACAACATCACACACAAGCCTTGCAAGCAATGTAACTTAGTGTAAGTTGCGGGATCTTGTATTACGGAACGAGTAAAGAGACTTGCCGGTAAACGAGATTGAAATAGGTATACGGATACTGACGATCGAATCTCGGGCAAGTAACATACCGAAGGACAAAGGGAATGA
This sequence comes from Hordeum vulgare subsp. vulgare, assembly GCF_904849725.1. Lineage (NCBI taxonomy): Eukaryota > Viridiplantae > Streptophyta > Magnoliopsida > Poales > Poaceae > Hordeum > Hordeum vulgare. The sequence goes on along the minus strand of NC_058518.1, from coordinate 115,299,806 downwards.
CATACGGGATTATATGAATCCTTGGCACTGAGGTTCAAACGATAAGATCTTCGTAGAATATGTAGCATCCAATATGGGCATCCAGGTCCCTCTATTGGATATTGACCGAGGAGTCTCTCGGGTCATGTCTACATAGTTCTCGAACCCGCAGGGTCTGCACACTTAAGGTTCGACGTTGTTTCATGCGTATTTGAGTTATATGGTTGGTTACCGAATGTTGGTCGGAGTCCCGGATGAGATCACAGACGTCACGAGGGTTTCCGGAATGGTCCGGAAACGAAGATTGATATATAGGATGACCTCATTTGATTACCGGAAGGTTTTCAGAGTTACCGGGAATGTACCGGGAATGACGAATGGGTTCCGGGTGTTCACCGGGGGGGCAACCCACCCCGGGGAAGCCCATAGGCCATGAGGGTGGCGCACCAGCCCTTAGTGGGCTGGTGGGGCAGCCCAAAAGGGCCCTATGCGCCTAGGAAAGAAAATCAAAGAGAAAAGAAAAAAAAGAGGAGGTGGGAAGGGAAGGAAGGACTCCCACCCACCAAACCAAGTCCAACTCGGTTTGGGGGGGGAGCCTTCCCCCTTGGAATCGGCCGACCCCCTTGGGGCTCCTTGAGCCCCAAGGCAAGGTCCCCTCCCTCCCACCTATATATACGGAGGTTTTAGGGCTGATTTGAGACGACTTTTCCACGGCAGCCCGACCACATACCTCCACGGTTTTTCCTCTAGATCGCGTTTCTGCGGAGCTCGGTCGGAGCCCTGCTGAGACAAGGTCATCACTAACCTCCGGAGCGCCGTCACGCTGCCGGAGAACTCTTCTACCTCTCCGTCTCTCTTGCTGGATCAAGAAGGCCGAGATCATCGTCGAGCTGTACGTGTGCTGAACGCGGAGGTGCCGTCCGTTCGGTACTAGATCGTGGGACTGATCGCGGGATTGTTCGCGGGGCGGATCGAGGGACGTGAGGACATTCCACTACATCAACCGCATTCACTAACGCTTCTGCTGTACGGTCTACAAGGGTACGTAGATCACTCATCCCCTCTCGTAGATGGACATCACCATGATAGGTCTTCGTGCGCGTAGGAAATTTTTTGTTTCCCATGTGACGTTCCCCAACATTAAGAAATTGTCGTCCCGGGGCCATGTGTCGGGGTTGTTGGATTCCTACCACATGATACTACAACTTACACTAAAGTTTCCAAGTACCTAGGCAGCATGCAAATTGGGCAAAGAAGAAGATCTACCATGCATCGAAAACATAGGTAAAATAACATGATCAAAATGACTTGCCTTGATGATAGTTGTCTTGCTCGAGCGCATCTAAGTAACGCGCTTCGCACTCCGGATGATCTACCGATACAAACACAAAGCACACCATAAGCACTTCAATCATGCCACAAGTAAAAATAACATCACAAGTAATGATTTGCGAAAGCCTAAGCAAAAGAATTTATCACGCGCCGGTATGGCAGAAACTTGTTTCTGTTGAAAACACCAGTAAAAATACTTTAAAAATTCTGAAACTTCTACCACAGTAAGATTTTATCCCTGGAAAGCAGTAGAAAAAAGAATCAACTCAATATAATTTTTCAAACTCCTGGAATAGGCAAAACAAGGTTTAAACTGAACCTGCTCTAACTTATATTTGAAAATTTCAAACATAGGCAAGTTATATTTTTTTAGAAACTACAGGAAATTTGTGAGCTACTGGAAAAATAATCAATGTCATTGGACTTCGGGATAAAAAGTTGTGGCCAAAACAAAACAAAAAGTTTCTGTTTTTGTAATTTTTGACAGAAAAACTGAAAACAACTAGCTAGCTATTGGGGTACAAGTGGCAAGTTGCTATTGGCTGCGGAGGGTGTTTGTTTCATGGCTAGGAGCAAACGGCCTAGCTCTAGTAAAACTTGCTGGCTAAAGTATTAAGTGAAAATAAACCGCCGGTTTTCTACTCTAAACCGAAGGGGTACTATAGGATCTAATCTACACCCTTGCATAAAGATCTAAGGGCTAAAACTAAAACAAAGCAAAGAAAGTAAAAAAAAAAGAAAGAGAGAGGGATTACCTCGGCTGGGAGAGCTCCCGTGGCTGATGGTGGCCGAGGGGAAGGGTGGTGGTGGAGCTCCGGTGGGTGGGGGTCGCCGGCGAGGTGGAGGGGAAGGGGGCCCGAAAGTGGGGGTGCTCCTGGGAGGGGAGTGGGGCGAGGTGGAGAGGGGGGGCTGCAGGGGGGCGAGGTGGAGAGCAAAACTGCTGGTGGCGCTGCTGTTCGTTGGTGATGGGGATGGGGAGGAGGTGCAGCGAAGTGGGGGTGGTGGAGGAGGGGGCCGAGGTGGTGGGGAGAGGTGGCCGAAGGGTGGAGGTGGAGGAGGTGCAGCGAGGTGGTGGAAAAACTGCTGGTGGAGGAGTTCTCCGGTGTTCTCCGGTGACAACTCCGACGAGGGGTGGGCGAGCTAGAGGCGAGGAGAGGCGAGGAGAGGCGGCGGTTTCAACGGGAATGGAACGAGGAGGACGTGGGGCTTCTTATAGAGGTGACGGGAGGCGCTGGGAAGGAAAGGATTTCGCGAATCCCGGAGGTGGGGATACTCCTCTCCATGGAAGGCAAGTTTTTCGTGTACGTGAGGAAGAGGGGAGGAAGAAGATGATCTTCTTGGGCCAAATTTGGAAAGTGCTTAATGGGCCAGCTCCTATTTCGTAATAAAAGTGATTCTATTCCTATTTTCAAAACTAGGAAACTAAAACGTTAAAAAGGAAATCAAATCAATTCGGAATAAAGAGTTTTTATATACTAAAGTTATCAGAAAAATAAAATATAGATGATGGGCATTTTTCCACGGCAAAAATAAAAACTTCAGAAAAATTATTTTTCCAAAAATCCCTAAAAGATTTATTTTCTTTTTGCAAATAATTTTCAAATGATCCTCTAAGTTTCAGGGTTCAAATAACTTTCAAAATGCCCGTGGGTTCGAGGGTCATGTTCCTCCGCTCTAGAATGTATTTCCCGGCATTTTGTTGCACGAAGAAAACGAATGGAAATGCAAGGAAAATTCAAATGCAAACATCTCCGTTCAAATTCTTTATAGTTGAAGAAGTCATGTCATCTTCTCTCGTTGCTTTTAAAAGATTGAATTTGAATTCACCGGAGAAGGGGAAAGTCATTTTATTCCCTCTCATTCAAAAGTTTCGAAAAGTTTCGAGTTTCACACAAGTTCCAATCACTCAGCAAACAAACAAACAATCAATCTAATAATTATATTAACATTCCAAAATTTAAAATTTTGGGATGTTACAAACTACCACACTCAAAATGAATCTCGTCCTCGAGATTCGAAGAGGCTAGAAAGAAAAGGTTAGGGTTTGGGTGTCTTCTAACAATCCAATCTCCGGCAAGGTGGGATGCTACCACACTTAAAATGAGAGATACCGGTCCCTCAAAAATGCTTTAACGATCCTCTGGGGTTTTGGCAACTGACATCGCACAGTCTTCATATTAAATTCTTTGGTGATGCTCTCCCATTGATATAAGCTTCTTCCGTCACTGGGTCTTCTTAACTGACAGTCTCGTGGTCAATTCTAAATAACATATCGATGGTTCTCATGGTGGTCTACCATTTGTGGTTATCCTGCAGAGAGAGGGGTCTTGGTTTCATCCTCACCGTAAAATCTCCTACGCGGGACAACAAATGCCATGTACATGGGCTTTTCTTATACCACTCTAAGGCTTAAACAAAAGCTTCAAAGAACGTCGTCTCTCTATATGGGTAAGTCTCTTAGATTTACCATTCCGAATAGCAAGATAAATGATAAGAGTAAGTCGTCATGGTGATCAATCCATTCCGCACCCAAATCATTTCTCTGTATAAGGTTTAGCGAATCTCGCATTCTAACACTTGGGCATCCTCACAAGCGTTGCAGAATTTCTCTTGTCCACGAACGAAGTTCGGATAATCCATTGGTTCTGCAAGCTGAACGAAACATCTATCGTATCTTCACAACTCTCAGGTTTTCGTATGCTCCTAAGAAAACGTTTGCTGATACATCATAGCTTCTTCCATAAATCATATTCATTTCATAATCAATCCTTTATTACATCCTTAATTTCTTATCAAAAACTCCAATTCAAAAGTACTCTATTACAAATGCTGTCATCCACATTGTTTGGTACGGTCGAGCATTTATGCCAACTTTATTCATCTGCCTCTCTTGGAGGTACTTTAGTTCCACTGGAATTTTCCGAGGTGCTCCTTGAAATCGTCCATCTTTTTCTTCATCATGGTGGTCATGAGCTTCATCTCCATCATTTCCGCACGTACTTCACTCAGGTATTCCTGGGTATGACGGAGTCTTGCTTCAAGTATTTCTCCGATCTGACGTATGGCTTCCATGGCAGCTTCACGAACAGCATCATAGAATGTTGCTCGGGGCACACGTGAAATGAAAAAGTATTGCCCCATAGTCTTTGGACAAACTCCTTTCACATGGTGGAGGTGTACTTCCACGTACCAAAGTTCCACTCCATTTTCCACAAATGGGTAGCCTTTGTAGACTGCATCTCCTTCAAGGTGAATGTGCTTCATCATGTCCTTCAGGATTTTCGGGTAATCATGCTCACTGGTCAGGGTCATGATCATTTCTGGGACCTTGAGGAATGACTCGTAGAGAGTTGTCATCTAGAAGTGTCAGTAAATAGGTACTCAGACGAATGTATATGTCTCCTTGGTAATCATGGTACATTCCTTCTCAGTGGATCCTGTGGGTTTATCGATTACTACCACACTTAAATGAATTATACTCATGCCTGCATAGACCGTATTTTTTTCATATCCTCATAATGTTCAGAGAGCTTTGCTCGAAGAGAAACAACGCATACAATTTCAACATAGACAATCATGAGACAACAAATTCCATTTATTCCTGATGTTATTACAATCTCAGGGACTTCTGTTACAAAATTTCACTCCATGATCTCATGAAAAAAAAACAAGAGTGCTTCAGATTACACTTATTGCCATGGACATAACTTAACTACTCCATTCTAGCTTTCTTCCTTTCTGGACAATCGCTGGCAAAATGTCATGCTTCCTTGCAACAAAAACAAATGATTTCTGACAAGTCTCGAGGCTTCTTAGCTTCTGCTTTCGATCCTTGGATTCCCGGCTTCCTTCCTGAGCACATGTATTTGTGGTGGCCAAATTTCATACACTTGTAACATCTGACATGACTCAGGTCTATGTCTGCGGAGATTTGGTTCTTCCGAGGGTACTTTTTCTTCTTTCCGGACTCCTTCTTTTTGGCCAGTTCTTCCATTTCAAGTGGATCAAACTCCACTTCTTCCGTCGGGAAGTATCCCAGATACTCTTGGCTTCTCTTCGTGCAGCCTTGTGAATAATGTCCTTCTTCTCCACATGAGTAGCATGCATTGGAGAAATATCTGGTCAGACCTTGTCCATCAGGGTCTTCAATATATTCGTTCATCACCGGCTCTTCTAGAATCTTCTTCTTGAGGGTTTCCTTCACTGCATCTTTCTGCTGCTTGACAACTTGTTGCACCTTGGGGTAAATGTGACACTGAGCTGGGTAGTGGGTGGTTCCTTCACACAAGAAACAAGTCACCTGACTAGTTGGGCATTCCTCAGCTGGGTGATTTTCATCACAATGAGTGCATCCATCCTTGTGTTCTTCCTGGGTGTGTCCTATTTCTCCACAGATCTTGCATGCACAAGGCTTATTTATCGGATTATCATAGCTCTTCTGAATGAGACGGGATCTTAACAGAGTCTTCTTGAATTCTTCCCAACTTTCTGCTCCACTAAATCCTTGTATGGCACGATGCATTTTCACCAGATCGCAGCACTTTGGGTAAAGTACTGGAGAGCGTGTTCCACTTCATACTTCCTTGAGATCAAGTTACTCCCGAAGTGGTTCTCCATGTTCTGAAACCATATTTCAGCTTCTAGTTGGGTCATTGGTCCAGAGACTACAAGTCCAGCTTCATACTCCATCTGGTAGGGTTGAGGTTTTGGGGATGAGACGGGTAATAGAGGGAGATACACACAATACAAACAATATTTTTGAGAATAGGTTTTATTTGTGGCTGTCGAAAAACACACACCAATGACAACTCACAAATCATCGTATCTAACGTGGGTACATAAAAGGGGTTTGGACTTCTAATGGTCATATAATTATTAGAACACTTCAGGGTCTTCGAGTTCTTCTGGTCTTGAGAGTCTTCAATTGGCACAGCTCCATTTCTTCAAATGCATGATGAAATCCTCTTTACTTTGAAGTAGAACTCCGTTGATTCTTCAGGAGGTCAAAGGGGTAAGGGGATTGTATAACTATTGGAGGTGAGAGAGAACATTTGATGAAATCAGAAGAGATGAGAAGTGAAAGGTGTTTTCGAAAATAAGATTTTTGAGAGATCCTATCCTAAGAAATTTCCAGTTTCTAGGGGTCACGTCCTACAGTCAACATGTGCTCTGATACCATTTCTGTAGCGACCCGACTCAAGACGAGTCAAGCCTGTATGTTTCTGTGCCATCCCTGGATCAGTATGCTGGCACACACAGTACATCAATGGATATATCAAAGTGCAATCACATGTAAATAGCGTAAAACTGATATATACCTTAATTATCTCAGCGGAAGCGGTCAAGGGAGTGGAGTCCCAATAAACACCAACGGCAAGTTGAGTGCAGACTGTAACCCTGAATCGTACCCTTACTCTTCGAAGAAAAATATCTGCAACATAAGACGTTGCAGCCGTGTAGGTCAGCATATTGAATATGCCGGCAAGTCACATAAGAGAGGGGTGAAAAGTAATCATCTATACTATATGCGTATATGGCAGGTGGGGCTATAAGTTTGTAGCGAAAAGCAAGTTTTCTCCTACATCAAGAGAGGGCTAAAAGCAAAAATGTTACTACATTGTTGGTTGTTAACGAGATGGTTCTGCCAACCAGTTCTCGTACCCGAGTTATCAATATTACCCTCATCAATATTATTATAATGGTGTTGAGAATTTCAGATAACTTCAGTTCCTTTGGCTCAAGTTGTCCATGACCGTGGACACGGCTAATCGATTAGGTTTGAGTACTCTGCAGAGTTTGGCACACGTTCCCCACAAGATTTGATCGCCTCCATGTATGTCCTCGCACTTCAGGGTGTTTGAAGACCGGATGATCAAAAAATGGTCTTTCAACGGGTCCCTCTGAATCCCTGTCGGTGCCCATCCATTCCTACCGTTCGTCTACATCTGCTAGCACCGCCTCTCCAGAGTCGCCGCGTTGTCCAACCAAGCCAGAGCCCATAATGACTTGTGGCTGTGCAGGTAAGCCTTGAGTCTTGAAGTCTCCGTCCGTCTCTTCGAGCCTGGGTGAAGCTTTCCACAGGATGACATGGCCTCTCCAGCATCCCGGGCATCCACTGGGTTCTCCAGGGAGCCAATCAACCGTCCTTCACCCAGAGTTGCATTGTGTCCGAGGTCTTGAAAATCTTGTCTTAGTCCGGTCTAGATTATTATATCAATCTCGCATCTCTCGTGGTATACACTCAACCGATAACCCGTCTACTCAAGCATAGCATTAAGAAATTGTCGTCCCGGGGCCAAGTGTCAGGGTTGTTGTGTTCCTACCACATGATACTACAACTTACACTAAAGTTTCCAAGTACCTAGGCAGCATGCAAATTGGGCAAAGAAGATGATCTACCATGCATCGAAAACATAGGTAAAATAAGATGATCAAAATGACTTGCCTTGATGATAGTTGTCTTGCTCGAGCGCTTCTAAGTAACACGCTTCGAACTTCGGATGATCTACCGATACAAACACAAAGCACACCATAAGCACTTCAATCATGCCACAAGTAAAACTAACATCACAAGTAATGATTTGCGAAAGCCTAAGCAAAATAATTTATCATGCGCCGGTATGGCAGAAACTTGTTTCTGTTGAAAACACCAGTAAAAATACTTTAAAAATTCTCAAACTTCTACCACAGTAAGAGTTTATCTCTAGAAAGCATTAGCAAAAAGAATCAACTCAATATAATTTTTCAAACTCCTGGAATAGGCAAAACAAGGTTTACACTAAACCTGCTCTAACTTATATTTGAAAATTTCAAACATAGGCAAATTATATGTTTTTAAAAACTAAAGGAAATTTGTGATCTACTGGAAAAAGAATCAATGTCATTGGACTTCGGGATAAAAAGTTGTGGCCAAAACAAAACAGAAAGTAAAACTTGCTGGCTAAAGTATTAAGTGAAAATAAACCGCCGGTTTTCTACTCTAAACCGAAGGGGTACTATAGGATCTAATCTACACCCTTGCATAAAGATCTAAGGGATAAAACTAAAACAAAGCAAAAAAAGTAAAAAAAAAAGAAAGAGAGAGGGATTACCTCGGCTAGGAGAGCTCCCGTGGCTGATGGTGGCCGAGGGGAAGGGTGGTGGTGGAGCTCCGGTGGGTGGGGGTCGCAGGCGAGGTGGAAGGGAAGGGGGCCGAAAGTGGGGGTGCTCCTGGGAGGGGAGCGGGGCGAGGTGGAGAGTGGGGGCTGCAGGGGGGCGAGGTGGAGAGCAAAACTGCTGGTGGCGCTGCTGTTCGTTGGTGATGCGGATGGGGAGGAGGTGCAGCGAAGTGGGGGTGGTGGAGGAGGGGGCCGAGGTGGTGGGGAGAGGTGGCCAAAGGGTGGAGGTGGAGGAGGTGCAGCGAGGTGGTGGAAAAACTGCTGGTGGAGGAGTTCTCCGGTGTTCTCCGGTGACAACTCAAGCGAGGGGTGCGCGAGCTAGAGGCGAGGAGAGGCGGCGGTTTCAACGGGAATGGAACGAGGAGGACGTGGGGCTTCTTATAGAGGCGACGGGAGGCGTTGGGAAGGAAAGGATTTCGCGAATCCCGGAGGTGTGGATTCTCCTCTCCATGGAAGGCAAGTTTTTCCTGTACGTGAGGAAGAGGGGAGGAAGAAGATGATCTTCTTGGGCCAAATTTGGAAAGTGCTTAATGGGTCAGCTCCTATTTCCTAATAAAAGTGATTCTATTCCTATTTTCAAAACTAGGAAACTAAAACGTTAAAAAGGAAATCAAATCAATTCGGAATAAAGAGTTTTTATATACTTAAATTATCAGAAAAATAAAATATAGATGATGGGCATTTTTTCACGGCAAAAATAAAAACTTCAGAAAAATTATTTTTCCAAAAATCCCTAAAAGATTTATTTTCTTTTTGCAAATAATTTTCAAATGATCCTCTAAGTTTCAGGGTTCAAATAACTTTCAAAATGCCCGTGGGTTCGAGGGTCATGTTCCTCCGCTCTAGAATGTATTTCCCGGCATTTTGTTGCACGAAGAAAACGAATGGAAATGCAAGGAAAATTCAAATGCAAACATATTCGTTCAAATTCTTTATAGTTGAAGAAGTCATGTCATCTTCTCTCGTTGTTTTTAAAAGATTGAATTTGAATTCACCGGAGAAGGGAAAGTCATTTTATTCCCTCTCATTCAAAAGTTTCGAAAAGTTTCGACTTTCACACAAGTTTCAATCACTCAGCAAACAAACAAACAATCAATCTAATAATTATATTAACATTCCAAAATTTAAAATTTTGGGATGTTACACTTATTCCTCAAAGTCTATTAATACAGGCATGCCGAAATTTGTCAGACACCATTTTTCATCATGCATTTTAAAATTCCTCATATTATATGTCAAATGTACGCATGATTTACAAGATACAAGGGGAGATCTCCATGATATAAATCATCAATGTGCATCTGCTGTACATAGCAAATTCCTCAAAATATGCACATCTTCAGGGGGAGTCTCTCGGTATCTTGATTTCAAATTCCTCAAACTCAGTATTTACACTTAATATTTTTATCCCCGTTGAAAACAGAACCTAATTGTCATCAACCACCAAAAAGGGGGAGATTGTAAGTGCATCTAGTGCCCTTAATGATTTTTGTGGTTTCAAGACATATAGGTTAAGAGACTAATGTGTTTGTAAGTGTACATAGGCTCTATAAGTCGCTGAGGAGTTTGAGTTATATGATGAATATCGACCCCTAAAAATGTATGTCTTCAGCTGAAGACTTTGGGTCTTACCTTGAAGACTTTGATCGCGAAGAAATTGCAATGAAACTGGTATTCCTCATGAAGATATTGAAGATGAGGAATTCGGTGTGTCCTGAAGAAAAATAGACTGAAGACTTTGAAGCGTGAAGATTTACTCTTTCTGTTTCATTTTCTTTACTCTTGAGTCATAGGAACACCGTACTATTAAAGGGGGTCGAAGTAATACTACAGAATTAGTTTCCTCATGATGCTCAACCCAGGCCTAAACGTACCAAAGACTCAAGTGTGGAATATGAGAGACATGAGGACTTGCACAGTTGAAAGTTCCGACCATTGCCGCGACGCGCGCCACCTCACTGATATTATCCACCCAACGGTCACATTATTTAAGGGCATTTATGTCAAATCATGATGGATGCTCCAGACTATAAATAGCCGCCCCCCACAACTGCTAGCTGGTTGGCTGCTCTAAGAGAAACTGACACTTGTCATTTAGAGCAACCAAAATTCCTCAGAGTCTTCGAGAGAAAATCATCAAGTGAGGAAATACGGGAAACACCAAACCCCAAACCAAAAACCAAGTGACTGAGCATCATTGAAGAATTTGTTGTTGTGTGGAACTAAAGCCTTTTACCTTTGAGGACTGTGCATCCTCTAGACGGTTAGGAGCCATGGTCTAGAGCATCCAGCAGTCAATTGTGGATCGCAGGGTGACTGAGTTTGTGAGGGTTTGGAAGTCTGCCCTGAAGACTTACCACGAGTGTTGGGCGAGGAGGGTGTGTCCTTAGGTCAATGAGAATACTATAGGGACTGTGTGTCCCGGGATTGTGTGTCCTTCGGTTTAAATACCAAGCAGCTCCAAACCAGACGTACAACTGTCACAACAATTGGAACTGGGTCATCAACAACTGTCTTCATTGTGATACGAGTTCTATTTCTTCAACTCTTTCATTTCCTCAAATTGTATGTTGAAGACTTTCATCTGTGTTGTTTGAAGAATTTGTTTGAAGACTTTCTCTGAATTTCCTCAACCTCAAATTCTTCACGCAAGTTACTCTTCACCCGCGTTTTGTGTACCTACGAACTGTGCAAACCGATTCTCATAATCTTCACCAAGTATTCTGTTGTAGTAGTCTTTGCACTTCTGATCCTGTGCTATTTCCGCTGCACTTAATTCATCAGAGAGGAATTTCCTCACAAGGAATTTCCTCAGCGACAAAATTCTAAAAATACCCTATTCACACCCCCTCTAGTTGATATAACGCACTTTCACAAACGATTCAAAAACGAGTGAGTCCAAAGATCCATCAGCATGGAGCTTCTTCATGCGTTTTATACCAATATGACTCAAGCGGCAGTGCCACAACAAGTGGTACTATCATTACTACTTTGTATCTTTTGGCATCAATATATTGAACATGTGTCTCACTACGATCGAGATTTAATAAACCATTCATATTAGGTGCATGACCATTGAAGGTATTATTCAAGTAAATAGAGTAACCATTATTCTCTTTAAATGAATAACCGTATTGCAATAAATATGATCTAATCTTGTCCATGCTCAATGCAAGCACTAAATAACATTTATTTAGGTTCAACACTAATCTCGATGGTAGAGAGAGCGTGTGATGTTTGATCATATCAACCTTGGAATTACTTCCAACACACATGGTCACCTCACCCTTGCTAGTATCCGTTTATTCCGTAGCTATAATTTCGAATTACTAACACTTAGCAACTGAATCGGTACCAAATACCCCGGTGCTACTAGGAGTACTACTAAGGTACACATCGATATCATGTATATCCAATATAATTTCATAGACTTTGCCAACCTTCTTATCTACCAAGTATCTAGGGTAGTTCCGCTTGAGTGATTGTTCCCTCATAATAGAAGCACTTAGTCTCGGGTTTGGGTTCAACCTTGGGTTTCCTTACTAGAGCGGCAGCTGGTTTGCCATTCATGAAGTATCCCTTATTGCCCTTGCCCTTCTCAAAACTAGTGGTTCCACTAACCATCAACAATTGATGCTCCTACTTGATTTCTAATTTCACGGTGTCAAGCATCGCGAATAACTCAGGGATCATCTAGTGCATCCCTGATATGCTATAGTAAATCACGAAGCTCCAGTAGCTTGGTGGCAATGACTTTGGAGAACTATGTCAATCACTATCTTATGTGGAAGATCAACTCCCACTCGATTAAAGCGATTCTAGTACCGAGACAATCTGAGCACCTGCTCAACGATTGAGTTTTTCTCCCTTACTTTGCAGGCCAAGAATCTTGTCGTAGGTCTCATACCTTTCAACATAGACACGAGCCTAAAATCCTAATTTCAGATCTTGGAACATTTCATATGTTTCGCGTCGTTCAAAACGTCTTGGGCGCTTCAATTCTAAGATGCTAAGATTTACTCACTGAACTATCACGTAGTCATCAAAACGTGTATGTCACATGTTCGCAACATCCACAAATGACGCTCGGGGGGTAGTACACGGAGCAATGCATTAAGGACATAAGCCTTCTGTGCAGCATTGAGGACAATCCTCAGTTTATGGACTCAGTCCGTATAATTTCTACTATCATCTTTCAACTAAGTTTTCTCTATGAACATATCATAAACAATAGAGCTACAGCGCAAGCTAGAACATAATTTTCAAAGACATATTGACTATGTTCACAAAAATAAGTTCAATTAATCATATTACTTAATAACTCCCACTCAAATTGACATCCCTCTAGTCCAATCATTCGAGTGACACATAATCCAAATTCACTAACTCGAGTCCGATCATCACGTGAGTTGAGTTACCTTCAATGGTGAACATCTCTATGTTGATCGTATCTACTATATGACTCATGTTTGACCTTTCGGTCTCTTGTGTTCCGAGGCCATGTATGTACATGCTAGGCTCATCAAGTTTAACCCGAGTGTTGCGCGTGTGCAACTGTTTTGCACCCATTATATGTGAACATAGAGTCTATCACACCCGATAATCACGTGGTGTCTCGAGATGACGAACTGTCGCAATGGTACACACTCGGGGAGAATACAATTTCATCTCAAAATTTTAGTGATGGATCACCTTATAATGCTAACATCGTCCTAAGAAAAATAAGGTGCATAAAAGGATTAACATCACATGCAAATCATAAGTGACATGATATGGCCATGAACTTGTGTTTCTTGATCTCCATCACGAAAGCACCAACATGATCTCCATCGTCACCGGTGCCACACCATGATCTCCATCATTGTGCTGCCATCGAGGTTGTCGCACCACCTATGTTGTTACTACTAAAGCTACTAAACTAGCGGAAGACTAAAGCATCACCGGGCGCAAAAATAATCAAAGACAACACAATGGCTCCTGTCGGTTCCCATAGCATGGACGAGCAAGTCGATATTTAACTATTATAACATGATCATCTCATACATCAAATATATCATATCATGTCTTTGGCCATATCACATCACATGCATGTAAAAAAAGTTAGATGTCCTCTAATTTGTTGTTGCTTGATTTGGGTGGCTGTTATGGGCATCTAGTATGATCGCATCTTACTTACGCAAAACCACAACGGTGATATACAAGTTGCTATTTAACCTTATCCAATGACCGCCTTTGTCAAATCTGATTCAACTAAAATTGGATAAACCGACACCCGCCAGTCATCTTTATGCAACAAGTTGCATGTTAGTCGATGCAACCGGTCTCTCTTAAGCGTACGACTAATGTTGGTCTGGGCCGCTTCATCCAACAATATCGTTGAATCAAGAAAAGACTAAGGAGGGCAGCAATTTGAACATCAACACCCACAAACTCCTTTCTGTTCTACTCGAGATATCATCTACGCATAGACCTAGCTCATGATGCCACTGATGGGGAATGTTGCATGGCAAACAAAAAAATTCCTACACGCACACAAGATCTATCCATGGTGATGACCATCTATGAGAGGGGAGAGTGCATCTCATACCCTTGTAGATCGCTAAGCGAAACCATATATAACGCGGTTGATGCAGTCGAACGTTTTCGCGATCCAATCACGATCCGTCCCACGATCCCATCATGATCCATCCCGCGATCTCATCATGATCCGTCCCGCGATCTCATCACGTTCCATCCCGATCTAGTGCCGAACGGACAGCACCTCCATGTTCACCACACGTACAGATCGATGACGATCTTTGCCTTCTTGATGCAGCAAGAGGGGTGGAGAGGTAGATGAGTTCTCCAGCATGACAGCGTGGTGGTGGTGGTGGTGAACTAATCTAGCAGGGCTTCACCAAGCTCTACTGAACTAATCTAGAGGAGAAAACGACCTAGAGAGAGACAGCAGCACATGGCTAATTTGGGTTGGGGCTGCCCTCAAATCCTCTCGTATATATAGGAGTGAGAGAGGGGAGGAAGCAGCCTCAAAACCCTCAAAGGGTTTGGCCGAAGTGGAGGATGTGGAAGAGTCCACCTCCAATCCTACTCCTAGCAGTATTCCTCCCTTCCCCACTTGGGTTTGTTTCCTTCCCACATCCTAGACGCATTGGGCCTTAGTGGGGGGTTTGGCCAGCCAACTAGGGGCTGGTACACATCCGCCCACAGCCCATGCGACCCTTTTGGGTGGGTGGGCCCACATGGTGCACCCCCGGAACCCATTCGTCACTCCTGGTACACTGCAGGAAATGCCCAAAACTTTTTCGGAGTTCAAAAAACACTTTCCTATATATCAATCTTTACCTCCGGACTATTCCAGAGCTCCTCATGACGTCCGAGATCTCATCCGGGACTCCGAACAACCTGTGGTCACAAACATACATAACTCAATAATACTGAAACGTCACCGAACCTTAAGTGTGCAGTCCCTGCGGGTTCGAGAACTATGCAGACATGACCTGTGACATTATCCGGTCAATAACCAATAGCAGTACCTGGATGCCCATATTGGCTCCTACATATTCTACAAAGATCTTTATCGATCGAACCTCTATGTCAAGGATTTAATTAATCCCGTATATTATTCCCTTTGTCCATCGGTATGTTACTTGCACGAGATTCCATCATCGGTATCTCTATACCTAGTTCAATCCTCGCACAGTAGCTCCCCTTAATTTTTACGCATTCCTAGAGAAAGCTTAGTTGAAAGATGATGGAAGTAACTATGCGGACTCAATCCATAATATGAGGATTATCGTCACTTCGTGAAAAGGCTTATGTCCCTAATGCCACTTGAGGCAACACCCCCTCTAGCAGCGTTTGCAGATGTTGTGACTGTATGGCAGGCGTGTGCGAATGACTATTCAATGGTTCAGTGCGCCATGTTGTATGTCTTGGAATCGGGACTTCAAAGGTGTTTTTAACGCCATGGAGTATATGAGATGTTCCAGGAGTTGAAGTTAATTTGTGAATCTAATGCCCGAATCGATAGGTATGTGACCTCCGATAAATTCTTTGCATGCAATATGGAGGTAAACTGTTTTGTCAGTGAACACATACTCGGAGTGTCTGGATACTACAACCGTTTGACTCAGCTGGGAGTTGAGCTTCCACCCGAGATGGTCACTGACAAAGTTCTTCACTCACTGCCACCTAGCTACAAGAGCTTCGCGATGAACTAGGGGTTGGCCTCCCAGTCCACCACGGGTTGGTGCGCCACCTCTTAGGCCTATGTGGCTCTCCGGGGTGGGTGGCCCCTCCCGGTGAACCCATGTAACCCATTCGTCACTCCCGGTACTTTACCGGCGATGCCCGAAACATTTTCAGAACCTATATACCTCTTTACTATATATCAATCTTCGTGTCTAGACCATTACACAACTCCTCGTGACGTCTTAGATCTCATCCGGGACTCCGAACAACCTTCGGTCAGCAACATACATAATTCAACCATACCAAAACGTCACTGAACCATAAGTGTGCACACCGTGCGGGTTTGAGAACTATGTAGACATGACCGAGACACTCTCTGGTCAATAACCAATAGCAGGACCTAGATGCCCATATTTTTTTCCACATATTCTACGAAGATCCCTATCGTTTGAACCTCTATGTCAAGGATTCAGTTAATCCCGTAAGTTGTTCCCTTTGTCCGTCGGTATGTTAGTTGCCCGAGATTCGATCGTCGGTATCTCCATACCTAGTTCAATCTCATTACCGACAAGTATATTTACTCGTTGTATAATACAAAATCCCGTGACTAACTCCTTAGTCACACTACTTGCAAGCTCATTGTGATGTTGTATTACCGAGTGGGCCCAAAGATACCTCTCCGTCATAGGGAGTGACAAATCCCAGTCTTGATTCACGCCAACCCAATAGACACCTTTGGAGATACCTATAGAGCACCTTCATAGTCACCTAGTTATGGTGTGGCATTTGATACACACAAGGCATTCCTCCGGTGTCCAAGAGTTGCATGATCTCATGGTCATAGGAACACATACTTAACATGCACAAAACAATAGCAATAAACTGACACGATCATATACTATGTTTATAGTTTGGGTCTTGTCCATCACATCATTCTCCCAATGATGTGATCTCGTTATCAAAGGACAACTCATGTATATGACTAGGAAACCCTGACCATCTTTCATTAACGAGCTAGTCCATTAGAGGCTCACTAGGGACAGTGTGTTGTCTATGTATGCACACATGTATCTAAGTTTCGAGTCAATACAATTCTACCATGAATAATAAACGATTATCTTGAACAAAGAAATATAATAATAACTATTTATTATTGCCTCTATGGAGTATTTCCAACAGTCTCCCACTTCCACTAGAGTCAACAGTCCAGCTCACATTACTATGTGATTTACATTGTAATGAATCTAACACCCATACAGTTCTGGTGTTGATCATGCTTTGCTCGTGGAAGAAGCTTAGTCAACAGGTGTGCAACATTCAGATCCGTGTGCACTTTCCAAATATTTATGACCTCGTCCTTGATCTAATCACGGATGGAATTGAAGCACCGCTTTATGTGTCTGGTCCTCTTGTGAAACCTTGGTTCCTTGGCGAGAGCAATGGCACCAGTGTTGTCACGGAGAGAGTCATTGGATCTAGTGCACTAGGCACAACTCCAAGATCTAGCATCAACTCCTTCGTCCAGACACCTTCTTTGGCCGCCTCTCACGCAGCTATGTACCCCGCTTTGCATGTAGCATTAGCTACCACGCTTTTGTTAGAACTGCACCATCTTACCGCGCCCCCATTGAGAATATATACGTATCCGGTTTGCGACTTAGAGTCATCTGGATCAGTGTCAAAGTTTGCATCAACGTAACCCTTTATGATGAGCTCTTGATGTTGGGGATCGTAGTAATTTCAAAATTTTCCTACGCCATACAAGGATCTATCTATGGAGAAACCAGAAACGAAAGAGGTTGTAGAGCATCTTCATACCTTTGAAGATCGCTAAGCGGAAGCGTTGCTAGAATGCGGTTGATGGAGTGGTACTCGCAGCGATCCAGATCGCGGTGGATTCCGATCTATGCGCCGAACGTCGGTGCCTCCGCGTTCAACACACGTGCAACCCGGTGACGTCTCCAACGCCTTGATCCAGCAAGGATGGAGGATAGGTTGAGGGAGAGCTCTGGCAGCATGACGGTATGGTGACAGTGGAGCTACGTGGTACTCCAACAGGGCTTCGCCGAGCATTATGGAGGACGAGGAGGAGGAGGTGTAGGGCTGCACCGAGAGAGAGGCAATTGTTGTCTCAAATCAGCCCCAAACCCTCCACTATTTATAGGAGGAGAGGGAGGAGGTACCCACACTTTAGGGTTTCCCCCTAAAGGGTGCTGCAGCCCTAGAGGCCAAGGAGGGCAGCGGCCAAGGGTGGAGGTCCCTAGGGTGGGCCTTTGAATCCCAAGGTGGCCTCCCACTGTTGGAAATATGCCCTAGAGGCAATAATAAATTAGTTATTATTATATTTTGTTTGTTCATGATAATCGTTTATTATCCATGCTATAATTGTATTGATTGGAAACACAATACTTGTGTGGATACATAGACAAAACACTCTCCCTAGTAAGCCTCTAGTTGACTAGCTCGTTGATCAAAGATGGTCAAGGTTTCCTGACCATAGGCAAGTGTTGTTACTTGATAACGGGATCACATCATTAGGAGAATCATGTGATGGACAAGACCCAAACTATGAACGTAGCATATTGATCGTGTCATTTTATTGCTATAGTTTTTTGCGTGTCAAGTATTTGTTCCTATGACCATGAGATCATATAACTCACTGGTACCGGAGGAATACCTTGTGTATATCAAACGTCACAACGTAACTGGGTGACTATAAAGGTGCTCTACAGGTATGTCCGAAGGTGTCCGTTGAGTTAGTATGGATCAAGGCTGGGATTTGTCACTCCGTGTGACGGAGAGGTATCTCGGGGCCCACTCGGTAATACAACATCACACACAAGCTTTGCAAGCAATGTGACTTAGTGTATGTCACGGGATCTTATATTACGGAACGAGTAAAGAGACTTGCCGGTAAACGAGATTGAAATAGGTATGCCGATACCGACGATCGAATCTCGGGCAAGTAACATACCGAAGGACAAAGGGAATGACATACGGGATTATATGAATCCTTGACACTGAGGTTCAACCGATAAGATCTTCAGAGAATATGTAGGATCCAATATGGGCATCCAGGTCCCGCTATTGGTATTGACCGAGGAGTCTCTTGGGTCATGTCTACATAGTTCTCGAATCCGCAGGGTCTGCACACTTAAAGTTCGACGATGTTTTATGCATATTTGAGTTATATTGTTGGTTACAGAATGTTGTTCAGAGTCCCGGATGAGATCCAGGACGTCATGAGGAGCTCCGAAATGGTCCAGAGGTAAAGATTGATATATAGGAAGTCCTGTTTTGGTCAACGGAAAAGTTTCGGGCTTATCGGTAATGTACCGGGAGTGCCGGGAGGGGTGCCGGGGACCATCGGGAGGGGTGTCACGCCACAAGGGCTCTCAGGGGCTATGGGAAGAGATAAACCAGCCCCTAGTGGGCTGTAATAAGTTCCCACTAAGGCCCATAAGGTTTGAGAAGGAAAAAACAGAAGGTGGAAAGAGTTTCCAAGTTGGAAGGTGGAATTCTACTCCAAGTAGGAATGGAGTAGATCTCCTCCACCTCCAATTTCGGCCAAACCTTGAGGGTTTGAGGCTGCCTCCTCCCCTCCTTCCCTCCTATATATACTAGAGGTATTGAGGGTTTTTGGGACACAACTTTGCCACGTGCTGCTCGACCCTATACCATGCAGTTTTTCCTCTAGATTGTATTTCTGCGGAGCTCGGGCGGAGCCGTGTGTCGGGACCCCGATCCTAAGCCATAAGAATCTAGCCTGTAACACATCGCATCTCTTTGCGGTCTCACGCACGGTTAACTCCACGACTGCAGCCTTACCTTAGCCGGGACCGTTTGCGTCTTTTGACTCACGTATGCAATAGTGTTGCTAGCATTCCAATGTCAAAGAACCCGGATCGACATGTCTAGTCATAAACCAAATTGGCAGTACCGCACAAGGACAGGCATACATGACCCAACAAAGCAGGTGTCGGTCATCAGCGAACATGGACGAGTCGTAGCAAGCTACAAGGACTCCATTATGTTGCGTGACATTTCCCCAAAGGGGACAGACACAGCCGCTAAGAAGGACACATGCCGGTCAACCAATGTGTCCGGAGCAGTAGCGAACTACCAAGGCTCGTTGGATCACAAAGGGGCATTTCCTTGTAAGGAGTGCTACTAAAGTTCACGACTAGGTATTCGAACCCCATACATATCAAGTAAGACACACGTACGCATGGCATACCGATATGTATAGATACATCGATGGCATCACAACATAACCATAAACATACAAGCTTTATTTAAGAGGCTCGGAAGAGCCACACACATAATATTACACATTAATGGTCTCACGACCCATAATAATAGTCATTCAGTTAGAAGCCAGCGGAAGAGTTTTAAACTGTCTGAGTACAGACAGGGCAACTAGAAGGCACATGGCCTGACTATACTACAGATCCAACATAGGGCCAGATCGTAGCTGGGACACCAGCTACTCGTCGTCGTCGATGTCTACAAAGAACCCTCCATTAGGGTCATTAGCAACCTCTGCAACATTTATTAAGCAAACATGAGTACGAAGGTACTCAGCAAGACTTTAGGAGAACTAACTACTCATGCAAGGTATCAAAGGGTATTGTGGGGTTTCATGCAGAAAGCCAGCATTTGACTCGTGGCTAGACAACCTGCATTTTGAAATTAGTTTTGACAACTTGATTTATTGCACACGAGTCCGCTAACACCACAACAATACACTATCGTGGAATCATTCCGTCTCCATACGGAAATGCCGTCCATGACACTCACGCTTATCTTGACAATTTTATGAGTAGCCATTGAAGTTATCTATGGACAACATATGTCTCCAAGTAGTCCATATCCGCGGACGCGGCTATTCAAATAGATCATAACCCTGCAGGGGTGTACTTCGTCACACACGCTCTCGCCACTTATCGCCTTGTGCACGTCATGCACCTCGGCAACTTTCAAGCGGAAGCCCAGCGAGGGAGTCGGCCACGACCGTTAACCACACTAGTACCTAGTCCAGGTTTATCGCCTATCTGAGAGTAACCCGTACGGAAGTCCGGCCGAGGTTTCCGACACGGCCTCAAATGATGTGCGCAGGGTTCCCAAGCCCACCATCCGGGTGCCACTTGGTACACCGTGCCACTGCCTACCGCATCACGGCCCACCTCTCAGGTCAGCACCATGCACAGCCTCCAGCATTACTATAAACACCAGAAACTACTTGCAACTCTTGGACCGAGTACTACGCGATTAATAGGCCCAGCGGGGTCATATTTCAGGGCCCAGCATGTGGTAGTATCTAGTCCTGGATTACATACACGGAACTCAGTTCCTAAGGACGGTTCCAATGAAACAACCCGCCATGTACTCCTACACGTCCTTTCACCGGTACCTTTACCAACTCAAGTTCAACACACAACCTTTGCTCACCAAACACATTCCACAATTCTGTTCATCTCCCAGATGACAGACCATACACAACTCTAAGCATAGCATGCATAGCAGGATAAGGCACATCACAGCTCAAGCAACTACCAGGTATGCTAGGTTGCAAGGTTTGGCTATTTACTGTGACAAGGTTAAGTCATGCAAAGGAAGTGGGTTCAACTATTGTGGCAAAAGAAGTTGAAGCATTTGATCTTAAATGCAATAAATAGGTGCAGGAGCAAGAACATGGGAGTTATCGGGATGATCAAAGGGGTTGCTTGCCTTGTTGCTCAGAGGAGGAACGATATCTGTAAGACGGATATTCGGTGGAATCCGGGGGTGCGGAGCCTACCGAAATGAATGGCAACATTCAATAACAATCATATGCACTCAAAATGATGCATGAGCATGGCATGAGAATGCAAGGTGATAAGTTATTATTTTCAACATGTATTAGGTTTAGAGTTGATTTGAATCACATTCGAATAGCAATTCAAACGGGGTATTCTCGGATACCGGTTTAATTGATTCGACCTGATGCTCAGATCAACTTGATGTTAACATGCATGAAATGTCATGTTATGGTATTGACTTGTAATTAGGACAGTGGTGAACATTGTATATATAATGAAATTTGAATATTTTTGCAAATTCCATTTAAAAAGTGATTATAAGAATTGAATTATTCCTTATTTCACAATTTAGGGTTCTGTAACTTTTTCAAACATAGTTGAAAATAGCATAATCAGAATCCTTGAATTTTTCTGATACTTTTTCATATATAAATTATTTTCATTGGAGTTACAGATTAATTTCTATGATTTTACAAGTTTTAGAATTTCCTTGAATTAGTTTTATACTGGAAATTCTAATTATTGCGTCAGACTGACGTCAGCAGGTCAGCCGACCTGTTCAGGTCAAACCTGATAGGGGGGCCCCACTGGTGAGCCTCTCTGGGACTAATCCCGCGCTCACCAGCCCTAATTGAGGTTTTACTTGGCCTTGGGCCCAATTGTCAGCGAGTGATTAAGTCCGGAGGGCTTGCCGGAGACAACCTAAACGGCGCTGCACAGCACCAAAACGCACGCGGTTTGCAGCTACGGCACGCTGGCGAAGTGGCCGATCTGGCAGGGGCATCAGGGGAGGCTAGGGTCACCGGGAGAGGCGCCGGCGACGAGCCGGAGCGGCGGCCGAAGCTCGGCCTTCTATGAGAGACGGCTCTAGGGCACGGGGAGGGCAGCTGGAGGGCTCGTCACGCTCCTGGAGGCTCCAGGAGCTCGAATCCTAGCTCGAGCGTGCGGATCGGACACCACAGCGACGACGACGACATGGCCGGCGGTGAGGAGCTCTCGGCTTGGTGGGAAACTAGGCTACGATGCACGGGAGAGCGTGGGGCGAGAGGGGAAACGACGACGAGCTCACGGCGGTTCCCATGGTGCTGAAGAGGGGCTCGGGGATGTGCCGGAGGGAGCGAATCGACGGGAGAGGTCCGGCGGCCGGAGGTGGAAGATGACGGCTTGGGGGCGATGCAGAGCTTGGGGAAGCTTCGGCTTCTGCAGAGATGACCAGGGCGACGAGGCGGAGCTAACAGACTACTCGGAGGCGGGATCCCATGGTTAGAGGTGCTGCTGCTCGAGCTCGAGCTCGGCTCCAATGACGGCAGCAAGGAGGAGGAAGAGATCCGGGAGGAGGGAAGAACGGTGCGGGGAATGGATAGGGGAGGCCTCAGGGGGCTTATCCCCGGCCTTGCCAGCGCGAGGCGGTGGCCAGGCAGGCGCATAGGTGCGTGGCCGCGCCGGAGGAGGCGGCGGCCACCTCCTGCTGCCTACTGGCGCGAGGGAGGGGACGAGCGAGGGAGATGGGCCGGGCCAGGCTAGGCGACAGGTAAGGATTTCCCTTTTTTTTCTTCTGTTTTTTGTTTTTTTGTTTTGCTAACTATTGTTTTGCTAATTATTTCAGCTCCAAAAACAAAAAGTAAAAACTATTTTAGACCTCCTGAAATATTGTTATAACATTCCCAACCATTTCCAAAGTTTTCAACATTTTTGGAAAAGTATAGATTCTGATTTCAAATTTAAAGTTTTAAACCAGTGGCTTTTGTATTAATTTAAAAATGCTTAAGGTGTCAAGAAAATAGTTTTATCCAATGCTCATTTACTTTCATGATTTATCAGAAAGTTTGAACATTTCTTGAGGCCATTTTGGGTTCATTGATTTGAACTAGTTTGAGATTTTCTTTAATTGAAATAGTGGCTAGGGTTTTGAGTTTTTCCTTTGCCACTTTGTTGTTTTTGTTGAAACTTCTTAGATGCAAATGTAAAGAAGACATGAGCACAAGACTAACTTTCTTAAGGGTTAGGGATGTGACAACTCACCCCCACTCAAAAGAATCTCGTCCCGAGATTTAGAAGTCGTCGGGAATAACGCCGGATATTCAAGTCGGAGACGATCCTGTCTTTCCCAAGTTGCCTCCTTTTCAGAATGATTTGACCATTGAACTTTAAGAAACTTGAGGTTTCGATGTCGAGTGGTACGCTCAGCTTGATCAAGAATACGCACGGGGTATTCTCGGTATGAAAGGTTATCTTGGAGATCAAGCGTTTCGTGGTCCACTTCACGGATAGGATCCGAAAAGCAACGCTGAGTTGCGAGACGTGGAAAACATCATGAACCTTGGAAAGATGCGGAGGAAGTTCCAACTGGTAGGCAACTTCACCTCGTTTGGCAAGAATGCGAAAAGGACCAATGTAACGAGGAGCCAACTTACCCTTGATACCGAAACGATGGGTACCCTTCAAAGGTGTAACCCGAAGGTAAGCCTTCTCGTCAACTTCAAAGGTCACAGCCTTATGATGACGATCATATTGGCTCTTTTGACGATACTGGCCTGTTTTCAACTTTTCACGAATAATGCGAACCTCCTCTTCTGCATCCTGGATCATATCCGGGCCAAAGAGTTGCCTCTCTCCGGTTTCTGACCAATTAAGAGGTGTTCGACATCTTCGTCCATAGAGAACTTCAAAACGGGCTTTGCCCAAGCTTGATTGATAACTATTGTTATAAGCGAATTTGGCGAATGGAAGGCACTTCTCCCAATTCATACCGAACGAAATAACACAAGCTCGGAGCATATCTTCTAGGATTTGATTCACTCTTTCTACTTGACCACTTGATTGAGGATGGAAAGCAGTGCTAAAAGATAAGTGAGTCCCCATGGCATTCTGAAAACTTTCCTAGAAGCGAGAAGTAAAGATACTTCCACGGTCCGAGTTAATTTCCAGGGGAACACCATGAAGAGACACTATTCGAGAGATATATAACTCTGCTAGCTGGCTAGCTGTTATACTCTCACGAACAGGAAGAAAATGAGCCACTTTGGAAAGACGGTCAATGACCACAAATATAGCATTATTTCCTTTCTTGATCTTGGGAAATCCGGTAATGAAATCCATGCTAACTTTATCCCATTTCCATTCAGGAATAGCTAATGGTTGAAGGGTGCCAGCAGGCCTTTGATGTTCTGCCTTAACTCGACGACAAACGTCGCAGTTAGCAACGAACTCAGCAATTTCTCTCTTCATCCTAGTCCACCAGAACCTCTGGCGTAGGTCCTGATACATCTTAGTACTACCGGGATGAATGGTGAGAGGAGAATCATGAGCCTCCTTCAGGATTAACTGCCTTAGATGTGGGTTCTTAGGAACCACTAAACGATTCTGGAAGAACACAACACCTTGATCGTTCATGGAAAATTCTTTAGCGTTGCCGCTAAAAATATTCTCCTTGATCTGTGATATACCCTTGTCACGCTTTTGGCCAGCTATGATTTGATCCTTAAGAGTAGGCTTCGCCACCAGGGTAGAAAGGAATCCTTGAGGAACAATATGAAGATTCAACTTCCGAAAGTCCTCATAGAGATGTGGTTGACCTTGTTGTAGCATCAAATTGTTACAATAAGATTTACGACTTAGCGCATCGGCCATAACATTGGCCTTCCCCGGGGTGTAAGTTATCCCTAAGTCGTAATCCGAGATCAACTCAACCGACCGTCTTTGCCTGAGATTCAAATCCGGCTGGGTGAAAATATATTTCAGACTTTGGTGATCAGTGAATATTTCACAACGATTACCCAGAAGGTAATGTCGCCAGGTTTTTAGTGCATGGACCACAGCTGCAAGCTCAAGGTCATGTGTGGGATAATTATCCTCATGTGGACGCAACTGTCGAGATGCGTATGCGATCACATGACGATCTTGCACGAGAATGCAACCTAATCCTTGTCGCGAGGCGTCGCAATAGATAACAAAGTCCTTAGAAAAATCTGGTGGTAGCAACACAGGTGCGGAAGTCAGGCGTCTTTTCAGTTCCTGAAAACTATGCTCACACTATGGTGTCCACTCGAACTTTTTATCTTTCTTGAGGAGTTCAGTTACAGGCTTTGCAACCTTGGAGAAATTCTCGATGAAGCGGCGACAATAGCTGGCTAGACCAAGAAAACTCCTAACTTGCTTAACCGATTCAGGTTGAGTCCAATCAAGGACAGCTTGAACTCTCTCGGGATTGACAGCAATACCCTTACCAGAGATTACGTGGCCTAGATAGGTCACTTCTGGTAACCAGAATTCACATTTTGAAAATTTGGCATAAAGGCTATGCTCTCGAAGTTTCACCAATACCAGCCTTAGATGCTCGGCATGTTCTTGTTCATTCTTCGAGTAGATGAGAATATCATCGAGGTATACCACGACGAATTTATCCAAATACTCCATGAAGATTGAGTTCATCAGCCGAGAGAAAGTGGCTGGGGCATTGGTTAAACCGAAGGACATAACGGTGTACTCATATTGGCCATAACGAGTAACAAAAGCCGTTTTTGGAATGTCCCCGTTCTTAATCTTGATT
Source organism: Hordeum vulgare subsp. vulgare (assembly GCF_904849725.1). NCBI lineage: Eukaryota > Viridiplantae > Streptophyta > Magnoliopsida > Poales > Poaceae > Hordeum > Hordeum vulgare. The sequence goes on along the minus strand of NC_058518.1, from coordinate 115,273,797 downwards.
TGATGGTATCCCAACCTCAAATCCATTTTGGAGAAGACTGAGGATCCAGCAAGCTGATCGTACAGGTCGTTGATCCTGGGGAGCGGATACTTGTTCTTTATGGTGACCAGATTAACTGGTCGGTAATCTACAACCATCCGATCCTTTCCGTCTTTCTTCTTGACGAAGAGGATAGGACAAGCCCAAGGAGAGGAGCTAGGACGAATGAAACCTTTGTTCAAAGCCTCATCTAATTGCTTCTTAAGTTCGGCTAGCTCCAGGGGTGCCATCTTATAAGGTCTCCTGGCTATTGGGACAGTTCCCGGAACAAGATCTATTACAAACTCTACATCTCTGTCAGGTGGAATTCCTGGCAGTTCCTCTGGAAAAACATCCGGGAAGTCACGGACTACCGGAATGTCTTCAAGTTCCGGAAGAGGGTTGGCATTTAGGGAATAGAGTTGGCATTTGGCAACTCGAGTGGAGACATTTACTATCTCACCCGAGGGATGGGTAAGCTGGACATTTCTAGAGTGAGTATCAATCTTGGCATAGTGAGCTGACATCCAGTCCATGCCCAAGATGATATTAATATCCGAAGATTTCAAAGCTATCAATAAGGCTAGAAAAACTAGCCTGTCTACTAGAATTTCATTGTCATAGGTTATCCTAGAGGTTTGCCATTTACTACCAGGGGTTTGGACAACCAATGGGATTGGCATATCACAAAATGACATGTTATGTAGTTGTGCATAACTTTCTGAAATGAAGGAATGAGAAGACCCAGTGTCAAAGAGAATGGACGCTGGGTGATGATTAACAAGAAGCGTACCCACCATGACGTCGGGATCCTCTGCAGCTTCTTCTGCTGACACATAGTTCACACGGCCACGTGCAGGAGTTGGCTTCACATAATAAGCTTTGCCCGACTTGGCCTGCCCGACGGACTTTCCGGGTTGTTTGGCACCCACATTCTGAGGACACTCACGGGAATAATGCCCTGGTTCTCCACACTTGTAGCATATCACCTGGTTGGCACGTGGTGCAGCATTGCTAGCTGGACCACCATAAGCTTTTGCTGGAGGGTTGGCCTGATTCGTCTGAGGTGCCATGTAGGATGGCCTCGGAGTGTATCTTGGCGGCAGAGAACTGTTTGGAACCCACAGCCTGCGTTTTGGAAACGCGGAACCAGAAGACGAGCCAAAGTCACGGGAGTGCTTTCTTGTGGCTTCGAAGTCAGTATGACCAGTCTCGGCACTGATTGCTTTGTTGACCAGGGCTTGAAAGCTTGCACACTCATGGAGGCGCAGGTCACGACGGAGCTCAGGGCTCAGAGCCTTATGAAACCTTGCTTGCTTCTTAGCGTCAGTAGACACCTCCTCTGTTGCATAGCGGGCGAGGTTACCGAACTCGCGGCTATAGGCATCCACAGACATCTTGCCCTGAGTGAAGGCACATAACTCCTCTCTCTTTCTGTCCATCAGGCCCTCTGGAATATGGTGCAGACGAAAAGCTGCACTAAAGTCTGCCCATGTGGCCACTGCTTCAGCGGGACGCATAGCTTCAAAATTCTCCCACCACAGATTGGTGGGTCCTTCCAGGAAATACGCCGCAAAGGTCACCTTGTCGGCCTCAGACACATTCGCAGAGCGAATCTTGCGTGAGATGCTGCACAACCAGTCATCAGCGTCGAGGGGATCGACGGAATCATGAAACTTTGGAGGATTCAGCTTCACAAAGTCATTGAGGGACACTGCAGCATTCCTAGGCTGTCCAGCCATATTCTGCTCAATACGCTCTAGCAGTCGGTTGGTCTCCCTTTTAGTTCTTTCTGCCTCAAGCATCACTTCTACCAGAGAAGGTGGGTGAGGCAGGTCTTCCTGCGACGCTTGACTACCCTCACCTTTCTCAGGTAAGGATTTCCCTTTTTTTTCCGTTTTTTGTTTTTTTGTTTTGCTAACTATTGTTTTGCTAATTATTTCAGCTCCAAAAACAAAAAGTAAAAACTATTTTAGACCTCCTGAAATATTGTTATAACATTCCCAACCATTTCCAAAGTTTTCAACATTTTTGGAAAATTATAGATTCTGATTTCAAATTTAAAGTTTGAAACCAGTGGCTTTTGTATTAATTTAAAAATGCTTAAGGTGTCAAGAAAATAGTTTTATCCAATGCTCATTTACTTTCATGATTTATCAGAAAGTTTGAACATTTCTTGAGGCCATTTTGGGTTCATTGATTTGAACTAGTTTGAGATTTTCTTTAATTGAAATAGTGGCTAGGGTTTTGAGTTTTTCCTTTGCCACTTTGTTGTTTTTTTTGAAACTTCTTAGATGCAAATGCAAAGAAGACATGAGCACAGGACTAACTTTCTTAAGGGTTAGGGATGTGACACCGTGCTGAGATAGATCACCACCAACCTCCGCAGCGCTATCACGCTGCCAGAGAACTCATCTACCTCTCCGTCTCTCTTGCTGGACCAAGAAGGCCGAGATCATCATCGAGCTGTACGTGCGCTGAACGCGGAGGTGTCGTCCGTTCGGCACTAGATCGGAACGGATCGTGAGATGGATCGCGAGACGGTTCGTGCAACGGATTGTGAGACGGTTTGTGGGACGGATCGCGGGACGGATCGTGGGACGGATCGCGGGACATATCATGGGACGGATCGCGGGACGGTTCGTGGGACGGTTCGCGGGGCGGATCGAGGGACGTGAAGACGTTACACTACATCAACCGCGTTTCTTAATGCTTCCTGTTGTGCGATCTACGAGGGTATGTAGATCTGAATCTCCTCTTGTAGATGAACATCACCATGATAGTTTTTCCTTCCCATGTGACGTTCCCCTACACCCACGCCTAGGGTTTCCCCTCTCTCCACCCCTTGTGCGCCTTGGGCTGGTTGTGGATTCGCACCAGCCCACATATGGGCTGGTTCCCACCCACTCTTAGCCCATGTAGAAACTTGGGGCCGGTGGCCCTTGCCGGTGGACCCCCGGAACCCTTCCGGTTGTCCCGGTACATTACCGGTGTCGCCCGAAACAATTATGGTGAACAAATCCTCACTTCCTATATATAATTCATTACCTCCGGACCATTCCGGAACTCCTCGTGATGTTTGGGATCTCATCCGGGACTCCGAACAACCTTCGGTAACCATGTACATTATTTCACTATAACCCTAGCGTCATCAAACCTTAAGTGTGAAGACCCTACGGGTTCGGGAGACATGCATACATGACCGAGACACCTCTCCGGTCAATAACCAACAGCGGGGTCTGGATATCTATGTTGGTTCCCGCATGTTCCTCGGTGATATCATCGGATAAACCACGATGTCGGGGACTCAATCAATCCCGTATGCAATTCCCTTTGTCTACCGTATGATACTTGCCCGAGATTCGATCATAGATAACCCTATACCTTGTTCAATCTCATTACCGACTAGTATCTTTTCTTGTTCTGTAACACATCATCCCGTGGCTAACTCCTTAGTCACACTAAGCTCAATATGATGATGGATTACCAAGTGGGCCTGGAGAAACCTCTTCGTTACACGGAGTGACAAATCTCAGTCTTGATTCGCACAACCCAACAGATACTTTCGGAGATACCTGTAGTGCACCTTTATAATCACCCAGTTAGGTTGGGACATTTGATACACCCAAAGCACTCCTACGGTATCCGGGAGTTGCACAATATCATGGTCTAAGGAAATGATACTTTACATTTAGAAAAGGTTTAGCAAACGAATAACACGATCTAGTGCTATGCTTAGGATTGGGTCTTGTCCATCACATCATTGGCAATAATAAAGTTGTTATCGATGACATCCAATGTCCATGATCAAGAAACCATGATCGTCTATTGATCACCGAGCTAGCCAACTAGAGGCTTACTAGGGACACATTGTGATCTATATATTCACACACGTATTACAGTTTCTGGTTAATACAATTATAGCATGAATGATAGACAATTATCATGAACTGGAAATATAATAATAACAACTTTATTATTGCCTCTAGGGCATATTTTCAACACTCTCCCACTTGCACTAGAGTCAATAATCTAGTTACATTGTGATGAATCGAACACGCATAGAGTTCTGGTGTTGATCATGCTTTGACCGTGGAAGAGGTTTAGTCAATGGGTCTGCGACATTCAAATCCGTGTGTACTTTACAAATATCTATATCTCCATCCTGGATGTATCCACAAATAGAGTTGAAGCGGCGCTTGATGTGCTTCGTCTTCTTGTGAAACCTAGGCTCCTTTGCAATGGCAATAACTCCAGTGTTGTCATAGAACAGAGTGATCGGGCCCGACGCACTTGGAATCACTCCTAGGTCGGTGATGAACTCCTTCATCCAAACTCCTTCATGTGCTGCTTCCGAAGCAGCTATGTACTCCGCTTCACATGTAGATGCCACCACGACGCTTTGGTTGCAACTGCACTAGCTAACTGCCCCATTATTCAAAATGTACACGTATCCAGTTTGTGAATTAGAGTCATCTGGATCTGTGTCGAAGCTAGCATCGACGTAACCCTTTATGACGACCTCTTCGGCACCTCCATAAACGAGAAACATATCTTTAGTCCTTTTCAAGTACTTAAGGATGTTCTTGACCGCTGTTCAGTGATCCACTCCTGGATCACTCTAGTACCTCCCTACCAAACTTATGGCAAGGTTTACATCACGTCTGGTACACAGCATGGCATACATGATAGAGCATATGGCTGAAGCATAGGGGACGGTACTCATCTTTTCTCTAACTTCCGCCATGGTCGAGCATTGAGTCGTACTCAACCTCACACCTTGTAATACAGGAAATAACCCCTTCTTAGCCTTATCCATATTGAACTTCTTCAATATCTTGTCAAGGTATGTGCTTTGTGAAAGACCTATGAGGCGTCTCGATCTATCTCTATAGATCTTGATGCCTAATATGTAAGCAGCTTCTCCAACGGCCTTCATTGAAAAACTCTTATTCAAATAGGCCTTGATGTTTTCCAATAGTTCTATATCATTTCCCATCAACAATACGTCATGCACATATAATATGAAAAGTGCTACAGAGCTCCCACTCACTTTCTTGTAAATACAGGCTTCTCCGTAAGTTTGTACAAACCCAAACGCTTTGATCATCTCATCAAAGGGAATGTTCCAACTCCGAGATGCTTGCACCAGCCCATAGATGGAGCGCTGTGAGCTTGCATACCTTGTTAGCATTGCTAGGATTGACAAAACCTTCCAGGTGTATCCTATACAATTTTTCTTTAAGAAAGCCGTTCAGGAATGCTGTTTTGACGTCCATTTGCCATATTTCATAATGATAAAATGCGGCAATTGCTAACATGATTCAGACCAACTTCAGCATCGCTACGGGTGAGACGATCTCATTGTAGTCAATCCCTTGAACTTGTCGATAACCCTTAGCGACAAGTCGAGCCTTATAGATGGTCACATTACCATCCGCGTCAGTCTTCTTAAAAAAATCATTTATTTTCTTTGGCTCGCCGATCATCGGGCAAGTCCACCAAAGTACATACTTTGTTCTCATACATGGATTCTATCTCGGATTTCATGGCCTCAAGCCATTTGTTGCAATCCGGGCCCGCCATCGCTTCTTCATAGTTCGGAGGTTCACTGTTGTCCAACAACATGATTTCCATGATAGGGTTGCCGTACCACTCTGTTGCGGAACGTACCCTTGTCGACCTTCGAGGTTCAATAGCAACTTGATCCGAAGTTTCATGATATCCATCATTAACTTCATATCTAGCCGATGCAGGCTCCTCAGAAACATGTTGTACTCTCCAATTCGAGAGGAGGTACAATTACCTCATCAAGTTCTGTTTTTCTCCCACTTACTTCTTTCGAGAAAAACTCCTTCTCTATAAAGGATCCGTTCTTGGCAACAAAGATTTTCCTTCAGATCTAAGATAGAAGGTGTACCCAATAGTTTCCTTAGGGTATCCTATGGAGACGCATTTTTCCACTTTGGGTTCAAGCTTCTCTAGTTGAAGTTTCTTCACATAAGCATCGCAGCGCCAAACTTTAAGAAACGACAGCTTAGGTTTCTTGCCAAACAATAATTCATACGGTGTCGTCTCAAAGGATTTAGACGGTGCCCTATTTAAAGTGAATGCAGTAGTTTCCCATGCATATAACCAAAATGATAGCGGTAAATCGGTAAGAGACATCATAGATCGCACCATATCCAATAAAGTGCGATTACGACGTTCAGACACACGGTTACGCCGCGGTGTGCTAGGCGGCGTGAGTTGTGAAACAACTTCACATTTCCTTAGGTGTGTGCCAAACTCGTGACTCAAATATTCTCCTCCACGATCAGATCGTAGAAACTTTATTTTCTTGTCACGTTGATTCTCCACCTCACTCTGAAATTCATTGAACTTTTCAAAGGTTTCAGATTTGTGCTTCATTAAGTAGACATACCCATATCTACTTAAATCATCGGCGAGGGTGAGAACATAACGATAGCCACCGCGAGATTCAACGCTTATTGGACCGCACACATCAGTATGTATTATTTCCAATAAGTTGTTGCTCGCTCCATTGTTCCAGAGGACGGAGTCTTGGTCATTTTGCCCATGAGGCACGGTTCACATGTGTCAAATGATTCAAAATCAAGTGACTCCAAAAGTCTATCTGTGTGGAGTTTCTTCATGCGCTTTACGCCAATATGACCAAGGCAGAAGTGCCACAAGTATGTGGGACTATCATTATCAACCTTACATCTTTTGATACTCACACTATGAATATGTGTAACATCACGATCGAGATTCATCTGAAATAAACCATTAACCAGCGAGGCATGACCATAAAACAAACCACTCATATAAATAGAACAACCATTATTCTCATATGTAAATAAGTAGCCATCTTGCATCATGTGAGATCCCGATACAATATTCATGCTCAAAGCTGGTACTAAATAACAATTATTATGGTTTAAACTAATCCCGAAGGTAGATGTAGAGGTAGCGTGCCGACATCGATCACATCGACCTTGGAACCATTCTCGTCGCGCATCGTCACCTCGTCCTTAGCCAGCCTACCCTTGTTCCGCAGTTCCTGTTTAGAGTTGCAATTGTGGGCAACAGCACCGGTATCAAATACCCAGGATCTACTAAGAGCGTTGTTAAGGTACACATCAATAACAAGTATATCACATATACGTTTGACGTTTCCGGCCTTCTTGTCCGCTGAGTACTTGGGGCAATTCCGCTTCTAGTGACCGGTTCCCTTGCAGTAATAGCACTCATTCTCAGGCTTAGGTCCTTTCTTTGGCTTCTTCCTCGCAACTAGGTTATCGGGTGCGACAACTCGTTTGACGTCTTTCTTGAAGCTTTTCTGTCACAACCCCAAACCTAGAATTGTTTGTCTTTGCATCTCATGCATGCATTCCTATTTTTTTCTTTTGGAAATGAAATGAGAAGTGAGCAAGTCTCATCATTTAAATTTTTGTCAAAAAAGCAACATAAATATTGCTTCAAATTGATTCAAGAAAATGTCCCTGATTTTCTAATAAAATATTGAGCAGAGTAAAAATTCAAATAAGTATTTTTGAAAACAAATAAACATTTTATCTTGGCTTGTTGAATCAATCAAACAATTATTTTAATTAGAATTATATTTTCTAAATATAATATTTAGTTTCATATACTCTGAAAATATTTATGTGGCATTGGACAATTATGTTATGTCACATAAATATGTCATTAGGATTTTATAAAATGTTTGATTTTATTTTCAATTCAAACACAAATGTCAAAAACAAATAAAAGTAGAAAAAGAATAGAAGAAAAAAAGGAAACGCTTACCTGTCGCCCCTGCAGGCCCAGCCCACCAGGGCCTCCCCCTGCTCGTCGTCCTCCCCGAGTAGTTGCGTGGCAGCAGCGCGTGCGCCGGCTCCACCTCCTGCTTGCCACCTCCTGCTCGCCCCCGTCCTTATCTCCTTGCCCGTGGATGCCCCAGACCCCCTCGAGCTCATCCTCCTCTTCTCTCTCTAGTTCCCTCTTCTCTTTCTCTGCTTTCCCTCGTTGCCGCCATTGCCGAGATCTTCAAGCTCGCCTCCAACTCGTCTCCGGCCACCCCTCGCCTCCTCGGCCGGCTCATTAGCTCCGCCTCGACAAGAAGATCCTCATCGTCAACCACCCCGAGCACCCGAGCCACCATAGCGTCGCCATCGCCGTCTTCTTCCTCCTCCGGTCGCCGGAGCTCCCCACCTCGATTCGCCGGCCAGCGACTCTCTCCGACCTCCCCGTCACCGCAATTGGGTTCTCCGTGAGCTCCTCCTCGCTTCCCCGTGTTTTCCAACTTTGTCCCTGCCCCTAGCGCCAACCCCCACCATGGCCGACTCTAGCCACTGCCCGAGGTCCTCGCCGGCCTCCCTCCGGCCACCTCCTGGCCCGTGGCTTTGTCGGAACGGATGCAACGCACATCCAGCTTCCTGTAGAACCCAACCGCGCTCGATTTGGACCTTTGTAGCGCAATTCCAGCCAACTCCGGCGAGCCCTCCGCCGCGGGCTTGGTCACCGGCGACCACCCTCCGATTGGCGTCGACATGGCCGACCATTAGGGCGTAATTAACCTCCCCTCAGTCACTGCCAGAGGGCCCCACGCCTGGTCAAACCCCAATTAGGGGCTGGTCAGCGCGGGTTTAGCCTCTGGGTCACTGACCAATGGGCCCCACTGGTCAGGTTTGACCTGGACCGGCTGGTTGACCTGCTGACGCAGGGATGACATCAGCCTGACGCAGTAATGGCTTTTTCTGATTTTAATTAATTCCAGAATAATAGAAAAACTTTTCAAAATCATAGCAATTAAAATATAACTCGGATGAAAATAATTTATATATGAAAAAGTATGAGAAAAATCCAAGGAATCTGATTATGGCCTTTTCATGCATGTTTGAAAAAGTTAACATCACCAAATAGGCAAAATGGTGAATAGGATAAATTTCATAATTAGTTTGGAGATGGGATTTGATTTTTATTTGAATTCCACTTCAATTGATATGACCAAACAATGGTCAATGCAAATCACTACCCAAAAATACTAACTCCGTACATGTTGAAACAATTTGTTATGGGCATCAGGTCGAATCAATTATATGGGTACTTGGAAAGATACCCGGCTTGAAGTGATGTTTGAATCCTAATTCAAACCAACTTCAACTTAAGAAATGATAGCCACATTAGCCGTGCCACCTTTCATTTCATGTCTTGAGCATGCATCATAGTGTTGCATTTCCGTGAAGTAATTGTTGTTCTTTCTTGTTTGTCGGTGTTGTTCCCCCTCGGTAAACGATGTCTCTGACGATGTGATCGTTGACATTGATGAAGACCCATTGCTATCTTCAGACGTGGCAGGCAAGCAAACCCCCTTGAGCATATTGAAATAAACCCACTCTCTCGCTCCTGCTCTCTTTTACTGCATTAGGACAAACACGATTCAACTATACATGTTATCGGTAGTTGAACCCATTCCTTTGCATGACCTGATTTTGTCACAGTAAATAGTTGAAACCACCTAGCATGAGTAGCAACTGCTTGAGCCTTGTTGTGCTTACTCATCCATGCTTGTTTACAATGCCTGCTATGCTTAGAGTTGTGTCGGGTCTGATCCATCTGGATGATGAATTACAATGGTTGTGTTCATGTCCTACAATGTGAGAGTCAAAGTGTGAATCCGATTTGGTAAAGGTAGTGATGAGAGGCCATGTAGGAGTACATGGTGGGTTGTCTCATTGGGACCGTCCTTAAGAACTGAGTTCTGTGTGTGTTATCCAAGACAAGATACAACCACACATTGGGATACTTAATTGACCCTCTCGTCTTATTAATCGCCTAGATCTCTATCCAGGAGTTGCAATTAGTTTCTGGTGTTTGTAGGAAAAGTGTTGGCAGCCGTGTTTAGCTCTGCCCAACGGGGTAGGCTTCACTACGGTAGATACACAGTGGCACGGTGTACCAAGTGGCACCCGGATGGTGGGTTGGGGAACCCTGCGCGCATCGTTTTGGGCCGTAGAGGAAACCTCGGCCGGACTTCCTTGCGGGTTCAGTCTCAAATAGGCGATAAACCTGGACTAGGGTCTTGTGTGGTTAACGGTCGTGGCCGACACCCACGCTAGTGCTTCCGCTTGAAGGTTGCCGAGATGCATGACGTGCATATGGTGCTAAGTGGTGGGAGCATGTGTGAAGAAGTAAACCCCTGCAGGGTGCTTCAATCTGTTCGAATAGCCGCGTCCTCGGTTATGGACTACTTGGAAACAATACGTGGTACATAGACAATGTAAATGGATACTCTAAAAAATGCAAGATAAGTGTGAGTGCTATGGAAGGCCTTCTCGTAGGGAGTCGAGAGTGGATCCATAGTGGTGTATTGAATTGGTGAATATGTGGACTCGTGTGCGTTATCCCACCTTAAAGAAAGAACTTGTAGTCATAGTACAGGTTAGCCAAGAGTCAAAGCTAGCTTGCTGCAATCAAACCCCACAATCCTTTCATTGAAACATGATGCATATGTAGATAGTTCTGATGTAAGACTTGCTGAGTACCTTTGTACTCATGGTTGCTTTATTTATGTTTTTGCAAAGAAGACTTAGACTCATTAAAAGGTTCTACGCGATGTGTTCGATGTTGACCAGAATAGCTTGGGAATCCCAGACAGAGGTTTGGCTCCTTTGGTAGGGTCGTAGTAGCTTTTCAGGCTCTTCCAGCCACATTTATTAGATGTCTGTACCCAGACATGATTTGCTTCCGCTTGTTGTTTGTATGACTTGAGTGTCAGGTCACGAGACCCCTGTTTGTAATATCATACTATGTTGACTCTTATGAGTCTTTAATAAATGCTTGAGTCATAGAGTTATGTTGTGATGCCATGTTGTATCTACACATATCGTGCATAATGTGTGTATGTTTGAAATGCATTATATGTGTGGGATTCGACACCTAGTTGTTTGCCTTTAGTAGTACTCTTTACGGGGAAATGCCTCTTTGTGATTCCATCGAGCCTTGGTAGTTTGCTACTGCTCGGAACACATTGATTGACCGGCATGTATCCTTCTGTGCTGCTGTGTCTGTCCCCTCGGGGAAATTTCACGCGGTGTAATGGAGTCCTTGTAGCTTGCTATGACTCGTCTACACACGCTGATGACCGACACCTGCTTTGCTGGGTTATGTATGCCCGTCCCTGTACGGTTGTACCGCTGGGGTTTATAACTAGTCATGTCGACCCGGGTTCTTTGTCGTTTAAACGCTAGCAACATATTCATATACGTGAGCCAAAAGACGCAAACGGTCCCGGCCAAGGTAAGGTGGCAGCCGTGGAGTTTACCGCGCGTGAGGCCGCAAAGTGATGTGATGTGTTACAGGCTAGGCTCTTATGACTCAGGATCGGGGTCCCGACAGCTTTTGTATCAGAGCTTGACTGCCTGTAGGATAACCGAGCCAAACTGGTCGATGTTGTGTCTAGCAACTCTTTAGCTATATAAGGGAATTGTTTGTGGAAGGGAACGTAAGGCTCTTTTTACTCCTTTCCTTGTGTCATTCTTATTCTGAGTCACCCTCTTCTTTATTCTACGGGGTTTAAGAATTAGGCTTTCTCATCTATTCATTAGGATGATGAATTACTATGTTGGAGACTTATAGAGAAGTTGTTGTCTTCCTAGATCAGTGTCTCCATAAGAATTCAATTGTTATGTTGTTAGTTTTCTTGCAGGTTGCCTCATAATTCATGCCCGTACAGCCGTTATGCTATCCGAGTTTTCCAAAGTGTCCAAATAGTTTGATGCGATTGCAAATTCCTTCCTTTTTCCCAATGTCTTTTGGCCGGACAAAGCACACTGACAATTGTGTTGAGGTACTTTATTACCTCGATGTTTTGAAGAAGTATTAGGAAAACATGTTACTCCGAAAACTACCCAATAGTCTAGATCTATGGTATGTCTTCCAGTGTGATAGTTCTGGCCATCATTTTCGGAAACATCTCTTGATGTTATTTAGCTTTTAGGTATTCTATTTCTGGGTTCCTGAATCCAATGATCATTCTGCTCATCTCTGTTGATAGTGTTGCTAGTTCCTCTAGGATGATTAGTAACCTTGTTGTAGTCCTCAAGGTGCATGGTATATCATTCTTCCAATACCATGGACCATCTCTGTCGAAAGTCCTTCGTGAACTAAAGATCATAATAAGAGTGCTCGTGATGAGTTCTCCACTTCATATTCTGATTCTGTCAACTCCGCTCTTCTACATGGATTATCTGGAAGAATTATGTTGAACTCGTTCGACATTCTAACCCATGCATCCATAACCCAAGAAAATCATGTGCTCTTGAGTTGGCCCTATCTAGTTGTATTTTGACCTTCATCATTGAAAAGATAGTCAAGATTAGTTGTGCATTCATGTCATCGATGTCTTCTGTTTTGTGGTCTGTCAAGTTGTTCTATTCTCGAAAGTCTAGGAGAAGCAAACTCCAGTACCACATCGATTTCTTGGATTGGGTCAAAGTAGTTGTATTCCGCAGATCGAAATGCTAAACCAGCTTTTGTTCTGTTCTATCTTGCAGTATTACCCTCTTTTTGTCAAGAGTGTTATGAGAATTGCACCATCTCTTATGAGCTCTTGATGTAGCGATACTTTTCGCTATCATTGTTCATTCCTCGGTTTTCGTGTTGGTTGTAACCGGAATATCGACAAGTGAACCATGATGTGTGAAATGAATACTCCTAGCAATGTTATTGCTTGGTAGTTAATGGACAATAAATTCACTCTTATGGTGATGATGATTGAATCGTCATCCTAAGATTGACCGTGCTACCTAGTCCATGTTTCATGGTGCACTTTTCGATCAATGAGTTAGGATTTTGTCAATCCCTCGCTCTATTGATCACATCATCATGCCCTGAAAAGCGAGATTGTTCCCGAGCTTAATCAAATATTGGTGGTTCGTGATTTTCCGATATCTTCTCGGAAGTATTACCAGGTTGTTTCTTGACTGTTATGATAGAGCTCGTGATCAAGTTGGTTTCTTTATAAGCCATCTTCTCCAAGAATCCGTGTTGGATACCCCGAGCTAGTTGGTTAAGCTAAACAACAACTTGGAGAGTTGGAAGATAAAAGCTTCGACTAAACTTAGCTCATTTAAAAAGGATATTTTTCCTGTTGTGTGAGTCTGAAGAAAGATGATATTTTCATCGGTTGATTCGTCTGATCAATTGTTGCATATATTATCTTGTTCAATTTTGATTTGAGCATCGGCTATTGTCAAATCAAACTCAGAACCAAAGATTTTCGTAGTGGTGTCTTACTCAGAGTTTTCCTTGAGCCTACACCATTATATTCTTTGATCTGACCAATGCTATTATCTTGCTCACATAGTTGTGGAAATACATTTATATGGGTATCTTGATGAATTGTTGTTGAGCCCATCGACAACATTCTCATTTGCTCCATGATCTATGTTGGACATTAAGCTAGTGCTGGAAACTTTGAAGACATTGTCTTCATGTCTATTCATGAGGTATATGATAGGTGTAAGAAGTGACTTCCTCTAATTCATGTGCATCTGATGCAAGTTGCCACCATGAATTCGAGAAAAGTTAATTTGTTTCTTCGGAATCATCCCAAGTCAGTCATGCAAGTGCGAAGTATTCTATGGTTTGATAGACTGATCATCTTCACTCCATATGTATCTCCTAGCACACCAAGCCACTGATTGATTTATTCAAGGAAAAGAAGTTAGGTGTCATTCCCGAAGAGCCCAGACGGAGTTGCACATGGCTTCGATATCCGCAATGATGGTTCCCAAATCAGAACTCAGTAGTGTTTTGTTGTAAGACTTTTAATGTGTTCATAGTTGTCTTGGGCAGTGTGTTCACATGGGTCTTGCGATCCAGCTCATGTTTTGGAGTTGTCTTCCGTAGTTCATTTCCTGAGAATCATGCAACGTTATCTCGTCGATTTGTGTTGCAAACTTTCTTTTTGGACATGCTGAGTCTGAAGCATCGTGGCACCAACCAGAGCTGAATTTCAGGCAGTTATAATGGTTGGAACTTCCCCAAGAATTATAATATTCGTCTGTATGTAAACCGGTAAAGTGGTGAAATGGCTAACACACCTAGCCGAAAGACTTGATATTATAATATCTTGCATCAGCAATCTTAGCCATCTTCCGTGTGGTTTTTGTATGACCTATTTTATAAGTTGTTCCTCATGGATCCCCTTTGAGCCCGAAGTCCGATCTATATTTGATGTGCTAGATATAAAGGATGACTTATAATTGGGTTGTGCTAGTACATCAAGGAAACATTAGAAGCGGAGTGCTAAATGTCTCTCGGTCGATCAACCAGATTTCGTTTCCTTGGCACAGCTAAGGTGAAATCTGAGGAAGTGTTGTCTTCCTTTGCATCTGCATCCTCCATCACTGTTCATCATGGTAGTATGTTGTGTCACCAGGATCCTTGGCACGGATGTTGGTAAACCTTGATGAATATGGAAATGCTCAAGTTCTTGAGAGCACGCTCAGACACTGGGTTATATCCTCGGTAATATTTGAAATGTGCCTTCCGTTCCCCGAGTTGTTCTATAACTCTAGTTTCTTTCCAACTGAGTATGCCATTCTTCCAAATTCCTCCAACAATTAATTGTGAATTGCCTTACCCTAGTATGAAGAGTTTCAATGATCTTAGGATCAAAAGTAATTCTTTTTGCCACTTAAAGGAATATCTCTATGAGTCATCTTCTAAGGTGCCCCATATGATATGAATGTCAATTTAATCCTCGCTACTTTGAAACCTCGTCACCATCTGATTTAAGCATGGATTTGTTGCCTACCAATTGAACCTTTTTCTTATGCCTCACTTCCTCGTTTCTGTCATGAGTGTTGTGTTTCAGCTCAAGGGACGTATTTATGTCTCATTCTATGAGTTGATCTTGAGTTGCTCGATCTTCGAGGAGATCGAATCTTATGTCGTCTCTCTGTTCTTTTGTCGTCAAGCTAGATGAAGACCTCAAGGACAAAGATGTCAAGATCAACATCGTACGATGAATCAACATCCTCGAGAGAAGCAAATGGATCGTGAAGATTGTGATAGTTTAGTGTCCCCTCTTCCTCCTCCCGATTACGCCTGAATCTCCGGACGAGATTCTTGTTTAGTGGGGGTGAGTTGTCACAGCCCCAGACCTAGAATTGTTTGTCTTTGCATCTCATGCATGCATTCCTATTTTTTTTTATTTTGGAAATGAAATGAGAAGTGATCAAGCCTCATCATTTAAATTTTTGTCAAACAAGCAACATAAATATTGCTTCAAATTGTTTCAAGAAAATGTCCCTGATTTTCTAATAAAATATTGAGCTGAGTAAAAATTCAAATAAGTATTTTTGAAAACAAAGAAACATTTTATCTTGGCTTGTTGAATCAATCAAACAATTATTTTAATTAGAATTATATTTTCTAAATATAATATTTAGTTTCATATACTCTGAAAATATTTATGTGGCATTAGACAATTATGTTATGTCACATAAATTTGTCATTAGGATTTTATAAAATGTTTGATTTTATTTTCAATTCAAACACAAATGTCAAAAAACAAATAAAAGCAGAAAAAGAATAGAAGAAAAAAAAGGAAACGCTTATGTGTCGCCCCTGTAGGCCTAGCCCACCAGGGCCTCCCCCTGCTCGTCGTCTTCCCCGAGCAGCTGCGTGGTAGCAGCGCGTGCGCCGGCTCAACCTCCAGCTCGCCCCCGTCCTCATCTCCTCGCCCGTGGATGCCCCAGACCCCCTCGAGCTCATCCTCCTCTTCTCTCTCCAGTTCCCTCTTCTCTTTCTTTGCTTTCCCTCCTTGCCGCCAGTGCCGAGATCTTCAAGCTCGCCTCCAGCTCGTCTCCGGCCACCCCTCGCCTACTCGGCCGGCTCATTAGCTCCGCCTCGACAAGAAGATCCTCATCGTCAGCCACCCCGAGCACCCGAGCCACCATAGTGTCGTCATCGCCGTCTTTTTCCTCCTCCGGTCGCCGGAGCTCCCCACCTCGATTCGCCGGCCAGCGACTCTCTCCGACCTCCCCGTCACCGCAATTGGGTTCTCCGTGAGATCCTACTCCCTTCCCCATGTTTTCCCCCTTTGTCCTTGCCCCTAGCGCCAACTCCCACCATGGCCGACTCCGGCCACTGCCCGAGGTAGTCGTCGGCCTCCCTCCGGGCACCTCCTGGCCCGTGGCTTGGTCGGAATGGATGCAGCGCACATCCAGCTTCCTGTAGAACCCAACCGCGCTCGACTTGGACCTCTGTAGCGCAATTCCGGCCAACTCCGGCAAGCCCTCCGCCGCGGGCTTGGTCGCCGGCGACCACCCTCCGGTGGGAGTCGACGTGGCCGACCATTAGGGCGTAATTAACCTCCCCTCAGTCACTGCCAGAGGGCCCCACGCCTGGTCAAACCCTAATTAGGGGCTGGTCAGCGCGAGTTTAGCCTTTGGGTCACTGACCAGTGGGCCCCACTGGTCAGGTTTGACCTGGACCGGCTGGTTGACCTGTTGACGTAGGGATGACATCAGCCTGACGCAGTAATGGCTTTTTCTGATTTTATTTAATTCCATAATAATAGCAAAACTTGTAAAAATAATAGAAATTAAAATATAACTCGGATGAAAATAATTTATATATGAAAAAGTATCAGAAAAATCCATGGAATCTGATTATGGCATTTTCATGGTTGTTTGAAAAAGTTAACATCACCAAATAGGAAAAATGGTGAATAAGATAAATTTCATAATTAGTTTGGAGATGGAATTTGATATTTATTTGAATTCCACTTCAATTGTTATGACCAAACATTGGTCAACGCAAATCAGTACCCCAAAATACTAACTCCGTACATGTTGGAACAATTTGTTATGAGCATCAGGTCGAATCTATTATATGCGTACTTGGAAAGATAACTGGCTTGAAGTGATGTTTGAATCCTAATTCAAACCAACTTCAACTTAAGAAATGATAGCCACATTAGCCGTGCCACCTTTCATTTCATGTCTTGAGCATGCATCATAGTGTTGCATTTCCGTGAAGTAATTGTTGTTCTTTCTTGTTTGTCGGTGTTGTTCCCCCTCGGTAAACGATGTCACCGACGATGTGATCGTTGACATTGATGAAGACCCACTGCTATCTTCAGACGTGTCAGGCAAGCAAACCCCCCTTGAGCATATTGAAATAAACCCACTCTCTCTCTCTCCTGCTCTCTTTTACTGCATTAGGACAAACACGATTCAACTGTACATGTTATCGGTAGTTGAACCCATTCCTTTCGATGACCTGATTTTGTCACAGTAAATAGTTGAAACCACCTAGCATGAGTAGCAACTGCTTGAGCCTTGTTGTGCTTAGTCATCCATGCTTGTTTACAATGCCTGCTATGCTTAGAGTCGTGTCGGGTCTGATCCATCTGGATGATGAATTAGAATGGTTGTGTTCATGTCCTACAGTGTCAGAGTAAAAGTGTGAATCCGATTTGGTAAAGGTAGCGATGAGAGGCCATGTAGGAGTCCATGGTGGGTTGTCTCATTGGGACCGTCCTTAAGAACTGAGTTTTGTGTGTGTTATCCAAGACAATATACTACCACACATTGGGATACTTAATTGACCCTCTCGTCTTATTAATCGCCTAGATCTCTGTCCAGGAGTTGCAATTAGTTTCCGGTGTTTGTAGGAAAAGTGTTGGCGGCCGTGTTTAGCTCTGCCCGACGGGGTAGGCTTCACTACGGTAGATACACAGTGGCACGGTGTACCAAGTGGCACCCGGATGGTGGGCTTGGGAACCCTGCGCGCATCGTTTGGGGCCATAGAGGAAACCTCGGTCGGACTTCCTTGCGGGTTCTGTCTCAAATAGGCGATAAACCTGGACTAGGGTCTTTTGTGGTTAACGGTTGTGGCCGACACCCACGCCAGTGCTTCCGCTTGAAGGTTGCCGAGATGCATGATGTGCATATGGTGCTAAGTGGTGGGAGCATGTGTGAAGAAGTATACCCCTGCAGGGTGCTTCAATCTGTTCGAAGAGCCGCGTCCTCGGTTATGGACTACTTGGAAACATTACGTGGTACATAGACAATGTAAATGGATACTCTAAAACATGCAAGATAAGTGTGAGTGCTATGGAAGGCCTTCTCATAGGGAGTCGAGAGTGGATCCATAGTGGCGTATTGAATTGGTGAATATGTGGACTCGTGTGAGTTATCCCACCTCAAAGAAAGAACTTGTAGTCGTAGTACAAGTTAGCCAAGAGTCAAAGCTGGCTTGCTGCAATCAAACCCCACAATCCTTTCATTGAAACATGATGCATATGTAGATAGTTCTGATGTAAGACTTGCTGAGTACCTTTGTACTCACGGTTGCTTTATTTATGTTTTTGCAAAGAATACTTGGACTCATTAAAAGGTTCTACGCGATGTGTTCGATGTTGACCGGAATAGCTTGGGAATCCCAGACAGAGGCCTGGCTCCTTTGGTAGGGCCGTAGTAGCTTTTCAGGCTCTTCCAGCCACATTTATTAGATGTCTGTACCCAGACATGATTTGCTTCCGTTTGTTGTTTGTATGACTTGAGTGTCGGGTCACGAGACCCCTATTTGTAATATCATACTATGTTGACTCTTATGAGTCTTTAATAAATGCTTGAGTCATAGAGTTATGTTGTGATGCCATGTTGTATCTACACATATCGTGCATAATGTGTGTATGTTTGAAATGCATTATATGTGTGGGATTCGACACCTAGTTGTTTGCCTTTAGTAGTACTCTTTACGGGGAAATGCCTCTTTGTGATTCCATCGAGCCTTGGTAGTTTGCTACTGCTCGGAACACATTGATTGACCGGCATGTATCCTTCTTTGCTGCTGTGTCTGTCCCCTCGGGGAAATGTCACGCGGTGTAATGGAGTCCTTGTAGCTTGCTACGACTCGTCTACACACGCTGATGACCGACACCTGCTTTACTGCGTTATGTATGCCCGTCCCTGTACGGTTGTACCGCTGGGGTTTATAACTAGTCATGTCGACCCGGGTTCTTTGTCGTTTGAATGCTAGCAACATATTCATATACGTGAGCCAAAAGACGCAAACGGTCCCGGCCAAGGTAAGGTGGCAGCCGTGGAGTTTACCGTGCGTGGGGCCGCAAAGTGATGTGACGTGTTACAGGCTAGGTTCTTATGACTCAGGATCGGGGTCCCGGCATTTTCTTACCCTTTCCCTTCTTGAAACTAGTGGTCTTATTGAAAATCAACACTTGATGCTCTTTCTTGATTTATACCTCCGCAGATTTCAGCATTGAATACAACTCGGGAGTAGTCTTTTCCATCCTTTGCATGTTGCAACTCATCACAAAGCCTTTATAGCTAGGTGGAAGCGACTGGAGGATTATGTCAATGACTGCATCATCCGAAAGTTCAACTCCCAACTGAGACAAGCGTTTGTGCAACTGAGACATTCTGAGTATGTGCTCACTGACAGAACTATTCTCCTCCATCTTACAGCTAAAGAACTTGTGAGAGGCTTCATATCTCTTGACCCGGGCATGAGCTTGAAAAACAAGTTGCAGCTCCTTGAACATCCTATATGCTTTGTGTTGCTCAAAGCACCTTTGGAGCCCCGGTTCTAAACTTTAAAGCATGTCACACTGAACGAGAGAGTAGTCATCACTCCGCAACTGCCAAGCGTTCCTAGCGTCATGTTCTGCCGCGGGAACGGGAGGATCACCTAGCGGTGCATTAAGGACATATGCCTTCTTGAAAGCCATGAGGATGAGCTTTAAGTTACGAGCCCAATCCGCATAGTTTCTCCCATCGTCTTTCAGCTTGATTTTCTCTAGGAACACGTTGAAGTTGAATGGGACATTTGCGTTGGCCATTGGATCTACAATATTTGTAAAGAAAAATTTAGACTAAGTTCATGATAATTAAGTTCATCTACTCAAATTACTAATGAACTCCCACTTAGATCAGCATCCCTCTTGTCATCCAAGTGTTACATGATCCACGTCGACTAGCCCGTGTCCGATCATCACGTGAGACGAACTAGTCATAAATGGTGAGCATCTCCATACTAATGGTATCAACCATATGACTCAAGTTCGACCTTTCGGTCCCCCGTATTCGAGGCCATGTCTGTACATGCCAGGCTCGTCGAGTAAACCTAAGTGTTTTGTGTGTGTACACTGGCTTACACCCGTTGTATGTGAACGTCAGAATCTATCACACCCGGTCATCACGTGGTGCTTCAAGACAATGAACCTTCGCAACGCTGCACACTTAGGGGAATACTTATCTAGAAATTTTAATGAGGGATCATCTTATCTTTTCTACCATCGTTCTAAGCAATAAGATGGAAAACATGATAAACATCACATGCAATCATTTAGTGACATGATTTGGCCAATATCATCTTGCTCCTTTGATCTCCATCTCGGGGCACCATGATCATCATTGTCACCGGCATGACACCATGATCTCCATCATTGTGTCTCCGTGAAGTCGTCACGCCAACTATTACTTCTACTACTATAGCTAACCGTTAGCGATAAAGTAAATTAATCAACATGGCGTTGCATCTCATACAATAAATTAAGACAACTCCTATGGCTCCTGCCGGTTATCATACTCATCGACATGCAAGTCGTGAATCCTATTACAAGAACATGATCAATCTCATACATCACATATGTAACATCATATCCTTTTGTCAATATCACATCACATAGCATACCTGCAAAAACAAGTTAGACGTCCTCTCATTGTTGTTGCAAGTTTTACATGGCTGGTTAGGGTTTCTAGCAATAATGATTCTTGCCTATGTGACAGCCACAACATTGATATGCCAATGCTATTTACCCGTCATAAGGACCCTCTTCATCGAATCCGATCCAATTAAAGTGGGAGAGACAGACACCTGCTAGCTACCTTATGCAACTAGTGCATGTCGGTCGGTGGAACCAGTCTCACGTAAGAGTACGTGTAAAGTCGGTCCAAGCCGCTTCATCCCACAATGCCGCCGAATCAAGATAAGACTAGTAACGACAAGAAATTGAAAAAATCAGCACCCACAACTTTTGTGTTCTACTCGTGCATAGAATCTATGTATAGAACCTTGGTTCGGATGCCACTGTTGGGGATCGTAGTAATTTCAAAATTTTCCTATGCCATACAAGGATCTATCTATGGAAAAACCAGCATCGAGAGAGGTTGTAGAGCATCTTCATACCTTTGAAGATCACTAAGAGGAAGGGTTGCTAGAACACGGTTGATGGAGTCGTACTCGCAACGATTCAGGTCGCGATGGATTCCGATCTATGCGTCAAACATCGGCGCCTCCGCGTTCAACACACGTGCAGCCCAGTGACGTCTCCAACTCCTTGATCCAGCAAGGATGGAGGAGAGGTTGATATAGAGCTCCGACAGCATGACGATGTGGTGACGATGGAGCTACGTGGTACTCCAACAGGGATTCTCCAAGCACTACGGAGGACGAGGAGGAGGAGGTGTAGGGCTGCGCCGAGAGTGAGGCAATTGTTGTCTCAAATCAGCCCCAAAGCCTCCACTATTTATAGGAGGAGAGGGAGGAGGTGCCCACCCTTTAAAGTTTCCCACCCTAAAGGGTGCGGCAGCCCTAGAGGCCAAGGAGGGCGACGGCCAAGGGTGGAGGGGCCTAGGGTGGGCCTTTGAGGCCCAAGGTGGCCTCCCATAGGGTTTCCCCTCCCTCCACCACTTGCGCGCCTTGGGCTGGTTGTGGAGGCGCACCAGCCCACATATGGGCTGGTTCCCACCCACTCTTAATCCATGTAGCAACTTGGGGCTGGTGGCCCTTGCCGGTGGACCCCCGGAACCCTGCCAGTGGTCCTGATACATTATCGGTGTCGCCCGAAACAATTCCGATGACCAAATCCTTACTTCCTATATATAATTCTTTACCTCCAGACCATTCTAGAACTCCTCGTGACGTCCGGGATCTCATCCGGGACTCCAAACAACCTTCGATAACCACGTAAACTATTTCCCTATAGCCGTAGCGTCATCGAACCTTAAGTGTTTAGACCCTACGGGTTCGGGAGACATGCAGACATGACCGAGACACCTCTCCAATCAAAAACCAACAACGGGGTCTGGATATCCATGCGGTTTCCACATGCTCCTCGATGATCTCATCGAATGAACCACGATGTCGGGATTCAATCAATCCCATATGCATTCCTTTTGTCTATCGATATGATACTTGCCCGAGATTCGATCGTCGGTATCCCTATACCTTGTTCAATCTCGTTACTCGCAAGTCTCTTTACTACTTCTGTAACACATCATCCCATGGCTAATTCCTTAGTCACACTGAGCTCAATATGATGATGGATTCACGAGTGGGCCCAGAGATACCTCTCTGTCACATGGTGTGACAAATCACATTCTTGATTTGTACAACCCAAGAAATACTTTCAGAGATACCTGTAGTGCACCTTTACAATCACCCAGTTACGTTGTGACGTTTGATACACCCAAAGCACTCCTACGGTATGCGGGAGTTGCACAATCTCATGGTCTAAGGAAATGGTACTTGACTTTAGAAAAGCTTTAGCAGATGAACAACACGATCTAGTGCTATGCTTAGGATTGGGTCTTGTCCATCACATCATTCCCAATGATGTGATCCCGTTATCAATGACATCCAATGTCCATGATCAAGAAACCATGATCATCTATTGACCAACGAGCTAGCCAACTAGACGCTTACTAGGGACACATTGTGATCTATATATTCACACATGTATTACGGTTTCTGGTTAATACAATTATAGCATGAATAATAGACAATTATCACGAATTGGAAATATAATAATAACAACTTTATTATTGCCTCTAGGGCATATTTCCAACACTTGATCACCTCCATACATGAGAAACATTTCCTTAGTCCTTTTCACGTACTTTAGAATATTCTTGACCGCTGTCCAGTGTTCCATTCTTGGATAACTTTGAAACCTTCCCACCATACTTATGGAAAGGCTGACATCTGGTCTCATGCACAACATTGCACACACAATAAGCGTATGGCTGAAGCATAGGGGACGACACTCATCTTTTCTCTATCTTCTGCAGTCACTGGGCATTGAGTCTTACTCAACTTCACAGCTTGCAATACATGAAAGAACCCTTTCTTGGAGTATTCCATTTTGAACTTCTTCAAAACTTGGTCAATGTATGTGCTTTGTGAAAGTCTTATTAAGCATCTTGATCTATCTATATAGATCTTGATGCCTAATATGTAATCAGCTTCTCCTAGGTCCTTCATTCAAAAACTCTTATTCAAATAATCCTTTATGCTTCCCAAAAATTCTATATTTTTTCCAATCAGCAATATGTCATCCACATATAATATTAGAAATGCTATAAAGCTCCCACTCACTTTCTTATAAATACAAGCTTCTCCATAGACTTGTATAAACCCAAACGCCTTGATCACTTCATCAAAATGTTGATTCCAACTCACAGATGCTTGCACCAGTCCATAAATGGATCGCTAGAGCTTCCACACTTTATTATCATTTTATTCCTTGACAAAACCTTCCAACTGCATCATATACAACTCTTCCTTAAGGAAACCGTTAAGGAATATTGTTTTGACATCCATGTGCCAAATTTCATAATCGAAAAATGCAGCTATTGCTAACATGATTCTGACGGACTTAAGCATCACTACGGGTGAGAAAGTCTCATCGTAGTCAACTCCTTGAACTTGTGAAAAACCTTTTGCCACAAGTTGAGCTTTATAGACGGTGGCATTGCCGTCCGTGTCTATCTTCTTCTTAAAGATCCATTTATTTAGAATGGCCTTTCGCCCTTCAGGTAATACTTCCAAAGTCCACACTTTGTTGTCATACATGGATCCTATATCCGATTCCATCCGATTCCATGGCCTCTGACCATTTGTTGTTATACAGGCCCACCATCGCTTCTCCGTAGTTCATAGGTTCATCGTTGTCCAACAACATCATTGATATAAAAGGTTACCATACTTATCAGGAGTAGTACGTGCCCTTGTCGACCTACGAGGTTCAATAGGTACTTGATTAGAAGCTTCATGATCATCATCATTAGCTTCCTCTTCAGTTGATGTAGGCTACATAGAAACAACTTTTTGTGCGGCGCTACCCTCTGGTTGAAGTAAAGGTTCAATAACCTCATCAAGTTCTATCTTTGTCCCACTCAATTCTTTCAAGAGAAAGTCTTTCTCAAGAAATGTTCCGTTTTTAGCGAAAAACATTTTGCCTTCGAATCTGAGACCTGTTCAAGTCCTCGTCCAGTTAACCAGTTAACTTGCCAATTAGTCCCTACTTGTAGGGTCACCGAGTAGCCGATTAACTGACAAATCGCCCGATTAATGGATTAAATGGCCGATTAACTTGCCGATTAGCCCATTAATCCCCTACTCACCAGCCAACCGAGCAGTTACCAGTTAAAGATTTCCTCAATAATGGATCTGAGATAGAAGGCATACCAAACTGTATCTTTTGGGTGTCCTATGAAGACACATTTCTCCGCATTGAGTTCCAGCTTTTCAGGCTGAAGCTTTTTGACATAAGCATCACATCCCCAAACTTTGAGAAACGACAACTTTGGTTTCTTACCACACCACAGTTCATATGGAGTCGTCTCAATGGATTTTGATGGTGCCCTATTTAAAGTGAATGCAGCTGTCCCTAATGCATAACCCCAAAATGATAACGGCAAATTGGCAAGAGACATTATAGAATGCGCCATATCTAATAAAGTGCGATTACTATGATCGGACACACCATTGTGTTGTGGCGTTCCACGCGGCGTCAACTATGAAACAATTCCACTTAAGTCATCGGTGAAGGTGAGAAAATAATGATATCCACCACGCGCCTGAATGCTCACCGGACCACACACATTAGTATGTATGATTTCCAACAAGTCACTTGCTCGCTCCATTGTTTCGGAGAACGGAGTTTTGGCCATATTGCCCATGAGGCATGGTTCACATGTGTCAAAGTGATTCAAAATCAAGTGACTCCAAAAGTCCATCGGCATGGAGTTTCTTCATGCGCTTTACACCAATATGACATAAGCGGCAGTGCCACAAGAAAGTGGTACTATCATTATCAACTCTACATCTTTTGGCATAAATATTATGGACATGTGTGTCATTACTATCAAGATTCAATAAGGACAAATGCCTCACATTGGGTGCATGACCATAAAATATATTACCCATATAAATAGAACAACCATTATTCTCCGTTTTAAATGAGGAACCGTCTTGCAATAAACAAGATCCAGATATAATGTTTATGCTTAACGCAGGCACTTTATAACAATTATTCAGGTTCATCACTAATGCGATGGTAATTGAAGTGAGAGAGTGCCGACGACGAGCGCATCAACCTTGGAACCGTTTCCCATGCGCATTGTCACTTCGTACTTTCCCAACCTCCATCTATTCCGTAATTCCTACTTTGAGTTGCAAATGTGAGCAACCAAACCGGTATCAAATACCCAGGCACTACAACGAGAGCTGGTGACGTACACATCAATAGCATCTATATCATATATACCTTGTTTGGCGTTGGCCACCTTCTTGTCGGCCAGATACTTGGGGCAGTTCCGCATCCAATGACCAGTCCCCTTGCCATGATAGCACTCAGTTTCTAGCTTGGGTCCAGCCTTGGTTTTCTTCATGGGAGGAGCAATATCTTTGCCACTCTTCTTGAAATCACATTTCTTGCCCTTGCCATTTTTCTTGAAACTGGTGGTTTTATTCACCATCAACACTTGATGTTCCTTCTGGATATCTGACTCAGCGACGTTCTACATCGCAAACAACTCGCACTGATTTCTTCATCCCTTGCATGTTGTAGTTTATCACAAAGCTTTTGTAGCTAGGTGGCAGTGATTGAGGAACTCCGTCAGTGATCGCCTCCTACCTCTTGAGCTTGCGTTGGTTTTTCCCTTGAAGAGGAAAGGGTGATGCAGCACAGTAGCAGTAAGTATTTCCCTCAGTTTCAGAACCAAGGTATCAATCCAGTAGGAGTATCAAGATGAGGCACCAATGTACGTGCGCAAAAACAAACAAACTTGCACCCAACGTGTGACAGCCCGAGACCGACGCCCCAGAAGATTCCCCCTTCTATTCCGTTTCCCTCGTGTGATTAGTTTTATTTGTTGCATCCTCATTTAGTTTGCATCGTCGCATCATGCATGGCATCTTGCATCGTCTGTTGCATGTGGTGTATTGCGTGTTGTTCTTCGAGTGATCACCGAGTCGTAGAGCGATAGTAGTTACCCCTATCTCTCCTCTTATTTCATTTTGCGCTTTTGCAAAAGTTCCGTTTTAACCCCTATTTTTAACAATAAAGGTTAGTCTTCTTTTAAAAAAATCCTTTTATTAAATGTGGAGGTAACCCCTTGGGTTTCCTTTATTTTTTTTCCTTTTGTTTTATTTCAAAACTAGAGTCTCATTTTAATTGTAAAAGGGGTTTTATTTTTTCTTTTGTAAAATGGTTTTATTTTATTCTTCAAAAGAAAGGTTTATTTTTATTCTTAAAAAAATGCCCAAGCTATTTCGTATAGTTGGGGTATGTTTTTAAGTAGTTAAAAAAAGATATTTTATTTATTTTATTTCTTTTATTTCTTTTTTAAAATCCTTTTCGTGTGAGTGGGTTTGCTGTTTTAAAAAATAGCAAAGAAGGGAGAGGAGGAGCTGCCCAGCCGGCCCAGGGCCCAGCAGGCTCCCCCAACCCTACCGTGCAGCTTCCCTCGATCCCTTCTCCTCCCGTTGCCCTCTCGATCCAGCTCCCCCTCGCCTTCGCTCGCGCAACTCCCAGCCCCGCCGCCAGCAGCAGCTCGACCTCCCTCGTCCCGAGTGGCAGCAGCTAGCCGCGCTGCCGACCTCACCTCCCCGCGTGTCGTCCCTTGCCCTGCACCCGGTCGCCGTTAGCCCCGTGCGCCAGCAGGAGCTCGCCGAGCTGCTCTCCCTGCCCCGCGCCCCGCGTCCTCGCTCCGCCGGACGCCATGCCGGCCGCCGCAGCGACCTCCCGTACTCGCCGCGCCGTCATGGGCTCGCCGAAGCCGTGCTTGCCTCCATGCCCACGTGCCCGACCTCGCCATGGCGCCAACTCGCCTCGCTTCCCCCTAGGCGCCGTGCGCGCCGCCCTAGCGCTCGCCCCCGACCTCCTCCTCGTTGCTCGCCACCGTCCAGTTACCGTACCGACCAGGTGGAGTTGCTGCTGCTGCGCTAGACATGCCGCGTGCTGCTGCTCTTGTTGCTTGCATGCCGTGCCGTTTTGCTGTTGCTGTCGAGCAGCTGTTGCTGTTGCATAGTGTTGTTGTTCTAGGTGCCGAGCCAGTTGTTGGTGTGTGCCGCTGCGTGCCTGTGTTGTAGCTGCTCCTGCTGCCTGTAGCTGTTGCTGGGATGCTGTGTTAGCTGCTGCTAGGCTGCTTGCCTTGCCTCCTTGCCGTTTTGCCTGTTGCTGCCGATGCCTGCAGCTGCTTGCTGCTAGATGTATGTGTTGTAGATGCTCCTGCTAGGAAGCCTGTTGCTTTCTAGTTGTCGTAGCGTGTTGTTGTTGCTATTCCGCTGATGCTGCTGACAATGGTTGCCATCGCCGAAGACCGCGTGCACCATCCCCTCCTCCGTGGATCCAACAAGATCGTCGTGTACAACTACGTCCTCGACGACTCCTGGAACGAGTTCGACTACCGTCGCCGAAGACCGTGAACCACGACGCCGAGCGAACGTCTACCGTCGACAAGACTGAGTACCTCGACTTCCACGACGACCACGACTTCCACGACGAAAGTTATTATCCTTCAACGACCCGATCCCCTCCGATTTGCACGCCTCAAAGGTATACCGATGGGACGTTGTCGTGAACCGAACGAATGTGATGTATGAGTTGTATGTATGTATGCACCGTATGTTGCCCGTTGCACGTGTACCTCTTTTGTTGTGCCTCGACACATGGGAACCCGATAACCAGGATCACCCCATTCTTTATTTAGCGTTCCCGCACACGCTCCCTATTCGTTGGCTCCGATATCTCGACGAGTTATCAGGGTAGGAACGTTGTCGTGGCTTCGTCTCCGTTTTGCCGCCATGGTTCCCTCTCGCTCGCCACGGTGACATATGCTTCTTTCCCTTCTTCTCGTGTTGTTATAACTTGCATGCATAACGCATTCATGGCATATATCGTGTGTTGCATGCCTCTTGTGTCGTAGCTCCGTTCCATGTTTCGCGTGTTAACCGACTAGTATGACAGGTAGAATCATCGCTTCACCCTTGCAATGTTAACAACAATTTAATATTGTCGTGTAAATAATCGAGAGTGAATTAAATAATTAATCGTGGAGTTTCAGTGATATGCAACCCGTTGCATATCAAGCTTCACTTAATATGTAGAGTTTGCGTGAGGTGAATTGCCATGCCATCCCTTGCACGTTGGCCTGATCATGCATCATAGTAGGTTGTGCATCATGTTGTGCATCGTGTGGTGAATATTTGTGTTGATGTTTGTTGCCGGTTGCTCCGTCTCGGTAGAGTTCCGCAAGCGTGTCAGAATGTGAGGACCCGCTCGACTACGTTGGTTCGCGTGCTTCACGGAGATGTTCTTCTTCCAAGCGGGATCTCAGGCAAGATGACCATTTCCCCAGATACCATTACTATCATTGCCATGCTAGTTTTACCGCTTCTATCGGTTATGTCTCGTTGCCTACCACATGTTTACATATCAGCCTCTCAACAATGCCATGATAACCTTCAACCAGTTCGACCTAGCAAACCACTGATTGGCTATGTTACCGCTTGCTTATCCATGTTGTTAGCGTTGCTAGTTGCAGGTGGAGATGCTTCCATGTGATAACATGGGTTCCTTGTCTTATCACCATATTTAATGCTATTTAATTTAATGCAC
This sequence comes from Hordeum vulgare subsp. vulgare, assembly GCF_904849725.1. NCBI lineage: Eukaryota > Viridiplantae > Streptophyta > Magnoliopsida > Poales > Poaceae > Hordeum > Hordeum vulgare. The sequence continues at coordinate 115,244,828 of NC_058518.1, read as the reverse complement.
CTATATACTTGGTAAAAGGTGGAAGGCTCGGCCTTTCTAGCCTGCTGTTTTGTTCTACCTTTGCCCCCTTAGTTTTCGGCTACCGGTGTTATGTTCCATAAATGAGCGCTCCTAACACGATCAGGGTTGTTATGGGGACCTCCTTCATAATTCATTTAGATTAAAGCTAGTCTCACAAGGCCCAACTTTGGTACTACATTTCCCTAACAACTGATGAACTACATAGGAAGTAATTAACCCGAGGATAATTTGATCAACCCCCGGGCCAGTGCTCCTCATGAGTGTTGGTCCCACCTGAGCGATGTATGGTGCCCCTCTGGTCACCCGGAGGTTTAGCGATCCCGATGTGTAGCTCATCCGTCGTGTCCTGAGACCGAGGTACGCGACTCCTATCGGGATCGTCGACACATCGGGCGGCCTTGCTGGATTAGTTTTACCTTTGACGAAATATCTTGTGCATCGGGATTCCGGTGATGCTTTGGGTAATCTCAGAGTTGAGGTTTTCCACTAGGGAATCCGACGAGATCGCGAGCTTCGTGATTGAGGATTTCTATGCGGCTTGTCGTAATTTGTGATGGACAAGTTGGAGCACCCCTGCAGGGTTAAATCTTTTCGGAAAGCCGTGCTCGCGGTTATGTGGCAACGTGGAAACTTTGTTTAACACTGGTTATAGATAACTTGAAGTTAACTTAACTATAACATGCCAACTGTGAGCGCAACCGTGACTGTCTCTTCGTGAGTTCCTTCTCCGATCGAGGACACGGTGGGGTTATGTCTAACGTAGGTAGGTGTTCACGATCATTCATTTGATCATCAGTAGTCACGTCCGCTTTGCATAGATCTTCCCCCTCTTATTTCTTGTACTCGTAAGTTTAGCCCCCAAATATATGTTTAGCCGCTGCTGCAACCTCACCACTTAACCTTACCTCACCTAATAAGCTTTGCTAGTCTTGATACCTTTGGAAATGAGATTGCTGAGTCCCCTGTGGCTCAAAGATTACTACAACACCAGTTGCAGGTACAGGTAAAGGTTACTCGACGCGAGCACGTTGATTGTTCATTTGGAGTTGCTTCTTCTTCTTCTTCTTCATCGATCTAGGATGGCTTCGAGGCCGGCAGCCTGGGATAGCAAGGATGGACGTCGTTCTTCTTTTGTCGTTTGTTTTCATCCGTAGTCGGACCCTGCTCTTACTCTTGATGATTATGCAATGTACTGATGTGACTCTGATGTATCTTGTGGCGAGTGTAAGCCAATTCTATATATATATATCTCCTCTTTTCAGTACATGTACTTGTAACGATATCCATTCTTGCGACACGATGAGATGGGCTTCTATCCCTGACGAGGCCTTCGTGCCAAACTGAGGATAGAGTCGCATCTTGGGCATGACACAACGCTATAAAGGGGTTGTCAATCCCTTCACGATTATTTGCAAGTTGAGATCTGAAGGTGGAAAGTGCAACAAAGTAAAAGTGTAGAACTGAAAATATGATGTGAAGTAGACCCGGGGGCCATACTGTTCACTAGAGGCGTCTCTCATGATAGCAAGTATTACGGTGGGTGAACGAATTACTGTCAAGCAATTGATAGAATCGCGCAAAGTCATGATGATATCTAAGGCAGTGATCATACATATAGGCATCACGTCCAAGACAAGTAGACCGATACTGTGTGCATCTACTACTATAACTCCACACATCGACCGCTATCTAGCATGCATCTCGTGTATTGAGTTCATAACAAACAGAGTAACGCCTTAAGCAAGATGACATGATGTAGAGGGATAAATTCATGCAATAGATATAAACCCCATATTTTTACCCTTGATGGCAACAACACGATGCGTGCCTCGCTACCCCTTCTGTCACTGGGTGAGGACACCGCATGGTATGAAACCAAAACCAAGCACTTCTCCCATTGCAAGAATTATAGATCAAGTTGGCCAAACGAAACCCACAACTCGAAGAGAATTACAAGGATACAAAATCATGCATATAAGAGATCAGAGGAGACTCAAATAATATACATAGATAATCTGATCATAAATCCACAATTCATCGGATCTCGGCAAACACACCGCAAAAGAAGATTATATCGGATAGATCTCCATGAAGATCATGGAGAACTTTGTATTGAAGAACTAAGAGAGAGAAGAAGCCATCTAGCTACTATCTATGGACCCGAAGGTCTGTGGTGAACTACTCATGCATCATCGGAGAGACAATGGTGTTGATGAAAAAGCCCTCCGTGTCCGAATCCCCCCTCCGGCAGGGCACTAGAACTGTCCCCAGATGGGATCATGCAGAGACAGAAGCTTGGGGTGGCGGAAAAGTATTTTCGTGGCTCTCTCTGGCAGTTTTGGATTTTTAGAGAATTTATAGGCGGAAGAAGTAGGGAAAAGGAGCCAGGGGGGGGGGGGGGGCACAAGCCTTCTAGGCGCCCCCCTAGGCCGCAGCTAGGGGGCTTGTGACCTCCCCCGGGGTCCTTTGCCTTGGTTCTCAAGTCCCCTGTGTATCTTCTGTTATGTAATAAATCATTCCGCGGGTTTTATTACGTTTGGACTCCGTTCATTATTATTCTCTAAAAAAGGTCAAAAACACAGAAAAACAGAAACTACCACTTGGCACCGAGTTAATAGGTTAGTCCCAAAAAAGATATAAAATAGCATATTCATGCATACAAAACATCCAAAGTTGACAAGATAATAGCATGGAACCATCAAAAATTATAGATACGTTGGAGAGGTATCAAGCATCCCCAAGCTTAACTCCTGCTCGTCCTCGAGTAGGGAAGTGATAAAGACTGAATTTTTGATGTGGAATGCTACCTAACATATTTGTATTTTGTAACTTCTTTCTTGTGGCATGAATGTTCAGATTCGTAAGATTCAAAATAATAGTTTACTATTGACATGAAAACAATAATACTTCAACCAAACTAGCAAGGTAATCATGAACTTTTGAAATAACAAGGCCAAAGAAAGTTATCCCTACAAAATCATATAGTCTGGCTATGCTCCATCATCCCCACACAACGAATTTAAATCATGCACAACCCCGGTATTGGCCAACTAATTGTTTTCGCCATCTTACTTTCTCAAACTTTTTTAACTCTCACGCAATACATGTGCGTGAGCAATGGATATAGCACTATAGGTGGAATAGAGTGTGGTGGAGGTTGTGAGGCAAAAATGAGGAGATGGTCACATTGACTCGGTGTATCAACGGGCTATGGAGATGCCCATCAATAGATATCAATGTGAATGAGTAGGGATTACCATGCAACGGATGCACTTAGAGCTATAAGTGTGTGGAAGCTCAAAAGGAGAACTAGTGGGTGTGCACCCAACTTGCTTGCTCAGGAAGACCTAGGGCAATTTTGAGGAAGCCCATCATTGGAATATACAAGCCAAGTTATATAATGAAAATTCCCACTAGTATATGGAAGTGTCCAAACAAGAGACTCTCAATCATGAAGAACATGGTGCTATTGTGAAGCACAAGTGTGGAAAAAGATAGTAGCATTGTCCCTTCTCTCTTTTTCTCTCACTTTTTTATTATTATTTTTGTTTGGGCTCTTTGGCCTCTTTTCATTATTTTTGTGTGGGCAACTTTGGCCTCTTTTTTATTTCCTCACATGGGACAATGCTCTAATGATTATGATCATCACACTTTTATTTACTCACTAACTCAATACTTAGAGCAATGATGACTCTATAGGAAATGCCTCCGGTAGTGTACCGGGATGTGTAACGATATAGCTTAGGTATGACGTTGAAATATCTCGCTAGCTATCTTACGATCATGCAATGGCAATATGTAAGTGACGACACAAGTCATGAGATGGAACGGTGGGAGTTGCATGGCAATATATCTCGGAATGGCTATGAAAATGCTATAATAGGTAGGTATGGTGGCTGTTTTGAGAAAGCTATATGGTGGGTTTGTGTACCGGCGAAAGTTGCGCTGTACTAGAGAGGCTATCAATGGTGGAAGGTGAAAGTGCATGTATACCATGGACTCACATTAGTCATGAAGAACTCATATACTTATTGCGAAAGTTTTATTAGTAATCAAAACAAAGTGCTAAACGCATACTCCTAGGGGAAGGGTTGGTAGGTGTTAACCATCGCACGATACCGACCGCCACACAAAGGATGACAATCAATAAATCAATTATGCTCCGACTTCCTAACATAGCGGTTCACCATACGTGCATGCTACGGGAATCACTATCTTCAACGCAAGTATTTCTAGATTCACAACACTCTACTAACATAACTCTAATATTACCAAATCCATATCTCAAAACTTAATTGTTAGGAATCAAAATTCTCTTACTAATCAATGCACTTGAATATGGAAGTTTTTATTATATCCTCTTTGGATTCCTATCATCTTTAGGACTACTTTCATAGCACAAGCCAATTACCAAGTTACTCGGAGAGAGAACTCTCAAAAATATAGAAGTGAAGATCGAGAGTTTTTATTTCTTCAAAATATGACACCGCCGTGCTCTAAAAAGATCTAAGTGGAGCAAAGTTATCTAGCTCAAAAGATATAAGTGAAGCACATGCTAGCTAAATTGCCTAACTCAAAAGATATAAGTGAAGCTCAATGAGTATTCTAGAAAATTCACGATGAGTGCATGTCTCTCTCTAAAAGGTGTGCAGCAAGGATGATTGTGACAAGAAAATAAAAGACTCCTATAATACACGATGCTCCAAGAAAAACACATATCATGTGGTGAATAAAAATATAGCTCCATGTAACGTTACCGATGGATTGAAGACGAAAGAGGGGGTGCCTTCGCAGGGCATCCCCAAGCTTAGGCTTTTTGGTGTCCTTGAATTTGGCTTGGGATGCCTTGGGCATCCCCAAGCTTGAGCTCTTTCAACTCTTTATCCCATTGTCCATGAGAACATCACCCAAAACTTGAAAACTTCACAACACAAAACTTAAACAGAAACTCGTGATATCATTAGCATACGAAAACAAACTACCAACTATTTAGGTACTGTAGTAAACTTGATTTCTATTTAGATTAATGTTAGATTACTGAATAATCACTTTTCCATGGCTAGAACCCCCCGATACTATCCATAGTTTCATCAAAATAAGCAATCAACACAACAAAAACAGAATCTGTCAAACACAGACTAGTCTGTAGCAATCTGTATACTTTGTATACTTCCGGTATCCCAAAAATTCTGAAAACTTAGGACAATTAGGGAAATTTTCATATCAACCAGCAGCAAAAAATCAACTCAGATTCTCTTTTTGGATAGGAATTAAAAATAATTTTGTGAGCACAAAGTTTCTGTCTTTTTCAGCATGATCAAACAACTATCACCAAAACTGATCATAAAGGTTCTACTTGGCACAAACACCAAAAGAAACATAAAAAACACAATCATAAAAGAATTATGATGGTGTGGACACTACAAAACAGAAAGCAAAAAGCAAAAATAAATTTATTCATTGGGTTGCCTCCCAACAAGCGCTATTGTTTAACGCCCTTAGCTAGGCATTGATAATTCAAAGATGCTCACACAAAAGACAAGAATTGAAGCACAACGAGGGCATCATAAAGCATGTGAAAATCATATCTAATAAGTCTAACATACTTCCTATGCATAGGCATTTTATAGGAAAACAAATTATCAAGACAAGCAATAACTACCATATGCAAGGAAGAAGAAAGAGACAATAGCAATCTCAACATAACGAGAGGTAATTTAGTAACATGAAAGTTTCTACCACAAAATTTTCCTCTCTCATAACAATTACATGTGGGATCATATTAAAATTTAACAATATAGCTGATGGGGTTATAGTCCTAGGGTAGGGTCATAAGCCTGCCTTATAGGTCCTACCCAAGGACTACCCTTCATAAGGGACAAGGCCCTTAGTCAGTTCCGACTGAACTAAGGACTTCCCATCATCCAGTCGGTAACAGACCTCCGACCTTGCAGTCGAAGGCGAGCATTCGGAGTGTATCGAACGGACCAACTGGATTCCACTCTGTACATCGTAACCCCCCAGGAGAGAAACGGTCGTACGTTTCCTCACGCTTTTATTAGCATTTAGGCCGTACGTTACCTGTAATGTAGGCATTTATTCGCCATTATTCCACCCCTGTGCACCAACCGTTGTGAAGGACATCACACTCTATATAAGCCACCCTTCCCCACATGTGCAAGGGTTAGCAACTCATTGTATTCTATATTACACTCGACAACAAGCTCCCAGAGCACTGAGACGTAGGGCTATTACCTCCACCACAGAGGGGCCTGAACTCATACAACCTCGCCGTAGCTAAGGCTCTGCCCATCCTTTCGTACCCTACACATCTACTGTCAGGCTTATACCTACGACAGTTGGCGCCCACCGTGGGGCAGGCGTCTAAGCGACTTCCGGCGAGTTTGCGACTACTTCCTTTCGTCATGTCGTCCGGTGGAGGTTCGAGCATGGGTCACCAGATCTTCTTCGGCGCTCTCTCCTTCAAATTCGACGATTCGGCGTGGCTTCGGGATGCTCATATCAACGTCGAGGCGCTTCCCCTTCGTGGGGCAACGCACTTCCGTGCCGGCGCCCGCGGCATTCTTCTTCTCCAACAGTCGGCTCCGGTGTCGACCTGCACCGCTGTCACGCGCCGCAGCAAGCGGTCTCGCCGTCCGCGGCTCCAGCGTTGGGTGCAACACGCCCAGGCGCGCCAGAACGCATCTTCACAAGTGGCGATTCTAGAGTCCGTTGTGGTTGCCCCGCTGTCCCAGCACTCGGACTCGGTTCCGACTGAGTTTCCTTCCGAGTACGCGGGTCGCGGGACCACAGTAGAAGTACACATGGCCAACTCCCATGAAGATCCCTGTCAAGCTGGCCGGAACGAGCGCGAGGTCGGCGAAACGTCCGGCGCGCACCGTCCACCTCGCCGTTCTGCCAGTCGGCACACTCGGCGGAACAACGTGGAGTTGTTCCGCACACCACTCCTCAACTTGGCTGCGGCTGCCAATATAGCCGATTCCCTCCAGCCGACTGATTCAGAGGCTGGTAGAGGGATCGAGCAGATTCGAGCCCTGTTACAGACGGCGCAGCAGCAGAATTCTGCAGTCTCCCAGTCACACAACAGGATCCATAATAGTTATGTTCATGCGAATACGCATCGGTCGGTTCACAGCCCTGGTTCCCATCAGCGACACACGGGAGGCAGCCATTCCATAAATCACCAAGATCGCCGCCGTCCCCACACCCCTCCGCGGGGTGGGCCCTATGGGCCCCGACATCATGATGATCGGCGTTCAGTCGGCGACACTTACGACCCAAGGCCCGACGCAAGAGGGCGTATCGCCCAGCGAAGAGTCGAAAGGGGCCGAGCCCACCGCGATGGTCACGATATGGACCGTCCGAGTGGAAGCAGGACCATCGTGTCTGGTCCCGAGTGTTTCAGTCGAGCTATCCGTTCGGCTGACATCCCGCCCAACTTCCGATTGGCGACGGGAATCAGCAAGTTTACAGGAGAGTCCAAGCCAGAAACATGGCTAGATGATTACCGAGTGGCAGTCCAGATCGGAAGAGGGGACGACCATGTCGCCATGAAGCACCTCCCTCTGATACTCGGCGGCTCGGCACGGGCGTGGCTGAATCAGCTGGCCCCCTCAAGCATCTACAGTTGTGCAGATCTGGCCCGAGTGTTCATCAAGACTTTCGAAGGGACCTGCAAGCGCCCTGCGGGCCTCGTGGAGCTCCAACATTGCGTCCGGAAGCAGAACGAGCCCCTGCGTGACTTCATTCAGCGATGGACAACACTCTACCACACGGTGGAGAACGTCACCGAGCAACCAGCAGTCTGCGCCTTCAAGGCAGGCGTGCGGTACAAAGATCTGTACCTAAAGTTCGGCCGAATAGGTGACATCTCCATGAGCAAGATGATGGAGATTGCAGCACGCTACGCAAATGGCGAAGAAGAGGACCTCATCCGAAGCGGCAAGCACAAGACAGTCGGCGATGGAGATGGAAGCAACACTCGGAAGCAAAAGAAAAAATCTCCATCCACTCCGCAGGCAGAAGCTGCGGTCGTGACCAATGCCAAGTTCAAGGGCAAAGGGAAGGCACAGTTTACTCCCAAGAAGAAGCAGTTCAATAATCCCATCCTGGACCAGCCATGTCCGGTTCATACGAAGATGGATGAAGAGGGCAACCCCATATATCCAAAGCATAACACTCGATAGTGTCGCCTCCTGATCCAGGGGTTCGGCGAAGGGCAACCGAGTGAAAAGGTCAATGAACAGGATGAGGAGGATAAGGAGGATCCGTTCCCCCAAGTCCATGCGACACTCATGATTTTTGCTGACGTTGAGAGAAAGATTCGACTGAAGCTGGTGAACAGAGAGGTGAACATGGCCACCCCTACCAGCCCCGAGTTCTTCAAATGGTCTCAGTCTGCGATCACCTTTGACCAGTCGGATCATCCAGCACACGTACCCACCCCAGGAAGACAAGCTCTGGTCGTCGACCCGGTGGTAGGAGGAGACCGACTGCGCAAAGTCCTCATGGACGGCGGCAGCGGTTTGAACATCATGTACGCCGACACTCTCAAGGGGATGGGCATTCCGATGTCCAAACTCAGCGAGAGCAGCATGCAGTTCCATGGAGTCGTCCCTAGACGGAAGGCCAAGTCACTCGGCCAGATCGCGTTGGACGTCGTTTTCGGCTCCGACAAGAACTTTCGCAAAGAAAAGCTCACGTTTGAGGTGGTGGATTTCCAGAGCGCTTACCACGCAATTCTGGGCCGCCCAGCGTATGTGAGTTTCATGGCCAACCATGTTACGTATACTTGAAGTTGAAGATGCCAGGCCCAAAAGCCGTGATCACCATCATGGGCAATCGACAGCGAGCCGAAGAGTGTCTGCAGCAGGGATCAAGAATCGCCGACCAGCAGATGGCCGTCCTCGAGCTCGACGAGGACAAGAAAACAGTCGACCCCGCCGACCTGATGCGCTCAAAGAAGCCAGCTTCAGAATCCGCATTCGAGTCGGCGGGAGAGACGAAGAAGGTCAGCATTCACCCGACGGACGACACCGCTGCCCCGACGAACATCTCCACCACCCTCGATCCTAAATAGGAAGCCGAGCTCACCCAATTCCTCCGTGAGAACTGGGATATCTTCGCATGGAAACCCTCTGACATGCTAGGTGTACCCAGGGAGTTAGCTGAACACCGACTGCATGTGGACCCCGTCGCTCGGCCTGTCCGAGAGCGCCTGCGCCGGTCTACCGCGCACAAGAGGAAAGAAATCGGGGAGGAGGTGGCCAAGCTGCTGGCAGCCAACTTCATTCGCGAGGTTCACCACTCCGAGTGGCTCACTAATGTTGTCATGGTGCCCAAGAAGGACAAGTCGCTCCGAATGTGCATCGACTTCAAGCATCTCAATAAGGTCTGCCCGAAGGACCATTTTCCGCTCCCCCGCATAGATCAAATTGTCGATTCGACTGCAGGTTGCGAGCGTTTGTCGTTTCTTGATGCCTACTCGGGCTATCATCAGATCCGTCTGTATGGCCCCGATGAATTAAAGACAGCCTTTATCACCCCATTCGGGTGCTTCTGCTACATCACTATGCCATTTGGTTTGAAGAATGCAGGAGCTACCTTTATTCGCATGATCCAAAAATGCCTTCTCGACCAGATCGGTCGGAATGTGGAGGCATATATGGATGATATCATAGTCAAGTCACGCAAAGCTTCCGACCTACTGACTGACTTGGCAGAAACATTCGCCAACCTTCGTAGGTACGATATCAAGCTCAACCCCGCCAAATGTTCATTCGGCGTTCCCAGCGTAAAGTTACTCGGTTTCTTCGTTTCCGAACGAGGAATCGATGTCAACCCCGAAAAGATCGGGACCATCATCCGAATGCAGAGGCCGGTCAGAATACACGATGTTCAACGGCTCACAGGTTGCCTAGCGGCTTTGAGCAGGTTCATCAGTCGACTCGGCGAGAAAGCACTTCCTCTGTACCGACTCATGAAGAAATCAGTTACTTTCGAGTGGACAGACGAAGCCCAAGTCGCATTCGACGACCTCAAAGTCCTACTTTCCACCCAGCCGGTTCTTACTGCTCCTATCAGTAAAGAGCCCCTTCTTCTGTATATCGCGGCTACAAATCAAGTCGTCAGTACTGTTCTTACAGTCGAACGAGAAGAAGAAGGCAAAGCATACAAAGTTCAGCGGCCAGTGTACTACGTCTCCGAGGTCCTGACTCCTTCCAAGCAGAGGTATCCCCACTATCAAAAACTTATCTACAGGATTTACATGACTGCGAAGAAGGTGGCCCATTATTTCCAAGACCACTCGGTGTTTGTCGTTTCTGATGCTCCGCTGTCGGAAATTCTCCACAATCGAGACGCGTCAGGCCGAGTGGCGAAGTGGGCAATGGAGATGTTGTACTGCGACATCAAGTTCGAGGGCAAGAAAGCTATTAAGTCTCAAGCTCTGGCTGACTTCATAGCAGAATGGGTAGAACAACAGCAACTGACCCACATCCACTCAGCCCATTGGACAATGTTCTTCGATGGGTCCAAGATGTTGAATGGCTCCGGCGCTGGCGTTGTGATCATATCACCAAAGGGCGACAAACTCAAGTACGTGCTGCAGATACACTTCGATTCCTCCAACAACGAGGCAGAGTATGAAGCTCTCCTCTACGGATTGCGCATGGCCATCTCACTCGGTGTCCGTCGCCTGATGGTCTACGACGATTCAGATTTGGTGGTCAATCAAGTGATGAAAGAGTGGGACGTCAGGAACCCCACCATGACCACATATTGCAATGAAGTGAGGAAGCTCGAGAAGAAGTTTGAAGGCCTAGAACTTCATCATGTTCCGAGACTGAAGAACCAAGCAGCTGATGAGTTGGCAAAACTCGGATCCACTCGAAGACCAGTCCCGAGTGACGTCTGCCTCGAGCACCTTCACCTGCCCTCAGTTAAAGAAGATCCTTCACAGAAGAACCAGTACAACCAAAGAGTTCAACAGACCCGACTGAAGTCGATGTACCTGCTGTGGTTGATCTGGTCATGGAAATTCTTGTTGTCATCCCCGATTGGACTGTCCGATCATTGCATATATCCTGAGGCAGGAACTACCAGAAGACGAAGTCCAGGCCAGGCAGATAGTCCACAGGTCGAGGTCATTCACTGTCATTGATGGCCAATTGTACAAGGAAAGCGTTTCAGGCGTTCTTCAACGATGCATCTCCCCAGAAGAGGGGCAGCTAATCCTGGAGGATATTCACTCGGGGACCTGCGGTCATCACGCCTCTTCGAGAGCAATCGTCGCCAAGGCATTCAGGGCTGGTTTTTTCTGGCTGCAGGCAAACGAGATGGCTAAAGATATGGTCGACCGATGTGAGGGCTGTCACTTCTACCCCAACAAGTCCCACAAGCCGAAATCTGCGTTGAAGACAATCCCTCTTGTGTGGCTGTTTGCAGTATGGGGATTAGATATAGTCGGTCCATTCAAGACGGGCCAAGGTGGATACACACATCTGTTGGTGGCGGTCGACAAGTTCACAAAATGGATTGAAGCCAAGCCCATCAAGAAGCTCGACGCCTTAAAAGCCATCAAGTTTGTCAGGGACATCATCTCCGGATTTGGTGTGCCTCACAATATAATTACAGACAATGGAACAAACTTCGACTCGGACAGGTTCAAAGGTTTCTGTGCAAGCCAAGGTATCCGAGTGGATTTTGCTTCCGTAGCACATCCTCAATCCAATGGACAAGCAGAGCGGGCGAATGGACTTATTCTGCAAGGTTTGAAGCCCCGACTCTAGCGAGAGGTGGGACATGCCGCTGGCGCATGGGTCACCGAGTTACCTTCAGTACTTTGGGGTCTCCGCACAACCCCGAACAGATCTACAGGGCGGTCACCGTTCTTCCTCGTTTATGGAGCAGAAGCGGTCCTTTCGAGTGACTTGCTTCACAATGCTCCACGAGTTGAACTCTTCTCCGAAGCCGAAGCAGAACAAGCAAGGCAAGATGGAGTGGACCTTCTGGAGGAGGAGCGCGAGATGGCACTAACTCGCTCAACCATTTATCAACAAGATGTGCGGCGCTTTCATGCACGCCACGTCAGGAGTCGCACGTTCCAAGCAGGTGACCTGGTGCTCCGAGTGGATCACCAAAGACCTCACAAGTTGGCTCCTGCCTGGGAAGGACCTTTCATCATCTCCAAGGTGCTGAACAACGGAGCATACCGACTCTACAACATCGATAGGGAGACAGACGAGCCGCGAGCATGGAACGGAGATCTCCTGAAGCGCTTCTACACGTGACCGTCGACTGAGCTTTTGCAGATTCAGAATTCTTCCGCGGTGGCAGCCTCCGGTCTCAAAAAAAAAACTTAGTTGCGATACAGAATCGCCTAAGTACTAAATTTCTCTGAGTGTGCACTAAACGTCGCACTCGGGGACTTAGTTGTGATCAAGAATCACCTAAGGAATAACTCTCTCCGAGTGTGCACTAAACGTCGCACTCGGGGACTTAGCTGTGATCAAGAATCGTCTAAGTACTAAATTTCTCCGAGTGTGCACTAAACGTCGCAGTCGGGGACTTAGCTGTGATCAAGAATCACCTAAGGAATAACTTTCTCCGAGTGTGCACTAAACGTCGCACTCGGGGACTTAGCTGTGATCAAGAATCACCTAAGGAATAACTTTCTCTGAGTGTGCACTAAACGTCGCACTCGGGGACTTAGATGTGATCAAGAATCACCTAAGGAATAACTTTCTCCGAGTGTGCAATAAACGTCGCACTGGGGGACTTAGCTGTGATCAAGAATCACCTAAGGAATAACTTTCTCCGAGTGTGCACTAAACGTCGCACTCGGGGACTTAGCTGTGATCAAGAATCACCTAAGGAATAACTTTCTCCGAGCATGCACTAAACGTCGCACTCGAAGACTTAGCTGTGATCAAGAATCACCTAAGGAATAACTTTCTCCGAGTGTGCACTAAACGTCGCACTCGGAGACTTAGCTGTGATTAAGAATCACCTAAGTATTAACTTCCTCCGAGTGTGCACTAAACGTCGCACTTGGAGACTTAGCTGCGATCAAGAATCGCCTAAGTATTCACTTTCTTCGAGTGTGCACTTCACGCCACACTCGGGGACTTAGATGCGATCAAGCATCGCCTAAGTATCAACTTTCTCCGAGCGTACACTCGGAGATTTAGCTGCGATACAGAATCGCCTAAATACATGACTAACACTTACATGCTACGCATGTTTGCCATTGGCTTCACCAAGAAACGCCAAACAGAAAACTCGAAGCAACATTGCAACACAAGAGCAAACGATTTGATTCAGATTCAAAAGTTCCAACAAAGATAGTTCGATCAGTGCGGATCAAGCTTACCCGCACCGATCCAAGAATGTGACGGCCAACAGCAGTGGCCAAAGTTCCTTACAGATCAACACTCGGCATACCGAGGATAAAAGTCTTCTTACGCATCATATGGATTAGCGCCAGGACTGGAGGGCTCTACGAACGTGTCCAGATCAATACCGTCGGCGATGCGGGTAGCACTCTCAAGGAAAGTTTCCATGAAGTCTTCGAATCAAAGTTTCTTCGTGTTGGCGACCTTCAATGTCTTCAGCTTCTCCTCGCGCACCTCCTTGAAATGAACTCGGACCAGGGACAGAGCAACATCTGCACCACAACGAGCTGCAGATTTCTTCCATGACTGCACTTGGTTTGGAATCTTCTCCACTCGAGTCATCATGTTTTCCATCTCCTGCCGCGACTCATCTTCTGGCCAAAGCTCCTTGTTGATTCGGCCGACGACTTCTCTCAGTCGACCGATGAAAGGGCCAACTTTGCCCACGCGGATGTGCGCTCGGAGCAGATCTCGATTAGCGTCCTCGCCGAGTGGAACGTTCTCGTGAATCGACCGCTCCACGTCAGCTGCTTCAACTTCAGCATCAATGCAAAAATCTGCAACAGAAGGACACGCAAACAATAAGCGCCGAGTGTGACGCACATACCACAAGCACTCGGAAAAAGCAGGACTTACCAGCCAGACGCGTCATCATCTGCCAAGCCCAGTCGCTGATGTATTTCTCCTGAGCTATGCATCGTTTGTTCAGCACGTCCATCTGTCCCATCAGAGCAGTCCTCTGTTTCCCCATCTTCTCCACTTCCTCACTCAACACTTTGTTCGCTTCACGAGATTGCTCCAATGACTTCTCTCGTCCTGCGAGAGCATCCTTCATGCCAGCCAATTCAAGCAGCGCCGCATCGAGCTGACCAACTAACTGATTCCTCTCCACCCCGAGAGTCTCATAGGTTGTCCCCATTTCACTAGTTTTCTGCCAGCCAACACCAAGGGACAATCAGAAAATTCAACAATAAAAGTCTAAGTTCTTCAAACCCCTGCTGACGCAAGCAGTCGACAGCGGTCTCGGGGACTACACCCAGTGGGTTCACTAAGAGTGACCCCACTGGCATGCAACTCAAGCAGGCCCGCCCTATTGAGATACATATTACCACCTACGCCTACGAGGCTAATATTACCCGACCTGAGTACAAATTACTCTCGGGGACTCTTACAGTAAGTGCACCTCGAGTGCCACAACTGTTCGCAGTCGGACATATTATTTACAGAACTGACTAAAACAAAGACAATATGTATAAAGACAACTGCCGGTGCAAGCATTCGAGAGAAGTCTCGGGGACTACACCCACTGGGTTCACTCAGAGTGAACCCATTGCAAACATCATATGCTATCCAAGAACACCCAGTGGGTTACAAGAGAAAAGTAAAGACTTACTAGCCCACTTACTTGGATATCATCCCGCAGCTCCAAGCTCCGCTGGTACAAAGATGCGACGGAGTCCTATGCCTTCGTGGCTTCTCCCGCCATCAGCTCCGCCTGCACCATGGCTCCCTTGGCCTCTCCAACCTGCTCCTCCGGGAGACGCTGGATGTTAAACTCGACATTCGACGAGCCTGGCATCGTTGGAAGTTCCTGGGGCATCCCAAGGCCCGCTCCAGTCGGCTCTTCAGCCACCAGTGCCGGTTCAGTCGGCGGCATCGCCTCAGTCGGCAGCACGTCTGCGGCGAGAGCAGTGACAGGCAGAGCAACCTCCAGAACAGGCTCCGGAGCTTGTTCAGCTCTCCCCTGTTCACCTCGTCCACGCTAATCACCCCTGATAGACCGAACGGCGCGGGGTCTCAGAAAAAGAAAGAGGCAAGGCCTAAGATAGAATTCACGACACGATAATATAAAACTCTCGGGGTCACTACAACGCACCTGGCTGGGACGAGACGACGTTGTCCGTGTCCATGGGGTCATCCTCCTGGCGCGCCGGAGAGGTGGCGGAGGTAGCAACTCTGTCGAGTGAAATCCATTCGACCAATAAACAGGAGTACACTCGGATATCAGAAGAAATTAAAAGATCGATGCACTTATGTGGAGGTGACGGGGACAGCAACCCTCATCCGCGGCAGAGCCTTCCGAGGCTTAGTCCCACTCGGTTTGGCCGCCTTGGAAGACTGACCCGAAGGCTCAGCAGCAACATCCCTGGCCCTCTTGGTGCTCCGAGCACTCGAGACCACGGGGGCAGTGGGCGGAGCACTCGAGGATGCCGGAGGGACCGAGGGAACAGCAGGCTCGTGTCGGCGCTTGGTCCGATGCTCCAACTGCGGAGGCGGCGAGTCCTGCTCTTCGTCTTCCTCCTCTTCCTCGCTAGTCTCTTCCTCTGATTCCCCGTTGTCGGAGACATACTCGGCGCTCTCCACGCTGCCTTCCTGGCTGCCTTCCTCCTCCTCCTCGGCCGGGTTCCCGTTCGAGACGGGAGAAAACCAGTTGGTCCACTTCTGCATAAAATTCAGTCGGTGACATCAGACGTCACACAGAGATTCAAGCAAACGATAAGATTAAGACAGTTACACGCACTCGACAAATATTACTCACCTGATTCGGAGGAGGATTATCCACGCAGAAAGGCTTCACTCGCCGGGATCCTTTGGGATTCTTGCAGGGGCCTATGATCTGGAGCACCCACGAGGTCACATTCTCCTCAGTCACGCCCACAACGATGGTCCGAGTGGAATCCTCGGGCCTCGTATAATGCCACATGGCGTGGTCGCGAGCCTGCAGGGGTTGGATACGCCGACCGAGGAAGACCTCCAGCATGTCTATGCCGGTGACCCCCCCTTCCGACGACATCTACGAGTGCCTCGACCAGAGGCTGGATGTCGTTCTTCTCCGCCTTCGTGAGCGCGAGCTGCTTAGGTGGAGCGGGACGATCTAAGCTAAAGGGAGGCAGCCCTGTCGCGGCATTCGGACAGGCAATATCCTGTTAGTAGAACCACGTCGACTGCCAGTTCATGACCGACTCACTTAGCTGAAGGGCAGGATAACTACTCCGACTCTTTTTCTGGAAACCTAAGCCCCCGCAGAGCTGGAGAAGATGTGTCTTATCATCCGACTGGCTGAGTCGTTTGATGGTTTGGGATCTAGTAGAGAATATGTGCTTGAACATCCCCCAATGGGGAGGACAGCCAATGAAACACTCGCACATAACTATGAAACCAGAGAGATGAGCAATAGCGTTCGGGGGAAAGTGGTGAAGCTGTGCCCCGAAGTGATTCAGAATGCCCTTGAGGAAAGGATGCGGGGGCAAGGAGAAACCTTGATGGACGTGGCTGAGCAGCAGGACGCGCTCCCCCTCCCGGGGCGCCGGCTCGACCTCGTTCTGCGCCGGCAGCCTCCAAGACTTGTGCACGATCATCCCGTGCTCCACCAGCTATAGCAGATCCCCCTCCCTCATCGTGCTCCACCAGCTGTAGGGTCATAAGCCTACCTTATAGGTCCTACCCAAGGACTACCCTTCATAAGGGACAAGGCCCTTAGTCAGTTCGGACTGAACTAAGGAGTTCCCATCATCCAGTCGGTAACAGACCTCCGACCTTCCAGTCGAAGGCGAGCATTCAGAGTGTATCGAACGGACCGACTGGATTCCACTCTGTACATCGTAACCCCCCAGGAGAGAAACGGTCGTACGTTTCCTCACGCTTTTATTAGCATTTAGGTCGTACGTTACCTGTAACATAGGCATTTATTCGCCATTATTCCACCCCTGTGCACCAACCGTTGTGAAGGACAGCGCACTCTATATAAGCCACCCTTCCCCACTGGTGCAAGGGTTAGCAACTCATTGTATTCTATATTCCACTCGACAACAAGCTCCCAGAGCACTGAGACGTACGACTATTACCTCCACCGCAGAGGGGCCTGAACTCATACAACCTCGCCGTAGCTAAGGTTCTGCCCATCCTTTCGTACCCTACACATCTACTGTCAGGCTTATACCCACGACAATAGCTATCACGTAGGATATTCTTTTCATGATCCACATGCATGCAAAGTTGATGCTCTTCAAAAATAGTGGGATTATCATCAACTAAAGTCATGACTTCTCCAAACCCACTTTCAATATTATTGCAAATATCATATTCATCATAAAGCTTAATTTTTTTTTCAAGATCATAAGAAAAATCATTACCCCAATCATGATCATTGCAACAAGTAGTGGACATAGCCAAACTAGCATCCCCAAGCTTAGGGTTTTGCCTATTTTTAGCATGATTGACATTAATAGAATTCATAGTGAAACCATTGCACTCATGCTTTTCATTCAAGGAGCCCTCATGAATCACTTCATAAATTTCTTCATCACAATTTTTAGATTCACGCATCTCAAGCAAAACTTCATAAAGATAATCTAGTGCACAAAACTCACTAGCAATTGGTTCAACATAATTGGATCTCTTGAAAAGATTAGCAAGTGGATGAGGATCCATATCAAGAGATACTTAGCAAGCAAAGATGGAAGCATATTGAAGGCACATAGCACACAAGCAAAGGAAAGGAAAACGAAAAAGACAAATATTTTTGTAAATTTTGTTTTTTCAGAACTGGGGGAGAGGAAAACGAGAGGAAAAAGGCAAATAATGTAAATGCAAGAGATGAGTTTGTGATAGTTACTTGGATATGCTTCACTTTGAATACTCCCCGGCAACGGCGCCAGAAATTCTTCTTGCTACCTCTTGAGCTTGCGTTGGTTTTTCCCTTGAAGAGGAATGGGTGATGCAGCACAGTAGCAATAAGTATTTCCCTCAGTTTGAGAACCAAGGTATCAATCTAGTAGGAGTATCAAGATGAGGCACCATTGTACCTGCGCAAAAACAAACAAACTTGCACCCAACGCTATAAAAGGGTTGTCAATCCCTTCACGATTATTTGCAAGGTGAGATCTGAAGGTGGAAAGTGCAACAAAGTAAAAGTGTAGAACTGAAAATATGATGTGAAGTAGACCCGGTGGCCATAGTGTTCACTAGAGGCTTCTCTCATGATAGCAAGTATTATGATGGGTGAACAAATTACTGTCGAGCAATTGATAGAATCACGCAAAGTAATGATGGTATCTAAGACAATGATCATACATATAGGCATCACGTCCGAGACAAGTAGACCGATACTGTCTGCATCTACTACTATTACTCCACACATCGACCGCTATCCAACATGCATCTAGTGTATTGAGTTCATAACAAACAGAGTAACGCCTTAAACAAGATGACATGATGTAGAGGGATAAATTCATGAAATAGATATAAACCCCATCTTTTTACCCTTGATGGCAACAACACGATGCATGCCTCGCTACCCCTTCTGTCACTGGGTGAGGACAACGCATGGTATGAACCCAAAACCAAGCACTTCTCCCATTGCAAGAATTATAGATCAAGTTGTCCAACCGAAACCCACAATTCAGAGAGAATTACAAGGATACGAAATCATGCATATAAGAGATCAGAGGAGACACAAATAATATTCATAGATAATCTGATCATAAATCCACAATTCATCGGATCTTGACAAACACACCACAAAAGAAGATTACATCGGATAGATCTCCATGAAGATCATGGAGACTTTGTATTGAAGATCCAAAGAGAGAAGAAGCCATCTAGCTACTAGCTATGGACCCGAAGGTCTGTGGTGAACTACTCACGCATCATCGGAGAGGCAATGGTCTTGATGAAGAAGCCCTCTGTGTCCGAATCCCCCTCTGGCAGGGCACCAGAACGGTCCCAGATGGGATCTTGTGGAGACAGAAGCTTGTGGCGGCAGAAAAGTATTTTCGTGGCTTTCTCTAGCAGTTTTTGATTTTTAGAGAATTTATAGGCGGAAAAAGTAGGGAAAAGGAGCCACGGGGGGGGGGCACAAGCCTGCTAGGAGCCCCCAAGCCGCGGCTAGGGGGCTTGTGACCTCCCACAGGGTCCTTTGCCTTGGTTCTCAAGTCCCTTGCGTATCTTCTGTTATGGAAAAAAATCATTCCGCAAGTTTTATTCCGTTTGGACTCCGTTCTATATTCTTCTCTGAAAAAGGTCAAAAACAGGGAAAAAATAGAAACTGGCACTTGGCACTGAGTTAATAGGTTAGTCCCAAAAAAGATATAAAATAGCATATTCATGCATACAAAACATCCAAAGTAGACAAGATAATAGCATGGAACCATCAAAAATTATAGATACGTTGGAGACGTATCATCGCCTCTGGCGGGGGAACAATTCCCGACTCAGCCAGACAGTTGGCATACCCACACATTGTGAGTACATGCTCACCGACAGACCCGTTCTCCTCCATCTTGCAAGCATAGAACCTATCGGAGGTCTCATACTTCTCGATCCGGGCATTCTTTTCAAAGATAAACTTCAACTCCTGGAACATCGCATATGCTCCATGAAGTTAAAAACATCTTTGAAGTCTTGATTCTATGCCATACAAGATCGCACACTGAACTACTTAGTAGTCATCCACACGCTATTGCCAAACGTTCATAATGTTTTCAGCCGCTGGGAAGGGGGCGCATCACCAAGCGGTGCACCAAGGACATAACTCTTTGGGGAAACCGTGAGGACAAGCCTCAGATTATGGGCCCAGTCTACAAAGTTGCTCCCATCATCTTTCAGCTTAGCTTTCTCTAGGAACGCATTAAAATTCAGGGATGATACTGGGCGAGCCATTGATCTACAACATAGAATTTGCAAAGATTAGTTAGACTATTGTTCAACATAATGAGTTTAGTTAATCATATTAAAAACTCCCACTCAAATTGACATCCCTCTAGTCATTCGAGTGACACATGATCCAAATCCACCAACCCAAGTCCGATCATCATGTGAGATGAGCTGGTTGAACATCTTCATGTTGATCATATCAATTATATGACTCATGTTCGACCTTTCTGTTGGATTTCGGGCTCCACAAAACCCTAAAGATTCGAACACAGGGGTGCTTGTGGAGACCACTCGATGGCCTTGGTTTGCCAGACTCGCTACACGCTGGGGATGGCGGATAACTCTCTCGATGGTGAGCAAGACACAGAACACGGCAGTTTACCCAGGTTCGGGCCACTGAGAAGCGTAATACCCTACTCCTGCTTTGGTGGATTGCCTCTCCTGGAGGTTAGTGCATGAACTAGTATAGTGTTCGAGGGCCTCCGGAGGTTGGGTGGCCTCTGTGGCGCCAGTGGGTGAATGAATGAATTGGATCCCCCTCTACGAGGTAACCTATCCTCTATATATAGCGGGCGGCCCGGATCCTCTTCCCTTATTGTTTCGGCGGGAGGGATTCCATAACTGCCAATTTTGAAGGGGAACAGGGGAACTGTTGGGGAACGTCGCATGAGAAACAAAAAAATTCCTCCGCGCACGCAATACCTATCCATGGTGATGATCATCTACGAGAGGGGAGAGTGAATCTATATAGCCTTGTAGATCACTAAGCGGAAGCGTATATTACGCGGTTGATGTAGTGCAACATCTTCGCGATTCAAATTGCACCCCGTCCCAGGATCTCATCACGATCCGTCCTGCGATCCATCCCGATCTTGTGCCGAACGGACGGCACCTCCGTGTTCAGCACATGCACAGTTCAATGACGATAACCGCCTTCTTGATCCAGAAAGAGGGGTGGAGAGGTAGATGAGTTCTCCAGCACGATGGCATGGTGGTGGTGGTGGTGGAACTATTCTGGCACGGCTTAGCCTAAGCACCGCCGGACTAGACTGGACGAGAAAACGATGTAGATGAAGTAGAGGGAGCACGTGCCAATTAGGGTTAGCCCTCACCTCTAAAACCTCTAGTATATATAGGACGGAGGGAGGGGAGGAGGCAGCCACAAACCCTCAAGGTTTGGCCGAAATTGGAGGTGGAGGAGTCCTAATCCAATCCTACTAGGAGTAAGATTCCTACTCTCCACTTGGAAACCCTTTCCACCTTTTTCACATTTGGGTTTCTTTCCTTCCCACCTCCAATCCGCCTTGGGATTTAGTGGAGGCTTCAGCCAGCCCACTGAGGGGTGGTCCACGTCCACCCATAGCCCATGAGACCATTTGGGGTGGGTGGCCCCACCTGGTGGACCCCCGGAACCCATTCGTCACTCCCGGTACAGTGCCGGAAATGCCCGAAACTTTTCTGGAGTTCAAAACCCAATTTCCTATATATCAATCTTTACCTCCGGACCATTATGGAGCTCCTCGTTATGTCCGGGATCTCATCCGGGACTCCGAACAACTTTTGGTTACCAAACACACATAACTCAATAATATTAAAACGTCACCAGACCTTAACTGTGCAAACCCTGCGGGTTCGAGAACTATGTAGACATGACCTGAGACACTCCCCGGTCAATAACCAATAACGGGACCTGGATGTCCAAATTGGCTCCTACATATTCTACGAAGATCTCTATCGGTTGAAAATCTATGTCAAGGATTTAGTTAATCCCGTATGATGTTCCCTTTGTCATTTGGTATGTTACTTGCCCGAGATTCGATCGTCGGTATCTCCATACCTAGTTGAATCTCATTACCGGCAAGTATCTTCACTCGTTCCGTAATACAAGATCCTGTAACTAACTCCTTATTCACATTGCTTGCAGGGCTTGTTATGATGTTGTATTCCGAGTGGGCCCCGAGATACCTCTCCGTCACACGGAGTGACAAATCCCAGTCTTGATCCATGCCAACCTCAACAGATACCTTTGGAGATACATGTAGAGCACCTTTATAGTCACCCAGTAACGTTGCAACGTTTCATACACACAAGGTATTCCTTCGGTGTTCGGGAGTTGCATGATCTCATGGTCATAGGAACAGATACATTAACATGCAGAAAACAGTAGCAATGAACTGACACGAGCATATGCTATGTTTATAGTTAGGGTCTTGTCCATAACATCATTCTCCTGATGATGTGATCCTGTTATCAAGTCACAACACTTTCCTATGGCTAGGAAACCTTGACCATCTTTGATCAACGAGCTAGTCAACTAGAGGCTCACTAGGGACAGTGTGTTGTCTATGTATCCACACATGTATTTGAGTTTCCAATCAATACAATTCTAGCATGGATAATAAACGATTATCATGAACAAGGAAATATAATAATAACCAATTTATTATTGCCTCTAGGGCATATTTCCAACAGTATCACACTTGCACTAGAGTTAGTAATCTAGTTCACATCACTGTCTTGCTTGTGAGAGAGGTTTTTAGTCAACGGATCTGAACCTTTCAGATCTATGTGTGCTTTACAAATCTCCATGTCATCCAATAGATGTTGCGACTACGTACCATTTGGTACTATTCCAAATGACTGCTCCACTATACGAATCCGGTTTACTACTCAAAGTTATTCAAATTAGTGTCAAAGCTCGCATCCACGTAAACCTTTACGACGAACTCTTTAATCACCTCCATAATCGAGAAAAATTCCTTAGTCCACTAGTTACTAAGGATAACTTTGACAGGTGTTCAGTGATTCAATCCTGGATCACTCTTTGTACCCCTTGACAGACTCATGGTAAGGCACACATCAGGTGCGGTACACAGCAAGGCATACTTTAGAGCCTACGGCTAAAGCATAGGGGATGACCTTCGTCCTTTCTCTTTCTTCTGTCGTGGTCGGGCTTTGAGTCTTACTCAAATTCACACCTTACAACACAGCCGAGAACTCGTTCTTTGCTGATCTATTTTGAACTCCTTCAAAAACTTGTCAAGGCATGCATTTCATTGAAAGTTCTATTAAGCGTTTTGATCTATCTCTATAGATCTTGATGCTCAATGTTCAAGTAGCTCTATCCAGGTTTTCCTTTGAAAAACTCCTTTCAAACAACCCTTTATGCTTTTCCAGAAATTCTACATTACCTCTGATCAACAATATGTCAACCACATATACTTATCAGAAATTCTATAGTGCTCCCACTCACTTTTTTGGAAATACAAGTTTCTCATAAATCTTGTATAAACCCAAATGCTTTGATCATCTCATCAAAGCGTATATTCCAACTCTGAGATACTTGCACCAGTCCATAGAAGGACCGCTGGATCTTGCATACTTGTTAGCATCCTTAGGATCGACAAATCCTTCTCGTTGTATGACATAGAACCTTTCTTCAAGGAAACCGCCGAGGAAACAATGTTTTGACATCCTATGTACAATATTTCATAAATAATTCATGAACTCCTAACATAATTCCAACAGACTTTTAGCATCGCTACGAGTGAGAAAGTCTCATCATAGTCAACTCTTTAAACTTTTCGAAAACATCTTCGCGACAAGTCGAGCTTTTCTTAATGGTGAATTTTCACCATCATAGTCTATCTTCCTTTTAAAGATCCATCTGTACTTAATAGTCTTACGGCCATCAAGTAGTTCTTCCAAAGTCTACACTTTTTCATACATGGACCCTCTCTCGGATTTCATGTCCTCCAGCCATTTGCCAGAATCCGGGCCCACCATCGTTTCTACATAGCTCGTAGATTCATTGTTGTCCAACAACATGACCTCCAAGACAGAGTTACCATGCCACTCTGTAGTAGTACATGACCTTGTCGACATACAAAGTTTGTAGTAACTTGATCCAAAGTTCCATGATCACTATCATTAGCTTCCACTTCAATTGGTGTAGACGTCACGGGAACAAAGTCATGCGCCCTGCTACACACTGGTTGAAGTGACGGTTCAATAACCTCATCAAGTTTCCACCATCCTCCCACTCAATTCCTTCGAGAGAAAAATTTCCTTGAGAAAGGACCCGTTTCAAGAAACAAACAATTTGCTTCCGGATCTGAGATAGGAGGTGCACCCAACTGTTTTGGGTATCCTATGAAGATGCATTTATCCGCTTTGGGTTTGAGCTTATCAAACTGAAACTTTTTCACATAAGCGTTGTAGCCCCAAACTTTTAAGAAACGACAACTTAGGTTTCTCCAAACCATAGTTCATATGTTGTCATCTCAACGGAATTACTTGGTGCCCAATTTAAAGTGAATGCGGTTGTCTCTAATGCCTAACCCGAAACGATAGTGGTATTTTGATAAGAGACATCATAGTATGCGCTATATCCAATAGAGCGCGGCTATGATGTTCGGACACACCATCACACTATGGTGCTCGAGGTGGCATGAGTTGTGAAACAATTTCCACATTGTCTTAACTGTGTACCAATCTCGCAACTCAGATATTCATCTCTATGATCATATCATAGACATTTTATCCTCTTGTCACAATGATCTTCACTCTGAAATAGCTTGAACTTTCAATATTTCAGACTTGTGGTTCATCAAGAAAATACTCATGTATCTACTCAAATCGTCACTGAAGTCAGAACATAACGATATCCACTACGTGCCTCAGCACTCATTGGACTGCACACATCAAAATGTATTACTTCCAACAAGTTACTTTCTTGTTCCATCTCACTAGAAAAACGAGGCCTTCAGTCATCTTGCCCATGTGGTATGATTTGCATGCCTCAAGTGATTCAAAATCAAGTGAGTTCAAACAATCCAGCTACATGGATTTTCTTCATGCGTTTATACCAATAGGCATGGTTTGCATGTCTCAAACGTTTAAAAATGAGTGAGTAAAAAGATCCATCAGCATGGAGCTCCTTCATGCATTTCATACCAATATAACTCAAGCGGAAGTGCCACAATTCAATATTGTGAACATGTGTACCACTACGATCGAGATTCAATAAACCATTGAAGGTATTTATTCAAGCAAATAGAATAACCATTATTCTATTTAAATGAATAATTGTATTGCAATAAACACGATCTAATCATGTTCATGCTCAACGCAAACACCAAATAACAATTATTTAGGTTTAACACTAATCCGGATGGTACAGGGAGTGTGGAATGTTTGATCACATCAACTTTGGAAACACTTCCAACACATATCGTCACCTCACCTTTAGCTAGTCTCCGTGTATTCCATAGCTTTTATTTCGAGTTACGAACACTTAGCAATCAAACCGGTATCTAATACCCTCGTGCTACTATGAGTACTAGTAAAGTACACATCAATATCATGTATATCCGATATACTTCTGTCGACTTTGCTAGCCTTCTCGTCTACCAAGTATCTAGGGTAGTTCCTCCTCAGTGACTATTCCTCTCATTACAGAAGCACTTAGTCTCGGGTTTGGGTTCAACCTTGGGTGTCTTCACTAGAGCAGCAACAAATGATGATCCTTTTTGATCTCTACTTTCGCGGTCTCAAACATCGCGAACAGCTCAAGGATCATCATATATATACCTGATCTGTTATAGTTCATCACGAAGCTCTAGTACCTTGGTGGCAGTGACTTCGGAGAAACATCACTATTTGATCCAGAAGATTAACTCCCACTTGATTCAAGCGATTGTAGCACTCAGACAATCTGAGCACACGCTCAACCATTGAGCTTTTCTCCCTTACTTTGTAGACAAAGAATCTTGTCGGAGGTCTCATACCTCTCAACAAGGGCATGAGCATGACATCCCAATTTCATCTCTTGGAACATCTCGTATGTTCCGTGACGTTCAAAACGTCTTTGGCGCCTCAATTATAATCCGTTAAGCATTATGCACTGAACTATCACGTAGTCATCAAAAACGTGTATGTCAGATGTTTGCAACATCCACAGTCAATGCTTGAGGTTCAGCACACAGAGTGGTGCATTAAGGACGTAAGCCTTCTGTGAAGCAATGAGGACAATCCTTAGTTTACGGACCCAGTCCGCATAATTGCTACTATCATCTTTCAACTAAATTTTCTCTAGGAACATAACAAAAACAGAAGAGCTACAGCGCAAGCTACAAAATAATTTGCAAAGACCTTTTGACTATGCTCATGATAATTGAGTTTAGCTAATCATATTACTAATAACTCCCACTCAAATAGACATCCCTCTAGTCATTCGAGTGGTGCATGATCCAAATCCGCTAACTCAAGTCTGATCATCACGTGAGTTGAGTATAGTTTCAGTGGTGAACATCTCCATGTTGATCAGATCAAATATATGATTCATGCTTGACCTTTCGGTCTCTTGTGTTCCGAGGCCATGTATGTACATGCTAGGCTCGTCAAGTTTAACCCGAGTGTTCCGCGTGTGCAACTATTTTGCACCCGTTGTATGTGAACGTTGAGTCTATCACACCCGGTCATCACGTGGTGTCTCGAAACGACGAATTGTCGCAACGGTGCATAGTCAGGGAGAACACAATTTTATCTTGAAATTTTAGTGAGGGATCACCTTATAATGCTACCATCGTTCTAAGAAAAATAAGGTGCATAAAAGGATTAACATCACATGCAAATCATAAGTGACATGATATGGCCATGAACTTGTGCTTCCTTATCTCCATCACCAAAGCACCGACATGATCTCCATCGTCACCGGCGCCGCGCCATGATCTCCATCACCATGCCACCATCGAGATTGTCGCTCTATCTATGCTATTACTACTAAAGCTACCACCTAGCGATATAGTAAAACCATCTGCAAGCACAAACGTTAGTTTAAAGACAACCCTATGGCTCCTGCCGGTTGTCGTAGCATCGACGTGCAAGTCGATATTTAACTATTACAACATGTTATTCTCATACATCCAATATATCATATCATGTCGTTGGCCATATCACATCACATGCATACCCTGCAAAAACAAGTTAGTTGTCCTCTAATTTGTTGTTGCATGTTTTACGTGGCTGCTATGGGTAATGCAAAGCCACAACGGTGACATGCAAATTGCTATTTAACCTTCTCCAAGGACCGCCTCAGTCAAATCCGATTCAGCTAAAGTTGATGAAACAGACACCCGCCAGTCATCTTTATGCAACAAGTTGCATGTTAGTCGATGAAACCAGTCTCTCGTACGCGTAAGAGTAAAGTTGGTCCGGGCCGCTTCAATCCAATAATACCGCCAAATCAAGAAAAGACTAAGGAGTGCAGCAAATTAAACATCAACGCCCATAAACTCTTTTGTGTTCTACTCGAGATATCATGTACGCATGAACCTAGCTCATGATGCCACTGTTGGGGAACGCCGCATGGGAAACAAACAAATTCCTCCGCGAACGCAATACCTATCCATGGTGATGATCATCTACGAGAGGGGAGAGTGAATCTACATACCCTTGTAGATCGCTAACCAGAAGCGTATATAACGCGGTTGATGTAGTGGAACATCTTTGCGATTCAAATCGCAGCCTTTCCCGTGATCTCATCATGGTCCGTCCCACGATGCATCACGATCCATCATGATCTAGTGCCGAATGGAAGGCACCTCCGTGTTAAGCACACGTATAGCTCGATGATGATAACTCTCTTCTTGGTCCAGCAAGAGCGGCGGAGAGGTAGATGAGTTTTCTAGCACGACGACGTGGTGGTGGTGGTGGAACTATTCTGGAAGGGCTTCGCCTAAGCACCGCCGAACTAGACTAGAGGAGAAAACAATCTAAATGAAGTAGAGGGAGCACGTGGCAATTAGGGTTAGACCTCACCTCTAAAACCTCTAGTATATATAGGGGGGAGGGAGGGGAGGAGGCAGCCTCAAACCCTCGAGGTTTGGTCGAAATTGCTGGTGGAGGAGTCTTAATCCAATCCTACTAGGAGTAGGATTCCTCCTCTCCACTTGGAAACCCTTTCCACCTTTTTCACCTTTGGGTTTCTTTCCTTCCCACCTCCAGTCCTCCTTGGGATTTAATGGAGGATTCAGCCAGCCCACTAAGGGCTGGTCCACATCCTCCCACATCCCATGAGACCCTTTGGGGTGGGTGGGCCCACCTGGTGGACCCCTGGAACCCATTCGTCACTCCTCGTACACTGCCGGAAATGCCCGAAACTTTTCCGGAGTTCAAAACCCACTTTCCTATATATCAATCTTTACCTCTTGACCATTCTGGAGCTCCTAGTGATGTCCGCGATCACATCTGGGACTCCGGACAACTTTTGGTTACCAAACACACATAACTCAATAATACTGAAACGTCACCGAACCTTAAGCGTGCAGACCCTGCGGGTTCGAGAACTATGCAAACATGACCTGAGACACTCCCTGGTCAATAATCAATATCGGTACCTGGATGTCCATATTGGTGTGACAGCCCGAGACCGACGCCCAGAAGATTCCCCCTTTATTCCGTTTCCGTCGTGTGGCTATTTTATTTTGTTGGTTGCATCTTCATTTAGCTTGCATCATCGCATCATGCATGGCATCTTGTCAACTGTGTTTTATCGGTGCTGCTTGTTGCTCCGTGTTGTTGCTTGTGAGTGCCTTGTGAGTGGCGTCGTTTGTTGATGTGCTGATAGTGGGTGCGTGAGGGCCACCTCTAAACCCAGTTGCACCGCTGACCTAAACCTTCTCTCCCCTCTCTTTTATTTTTGCGGTTTTGCTAAGTTTCCGTTTTAACGTCCTTTAAAAAAAGCGTCTACTTTTAAAAAATCATTTTATTAAATGTGGGGGCAACCCCGTGGGTTTCCTGTATTTTTTCCCTTTTGTTTATTTTTAAAACTAGAGACTCTTTTATTTATAAAAGGGGTTTGATTTGACCTTGTTGTAAGAAAAGGGTTTATTTATTTCTTCGAAAAGTTTTCATTTTTATTTGTTTAAAAAAACCAATCCATTTTATGTTTGTGGTTTAATTTTCAAAGGAGCAAAAGTAGTTTATTTGTTTTCATTAAACGTTTTTGTTTTGTTAAAGCTTTCTATTTTTTTCAAAGTAAAAAAAATCAAAGGAGGGAGAGAGGAGCCGAGCCCAGCCTTTGAGCCTGCCAAGGCCCAAGGCCCTCTTTAACCTAGCGCCAGGGGAGAGCTTCGCTCGAATCCCTCCTGCGCCGCCGAGCCCGACCTCCTCTCATTCCTTCCCCGTTCCTTCCTCCTATCGCCCCGCACGCCGCCTCTTCCTCGCCCGCTGGAGGTCCTCCTCCCAGCGCCGCCGTGCCTCCCCTCGTCCTGGCAGGAGCCCCGCGCCCTGCGCCGCCCGCCTCACTGTTCCTCGCGCGCCGCCTCTGCGTCGTGCACCGCCTCGCCTGGCTCCTCTCGCCTCCTCTTGCCGAGAAGCTCCCGCCCCGTGCTGCTCGCCTCGCCCTGGTCTCCTCGTCGTTCCCCGCGCGCTCGCCGTGTGCCGCCTCGCCATGGCCGCCTTGGCCGCTGCAGGTCACCTCGTCCTTGCTCTGCCGCCGCCTCGCCGTCTCCCCGCGCGCTGCAGCCTCCCTCTCCCCGTCGGCCGTGCCCCGCGTTCCCGGGTCACCGCCCATGCCTCTGACGTGGCCCAAGGTGCCGCCACCCGACGGCAGCTCGTCGTCGTTCCGCGCCTGCACCGTCGTTCCTCGCCGTGCCGCTGTGCCGCGGCCTCCTCCCTCCCCGTGCGCGCCTCCAGTTCCCTGCCCGGCCTCCTCCTGCCGAGCTAGCTGTTGCGTTGTGCTGCTGTCGCTGTTAGCTGCTGCTGCCGCTTATTGCCTGTTGCTCTTGCTGCGTGTCCGTGCTTGCTTGCCCTGCCAGCCGATGCATGTCCTTGTTCTAGGTTGCCGTGGATTGCTAGGTGTAGCCGCTTGCTTGCTGCTATGCCTCTTGCTAGCTGCTGCTGCCGCTGGCGCTTGCTGTCCCTGCTTTTTGCTGTTGTTGTATTGTGCTGCTGCTCGCCCCGCCGCTGCTAGCTGCTTGCCTGCTAGGTAATGTAGGTTGTAGATGCTAGCTGCTGATGGTTTCTCTGCTAGTTGATGTTTGCCGCTAATGCCGACGCTGCTGTCGCTTGCGCCATTGATGCTAGCTGTAGTTTGCTACCGGCTGCAGCGTGCTGCTGCTGTAGATGGTCGAATGTTGTTGCTTGCTATTGCCTTTTGTTGTTGTTGTCCATGCTGCTTGAGCCGTAGCCCTTGCGTGCTTGCTTGCGTTTAGTTGTTGTTGCTGTAGTTAGGTTGCTCGCTGCCTAGTTGCTGCTTGCTTGCTAGGTAGCTTGTAGCTCTTGCTGCCAGGTGCTAGTTGCTGCTTTTACCGAGGTAGAGTGCTGGTGCTTAATTATGTTGACGTCGGTACGTAGACCATCCCCGCTTACCATGAGTCGTCGACGAGATCGGCGAGTACAACGACGACCTCGAAGAACCCCGAACATCGACGGAGACGTGATCGACTACCGACGCCGAAGACCCGAGAACCACGACGTCGAGCGAACGACTACCGTCGACGAGACCGGTACCACGACGACAACTACTTCCCCGACTTCCACGACGACCGTTGTTCCCCTTCACCTTCACCGAACCCTCCGATTCGCATGCTTCGAAGGTATACCGATGAGACGCGTCGTGTAACGAATGCAAGTATTGTATGAGATGAACGTATGTTGCACCGTATGTATGCCCGTTGCACGTTGTCTTCTTTCTTCGTGCCTCGACACATGGGAACCCGAGATACGGGATCACCCCATCTTTATTTACCGTTCCCGCACGCATTCCGAGTACGTTGGCACGATATCTCGACGAGCTATCGGGATAGGAACATTGTCGTGGCACCATTAGCGTCTTGCCGCCTTGGTTCCCTCTCGCTCGCTGTGGCGACACCTGTTTCTTTCCCGTCTTGCCCGTGTTGAAACTCGCATGCATGACGCATTCATGGCATAACATATTGTCTTGCATGCCTCTTGTGCCGTAGCTCCGCTCTTGTTCCGCGAGTTACAGCGACTCGGATGACAGGTAGAATCATCGCTTCACCCCTTGCCATGTAAACCACATTTAATATGGTCGTGTAAATAATCGAGAGTGAATTAAATAATTAAGCGTGGAGTTTCGTCGGTATGCAACTCGTTTCATATCGAGCTTCACTTAATGTGTAGTGTTTGCGTGAGGTGAATTGCCATGTCATGCCTTGCATCTTTGAACTGATCATGCATCATATTAGGTTGTGCATCATGTTGTGCATCGTGTGGTGAATATCTGTGTTGATGTTTGTTTCCGGTTTGTTCCGTCTCGATAGAGTTCCGCAAGCGTGTCGGAATGTCAGGGCCCGTTCGACTACGTTGGTTTTGCCGACTCCACCGAGTTGTTCTTCTTCCAAGCGGGATCTCAGGCAAGATGATCATTTCCCCAGATACCATTACTATCATTCCCATGCTAGTTATTTCGATGCTATCGTTATGTCTCGTTGCCTATCACATGTTAAATATCAGCCTCTAAACAATGCCATGAAAACCTTCAACCATTTCAACCTAGCAAACCACTGATTGGCTATGTTACCGCTTGCTTAACCATGTATTAGCGTTGCTAGTTGCAGGTGCAGATGATTCCATGTGACAACATGGGTTCCTTGTCATATCACCATATATTAATGCTATTTATTTTAATGCACCTATATACTTGCTAAAAGGTGGAAGGCTCGGCCTTTCTAGCCTGGTGTTTTGTTCCACCTTTGCCCCCTTAGTTTCGGCTACCGGTGTTATGTTCCATAAATGAGCGCTCCTAACACGATCAGGGTTGTTATGGGGACCCCCTTTATAATTCGTTTTAGATTAAAGCTGGTCTGGCAAGGCCCAACTTTGGTACTACATTTGCCTAATAACTAATGAACTGCATAGGGAGTAATTAACCCGAGGATAATTTAATCAATCCCCGGGCCAGTGCTCCTCATGAGTGTTGGTCCAAATTGGCAGACTACGGGGCCACCGCGGGGCAACCCGAGGTTTGGTATCTCCTAGTGTGACCGATCCGTCGTGTCCTGCGAACGAGGTACACGACTCCTATCGGGATCGTCGACACGTCGGGCGGCCTTGCTGGATTAGTTTTACCTTTGACGAAATATCTTGTGCATCGGGATTCCGGTGATGCTTTGGGTAATCTCGGAGTTGAGGTTTTCCACTAGGGAATCCGACGAGATCACGAGCTTCGTGATTGAGGATTTCTATGCGGCTTGTGGTAATTTGTGATGGACTAGTTTGAGCACCCGTGCAGGGTTAAATCTTTCGAAAGCCGTGCCCGCGGTTATGTGGCAACGTGGAAACTTTGTTTAACACTGGTTCTAGATAACTTGAAGTTGATTAATTAAAATATGCCAACTGTGTGCGTAACCGTGACTGTCTCTTTCGTGGGTTCTTCTCCGATCGAGGACATGGTGGGGTTATGCCTGACGCAGGTAGGTGTTCAAGATCATTCATTTGATCAACTGTAGTTCACGTCCGTTATGCATAGATCTTCCCCCTCTTATTTCTTGTACTCGTAAGTTTAGCCACCAAATATATGTTTAGCCACTGTTGCAACCTCACCACTTAACCATGCCTCACCCATTAAGCTTTGCTAGTCTTGATACCTTTGGAAATGATATTGCTGAGTCCCCTGTGGCTCACAGATTACTACAACACCAGTTGCAGGTACATATAAAGGTTACTCGACACGAGCGCGTTGATTGTTCATTTGGAGTTGCTTCTTCCTCTTCTTCTTCATCGATCTAGGATGGGTTCCAGGCCGGCAGCCTGGGATAGCAAGGATGGACGTTGTTCTTATTTTCTCGTTTGGTTTCGTCCGTAGTCGGACCCTGCTCTTACTCTTGATGATTATGTAATGTACTGATGTGACTCTGATGTAGCTTGTGGCTAGTGTAAGCCAACTCTGTTATATATCTCTTCTTTTCAGTACATGTACTTGTAACGATATCCATTCTTGCGACACGACGAGATGCGCTTCTATCCCTGACGAGGCCTTCGTGCCAAATTGAGGATAGGGTCGCATCTTGGGCGTGACATGTTGGTATCAGACCAGTACCGACCTAGGAGCCCCCTTGATTGATCGAACTTGGCCGAGTCGAGTCTAGTGAAAAACTGCTTTGAGTCTAGTTATATATCGGAGAGTAGGATTCTTTTTTCTCCTCTTCTATGCTCTGGTGAGGAATCTTGACGTAATAATTTAATTCTACTCCTCTTCCCACTCAAAAAAAAATTTAGGATCACGCGGATGTTATTGGAATCTATATGATGCCGATGTGACGGAGTTCTGTCTTGGTGCCTCCTATCTGCTCTAAGCCTCAGGGGATTTGAGCTCGAGGGGATTCTTGAGCACATCGTTATCATTCAGATTTCTTAGTATCTCAGAACGAAGGATGTTCATAATTGCTTCAATACTTGTAGTGGCGAGATAATCCCGATGTCCCCAGTACTGGTGCAGATTGTTCGGGAGTACTGCCATACTTTGTATCGTTGTGATCACGAGGGTCTGTTGTAGATGAAGGTACAAGATTCTGGTCGTGTGTTGACGGATGTGATACAGGTGACGGGTTAGTATAGGAGTTGTGTGATATTACTCCTTGTATCCGTGTACCAGATTGCATGACCGGATATTTCGGGAATTCATAGGTGGGAATTCAAGTAATTGCTTAGAGGACAATCTTTCAACAAATGCATGATGTTAGGTTGGGGTTCGACATCTAGTGGACTCCTGTCCACGAAAATATCGGACGGAATCTTTCTCATGAGTTTGTTCTGGCTTGTTTCATAAGCCTCACTCTTTGTTTTGTTGGAATATGGTAATTAAAGTTGCTTCGATGTCAAGTGGTGTTTCAGATCTTTTCTAAGAGGTGTTCTCATATTTTTGTATGAGAGTATTAATTATTTTGCTCTATCAATTGTCTTATCAATTCCTTTCAACCGGAGTTGTTATATCAATTCTTTTCAACCGGTGTGTTTCTCTGCAAGTGGAGTCAATCCTCTCCAATTTTTGCAAGATCATTCTCTCATTTTATGCTGGAGTTTGTGTCATCTGTTCCGAGTTGTCTTTGTTTTTCCCCGCCCTCCCGCCCTTTTTCTTTGGTGATTGGTTTTCATCCAAGTGCATTCATTTCATTGTGCTTCCGCTATCTGTTCTTTTCTCTCTTACCCGGTGATTCGTTGTGAAGATTCTCAGGAGCTTCATGTTCATCTTTGTTCATTCTTGTCATCCTTACCGGTGAATTCAGTTCAGCTATCAGTGTTCTTCATATCCTAATTATCCTTCTAATTCTTTTTCATGTTGGAGATTCTTTTCAGCCTATGTTGTTCTTTTATTACTCTCTTTTCGATCCGGAGCGTTGAAGTTATCTCAGTAATTTTTGTTTTTAATCTTTTCAATTATTTCCAGGTGCTCAACCTCATCTAGTTTTCTTTTTACCGGTGCAATATCCCTCTTTCTAGCAATCTTTTCAACGGTGGTTTCTTTGAGTGGGCCCATAACCCACAGGTTCTTTCCCAGGATCTTTCCTATCTCTTTTAATCTTTTCCGGAGATCTATAAATCTTGTGAACTATGACGTAAGTATGATTTTCATCAGTCATATCCCTTCTTCAAGATCCATTTAATTATTCTCATATTTGGCTCAACCTTTCATTCTTCTTTATTCCGGAGTGTCTCAGTTATTCTTGGTGGTGTTCTCCTCGTAAATTTCAGCTTCAAGACAGAATGAGTGTTTCTCTCATCCTTTGTCCATTCTCTTGCAGATTTATCATTTCAGCTTGGTGCTATCATCTTCAATTGTTTTCAATCATGGTAATCCCTTTCGTGCTATCCGATGCTTCTATGAGTTGTTTTTATTTCTCGATCCTCCGAAGGCCATCATTTTAGAAGATTCTTCGTTCTAAGCTTTAAGCTTTCATCCTCAATTCTTCTCCAATTGTTGTCTCTTCGTTCGTCTCTCAATTATTCCGGTGGCTTGTTCTAGTTTTCTCTCAGGTCGCTCATGATCTCTTCATTCTCATGTATCTCCATTGATTCGTGGTGTTCCCATTCAACTGTGAATTCTTATCGGTGCTTCCTTCAATTATGCATCAAGTGGTGCTTATCTCTCTCTCTTCAAGATTCTTTCAAGAGGAATAAGTTGTATGTTTAATCCGTTGCTTGTCATCAATTAAACTTGGTGAAGGATTATCATAACATAATTCTTAGTCTTGTTCTTCCTTCTTTCAAGAGATTTCAATTCTTCTTCCGGAGTGATCACGATATCAATTCTTTTCTCCTGAGCTTATCTTTATTTTCCGGAGGTCCAAGTTCTATCAAGTTTCTCTCCGTGAGGCTTCATCTAAATCTTGACAAGGTCATAATCTTATTCTTTTCTACATTCTTATTTTTGCATCATTCATTTATATACGGAGGTCCTTCTTGGTGGTTCATCAAGGATGTGATTCATTCTCATGTGTTCTTCAAGATTCCTGTTGGAATACCTCAAGTATTCTTTCTCTTCCATTTTCAGTGCATTTGTTCTTCCATTATCCTTTGAGGTGGTATTATAGCATTCTTGTTAGTGTAGGAGCCTCGAAGAGATTTCCTTTCAAGAATGAGATAATTAAACCCACCAATTCTATGACCAGGAGATATTTTCAATCCATGGTTTCTTCATTGAGCTATCTTGGTTTGAACTTCACTAAAGCTTTTCCTATGGATTGTGCTATGATGGTGCTTCTCATTAACCCTAGTTCTCAAGGATCCTTTTGGTGTAAGAAGTGTTCATTTCTTGTTGCTCCCAAGCTATCCTTGTTTCTTTTAGTGGTTGGTTGTCACCTCATATTTGTTGAGATGATTTTCATAAGCCCACTACTATATGGTTCTTTTCATTGTTGGTTTTCCAACCACTACGTCAATTCTCTGTCCGGAGGCTCTTCAATTTCTATTGTGATGATAGTTGGCATTCTTTTCTTCATTCTCTTCTTCCGCTTGAGCTAGTAAATATTCTATTGTTCCGGAGGCATTGTGATATTGCTCTTTTGGGTCAATCTTGTTGTTCTATCAAGATCATGGTGTCCCCTTGCTCTATTTACTTGTTTGTTGTGAATATTGTCTAATTCTCTCTTCTTATCGAATTTTTTGTCCCATTTTCCTACCGAAGTGTTGCCGAGATTTTCCGTGAATTCTTGCTTCTTTCTCATATCATTCATCATCTCTTTGCAACCTTCAAGGATTGTTGGTTTCACTCATTTGTCAAAGAAGCGACTAAGTTGTTACCTCTTGTTCCTTCTCACTCTCTCCTCCTTTCATTCTTGGATCTCGGGGCGAGATCCTCTTGTAGTGTAGGAGAGTTGTGACAGCCCGAGACCGACACCCAGAAGATTCCCCCTTTATTCCGTTTCCATCGTGTGGCTATTTTATTTTGTTGGTTGCATCTTCATTTAGCTTGCATCATCGCATCATGCATGTCATCTTGTCAACTGTGTTTTGTTGGTGTTGCTTGTTGCTCCGAGTTGTTGCTTGTGACTGCCTTGTGAGTGGCGTCGTTTGTTGATGTGCTGAGAGTGGGTGCGTGAGGGCCACCTCTAAACCCCGTTGCACCGCCGACCTAAACCTTCTCTCCCCTCTCTTTTATTTTTGCAGTTTTGCTAAGTTTCCGTTTTAACCTCCTTTAAAAAAAGCATCTTCTTTTAAAAAATCATTTTATTAAATGTGGGGGCAACCCCGTGGGTTTCCTTTATTTTTTTCCTTTTGTTTATTTTTAAAACAAGAGACTCTTTTATTTATAAAAGGGGTTTAATTTTATCTTGTTGTAAGAAAAGGGTTTATTTATTTCTTCGAAAAGTTTTCATTTTTATTTGTTTAAAAAACACAATCTGTTTTATGTTTGGGGTTTAATTTTCAAAGGAGCAAAAGAAGTTTATTTATTTTTGATAAACGTTTTCCTTTTGTTAAAGCTTTCTATTTTTTTCAAAGTAAAAAAAATCAAAGGAAGGAGAGAGGAGCCCAGCCCAGCCTTTGAGCCTGCCAAGGCCCAAGGCCCCCTTTAACCTAGCGCCAGGGGAGAGCTTCGCTCGAATCCCTCCTGCGCCGCCGAGCCCGACCTCCTCTCGTTCCTTGCCCGTTCATTCCTCCTATCGCCCCACACGCCGCCTCTTCCTCGCCCGCCGGAGGT
Source organism: Hordeum vulgare subsp. vulgare (assembly GCF_904849725.1). Classification (NCBI taxonomy): domain Eukaryota; kingdom Viridiplantae; phylum Streptophyta; class Magnoliopsida; order Poales; family Poaceae; genus Hordeum; species Hordeum vulgare. The sequence goes on along the minus strand of NC_058518.1, from coordinate 115,207,574 downwards.
CCTCCTCCCAGCGCCGCCGTGCCTCCCCTCGTCCTAGCAGGAGCCACGCGCCCTGCGCCGCCCGCCTCGCTGTTCCCCGCGCGCCGCCTCTGCGTCGCGCACCGCCTCGCCTGGCTCCTCTCGCCTCCTCTTGTCGAGCAGCTCCCGCCCCGCGTTGCTCGCCCTCGCCCTGGTCTCCTCGTTGTTCGCTGCGCGCTCGCCGTGCGCCGCCTCGCCATGGCCACCTTGGCCGCTGCAGGTCGCCTCGTCCTGGCTCTGCCGCCGCCTCGCCGTCTCCCCGCGTGCTGCGGCCTCCCTCTCACCGTCGACCGTGCCCCGCGTTCCCGGGTCGCCGCCCATGCCTCTGTCGTTGCCCAAGGTGCCGCCGCCCGCCAGCAGCTCGTCGCCGTTACGTGCCTGCGTCGTCGTTCCTCGCCGTGCCGCTGTGCCGCGGCCTCCTCCGTCCCCGTGCGCGCCTCCAGTTCCCTTCGCGGCCTCCTCCTGCCGAGCTAGCTGTTGCGTTGTGCTGCTGTCGCTGTTAGCTGCTGCTGCCGCTTGTTGCCTATTGCTCTTGCTGCGTGCCCGTGCTTGCTTGCCCTGCCAGCCGATGCATGTCCTTGTTGTAGGTTGCCGTGGATTGCTGGGTGTAGCCGCTTGCTTGCTGCTATGCCTCTTGCTAGCTGCTGCTGTCGCTGGCGCTTGCTGTCCCTACTTTTTGCTGTTGCTATATTGTGCTGCTGCTCGCCCCGCCGCTGCTAGCTGCTTGCCTGCTAGGTGATGTAGGTTGTAGATGCTAGCTGTTGATGATTTCCCTGCTAGTCGTTGTTTGCCGCTAATGCCGAGGCTGTTGTCGCTTGCGCCGTTGATGCTAGCTGTAGTTTGCTGCCGGCTGCAGCGTGCTGCTGCTGCAGATGGTCGAATGTTGTTGCTTGCTATTGCCTTTTGCTGTTGCTGTCCGTGCTTCTTGAGCCGTAGCCCTTGCGTGCTTGCTTGCGTTTAGTTGTTGTTGATGTGGTTAGGTTGCTCGCTGCCTAGTTGCTGCTTGCTTGCTAGGTAGCTTGTAGCTCTTGCTGCCAGGTTCTAGTTGCTGCTGTTACCGAGGTAGAGCGTTGGTGCTTGCTTATGTTGACGTCGCTGCGTAGACCATCCCCGCCTATCGTGAGTCGTCGACGAGATCGGCGAGTAGAACGATGACCGAGACGAACCCCGAACATCGACGGAGACGTGATCGACTACCGACGCCGAAGACCCAAGAACCACGACGTCGAGCGAACGACTACCATTGACGAGACCGGTACCACGACGACAACTACTTCCCCGACTTCCACGACGACCGCTGTTCCCCTTCACCGAACCGAACCCTCCGATTCGCACGATTCAAAGGTATACTGATGAGACGCGTCGTGTAACGAAGCAAGTATTGTATGAGATGAATGTATGTTGCACCGTATGTATGCCCGTTGCACATTGTCTTCTTTCGTCGTGCCTCCACACATGGGAACCCGAGATACAGGATCACCCCATCTTTATTTACCGTTCCCGCACGCGTTCCCAGTACGTTGGCGCGATATCTCGAAGAGTTATCGGGATAGGAACGTTGCCGTGGCATCGTTTCCGTCTTGCCGCCTTGGTTCCCTCTCGCTTGCCGTGGCGACACCTGTTTCTTTCCCTTCTTGCCTGTGTTGAAACTCGCATGCATGACGCATTCATGGCATAACATATTGTTTTGCATGCCTCTTGTGCCGTACCTCCGCTCTTGTTCCGCGAGTTACACCGACTAGGATGACAGGTAGAATCATCGCTTCACCCCTTGTCAATGGAGTTTATACACATTTAATATGGCCGTGTAAATAATCGAGAGTGAATTAAATAATTAAGCGTGGAGTTTCGTCGGTATGCAACTCGTTGCATATCGAGATTCACCTAATGTGTAGTGTTTGCGTGAGGTGAATGTCCATGTCATGCCTTGCATCTTTGAACTGATCATGCATCATATTAGGTTGTGCATCATGTTGTGCATCGTGTGGTGAATATCTGTGTTGACGTTTGTTTCCGGTTTGTTCCGTCTCGGTAGAGTTCCGCAAGGGTGTCGGAATGTGAGGGCCCGTTCGACTACGTTGGTTTGTCGACTCCACCGAGTTGTTCTTCTTCCAAGAGGGATCTCAGGCAAGATGATCATTTCCCCAGATACCATTACTATCATTGCCATGCTAGTTATTTCGATGCTATCATTATGTCTCGTTGCCTATCACATGTTAAATATCAGCCTCTCAACAATGCCATGAAAACCTTCAACCTTTTCAACCTAGCAAACCACTGATTGGCTATGTTACCGCTTGCTTAACCCTGTATTAGCATTGCTAGTTGCAGGTGCAGATGCTTCCATGTGACAACATGGGTTCCTTGTCATATCACCATATATTAATGCTATTTAATTTAATGCACCTATATACTTGGTAAAAGGTGGAAGGTTCGGCCTTTCTAGCCTGGTGTTTTGTTCCACCTTTGCCCCCTTAGTTTCAGCTACCGGTGTTATGTTCCATAAATGAGCGCTCCTAACACGATCGGGGTTGTTATGGGGACCCCCTTGATAATTCGTTTTAGATTAAAGCTTGTCTGGCAAGGCCAAACTTTGGTACTACATGTTCCTAATAACTAATGAACTGCATAGGGAGTAATTAACCCGAGGATAATTTAATCAACCCTCGGGCCAGTGCTCCTCATGAGTGTTGGTCCAAATTGGCAGACTGCGGGGCCACCGCGGGGCAACCCGAGGTTTGGTATCTCCTAGTGTGACCCATCCGTCGTGTCCTGAGAACGAGGTACGCGACTCCTATCGGGATCGTCGACACGTCGGGCGGCCTTGCTGGATTAGTTTTACCTTTGATGAAATATCTTGTGCATCGGGATTCCGGTGATGCTTTGAGTAATCTCGGAGTTGAGTTTTTCCACTTGGAATCTAACGAGATCACGAGCTTCGTGATTGAGGATTTCTAGGCGGCTTGTGGTAATTTGTGATGGACTAGTTGGAGCACCCCTCCAGGGTTAAATCTTTCGGAAAGCCGTGCCCGCGGTTATGTGCCAACGTGGAAACTTTGTTTAACACTGGTTCTAGATAACTTGAAGTTGATTAATTAAAATATGCCAACTGTGTGCGTAACCGTGACTGTCTCTTTCGTGAGTTCTTCTCCGATCGAGGACACGGTGGGGTTATCCCTGACGTAGGTAGGTGTTCAGGATCATTCATTTGATCAACTGTAGTTCACGTTCGTTATGCGTAGATCTTCCCCCTCTTATTTCTTGTACTCGTAAGTTTAGCCACCAAATATATGCTTAACCACTGCTGCAACCTCACCACTTAACCATGCCTCACCCATTAAGCTTTGCTAGTCTTGATACCTTTGGAAATGAGATTGCTGAGTCCCCTGTGCGTCACAGATTACTACAACACCAGTTGCAGGTACAGGTAAATGTTACTCGACGTGAGCGCGTTGATTGTTCATTTGGAGTTGCTTCTTCTTCTTCTTCTTCTTCGATCTAGGATGGGTTCCAGGGCGGCAGCCTGGGATAGCAAGGATGGACGTCGTTCTTTTTTTCTCGTTTGTTTTCTTCCGTAGTTGGACCCTGCTCTTACTCTTGATGATTATGTAATGTACTGATGTGACTCTGATGTAGCTTGTGGCGAGTGTAAGCCAACTCTGTTATATATCTCTTCTTTTCAGTACATGTACTTGTAACGATATCCATTCTTGCGACACGACGAGATGCGCTTCTATCCCTGACGAGGCCTTCGTGCCAAATTGAGGATAGGGTCGCATCTTGGGTGTGACAATTGGCTCCTACATATTCTACGAAGAACTCTATCGGTTGAACCTCTATGTCAAATATACAATTAATCCCGTATGATGTTCCCTTTGTCCTTCGGTATGTTACTCGCCCGAGATTCGATCGTCGGTATCTCCATACCTAGTTCAATCTCATTACCAGCAACTCTCTTACTCGTTCCGTAATACAAGATCCCGTAACTAACTCCATAGTCACATTGCATGCAAGGCTTGTTATGATGTTGTATTACCGAGTGGGCCCCGAGATACCTCTTCGTCACACAGAGTGACAAATCCCAGTCTTGATCCATGCCAACCCAACAGACACCTTGTAGATACCTGTAGAGCACCTTTATAGTCACCCAATAATGTTGCAATGTTTGATACACACAAGGTATTCCTCCGGTGTCCGGGAGTTTCATGATCTCATGGTGATAGGAACAGATACATTGACATGCAGAAAACAGTAGCAATAAACTGACACGAGCATATGCTACGTTTATACTTTGGGTCTTGTCCATCACATGATTCTCCTAATGATGTGATCCCGTTATCTAGTGACAACACTTGCCTATTGCTAGGAAACCTTGACCATCTTTGATCAACGAGCTAGTCAACTAGAGGCTCACTAGGGACAGTGTGTTGTCCATGTATCCACACATGTATTTGAGTTTCCAATCAATACAATTCTAGCATGGATAATAAACGATTATCATGAACAAGGAAATATAATATTAACCAATTTATTATTGCCTCTAGGGCATATTTCCAACAGGAACGTGCTCCCCCTATCCAAAGGTGGTCTGCACATGCAAAGTGGCTGCCAGCACTGCAGAGACAGGTCCAGGGATGACGTCCGTCCTGCTGGCGGGGGGCGATGGCCTTGTTGCAACTGAATGGAAACCTTTGGAAGATGCCTTGGGAACCTGCCTACGTCCTTCCCTCCTTTGCACAAAAGGGGGAACTGCACCGTCCAGCAATCCGCTGCTCGTGTGTCCTTTCATTGCGTCATCCTTGACTCCTCAGACCGTGTCTCGGCTCAGAATCTCCGCCGCTCCGGAGGGGTCTTGAGGAGGCCCCATGTGGGTCTTGGTGCTGCTACTCCTCATGAGGTTCGGGCCCCATGCGAGGGCCTTGCCTTGAGTGGTGCTTGGCATGTTGGTATTGGTCGATGAAGTAGGCCAGCCCTGGGCCACAAGCAGGCAGGTCTGGGTACCCCCATTCCCAGAACGCCGACAGTAGCCCCTGGGCCCGAGGCGCTGCTACGGTAACAAAAGTCCTTCCTTGGCGCTAGGAATTCTTCTTGCTACTTCTCTTGTTCGCTTCGGTTTTTCCCTTGAAGAGGAAAGGGTGATGCAGCACAAGAGCAGTATGTATTTCTCTCAGTTTGAGAACCAAGCTATCGATCCAGAAGGAGAGTTTCGTCAAGTCCAGAGTACCTGCGCAAACACAAACAAGCTTGCACCCAATGCTTCAAAGGGGTTGTCAATCCCTTCAAGATTGTTTGCAAAGTGAGATCTGAAGGCGGAAGGTGCAACGAAGTAAAAAGTGTAAGGCTGAAAATATGGTGTGGAGTAGAACCGGGGGCCATAGTGTTCACTAGAGGCTTCTCTCAAAATAGAAAATATCACGATGGGTGAACAAATTACTATCGAGCAATTGATAGAACCGCACAAAGTCATGACGATATCTAAGGCAATGATCATACATATAGGCATCACGTCCGAGACAAGTAGACCGATACTTTCTGCATCTACTACTATTACTCCACACATCGACCGCTATCCAGCATGCATCTAGTGTATTGAGTTCATGAAGAACAGAGTAAGGCCTTAAGCAAGATGACATGATGTAGAGGGATAATCTCAAACCAATGATGGAAACCCCATCTTTTTACCCTTGATGGCAACAACATGATGCGTGCCTCGCTACCCCTTCTGTCACTGGGTGAGGTCAGCGCACGGTATGAACCCAAAACCAAGCACTTCTCCCATTGCAAGAATCATAGATCTAGTTGGCCACACAAAACCCACAACTCGAAGAGAATTACAAGGATATGAAATCATGCATAAGAGAGATCAGAAGAAACTCAAATAAGATTCATAGATAATCTGATCATAAATCCACAATTCATCTGATCTCAACAAACACACCGCAAAAGAAGATTACGTCGGATAGATCTCCATGAGGATCATGGAGAACTTTGTATTGAAGATCCAAGAGAGATAAGAAGCCATCTAGTTACTAGCTATGGACCCGTAGGTCTATGGTGAACTACTCACGCATCATTGGAGAGGTCATGGTGTTGATGAAGAAGCCCTCTGTGTCCGAATCCCCCCTCCGGCAGGGCACCAGAACGTGCCCTAGATGGGATATTGCGGAGACAGAAGCTTGCGGCGGCGGAAAAGTACTTTCGATGATCTCCTGATTTTTTGGGATTTTTAGGGAATATATAGGCGCAACCCCTACGGTAGAGGGCGCCCATGGGGCCCACAAGCCTGTGGGCCGCGGCCTCCCCCCTCGCCGCGGGGTGGGGGCTTATGAGTCCCCTGAGGCCCCCCTGCCTTGTCTCTCAAGCTTCCCGATCTTCTTCCGTTACGAAAAAAATCTTTTCGAGGATTTTCTTCCGTTTGGACTCTGTTTCAAAATCTCCTCTGAATGTGGTCAAAAACATGGAAAAAACAGGAACTGGCACTTGGCACTGAGTTAATAAGTTAGTCCCAAAAAATATATAAAAGGCATGCAAAACATCCAAAGTTTGACAAGATAATAGCATGAAACCATCAAAATTTATAGATACGTTGGAGACGTATCAAGCATCCCCAAGCTTAGCTCCTGCTCGTCCTCGAGTAGGGAAGTGATAAAGAATGATTTTTTGATGTGGAATGCTACCTAGCATAGTTGTCCTTTGCAACTTCTTTCACGTGACATGAATGTTCAGATCCGTAAGATTCAAAACAATAGTTTGCTATTGACATGAAAACGATAATACTTCAAGCAAACTAGCAAGGTAATCATGATCTTTCAAAATAACAAGGCCAATGAAAGTTATCCCTACAAAATCACATTTTCTGGCTGTGGGGACCCCGACTTACTACTCGAGAATCGCCGTGCTCAGTGATCCCAGATATCAATGCTCTCCGAACACAGATACTGAATAAAGAGTTTTACATCCAAGTACCAATTATTTCAACACGTGACCGAAGGGTCAAGATCACAAGACAGGGCCTAAGGCCAAATCACACGAGTACACTAATAGCGGAAAACAAAGGGGGCTAAGCGGGTGCCCATGCCATCAAGCCTACACCGACACGCATTCTGACTCAGAAGCGTCCTAGTTCGCAGGGGTGTCTCGGAAGATGTACTCATCTCCAAACTCCGGTCCTTCCATGTCTGGTCAATGACATAACCAGTGGCAAGCCAATGAGTACTTTGAATATACTCGCAAACATCCCATGATATAATCAACGAAAGTGAAGGATAACAATATCATGCATTTCTAGTGTAACGCATCTGGGTGGAATGATCATGAATAAGCATCAAGTTAAAGAATTACTCTTGAAGAACAGGTTACAGGTATCAATATATCTGCCGAGGGCTGAACCATCCGGGTTCACCCTATATGACAAGTCACCAAATTTGGTCATATTATTGCTATCATAGCAACAGCTTTCTCATCACATACACACACACACTCACGCACACTTGGTTTATGCGGAAATATCAGGACGTAGTTTAAGAAGGATTACCCAACTATCCTTGACCATGGACACGGCTATTCGAATAGTTTACACTCTGCAGAGGTAGTAAGCTGGACCCACGAGATCCGGGAAACTTCCGTGTCATCCACGACTCGCGGTATATCACATACCCGAGGTAAGTACCCGATCAATGCATTTCCCCTGACGATACTAGACAAAGAAGTCCACTCGATTGGTTCCCAGCCCACATGTTGTACGTCTTACGAGCACCAACTCTGGATAGTACCAACCATGCGGGGACCAACGGTGTGACTGGAACTCATAAAAATGGCATAGTCGTCCTACCTGGCACGACCCCATCACGAGAGTGACCACAATCACTCCCGCCACTAGTAATGTGGCTCTTTGCTAGCACCGACCAGAGTAATTAACATAGCCCCGTCCCATAAGGGGTAACGTGGTCGTACTGGTAAGGTTGGGACGGTCGACACATCATAAATCTAATCCCATTTCTGAAACCTTACTCACACAAATACCGGGTGCATCACTTCAACAAAAGTGACCACCTAACTCAACATCACCCTCGGGCATTAGTGGCACCCGACGGGGTTTTCATAAACTCTTGCTTTATGTCAACAACATGCTCATGATAATACTACTTCTATCTTTACTTGTCAACATGGTATTAGCATGACCCTGAAGGGGTAGAGTCAAGCTCAATGCAAATGCTCCGGAGGAGCCTTCGGTAAAATCATATCAAATGATTACCGACATTTATGATCATATGCAAAAGGAATACTTGTTATTTTAGCATGCAAAGTAACATATGCTCAGTCATGGTCAAAGGGTTGCTTGCCTTGGTCAGCTAAGTATCCGGGGTCTTCGAGGTCTTCTGCTCTGATTGCCTCGTCACACGGATTTTCTATGGTCCATAAAACAATAAATAAGAAATAGCTCACACAGAAACAGTCCACAAAGTCATTTTAAAAATGTTCCCTATTTCGGATAAATCTAAGATATCATTTAAAAAAATATGTTCCATAGTTTTCTTTGAAGGAATATTTTTGAAAACAACCAAGCAGAAGCAAAACTATTCCATTTTAGTCCTTTTTATTAATATAAAATATAATAGTTGCTGGAAAAATTTACTTAAGCATATCATTAAATACTACACATTTTTAGAAGAATAACAGTGGAAGAATTATATTTTTACACTCGTTAAATGTTTTTATAAAAATCTTAGAAACCAGGGTTTAAAAATAAAAGAAAAACAGGCTAGCTCCTGGCCTGGCTCGGCCTAGAGCTAGGCTGGCCCATGGCCAGCTGACAGCCTGCCCAGGCGCGCGCGCCGTCAGGTTTGAACCTGACGCGCGGGGCCCTATGGTCATTGGCCAAGGCCAGCGCGGGGGAGGAGGCTGGGCCACCGATAGGTGGGGCACACCTGTCGGGGTCGTCTCCTACATTCGGCCAGAGAGGAGGAGGACGCCGACGAGGTTGCCGACGTGCTCATGATCCAACAAACACGGGAATGGGTTTTCCTGACCGACGCCTACCAGCTGGTGGTCAAAACAACGACGGGGAGGCAGGGGTTCACCGACGACGAGGAGGCCGTGGCGGAGGAGTTTCGGGAAGTGGTCGAGGGGGTGGCTAGAGACACGGAAAAGCTCGGGAGAGTTGGGGGAAAGCTTCCTGGGATCAAGGGGGTCAGTTTGGTGGGTCGAGGGGTGCAGGAGCCGTCGTGTAGCCGGAGATCGACCGGAGCTCCGAGGCGGAGGGGCCTCGGTCGATCTCAAGCACCGGGGCTCTACTGGTTTGCTGGGGTGGCTAGGGAGGTACTAGTGGTCGTGGCGAAGCTATCTCAGGGGTGCTGGAGCAAGGGGGAGGGCTATTTCTAGGCCCGCGGCGGTGAGTAGATTCGGGAGCACCGGCCACTCACAGTGGCGCGCATGGGGGCACAGAGAGAGGTTGGGGTTGAAGCCACGGTCTCAGGACGTGGTATTGGACCGCCCGAACCATCTGAAGTAGAGAGAGAGAGAGAGAAGGCGAGCATTCGTGGCCGCGCAACCTTGGCCGGATATGGAGCGCGCGGGCACGCGTCGCGCAAGCTCTAGCGCGAGAGAGGAGGGGCCCTGAGGCTTGCCCAATGCAGAGGGGTTGTCGGGGGAGTGGTTGGACATCTCAGGGGAGGCTGGAACTGGTCGAGGGCATCGCCCCCACCTCGGTGACTCCCTATAGCACGCCCAGAGCGCAGTTTTGGCATGCCACGGCATGCTGGTGCGCTCTGAGGCACTTTGGACGTGTCTAGCATGTCCCGACACATGCTGGTGGTGTGGCTAGCCGTTTGGTTTTAGTGGGAGCTTCGGCTGGTCAAAGGAGGCAAGAAATACTGGTGCTGTCAGTCATGAACTGAGGTCTCAATTGGGGTTTTTGGTCTTTCCACTTTGAACCAGTGAGGGGCCAGTTGACTGGGTTAGATAGAGGTGTTGGCCAATTAATCTAAGAGTTTGAAGCAAAGGAGTATGGTTTAGTTGTGGCTAAGGTGGCTTTTTCCTATCTGTCAGAAGGTGTTCGGCAGTGGTTTTAGGGGGTTGCACCCCACCACTGGTGCTGAGACTTAACAGGTTTGGTTTTGGTGGTAAACCATGAAGTTTCACCAATTTTGAGCTCCAAAGGACAAGTTTAGCTTTGTAAACTTGAAAATACTACAATATGACCAGATCTGTTCCTTCCAAAGGGAGTGTGGGCAAACTAAGTCCCACAAATCCCATTTTGGTGTGGAACCCTCATTTGAGGTATTAGGCACCCCTGCAAAGTTTCAGCCTCATTGGACAAACTTTGCTATGTAGAGTTGCTCTAACTTGATTCAGGACAGACAGAGTTTTTGGGTTATTTGGGGTCTTTATCCACCTTTGATCAAGGTGAAACTTTATGTGGACACCAAACAAGGCTTAGAGATATCACTGGAATGTTCTAGGAATTTATTGAGAATATTTCCTTTGGAAATATTTCAAAATGCCAAAACATATAGAAATAGCTTTTACTGTTTTAATCAATAAATACAATATAAAATGGGGTTTAAAATATTATGTATGGAAAATATATGTCCTTCTGATCATCTCTAAATTTAATTAGATTTTTCCAAAGCAGAAAAGTATTTTCCCATGTTGGAATACCAATTCTGGCCTTAGAAATTGACAGGTTATTTAATTAGAAAAATAATCACAAAAATAATTATTTTTGTGGTTTTTAAATATAAAGATAGGTAAAAATCAGATTGCCAAATATGAGTAGAAGCACTGCTTGCTATCAAGGACTTGTAGTGCAACTCAAGGTGGTTTTACTTTGGTCAGCAAAGGTTTTTGGAAATCAGTATAATACCAAAGGAATTTAGGGTTTTAAAACCTCACATGATCCATCATACAAGCTTACAATGTCAATCATGGCACTCACAACTTTAGTTTTGAAAAAGTTTTAACAAGCTCAGAATTTTACAGCACAGACAGGTCATAGCAAAAACAGGGTGTGACACTGGCTATGCTCCATCATCCTCACACAACTAATGTAAATCATGCACAACCCCGGTATTGGCCAAGTAATTGTTTTCGCACTCTTACTTTCTCAAACTTTTTATAACTATCATGGAATACATTAGCGCGAGCCATGGATATAGCACTATAGGTGGAATAGAGTGTGGTGGTGGTTGTGAGACAAAAAGGGAGGAGATAGTCACATTGACTCGGTGTATCAAAGGGTTATGGAGATGCCCATTAATAGATATCAATGTGAATGAGTAGGGATTTCCATACAAGAGATGCACTAGAGCTATAAGTATGTGAAAGCTCAAAAGGAGAACTAGTGGGTGTGCATCCAACTTGGTTGCTCACGAAGACCTAGGGTAATTTTGAGGAAACCCATCATTGGAATATACAAGCCAATTTATATAATGAAGATTCCCACTAGCATATGGTAGTGACAAAGCAAGAAGCTCTCAATCATGAAGAACATGGTGCTATTATGAAGCACAAGTTTGGAAAAAGATAGTAGCATTGTCCCTTCTCTCTTTTTCTCTCTTTTCTTTTTTTTCATTTGGGCTCTTAGGCCTCTTTTTTTCTCTTTTTTGGGCTCTTTGGCCTCTTTTTTTTAATTTTATTTCCTCACATGGGACAATGCTCTAATAATGATGATCATCACACTTTTATTTACTCACAGCTCAAAACTCACAATGATGACTCCATAGGAAATGCCTCCAGCAGTGTACCGGGATGTGCAACGATCTTGCATGGTGTATGACGTTGAAACATCTCGCTAGCTATCTTACGATCATGCAATATCTATATGAGAGTGACAGCACAAGTCATGAGACGAAACGGTGGAAGTTGCATGGCAATATATCTCAGAATGGCTATGAAAATGCCATAGTAGGTAGGTATGGTGGCTGTTTTGAGGAAGGAATATGGTGGGTTTGTGCACCGGTGAGAATTGCGCAGCACTAGAGAGGCTAGCAATGGTGGAAGGTGAAAGTGCATCTATACCATGGACTCACATTAGTCTTGAAGAACTCACATACTTGTTGCGAAAGTTTTTATTAGTAATCGAAACAAAGTGCTAAACGCATACTCCGATGGGAAGGGTTGGTAGGTGTTAACCATCACGCGATCCCGACCTCAACACAAAGGATGACAATCAATAGATCAATTATGCTCTGATTTCCTAACATAGTGGTTCACCATACGTGCATGCTACGGGAATCACTAACTTCAACACAAGTATTTCTAGATTCACAACACCCTACTAACATAGCTTTTAATATTACCAAATCCACGTCTCAAAACTAATTGAGAGGAATCAAAACTTCTCGTTTCTACTCAATGCACATGAAAATGGAGGTTTTTGCATCCTCTTTGGGTACCTATCACATTTGGGACTACTTTCATAGCATAAGCCAACTACCAAGTCATGCGCCGCCGTGCTCTAAAAGATATAAGTGAAGCACTAGAGCAAAAGTATCTAGCTCAAAAGATATAAGTGAAAGACTATGAGCATTCTAGCCAAATCAAGATGAGTGCATGTCTCTCTCTCTCAAAAAGGTGTGCAGCAAGGATGATTGTGACACAACAAAAGGAAAAGACTCCTACGATACAAGACGCTCCAAGCAAAATGCATATCATGTGGTGAATAAAAATATAGCTCCAAGTAATGTTACCGATGGATTGAAGACGAAAGAGGGGATGCCTTCCCGGGGCATCCCCAAGCTTAGGCTTTTTGGTGTCCTTGAATTTGGATTGGGATGCCTTGGTCATCCCCAAGCTTGAGGTCTTTCCACACCTTATCTCTTTGTCCATGAGAACATCACCCAAAACTTGAAAACTTCACAACAAAAAACTTAAACAAAAACTGGTGATAACATTAGCACAAGAAAACAAACTACCACTTCTTTGGGTACTACAGCAAACTTGAATTCCATCTATATTGGTGTTGGGAAACTGTATTCTCACTTTTCCATGGCTAGTACCACCCGATACTAACCATAGTTTCATCAAAACAAGCAACCAACTCAACAAAAACAGAATCTGTCAAAAACAGACCAGTCTGTAGCAATCCGTATACTTCGTATACTTCTGGTAGCTCACAAAATCTGAACAATTACGAAGGCCTGGGAAAAAGGCATATCAACCATAAGCAAAAAAGAATCAACTCAAAATCTCTTTCTAAATAAAAATGAAAAATCATCTCGTGAGCGAAAAGTTTCTGTCTTTTTCCAGCATGATCAAACAACCATTACCAAGACTAGTCATAAAGGTTTTGCTTGTCTCAAACACAAAAAGAAACACAAAAACACAATCACAATAGAATTATGAAAGTGTGGACACAACAAAACAGAAACAAAATGATAAATTCATCGGGTTGCCTCCCAACAAGCGCTATTGTTTAATGCCCTTAGCTAGGCATAAAAGCGATAGAATCACGTATCGTCGTCTTTGGTGCTCAAACCATAAGTGGCCCTCATCATGGATTCATAAGGCAATCTTATTTTCTTTCTAGGAAAGTGTTCCATGACCTTACTTAAAGAAATTGAAATCTAATATTCCCTTCCTTCATATAGATGATAGCATCGATAATCCTTAGGAAAGGTCTACCAAGAATAATAGGGCATCTAGGATTGCAATCAATGTCAAGCACAATGAAATCCACGGGTACATAGTTCCTATTTGAAATAATAAGAACATCATTATCCTTCCCATGGGTTTCTTGACAGTAGAATCATCAAGATGCAAATTAAGAGAACACTCTTCAATCTCATTAAAACCCAGAACATCACATAAAGACTTTGGAATCGCAAAAACACTAGCACCCAAATCACACAAAGCATTTCATTAATAGTGTTTGATTTTGATTTTGATAGTTGGTTCCCACTCATCATGAAGCTTTCTAGGGATAGAGACTTCCAATTCAAGTTTCTCTTCAAGAGATTTTATCATAGCTTCGACGATATGATCGGTAAAGGCCTTGTTTTGGCTATAAGCGTGTGGAGAGTTTAATATGGATTGCATCAAAGAAATGCATTCAATCAAGGAGCAACTATCATAATTAAATTCCTTGAAATCCTCGGTAGTAATTTCATTACTACACAAAGTTTTAACATCTTCTATTCCACTTTCAATGCTTTTAGCATCAAGATAGATGGAATCCGAATCATTGGGGCACTTTTCAACCAAAGTGGATTCATATCCAGCCCCTAAATCATTAGGTTTGACACAAGAAACCAAAGATTCAATGGGAGTCACACCAAGCACTTTAAGATCTTCGTGATTCTCATCACGAGAACACACCTTTTTAAGCCATTCATGTCTAGCACGAATTTGGGCAGTTCTTTCTTGGCTCTCAATCATGGAAACACGTATAGCTTTCAAAGTTTTATCCATGTTGATTTTGGGAGGAGCACATCTAACTTTCAAAGCATCAACATCACTAAACATTCTATCAACGCTCTTAGCCAAATCGTCAATTTTGAGTAGCTTTTCCTCTATGGACGCATTGAAAATCTTTTGAGAGTTGATGAACTCTTTGATATTACTCTCTAGATCAGAGGGTAATCTATTGTAATTTCCATGGGTATTGTTGTAGGAGTTGCCAAAGTTATTAGAGGAGTTACTAGGAAAAGGCCTATGAACATAGTTTCCTCTAAAAGCATTGTTATTGCCAAAGTTATTCCTACCAACAAAATTAATGTCCAAGCTAGCGTTGCTACTCTCAATCAAAGAAGACAAGGGCATATCATTAGGATCCAAAGGAGCACTTCTACTAGCAACCAAATTCATTAACTCGTCCATCTTAGCACTCAACGAGTTAATTTCTTCTATAGCGTGTACCTTCTTACTAGTAGGTGACCTTTCAGTGTGCCACTAAGAGTAGTTCATCATGATGTTGTCTAAGAGCTTTGTGGCTTCTCCTTACGTGATTTCCATGAATGTTCCACCTGAGGCGGAGTCCAAGATATTTCTAGAAGCGAAATTCAAGCCAGCGTAAAATATTTGAATAATCATCCAAAGACTCAAGCCATGAGCGGGACAATTTCTAATCATCAATTTCATTCTCTCCCAAGATTGTGCAACATGTTCATGATCAAGTTGCTTGAAATTCATGATATCATTACGGAGAGAGATGATCTTAGCCGGCGGAAAATACTTGGATATATAAGCATCTTTGCACTTATCCCAAGAATCGATACTATTTTTGGGCAAAGAAGAAAACCACGTTTTTGCGCGATCTCGCAACGAGAAAGGAAAAAGCTTCAATTTAATCACGCCATTATCCACATCTTTCTTCTTTTGCATGTCGCAAGGTTCAATGAAGGTATTGAGATGGGATGCGGCATCTTCACTAGGAAGGCCAAAGAATTGCTCTTTCATAACAAGATTCAGCAAAGCGGCATTGATTTCGTATGACTCCGCACTAGTGGCGGGAGCAATCGGAGTACTAATAAATCATTATTATTAGTATTCGAGAAGTCACAAAGTTCGGTGTTTTTATTCATGGTGACTTCAGCAAGCAAGCAAGCACACAAGCAAACAAAGAGCAGGCGAGAAAAAGGGAGAAACGAAAAGGGCGAACGAAAAGGCAAACGAAAAAGGCAAATTGGTGAAGTGGGGGAGAGGAAAACGAGAGGCAACTGGCAAAGAAAGTAAATGCAAGAGATGAGTTTGCGACACCTACTTGGATGAGTTCTTGACTTGATCTTCCTCCCCGGCATCGCTGCCAAAAATTCTTCTGCTACGGTAACAAAAGTCATTCCTTGGCGCTAGGAATTCTTCTTGCTACTTCTCTTGTTCGCGTTGGTTTTTCCCTTGAAGAGGAAAGGGTGATGCAGCACAGGAGCAGTAAGTATTTCCCTCAGTTTGAGAACTGAGGTATCGATCCAGAAGGAGGGTCTCGTCAAGCCAGAGTACATGCGCAAACACAAACAAGCTTGCACCCAACGCTTCAAAGGGGTTGTCAATCCCTTCAAGATTGTTTGCAAAGTGAGATCTGAAGGTGGAAAGTGCAACGGAGTAAAAAGTGTAAGGCTGAAAATATCGTGTGGAGTAGACCCGGGGGACATAGTGTTCACTAGAGGCTTGTCTCAAAATAGCAAATATCACGGTGGGTGAACAAATTACTGTCTAGCAATTGATATAACCACGCAAAGTCATGACGATATCTAAGGCAATGATCATATATATAGACTTCACGTCCGAGACAAGTAGACCGATACTTTCTGCATCTACTACTATTACTCCACACATCGACCGCTATCCAGCATGCATCTAGTGTATTGAGTTCATGACGAACAGAGTAACGCCTTAAGAAAGATGACATGATGTAGAGGGATAATCTCAAACGAGTGATGAAAACCCTATCTTTTTACCCTTGATGGCAACAACACGATGCGTGCCTTGCTACCCCTTCTGTCACTGGGAGAGTGGTACGTATCCATCGTATCTACTTCTCCAAACTCTGTTGACTTTGTTTTGGACTCTAATTTGCATGATTTGAATGGAACTAACCTGGGCTGACGCTGTTTTCAGCAGAATTGCCTTGGTGTTGTTTTTGTGCAGAAGAATGAAAGTTCTCAGAACATCCTGAAAATTTACGGAGAATGTTTTTGGAAAATATGAAAAATACCTGCACAAAGATCCACCAGAGGGGATGGGCCAGTGGGCCACAAGCCCTGTAGCCGCCACCCCCTCGTGGAGGCTAGCAAACTTGTGGGGCCCACGTGGCTCTACCGCCCCCAATCTCAGCTCTATAAATTCACTTTCGTCCCAGAAAAAATAGAAAGGAGAATATTTCGTCGCGTTTGTGATACGGAGGCGCCGCCACATCATGTTCTTCTTCTGGAGGGTAGATCTGGAGTCCGTTTTGGGCTCTGGAGAGGGGAAATCGTCGCCATCATCATCATCAACCTTCTTCCCTCTCCAATTCCATGAAGCTCTTCGTCGTTCGTGAGTAATCTATTCGTAGGCTCGCTGGGCGGTGATGAGTAGGATCAGATCTATCATGTAATCGAGTTAGTTTTTACGGGGATTCATCCCTAGTATCCACTATGTTCTAAGATTGATGTTGCTACTACTTTGCCATGCTTAATGCTTGTCACTAGGGCCCGAGTGCCATGATTTTAGATCTGAAATTATTATGTTGTCACCAATATATGTGTGTTTTAGATCCGATCTTGCAAGTTGTAGTTACCTACTATGTGTTATGACCCGGCAACCCCGGAGTGACAATAACCGGAACCACTCCCGGTGATGACCATAGTTTGAGGAGTTCATGTGTTCACCAAGTGCTAATGTGTTGGTCCGGTTCTTTATTAAAAGGAGAACCTTAATATCCCGTAGTTTCCTTTTGGACCCCGCTGCCAAGGGAGGGATGGACAATAGATGTCATGAAAGTTCTTTTCCCTAAGCACGTATGACGACACACAGAATGCATGCCTACATCGCATTGACGAACGGGAGCTAGCCACATATCTCTCTGTGTTATAACTGTTGCATGATGAATATCATCCAAACAAATCACCGACCCATTGACTACGAGTTTGTCCCACTGCTGTTGTTACTTGTTTTGCTCTGCTGCTATTACTTGCTACTATTGCTGTTGTTGTTACATGCTCTACTGTTAGTTTGTTGTTGATACTTTGCTTGCAGATATTAATCTTTCAGGTGTGGTTGAATCTGACACATTCAGCTGCTAATACTTGAGAGTATCATCTCACTTCCTATTGGCGAATCAACAAATTGGGTTGAATACTCTACCCTCGAAAACTGCCTCGATCCCACGCGCTGGTGGGTATTGCAAGATAATTTTTAATTGGTGAGCAATCGAGATAGCACCCGTCTAGCTATTGCCAGAGAGTGCCAGTCAGCATTTTTCTGGCGCCGTTGCCAGGGAGGTATTGCTATATTCTTTGAGTCACTTGGGATTTATATCTGCTCATCACTATGAAGAATCTGAAGGATCCAAAAACCAAAGTCTTGCCCTCAACTACGAGGGGAGGTAAGGAACTGCCATCTAGCTCTGCACTTGATTCACCTTCAGTTCTGAGTAAGTTTGCGACATCACCTCCTGCTAGAAATCTTGATATGTCGCCTGTGCTTGATGATGCTTGTGATGCTACTGCTAGAGATACTATGCCTGATACTGCTAGAGATACTATGCCTGGTATTGCTTTGCCTGATGATGCTTATGATGCTATGCCTGATACTATGTTTGATACTGCTAGAGATGTTATGCCTGATACTGCTAGAGATGTTGTGCTTGATACTTCTAGAGATACTACTTTGCCTGATGTTAAACTAGGGGTGTTCCTTGATGCTCATATTGCTAGAGTTACTGTCAATGCTCGTGATGCTTTTGAAACTACCGATACTATTGAGATAGAACCTGCTTTTGCTCCTGCTAGATCTAGCTCTCCTAGATATGAATTTCCTGATATACCTGAGGGTTACGTTATGGAGGGAGAGATAGCTGAGGATTTTCTTGCGTGTAAGGATGCCTATGACGCTGAGAAATTACTTCTCAAGTGGAAGGAAAAATCTCTGAAAGCTAGGAGGAAATACGACCCGAAGTTTGCCACTTCACCTATCTTTATCACCGATAAGGATTATGAATTCTCTGTTGATCCTGAGATAATCTCTCTAGTCAAATCAGATCCTTTCCACGGTTATGAGTCTGAGACGATCGTAGCACATCTTACCAAACTACACGATATAGCCACCCTTTTCACTAGTGAGGAGAAGATCCGCCACTACTACATCCTTAAGCTGTTTCATTTCTCTCTAAAGGACGATGCTAAAGCCTGGTTCACCTCTCTTGCTCCTGGATGTGTGAGTAGTCCCCAGGATATATGGTCTATTACTTCTGTGAGAAATATTTCCCTGCCCATAAGAAGCAAGCTTCTTTGCAGGAAATATACAACTTTGCTCAACTCCAAGAAGAGAGTCTCCCACAATCTTGGGGGAGGCTCGTCCAGCTACAAAATGCTTTGCCTGATCACCCTCTTAAGAAGAACGAGATACTTGATATCTTCTATAACGTACTTACCGATGCCTCTAGAGACCACCTAGAGAGTTTTGTCGGTTGTGTTTTTAGGGAACGAACTGTAGAACAAGCTGAGACCCTACTGAATAACATCTTGATCAACGATAATGCTTGGACTATTCCCGAACCACCTCCTAAGCCAACTCCAAAGAAAAGAGGTATTCTATTCCTCAGTCCCGAAGATATGCAAGAAGCCAAGAAATCTATGCAAGAGAAAGGCATTAGATCTGAAAGTGTGAAAAATCTACCACCTATCGAAGAGATCCATGGTCTCGATAACCCGATACAGGTGGTACAAGTAAATTCTGTGCGTAGGTTTGATGAGAGTGATATTACTTTTGACAAACCTGCTAGCCTATGCTTTGATGAATTTGACAACTTTGTTGCCAAACAACAGAGTTTCAATGATTATGTTAGCAGACATTTGGAACAAAGTACTCGTATGCTTAGCCATTTAAGTGCTTGTGTAGACAGAAATGTCAGTGATCTGAAGCTTCTGAGTAAACATGCCTCTATGATTACTACTCAGGTAGAACAAGTACTAAAAGTTCAGAATGACTTGCTCAATGAATTGAATGACAACTCTGTCAGAGTCATTACTAGAGGAGGCAAAATGACTCAGGAATCTTTGTATCCTGAAGGTCATCCTAAGAGAATTGATCAAGATTCTCAAGGAATTGATGCTGATACATCTAGTCATCCTAAGGAGAAGAAGAAGGATGATAGAAAATACATGCTAGGTCATCAAATACTATCACACCTGAAGAACCTAATGATATTTCTGCGTCTGATGCGGAAACACAATCTGGTGATGAACATGGACCTGGTGACAATATGGACAGTGATGTTCATAATAATGCTCAACCTAGCAATGATGAGGATGTGGAGATTGAACCTACGGTTAATCCTGGTAACCCACAACCTAAGAGATATGATAAGAATGACCTCACTGCTAGGAAGCATGGTAAAGAAAGGGAGCCATGGGTTCAGAGATCTATGCCCTTTCCTCCTGAGCCATCCAAAAAAAAGGATGATGAGGATTTTGAGAGCTTCGTTGAGATGATAAGACCCATCTTTCTGCAGATGCGGTTAACTGATATGCTCAAAATGTCTATGTATGCCAAGTACATGAAAGATATCGTGACTAATAAACGGAAGATACCAGATCTTGAGATCTACACCATGCTTGCCAATTACACTTTCAAAGGTGGAACTCCTAAGAAACTTGGTGATCCCGGAGTGCCCACTATACCTTGCTCCATTAAAGGAAACTATGTAAGAACTGCCTTATGTGACCTTGGAGCCGGTGTTGGTGTTATGCCGCTCTCTCTTTATCGTAGACTTGAACTAGATAAGTTGATACCCACTAAAATTTCTGTGCAAATGGCCGACAAATCAACTGCTTTCCCTATCGGCATTTGCGAGGATGTGCCTGTTGTGGTTGCTAACACCACTATCTTAACAGACTTTGTTATCTTGGATATTCCAGAGGACGATGCGATGGCTGTCATCCTCGGAAGACTGTTTTTAAACACTGCAGGGGCTGTTATAGATTGCAACAAAGGCAATGTCACTTTCCATGTCAACGGTAATAAGCACACAGTGCACTTTCTGAAGAAACGATATCAAGTACATTGCATCAATGCTATCGAAAAGACTTCATCGATTCTTATTGGGAGCTTTGAATGCCCTATTCCTCGTGTTAAGATGAAGTATGAGTTGCTTGTTGGGGAGATACATATCCCCATTGAGGTGACTTAGTGGCTATTCGAAAATTCTCCGCTCTCTCTTGCGATTCGAGAAGGTTTTGTCATGAGGACTTGATCAACCCCGTTGACGGATTTCTTTCGATGACCATGAAATGGATGAATCAAAGAGTCACATACCTCTATTTTGAGCTTTCATTTTCTGTTGCTTAGAAGAAAACCGATAGATTTAGTTTAGTTTTTTCCAGTTTTCTGTTTTAGCGTCCCGGAGAAAAATACCCCAAAAATAAAAGTTCTCCGATGGTCCTGAAAATCTAGTATGATTTTTTCTCGAATATTTGAAAAATATTGGGCATGAGAGATGGCCTCGGGGCCTGACCAGTGGGCCACAAGCCCTGCAGCCGCCCCCCTGGTGGTGGCTAACAAGCTTGTGGGGCCCACAGGGACCCCCTCCACTCATTCCAGCTCCCATCCTCTTCTTCCACCTCCAGAAAAAATTGTTTCGCAGCTCAAACCCGTATTCTTGCTCATTTGGTTGTGATTTTTGATCTCCTTGCTCAAAGCACCATTCTCCGAACAGTTCTGGGGAAATTACTCCTTGGTAAGTGACTCCTCCATTGGCCCAATTAGTTTTTCTCTAATGCTTTATCCTTCGCGTATTCTTGCTACCTTGGTGAACCTATTCTTGAGCTAGAAATGTTGATTTAGCTGGTCCCAAGTAGTTTTAGCGCGTGATACAGTCTCTAGGCACTAGTAGGAGTAGTTGCTACAAGGTGTGGTTGGTCTTCATTCACTTTTCTCTTGAACTTCAAAAATTTCAGCAAAAGGAAATTACGTTCAGGAGGAAGTTTCATGGTGGTTCCACAAGTAAGAAGGGTCCCCGTCTTTCTTTTTGGGAGCCCGAACCTTATCAACTAAGGGACGCACCGGTACAACCATGTGAATGGCCTTCTGATTAGTTCATGATCGAAGCAGGTTTTAAGGATGAGTTTGATACACTTGTCCGCAAAGCTGGGTTAGAAGATTTCCTATCAGATAAATGTGAACATTATGCTATGCTCACTGCCTCTTTTGTGCGTAGATTTAATTTCTCAGTTGGTCGTGACTCATCCATACTGTTTGATCTGTATGATAAATCCTACGCCATGGATTTGGAGGATTTCAATAGGATTTGCAAGATACCCATTGGGGGTAGTACTAATGATCCTTCTAAGTCTTCGGTCAGAGACTTTGTCTCGAGTATAACTATTGGAGAAACCAGAGATATCACGCAAGCCACCATAGGAAGCATCCATTTCCCTGCCTTGCACTACTTTGCCTTCTTCATAGGTAGGTGCATTAACGGCAAGGGTGCACACTGTCACTTATGCGCTTCCGACCTTAGTATCCTTAAGAGCGCAGTAACAGGTGACATGAGCTTCAATATGGGAGCTATAATAGCAAGGAGGCTGAATAATAATGCCACTGAGGGGGATTTCTTCGGTGGAATTTATGCTACACGCTTAGCAAATTTTCTTAGAATATCCATCCATTTAGAAAACCCTCCTCTCCGTACAGCCTACCTTGATCGTGTCGCTCTAACACGCTACCAGTTCCTTGAGAGGGATCATGGATCCCTCCTATACCGCTTGATATTTAACCGGCAGCGTGTTTTCCATATTACCCTTCCTGCTCCTGCTTTCTTTGAATTTCAGGTAAAACGAAGATACTACATAACCTTAGGAGAGGGAGAGGAGTATGAGAGGGAGGCGACGGCTGCTCGACTTCGTGAGGCAGCTATTCAGGTAGTGGCTCCAGCACTCTCGTATACCACCCATTATGATTTTAAGTTTTGCCAGGACCATCCTTGGGAGTAGACCAAGCTAGGCCAAAAGCCTAAGCTTGGGGGAATTCAGCTTAGTCCAATGCACGAGCACTCTTATTATTGTTCACATCGTTCGATCATGCCAATGAAAGGCAATAATGATGATATATGATGAAGTGACTGAGACTGGAAAAGCTGGTATGAACTCTATCTATTTTGTTTTTGTAAATATGACTAGCTTTTCATGCCCGATTCAGCTTTGTTGTGAGAGAACCATGTTTGCAATGACAACTTAGAGATCATAGTTTCTGATGCCATGCTTATTTAGCTAGGAGCTTATAATGGTTTGTCTTGAATGCCAACATAGATTTTGAGATGACTATGATGTAGTATGATAGGATGGTATTCTCCTTTGAATGATTCAAGTGGCTTGACTTAGCGCATGTTCATGCATGTAGTTCAAACAAAATTAACATAGCCTCTATGATGTTCGTGTTCATGGTGATTTATATCATGTTCATGCTTGCACTCAATGTTAGTCAAATTCATTGCATCTTGATGACCGTTGTCGCTCTCTAGTTGGTCGCTTCACATTCTTTTGCTAGCCTTCACTTGTACTAAGCGGAATACTGCTTGTGCATCCACTTCCATAAACCTAAAAGTTTTTCCATGAGATTCCACCATACCTACCTATTTGCGGTATCTACCTGCCGTTCCAAGTAAATTTGCATGTGCCATTCCCTAAACCTTCAAGAAATAATCTGTTTTGCATGCCCGAACCGCTCATGTGGTGACAGGGGGCTATTGGTATCTTCCATGCTAGGAGTGTTATCCTCTACATGTGTTTACTCACTGTCATTCACGAGAAAGGGGCTGGTAATTCGAATGCCTAGTTCCACGCTTAAATCGAAAACATAACTGTAAAAAAAGACTCCCTCGGATTGATGTTAGTATGGACGGTACCCTAGGATTCGGCTAGCCGTGGAGTGTGATTGATTGGTGGTGGGGGAGTTAAAACTTGACTTTTCTGTTTGGGAACCGCCTATAGCATGAGTAGCATGGAATATATTGAGAACTCTTGTTCATTGCGTTGACAATGAAAGCATGCCACCCAAAATTATTATCTCTATTTTCAAAGCTTTAGCTCTGGCACCTCTGCTAATCAATGCTTCCCTCTGCGAAGGGCCTGTCTATTTATTTTCCTGTTGAGTCATCCTCTTCTTTTATAAGCACCAATTAGAGAGCACCTCTATCATTTTTATTCTTTGCTTTTGATTGATATTGAGTATGACTATGACTGGATCTTCGTTGCTATGAATTACAATGTTTAGTCAGCCCTTGATTTTTGTAAGTGCTCTGCATTTATGTTTTGCGGTCTGAGAAAGAGCTAGAGAGATACCACCTATTCATATTGCTTCATGCTTGTTTTGATTGAAGTGTTGGTATTTGAAACTCATTATTATTTGCTCGTTAGCTGATTATGCCATTGATACTAGTTTACCATGAGACCTTTGTGTCACTTGCTTATGTGGTTAACTTGTGATCTTGCTGAAATTCTGGTTATGAGTTAGACATAGTTGCAACAACAAGATCAAACAGAGTTTGTCAAAGTTTTTCTTTCTCTCTTAGTTTGTCAACTGAGTTGCTTGAGGACAAGCAAGGTTTTAAGCTTGGGGGAGTTGATACGTCTCCATCGTATCTACTTTTCCAAACTCTTTTGACCTTGTTTTGGACTCTAATTTGCATGATTTGAATGGAACTAACCTTGACTGACGCTGTTTTTAGCAGAATTGCCTTGGTCTTGTTTTTGTGCCGAAATGAAAGTTCTCAGAACGTCCTGAAAATTTACGGAGAATATTTTTGGAAAATATGAAATATACCTGCGCAAAGATCCACCGGAGGGGATGGGCCAGTGGGCCACATGCCGTGTAGCCGTCACCCCCTCGTGGCAGCTAGCAAGCTTGTGGGGCCCACATGGCTCTGCCGCCCCCAATCTCAGCTCTACGAATTCACTTTCGTCCCAGAAAAAATAAAAAGGAGAAGATTTCATCATGTTTGCGATACGGAGGCGCCGCCACATCGTGTTCTTCATCTGGAGGGCAGATCTGGAGTCCGTTTTGGGCTCCGGAGAGGGGAAATCGTCGCCATCGTCATCATCAACCTTCTTCCCTCTCCAATTCCATGAAGCTCTTCGTCGTTCGTGAGTAATCTGTTCGTAGGCTCGCTGGGCGGTGATGAGTAGGATCAGATCTATCATGTAACCGAGTTAGTTTTGACGGGGATTGATCCCTAGTATCCAATATGTTATGAGATTGATGTTGCTACTACTTTGCCATGCTTAATGCTTGTCACTAGGGCCCGAGTGCCATGATTTCAGATCTGAAATTATTATGTTGTCACCAATATATGTGTGTTTTAGATCCGATCTTGCAAGTTGTAGTTACCTACTATGTGTTATGACCCGGCAACCCCGGAGTGACAATAACCGAAACAACTCCCGGTGATGACCATAGTTTGAGGAGTTCATGTGTTCACCAAGTGCTAATGCGTTGGCCCGGTTCTTTATTAAAAGGAGAACCTTAATATCCCGTAGTTTCCTGTTATTCAGGTGTGGTTGAATCTGACACATTCAGCTGCTAATACTTGAGAGTATCCTCTCACTTCCTATTGCTGAATCAACAAATGGGTTGAATACTCTACCCTCGAAAACTGCCTCGATCCCACGTGTTGGTGGGTAATTGCAAGACAATTTTTAATTGTTGAGAAATCGAGATAGCACCTGTCTAGCTATTGCTAGAGAGTGCCAGTTAGTGAGGTCAGCAGACGATATGAACCCAAAACCAAGCACTTCTATTGCAAGAATCATAGATCTAGTTGGCCAAACAAAACCCACAACTCGAAGAGAATTACAAGGATATGAAATCATGCATAAGAGAGATCAGAAGAAACTCAAATAAGATTCATATATAATCTGATCATAAATCCACAATTCATCGGATCTTGACAAACACACCACAAAAGAAGATTACATCGGATAGATCTCCTGAAGATCATGGAGAACTTTGTATTGAAGATCCAAGAGAGAGAAGAAGCCATCTAGTTACTAGCTATGGACCCGTAGGTCTATGCTGAACTATCACGCATCATCGAAGAGGTCAGGGTGTTAATGAAGAAGCCCTCCGTGTCCGAATCCCCCTCTGGAAGGGCACCAGAACGTGCCCCAGATGGGATCTTGCGGAGATAGAAGCTTGCGGCGGCGGAAAAGTACTTTCGATGATCTCCTGATTTTTTTGGGATTTTTGGGGAATATATAGGTGCAACTCCTAGGGCAGAGGCCGCCCAGGGGGCCCACAAGCCTGTGGGCCGCGGCCTCCCCCCTGGCCACGGGGTGGGGGCTTGTGGGGCCCTTGAGGGCCCCCTGCCTTGGCTCTCACGCTTCCCGATTGTCTTCCATTATGGAAAAAATCTTTTCGGGGATTTTCTTCCGTTTGGACTCTGTTTCAAAATCTCCTCTGAAAGGGGTCAAAAACATGGAAAAACAGGACCTGGCACTTGGCACTGAGTTAATAAGTTAGTCCCAAAAAATATATAAAAGGCATGCAAAACATCCAAAGTTTGACAAGATAATAGCATGAAACCATAAAAAATTATAGATATGTTGGAGACATATCACGCGCCTAGGATGGCTTCTGGGCGAAGCCTCGAGGGCAGTCCAAAGCGTCACGGGCCCTAAAAGTCTGCGAACTAGGCTTCACGTGCACCGCGCAACCAGGTGGCAACACTCCCAGTTCCCGATGTGCTCGGAGATGCGCCGGGTCAAATCGATGCGACGCTCGGGCGCTACGCCATCCATCATTGCTCCTTGGGGACGTGACCTCTGCACACGCCACACGGGCACGTCTCCTCATGAGTCGCGTGGGCCCAGGAACACGGCGGGACGTTGCTCTGCCCTCAGCCATATATCAGACCTGGCGAGGGAGATAAGGTCCACATGGCGTCCATCTTGTTCATCTTCCACTTCGAGCCCTCCACGCCCTCAGCATTGTGCCGGTGAGGAGGTATTCCGCTGCCGAGAAGGGGAAGGCTTCCGGGGAAGGTTTCGCCGCCCCACCACCCAAGAGGGACCGCGACCGCCCTCGGAAGTACGCGGTGGTGTCGACATCGTTCTCTGTCAGGCGTTGTCGTGGTTCTGCCCGCTGTGGAATCACCATTGGCGGTGTCGTCGAGGTGTCGGTCGGCGCGGGCGTCTGCAGTGGCCGGGGAGGAAGGTCGATGGTGGCCCACCTGATTGCCACGCCCACGGCTTCATTCAGGTGACACAGCGATGGAGTTCGTGATGTGGGTCGATAGGACGGAAGTCGCATGGTTCCGGCTACCAAACTTCTTCGGGACGGTGCTGCCGACCGACGGGCTCCCACTCCTCTGGTTGCAGGCCGACGGCTGCTGCTGTTGGGGATATTACCTGCGGTATAACCCGCCCTTGGTGGGCCGGGTCATCAAAGGGGAGACTCGACATTCGAAGTGCGGCCCTTGGCCCTGGAGCCGGATGGCGGTTCAAAAAGTTAAACAGAAGATAGACTGCCAAGGGAGTTCCCAGTCTTGGAAGACATGTCGACTTTAAGATAGGGAAAGCTACGATGGGTAGCATGGCCAGGACTCTTGTAAACCCTAGGGTCTCGACCTGTATATATAGGTGAGTCCCAAGGGAAGATAGGGCAAGTTAGAAATTATCGAGAGCTAGGTCAGACGAGTTACGCCCTCCTTGTAATCGAAACCATCATCAATCCACACAAAGCAGGGCGTAGGCTTTTACCTCCACACGAGGGGCCGAACCTGGGTAAATCTGAGTCTCGCTTTCGCTCACCCCCTTTGAGTCTCCACCAAGGTGCGATGGCTCCATCTTTAAGTCCTTTCATGAGGACATCTGTCGTGTCAAAACCACGATAGTTCGCGCCCACCGTGGGGCTAGCGCACGATGGAGTTGTGTTCTCAAAGGGAGCCCTACCAGGGTCAGAAAGCTATGCGGTCGGCATCATGAGGAAGAGCCGCCGCGGAAGGTACTACATCAACAACTCGTTGTGGGGACGATAAGCCGATTCAGTCGAATCTGGCTACAGAGTCCCCTTCGGCAAGATCAACATCTTCATCGGCATGATTAGGACACCTGTGCGTGAGCCGGACACCTCCACCGACATCGTCGAGCCGGCCAGGTATGTCCTCCCCATCACACGACGGGACGGGAGTCGTCGCGCCATCGTCGGTTTTACGCAGGGAAACGACGTACAAGAAGAACCAACGACCCAGGAGGTCACCCCTGTCAATTCTCACGGCGAGTCATCCATGGGAGAGACAGAGTCAATCCATCCTCTGCACGAAGGATAGCTCGGGGGGTTGTCTCTGGCAATGGACCCCGAGGTCCTTGAGCGATCCCATTGACAAATCGCCATCTATATTGCAGGGGCGGCACAGCCTCAGCAAAACCCGGCCGACAACAACTAAACCAGCGGGACATCAAAACCCCCGGCTCAAGCCATGGCGGAGTTAGCGGCAGAGGTCGCCAGTCTCATGGCGACTGCCGTCATGCCCGAGAATCAGTAGTCTATCAACGCCGAGCTAGCAAAGCTGCGGGAGGCGATGGCCAAAGCTCAGAAGGACATGGAAGCAGAAGCCACCAGGGTAAAGACGCAGTAGGATGCGATCGCAGCAGAGACAGAACGGTTGAACACCGAAGGTTGGCGGCTCGAGAGACAGCAGCATGCATCCGACGCCGTTCACCAAAGGAGACACCACGGACGCATCCCGGCCTCCTTACACCCGACTTGCCTCTTCAACACAGCTACTTCTTGAGCTTGCGCTGGTTTTTCCCTTCAAGAGGAAAGGGTGATGTAGCAAAGTAGAGATAAGTATTTCCCTCAGTTTGAGAACCAAGGTATCAATCCAGTAGGAGTATCAAGATGAGGCACCAATGAACCTAGGCAAAAACAAACAAACTTGCACCCAACGCGATAAAGGGGTTGTCAATCCCTTCACGATTACTTGCAAAGTGAGATCTGATAGTGATAAAAGGTAAATATACATAAAAGTGCAGCAAGGTATTTTTGGTATTTTTGTATGTAGATCTGAATATATAATGTGTAAAATAGACCCGGGGGCCATATTGTTCACTAGAGGCTTCTCTCATGATAGAAAGTATTACGGTGGGTGAACGAATTACTATCGAGCAATTGATAGAATCACGCAAAGTCATGACGATATCTAAAGCAATGATCATACATATAGGCATCACGTCCGAGACAAGTAGACCGATACTTTCTGCATCTACTACTATTACTCCACACATCGACCGCTATCCAGCATGCATCTAGTGTATTAAGTACATAACAAACAGAGTAACGCCTTAAGCAAGATGACATGATGTAGAGGGATATAAACCCCATCTTTTTACCCTTGATGGCAACAACACGATGCGTGCCTCGCTACCGCTTCTTTCACTAGGTGAGGACACCGCACGGTATGAACCCAAAACCAAGCACTTGTCCCATTGCAAGAATTATAGATCAAGTTGGCCAAATAAAACCCATAACTCAAAGAGAATTACAAGGATACGAAATCATGCATATAATAAATCAGAGGAGACTCAAATAATATTCATTGATAATCTGATCATAAATCCACAATTCATCGGATCTTGACAAACACACCACAAAAGAAAGTTACATCATGGAGAACTTTGTATTGAAGATCATGGAGAACTTTGTATTGAAGATCCAGGAGAGAGAAGAATCCATCTAGATACTATCTATGGACCTGAAGGTCTGTGGTGAACTACTCACGCATCATCAGAGAGGCAATGGTGTTGATGAAGAAGCCCTCCGTGTCCGAATCCCTCTCCGGTAGGGCACTAGAACGGTCCCCAGATGGGTATCACGGAGAAAGAAGATTGCGGCGGTGGAAAAGTATTTTTGTGGCTCTTCCTGTTGGTTTCGGGATTTTTGGGAATTTATAGGCAAAAGAGGTAGGGCAAAGGAGGCAAGGGGGGCCCACGAGCCTTCTAGGCGCCCCTTTAGGGCGCGCCTAGGGGCTCGTGACCTCCCACGATACCTCCTGCCTTGATTCTCAAGTCTTCTAGGTATCTTCTGTTATGGAAAAAATCATCCCGCGGGTTTTATTTCGTTTGGACTCCGTTTAATATTCTTTTCTGAAAAAGGTCAAAAAGACGGAAAAAACAGAAACTGACACTAGGAACTGAGTTAATAGGTTATTCCCAAAAATGATATAGAATGGCATATATATGCATATAACACATCCCAAGTTGATAATATAATAGCATGGAACAATCAAAAATTAAACATACGTTGGAGACGTATCAAGCATCCCCAAGCTTAACTCCTGCTCGTCCTCGAGTAGGGAAGTGATAAAGACCCAATTTTTGATGTGGAATGGTACCTAACATATTTGTTCTTTCTAAATTCTTTATTGTGGCATGACTGTTCAGATCCATAAGATTCAAAAAAAGAGTTTAATATTGACATGAAAACAATAACACTTCAAGCATACTAGCAATGTAATCATGAACTTTTGAAATAACAAGGCCAATGAAAGTTATCCCTACAAAATCATATAGTCTCGCTATCCTCCATCATCCCCACACAAAAAATTTGAATCATGCAAAACCCCGGTATTGCACAAGTAATTGCTTTCGCACTCTTACTTTCTCAAAAAATTTCAACTCTCACGCAATACATGAGTGTGAACCATGGATGCAGCACTATAGGTAGAATAGAGTGTGGTGGAGGTTGTGAGGCAAAAAGGAGGAGATGGTCACATCGACTCGGCGTATCAATGGGTTATGGAGATGCCCATCAATAGATATCAATGTGAATGAGTAGGGATTTCCATGCAATGGATGCACTAGAGCTATAAGTGTATGAAATCTCAAAAAGAAAACTAGTGGGTGTGCACCCAACTTGCTTGCTCACGAAGACCTAAGGCAATTTTGAGGAAGCCCGTCATTGGAATATACAAGCCAAGTTATATAATGAAAATTCCCACTAGTATAGAAAATGACAAAACAAGAGACTCCCTATCATGAAGAACATGGTGCTATCTTGAAGCACAAGTGTGGAAAAAGATAGTAGCATTGTCCCTTCTCTCTTTTTCTCTCGTCATTTTTTTTGTTTGGGCTCTTTGGCCTCTCTTTTTTCATTTCATTTTTTTCTCTGTTTTTTTGGTGGGCATCTTTGGCCTCTTTTTTTTATTTCCTCACATGGGACAATGCTCTAATAATGATGATCATCACACTTTTATTTACTTACAACTCAGTACTTAGAAGAATAATGACTCTATATGAAATTCCTCCGCAGTGTACCGGGATGTGCAACGATCTAGCTTAGCGTATGACGTTGAAACATCTCGCTAGCTATCTTACGATCATGCAATGGAAAAATGAAAATGACGGCACATGTCATGAGACGGAACGGTGGAAGTTGCATGGCAATATATCTCGGAATGGCGATGAAAATGCCATAATAGGTAGGTATGGTGGTTGTTTTGAGGAAGGTATATGGTGGGTTTGTGCACCGGTGAAAGTTGCGCGGCACTAGAGAGGCTAGGAATGGTGGAAGGTGAGAGTGCATCTATACCATGGACTCACATTAGTCATTAAGAACTCATATACTTATTGCAAAAGTTTTATTAGTAATCAAAACAAAGTTCTAAACGCATACTCCTAGGCGAAGGGTTGGTAGGTGTTAACCATCGCGCAATCCCGACCGCCACACAAAGGATGAAAATTAATAAATCAATTATGCTCCGACTTCCAAACATAGCGGTTCACCATACGTGCATGCTACATGAATCACTAACCTCAACACAAGTATTTCTAGATTCACAACACCCTACTAACATGACTCTAATATTACCATATCCATATCTCAAAACTGATTGTGAGGAATCAAACTTCTCTAACTAATCAATGCACTTGAATATGAAAGTTTTTATTATATCCTCTTTGGATGCCTATCATATTTAGGACTAATTTCATAACACACGCCAATTACCAAGTTACTTAGAGAGAGCACTCTCAAAATGATATAAGTGAAGATTGAGAGTTTTTATTTCTACAAAATATGACACCGCCGTGCTCTAAAAAGATTTAAGTGAAGCACTGGAGCAAAATTATCTACCTCAAAAGATATAAGTGAATCTCATTGAGTATTCTAACAGATTCACGATGAGTGCATGTCCCTCTCAAAAAGGTGTGCAGCAAGGATGATTGTGATCAAACAAAAAGCAAAGACTCCTATAATACATGACGCTCCAAGAAAAAGACATATCATGTGGTAAATAAAAATATAGCTCCAAGTAACGTTACCGATGGATTGAAGACGAAAGAGGGGATGCCTTCCCGGGGCATCCCCAAGCCTAGGATTTTTGGTGTCCTTGAATTTGGCTTGGGATGACTTGGGAATCCCCAAGCTTAGGCTCTTTCCACTCTTTATTCCATTGTCCATAAGAACATCACCCAAAACTTGAAAACTTCACAACACAAAACTTAAACAGAAAATCGTGATATCATTAGCATAAGAAAACAAACCACCAACTTTTTAGGTACTGTAGTAAACTTGATTTCCATTTAGATTGATGTTATATTACTTTATTCTCACTTCTTCATGGCTTGCACCCCCCGATACTAACCATAGTTTCATCAAAATAAGTAATCAACACAACAAAAACAGAATCTGTCAAAAACAGAACAGTCTATAGCAATCTGTATATTTCATATACCTATGCTATCCCAAAAATTCTGAAAAATTATAAAAATTAGGTAAATTTGCGTATATATCAGCATCAAAAACAATCAACTCAAAAGCTCTTTCTGGATAGGATTTAAAAATAATTTCGTGAGCACAAAGTTTCTGTCTTTTTTAGCATGATTAAACAACCATCACCAAAACTAATCATAAAGGTTCTACTTGGCACAAACACTAAATAAAACATAAAAAAACACAATCATAACAAAATCATTATGGTCTGGACTCAACAAAACAGAAAGTGAAAAGCAAAAATAAATTTATTCATTGGGTTGCCTCCCAACAAGCGCTATCGTTTAACGCCCTTAGCTAGGCGTAAGGCAATAGAATCAAGTATCGTCATCTTTAGTGCTCAAACCATAAGTAGCTCTCATCATGGATTCATAAGGCAATCTTATCTTCTTTCTAGGGAAGTGTTACATGTCCTTCTTTAATGGAAATTGAAATTTAATATTCCCTTCCTTCATATCAATAACAGCACCAATAGTCCTAAGGAAAGGTCTACCAAGAATAATGGGACATGTCGGATTGCAATCAATATCAAGCAAAATGAAATCTACGGACACATAGTGCCTATTTGCAATAATAAGAACATCATTGATCCTTCCCATAGGTTTCTTAATAGTATAATCCACAAGATGCAAATTAAGAGAGCACTCATCAATCTCATTGAAACCTAGAACATCACATAAAGATTTTGGAATTGTGGAAACACTAGCACCCAAATCACACAAAGCATGGCATTCATAATTTTTAATCTTGATTTTTATAGTAGGTTCCCACTCATCATGAAGTTTTCTAGGAATAGATATTTCCAACTCAAGTTTCTCTTCAACAGACTTCATCATAGCATCAATGATATGATTGGTAAAAGCCTTATTTTGGATATAAGCATATGGAGAGTTTAGCATGGATTGCATCAAGGAAATACATTCAATCAAAGAGCAACTATCATAATTAAATTCCTTGAAATCCAAAGTGGTGATTTCATCACTATTCAAAGTTTCGATATCCTCTACTCCACTTTCAGTATTTTTAGCATCAAGATAAATAGACTCCGAATCATTGGGGAGTTTCTCAACCAAAGTGGATTCACATCCAGCCCCATCATCATTAGGATTGATATTAGAAAACAAGGATTCAATAGGAGTCACACCAAGCACTTTAAGGTCTTCGTGATTCTCATCACATATTTCGGGTTTAACAACCATTTTATTGACTAAGGTAGCTTGTTTATCAGAAATCTAGCCTACCAATTTTCCAAGACGAGCAAATTGAGAATTTAACACAAGGAATTCTTTGGCCATATCATAAACCTCTTTATTCATATAAGCCATAAAAGAATTTTTCTCCCTTAGTTCTCTACGAAAGTAACTATTATGATCAAATTGTGTAGACATGAAGCTTTTAGCACTAGTTTCAATTTCTTCCAACTTTTTATAGTAAGCATCATGACTTGGCAACCAGACAAGCACACAAGCAAACAGAAAGAAAGCAAAAGAAAGGGCGAAAGAAAAAGGCAAATATTTTTGTAAATTTTGTTTTTTTAGAAGTGGGGGAGAGGAAAACGAGAGGGAAAAGGCAAATAATGTAAATGCAAGAGATGAATTTGTGATAGGGACTTGGTAGATACGCTTCACTTGAATACTCCCCGGCAACGGCGCCAGAAATTCTTCTTGCTACTTCTTGAGCTTGCGTTAGTTTTTCCCTTGAAGAGGAAAGGGTGATGCAGCAAAGTAGAGATTAGTATTGCCCTCCGTTTGAGAACCAAGGTATCAATCCAGTAGGAGTATCAAGATGAAGCACGAATGAACCTGCGCAAAAACAAACAAACTTGCACCCAACGCGATAAAGGGGTTGTCAATCCCTTCACGATTACTTGCAAAGTCAGATCTGATAGTGATAAAAGTAAATATAAATAAAAGTGCAGCAAGGTATTTTTGTATGTAGATCTGAATATATAATGTGTAAAATAGACCCGGGGGCCATAGTGTTCACTAGAGGCTTATCTCATGATAGCAAGTATTATGGTGGGTGAACGAATTACTGTCGAGCAATTGATAGAATCGCACAAAGTCATGACGATATCTAAGGCAATGATCATACATATAGGCATCACGTCCGAGACAAATAGACTGATACTTTCTGCATCTACTACTATTACTCCACACATCGACCGCTATTCAGCATGCATCTAGTGTATTAAGTTCATAACAATCACAGTAACGCCTTATGCAAGATGACATGATGTAGAGGGATAAATTCATGCAATATGATATAAATCCCATCTTTTTACCCTTGATGGCAACAACACGATGCGTGCCTTGCTACCCCTTCTGTCACTAGGTGAGGACACCGCACGGTATGAACCCAAAACCAAGCACTTCTCCCATTGCAAGAGTTATAGATCAAGTTGGCCAAACGAAACCCATAACTCGAAGAGAATTACATGGATACGAAATCATGCATATAATAAATCAGAGGAGACTCAAATAACATTCATCGATAATTTGATAATACATCCACAATTCATCGGATCTCGACAAACACACCGCAAAAGAAAGTTACATCGGATAGATCTCCATGAAGATCATGGAGAACTTTGTATTGAAGATCCAATAGAGAGAGAAGAAGCCATCTAGCTACTAGCTATGGACCCGAAGGTCTGTGGTGAACTACTCATGCATCATCGGAGAGGCAATGGTGTTGATGAAGAAGCCCTCCGTGTCTGAATCCCCCTCCGACGAGGCACTAGAACGGTCCCAATATGGGATCTCGCGGAGACAGAAGCTTGCGGCGGCGGAAAAGTATTTTCGTGGCTCTCCCTGTTGGTTTCGGGATTTTTGTGAACTTATAGGCGAAAGAGGTAGGGCAAGGGAGGCAAGGGGGGCCCACGAGCCTGCTAGGCGCCCCCTAGGGCACGCCTAGGGGCTCGTGACCTCCCATGAGACCTCCTACCTTGGTTCTCGAGACTTCTGGGTATCTTCTGTTATGGAAAATATCATCCCGCGGGTTTTATTCCGTTTGGACTCCGTTTAATATTCTTTTTCTGAAAAAGGTCAAAAACACGGAAAAAACAGAAACTGACACTAGGCGCTGAGTTAATAGGTTAGTCCCAAAAATGATATAAAATGGCATATAAATGCATATAAGACATCCCAAGTTGATAATATAATACTCCCTCCATTTGAGTTTATAAGTCCAGCACGTGTATCTAGGTCGTTAATTTGACCAACTTAATGATAATCATATATTACAAAAAAATATATCATTAAAAACTTTAGATGTTCTATTTTTTAATGATATATTTTTTGTATTAAATAATAGATTTTATATAAGTCAAATTGACGACCTAGGTACACGTGTGTGCCTTATAAACTTTGACGGAGGTAGTAGCATGGAACAATCAAAAATTATAGGTACGTTGGAGACGTATCAGACACCCCGTGTACCCCCGGGGCGGGTCCTGATCGACCTTTACAAACTGTTCCGAGGGGAGGTCCGGTTCAACCACCTAACTCGCCGCCGCCTCAACCAATGGATGCCCATGCGACTCGTTTCCAAACGCCATGAGGTCACTTCTCGAATCCCGTGGATAATATGTTGGCAGCAACTCGCCACCTGGAGTCCCTCCCGATTTAAGGAAACTCCCCGGCCGAGATAGAGGCGAGAAACGCCATCGAGATGCTAAAGATGGCCGTGGTCCAGCACACGCAGTATTCTCGTAGCCTCGACCGGTTACACTCCACGCCTCACGCGAGTCACACCAGAAGTCGCCACGAGGACTTACCCGCAGTAACCAGCGGGCAACGGCGCCTTCCTCAAAACTACCCACTCAGGATGCCCGACACACGAGCCCAAGACATCATGGACGCGGCGCGAGCTGCGCGTCAGATAGAAACTGAAGGTGCGGCGGGTCAGGTTTATCGGGCTTACACCTCGACACCTCCCGCGCCTCTCGACGCCGGAGGTAAGCACTTTGGAGTGTCATGTCTTGCGCCGGCTCTATGCAATGAGCGTATGCCGAAGGACTTCAAAGGACCCAGGAAGGTGCCTAATTACTCGCCAGATCTCGAACCAGGGTCATGGATCGCGAGTTACGAGCTCGCGATGGACATGCTCCACGTAAATGAGGCGGTTTGCGCCAAGTATTTCACTATGATGCTTGAAGGAACAGCGCGTGCATGGTTAAAAAACTTACCGCCTAACTCCATCAACACCTAGGCACAGCTAAAAGAGCGCTTCATCAAGAATTTCAGAGGGACTTGTAAACGCCCGATGACCATTGTCGACTTGCAACACTGTGTTCAGCGGCCGGATGAGTCGGCCCATAATTGGCCTCGGTGAGTCGTAGAGGTTATTCATTCATCAGAGGGTATCTCGGCGGCTAAGGCAGTATTGATCCTGGAGAACAACTGTCATTACAAACCTCTAGTTCTAAAGCTGGGGCGACTTAAGCGAAAAGCACAGGACATTGGCGAGTTGATGGATACCCTCACTAGATATGGTGAGTCGGATGACACCAAGGATCCCGGAGAGGACGACGACAAAGCTAGCACCGCCAGGAAGGGCGAGTCGTCAAAGGGCCATTCTCAGTTTCAGGGCCGGGGCAACCACCATCGTGGTGGGCATCGCAAAAGGACACAACAGGAAGGTCCTACAGATTTCGTCGCTAATACTAATACCGGCAACGGAAACCGGTGCCAGAAGAAGCGGGGCTTTAGTGGGAAGACGCAGCGCAATTACCACGAGATTCTCAAAGGCCCTTGTCCGCAGCATGCCATAGAGGAGGGACCGGCAACTCATTCTTGGGAGGATTGCTACGTGATGCAGGAATTCCGGGCCGAGACGCTCAGAAGGGGTCAGGGCGGTGAACAAGGCCAGCGACAGGAGCAGCCCAGCGCGCCTGGGTCACGCCAGATCCCGTTCGGCGCCTTTCCTAACACGGGACCACAGGGAGGGTCGCAACCCAACACTGGACAATACCAAGTTCACAACCAGCGGTACAACCCGCCAGGAGTGTTTCAGCAACCACCCCCACAAGAGGATCTCCAGCGACAGGATGATCATGGCAGTTTTCAGAATAACCCTAAGCAACTGAACAGCGGGTAGTATCACGTGTTCACCACCAGCACCTGCAAGCGGGATCAGAATGTGAAACATAGAACCTTCAGTGTGGTCGAGTCGGCGCTCCCCCGGTACCTTCACTAGTCTGAGCAGCCCATAACTTGGAGCAGGGAGGATCACCCGCCCCGAGTAGATAAACCTGGCGACTTGGCTTTGGTAGTGGCTCCCCAAGTCGGGGGTTACACCCTTTCCAAGGTCCTCATGGATGGAGGCAGCAGCATTAACATCTTATAATTTGATACTTTCCGACGGATGAATCTCTTGGAGAAAGACTTGATGCCATCATCCACAGTCTTCCACGGCATCGTCCCCGGTAAGTGGCGTATCCAATTGGGCGGGTTAAACTTTATGTGGCCTTTGGCATAGAGTCCAATTACAGGAGCGAGTCTCTCATGTTCGAGGTGGTCAAAATCAAGAGCCCCTACCTTGCGTTGTTTGGAAGGTCGGATTACGCCCGATTCATGGCCCGCCCATGTTATGTTTATCTCAAACTCAAGATGCCTGGCCCTAAGGGACCTATTACCATCAGTGGAGACAGGAAGATATCCCAAAAATGCGAGGAGGGAGACGCAGCTTACGCCGAATCGGCTTGTGTGGCCGAAGAGCTCAAGTTTCACGAAGCCAATGTTGATCCGGCAGACATGACGTCGCTCAAGAGGCCAACCATCGACTCTGAGCCGCCCCTCAAGTTTAAACCGATGGACGATACCAAGGTCATAGACTTCATGCCTAGCGACTCCACCAAGCAGTTCACTATTGGGGCGGGTCTGGATCCCAAATAGGAAAGCGCGCTCATCGAATTCATCCGTGAGAATCAGGACATCTTCTCATGGAAACCTTCTAACATGCCAGGTGTACCTAGAGATTTTGCTAAGCGCCATATTAATATTGACCCCAAAGTCAAGCCAGTCCGGCAGTACCTTCACAGGTTTAATGAAGAGCGTCGTAAGGAGATCGGAGAGGAAGTCACCCGGTTTTTGGCCGCCGGGTTTATCATCAAGGTTTTTCATGCTGAATGGCTGGCTAACCCAGTCCTGGTGCTCAAAAAGAACGACACCTTCCGCATGTGCATTGACTACACTGACCTCAATAGAGCCTGACCGAAGGATCCCTTCGCCCTTCCCCGCATTGATCAAATTATTAATGCAACGGCGGGTTGCGAGCGTTTGTGTTTCTTGGATGCTTATTCAGGATACCACCAGATCAAGATGGCGGTGGTGGACCAGGAGAAGGCATCCTTCATAACCCCCTTCGGAGCTTTCTGTTACGTGTCTATGCTATTTGGGCTCAAGAGCGCGGGGGTGACTTACCAGCGTTGCATCCAAAATTGTTTGCATAACCAAATCGGTCGTAATGTCCACGCTTACGTGGACGACATCGTGGTTAGATCTCAAAAGAAGCAGTCGCTCTTGGAGGATCTTAAGGAAACTTTTGACAACTTGCGCGTCTACCAGGTGAGGCTTAATCCCACCAACTTTGTGTTTGGTGTTCCTACAGGGAAGTTATTGGGCTTTTTGGTATCGGAACATGGCATTGAAGCTAACCCGGACAAAATTGAAGCAATTACTTCACTGGGGAAAATTGCTAACATTAACCAAGTCCAGCGCATGGCGGGTCGAATCGCAGCTCTGAGCCGCTTTATAAGTCGCCTCGGCGAGAAGGCCATCCCTCTCTATCAGCTGCTCAAGAAAACTGATCGGTTCGTATGGACAGACGAAACCAACGAAGCCTTTGAAACCTTGAAGCGACAATTAGTTAACCCGCCATTATTGGCGGCTCCGATGGACAAGGAGCCTATGCTCCTGTACATCGCGAACAATTCCAAGGAAGTTAGCGTGGAAGTGGTTGCTGAGCGGAAGGAATGAGGAAAGCAGTATTTGGTCCAACGACCAATTTATTTTATCAGCGAGGTCCTGACCCTCTCCAAGCAATGCTACCCGCATTGGCAGAAGCTGCTCATTTGGGTGTTTATGGCAAGTCGGAAGCTGAAGCACTACTTCCAGGAACACCCCATCACGGTCGTCAGTTCTGCCCCCCTTGGTGGCATCATACAAAATCGAGAAGCAATTGGAAGGATTGCTAAGTGGGCCATCGAGTTAGGGCCCCATCATGTGCGGTATACGCCTCGAACGGCCATCAAATCTCAAGCACTAGTGGACTTCATCAATGATTGGACCGAGTTGCAAATCCCAGAGGATAGGCCCGATCATACTTATTGGACCATTTATTTCGATGGATCCAGGCAACTGGAAGGCTCGGGGGTTAGCGTGGTGATAACTTCGTCTCAAGGTGACATGTTTTGCTATGTCCTTCGGCTCATGTTCCCATATACCAACAATGCAGATGAGTATGAAGCCTTGCTCCATGGATTGCGACTCGCCAACAAGATGAACCCCACGCGAGTCAGATGTTTGGGCGACTCAGATTTGGTGGCGCAGCAGGTTTGTGGCACCTCGGATTCAAGAGATCCCTTAATGACGGCTTACAAACAAGTTGTGTCAGATGTAGCGGGTCATTTTCATGGTTATCAAGTGGATCACATTGACCGGCGACTTAATGAAGCAGCGGATGCTCTTTCCCGTCTCGGTTCACAGCGTAAGCCGGTTCCTCCCAATGTCTTTCTGGATATTTTACATAACACTTCGGTGAGACAGCCTTCAGAAGAGGACTTGGCGGTGCCGGACCCCGAGTCTCAACTCGTGGCGGCTCTTCCTGCTACTCTGGATTGGGCGCCTCCCTATATGGCGTATCTCACCCGAGGCGAGTTACCCATAGATGAATTATTGGCTCGCCAAATCGTCCGTCGGTGTAAGGCCATGGTCATACACAACGGCGAGTTGCACAAACAAAGCACCTCAGGTGTATTTCAAAGCTGCGTCTCTCTTGAAGAAGGATGTATGATCCTCATTGAGATTCATGCAGGTGACTGTGGTCATCATGCTGAGTCACGATCTTTGGTTTCTAAGCCCTCAGACATGGGTTCTATTGGCTGACGGCTCATGCAGATGCAGAGGAGATAGTTCGCCGATGTGATGGATGCCAGAAATTTGGGCGTCAGATGCACGTGCTGGCTCAGGAGTTGCAGATGATACCAATCACTTGGCCATTTG
Source organism: Hordeum vulgare subsp. vulgare (assembly GCF_904849725.1). Classification (NCBI taxonomy): domain Eukaryota; kingdom Viridiplantae; phylum Streptophyta; class Magnoliopsida; order Poales; family Poaceae; genus Hordeum; species Hordeum vulgare. The sequence continues at coordinate 115,166,934 of NC_058518.1, read as the reverse complement.
CAGTGTGGGGGCTTGACATGGCTGGCCCTTTCAAGATGTCGTCCAATAAAAAGACTCACCTATTGGTGGCGGTTGACAAGTCTACTAAGTGGGTTGAGGCAGAGCCCGTTAGTAGTTGTGATGCAAATACGGCTGTCAAATTCTTTAAAAAATTGATTTTCAGGTTTGGATACCCTCATAGTATCATTACTGACAATGGTACTAATTTATCCAAAGGTGCAATGCAAGAGTTCTGCTCACGAGAACATATCTGGCTTGACGTCTCTGCGGTCGCACATCCCCAGTCTGATGCGCAGGCAGAAAGGGCGAATCAGGAAATGTTGCGGGGAATTATGCCTCGGCTCATGGTACCTTTGGAACGTACTCCACGGTGTTGGGTGGAAGAATTGCCCTCTGTATTATGGAGCATCAGGACAACTCCAAACTGCTCCACGGGTTTTACTCCTTTCTTTCTGGTCTACGGGGCAGAAGCGGCGTTACCAAGCGACATCAGACACGATTCACCGCGAGTCGCCGCCTATGTGGAACAGGACAACGAGCTGGCACGACAAGACTCATTCGATGCTTTGGAGGAAGAGCGTGACTTGGCCGCATCACGATCGGCGATCTACCAACAAGACTTGCGACGCTACCACAGCCGCCGTGTCAAGAGCCGGACTTTTCAAGAGGGCGACTTAGTACTCCGTTTGATTCAAGATCGCACTTGAATGCACAAACTATCTCCTCCGTGGGAAGTACCGTTTGTCATCAGCAAGAATCTTCGAAACGGCTCATACTACTTGGTGGATCTTCGCCCAGATCGGCCAACTACAGAGGTTGAGACAACTCGCCCCTAGAATGTAGCCCACATGCGGCCTTACTACACATAGAGCCAAGGGCTCCTTTCTTTTTTCCAAATTTCAGAAATTGTAATCCATTATTTATGAAAGCAATAAATCCGGCACCCACGAACTTCGGGGTCCTTTGTCGTTTTAGCTTCTCAAAGCTTGAGTCTTTATTGTTCTATAAGTCGTCCAAACATGGATGCTATCAAGGCCAAAGAGCATAAGTCGCCATGTTGCACTTATTCGAAAACTGGGCCTTGATAAGCCAAAGAGGACCAGTCGCCACGTTGCATGGTTCAAACATAGGCGCCATATATGATTTTGAGAATTAAGTTGGATTACTTGGGGGCTACCAGTCCCCAAGTCGTTTTGAAGTAAGAGCGTACACGCTTCTACAATACTATGCCCGGCTTTTCCTAAATCATAGGTCACTTGGGGGCTTCCACTCACTGAGTTCATCCTGAATACACTCTTGGCTAGCGAAAAAATACCGCATTACAAATGGTTATACTGGACTATGTGTTGGACAAGTCGCCACATGGACCTATGTACTCTGGGCAAGTCAATCCGTCATTTGGACCCTGAATTGGCCTTGGTTAAAACATAAAAGGTACCGGCCGGAGCCACACATGGAGAATAGAGAAACCATTGGTTCACTGAACCTGCTTCACTGAAGCCTGACTCGCGCCTGATCAGCCGGTCTAAACAATATAGGCTGCTGCAAAAGCCTTCTAGGGGTAACACTAGAGTTTTGCAAGCACGTCTTGTCCCGTCGCAGCTCATTGAGCCGACGAATTTTATTTCTTGATGGCACGACAACAAGGTTTCATAATATCTTTGAGTCCGGTTTTGTTTATAACTCGCCACGACTCATTGGGCCAGTTTTTAAATACTATTTCCCATAACCCATAGGGCTGGTTTATTTTTGCCATAACCCGGGGGGCTGGTTTATCCTTTGCCATAACTCACTGAGTCGGCTTACGTTTTCCTGACGCATAGGTTGAAGGATTTCATGTCGAACTGTGACACTTCCTTGCTTATCAAAGCCAAAGATTTTTCAAAGGGCGATTCATGAATAGACTAAAGGGATATGTTATTCAGGAAGGACAATCAAAAAAGCACAGGTGCCAGATTGTTTCCCTACGAAATCTAACAAATTATTACATGGCTCGCACGGCCAAGTCAGGCGTCATCCCTCGATAAAGAAAAGATCAAATTGTCTTTTAAAGGTACTGATTACATCTTGAGAAGACTCAAGCCGCCTCCGGGTCACCTTGCCTCGAGCTCTCTCCACCTTCAATTTGTAAGTCGCCCAGTTTCCAGTTACACTTGGATAAGGCGACGAAATCATCTTCATCATTAAGGAAGATGGATAGATCCATGTCAAGGTCAAAGGGATTCTTGGGCCGGCGAGGAGCCAAGCTATTAATCTTGTACGAGGGAGGAGTCACCTTCTTGTTCTTATCATCATACGCGGCTTTGTATTTGTTTAAATCCAAGCCGGCTGCCGGCTGAGTCGCTGCAAAGCGGGATTCCTTGATTACTCGGTGGTAGTCGTCCTCGGTGAACTCCGACCCATCGTCCTTCAGTTCAAGATAGCCAGCAGCTACCTCTTCTGGTTTCAGCTCTGGAGCATTGGCCAAACACCGTCTTAGGGTATTCAGGGCTCCCTTCCGGGCGGCTGATCTCTTCAGCTCCTCTATTTGAGGAGGCAACTTGGACATGAAGTTGAGCATGTTCTTGATGGATTTAACTGGCTCTTTGCTGCCCAGCACTGCTTTAATCGTCAGCATGCTCCCTGTATATATCTGCTCGGTGAAGGTATACATAGCCTTTAGCTTCAGCATGCAGTCATCTTGAAGATTGGTGGCTCGTGGACCTACAAAGGATACATCCATGTTTGTTAGCCCTCGGAAACTAGACTAATTTTTCGATGAAAGGGTGTAATATTTACCAAACATGGCTAGAGTCATGTTGGAGATGTGCTTTTTCAAGCCGGAAAGCTCTTGTTGGGCGGCTTCCAGTTTTCCCTCGGCTTCCTCAGCCCGCTTCAGGATGGCGGCTTGGTCAGATTTGGCTTTTCTCTCCATTTTCTGGTGATCAGCTTTCATTGTTTCTAGTTCAGCCAGAACCAAGTGATATTTCCTCTCCGACTCACACCGTGCATTTTGCTGTTCGGCTAGATTATTCCTTAAGTTGGTTAAAGCTGCCTCAGTCTGGGTCACAGACTCCTACAAAACAAAATTTGGGGAGACAAGTTTCAAAATTATTGCAAGCAATATTCCTCACACTTGGGGGCTAATGTATGATTCTATTCGAAGTCATACAATATTCAAGACCCGACTCATCTTTTAAAAAGATGGCCCGGCCCTTGGGGGCTACAGGTTGAAGATTTTAACTTAATACAAGACCCGGCTCATCTTTTAAAAGATGACCCAGCCCTTGGGGGCTACAGGTTGAAGATTTTAACTTAATACAAGACCCAGCTCATCTTTCAAAAGATGACCTGGCCCGTGGGGGTTACAGGTTGAAGATTTTTAACTAAATACAAGACCCGGCTCATCTTTTAACAGATGACCCAACCCTTGGGGGCTACAGGTTGAAGGATTTAATTATATGCAAGACCCGACGCATCTTTCAAAAGATGATCCGACCCTTGGGGGCTATGGACACATATGGGTCTAATAGACATTCCAACAACAATACTTCCATCAAACAAAGACTAGTCTATTGGAAGGCTAATGTGTGGAAGAGAATACATAATAGACGTACCTCATGTTTAACTTTCATCAGGTGAATCAAGCTTTTGTTCATTTCATAACTCGTCTCTAGACGACTTGCGAAGCTAGAGCAGAGTTGATCAAATTCCAGTTTCTCATACTGGGGAAGCTTCAATTTACTAACGTCTTGTTCAGTGGAAGGATGAGATTCCTTTGAGGTGTGCTTGGATAGCACCACCACCGAAGGTGTGGAGTAGCCAGTGCCAGTGATTATGACGACATCTGGGTCTTCAGTCGCCTTGAGAGGGCTCGGTGGGTTAACCTTGTCAGCAGCTTCCTTCAAAATGACGGGCGAGTCATCTCGGACGTCGGGGATATCATGCAGAGGAACATCATCAGCTGCCACTTGGTCCTCATCAAGCTTTGGAACAGAGGTGCTCGTGCCTAAGACTGCAGTCGTCCTAGGAGCAGAAGATGAGTCGCCGGTCTATCTTTTCTTCGCTTGTGCTCTCAGATAAGGGAACCAAGATTACGGCAAATGTCGTTATTGAAAGGAAAGAGAGTTAACAAAGGAACTCACCTTTGCACACGAATCATTGGCGGGAGAGCTGACATTGCTGAGTTGCCAGATGAAGGGGGAGAAGTTTGACAGAATAAAAGTTTGAAGACTAAGGAAGTTGAGAATTGTATTTTCCACAAGGAAGAGTATGTTTAAACAAAAATGTACCTCGCTTGTGCGCTTTCGACCGGTTGTCTTCTCAGGCAGCCCGAAAATTAAGTCGCCAGAGTGACTCCGGATTTTGCGCTTGGGAGTATATCTTGCCTTCTTCAAAAGGAAATCAGGGTCCATATAAGCATATGGGTGAGACATGGGGACTTTCCCACAGATCCGTCTGGCTGGCCTAGGGGAAGGGGAAGGTGAGTTGGAAGAAATATAAATTACCTCAATCGCATCATCTTGGCTCTCGTTGTCCTCGCCCTACACATAAAGACACATGGTATAAGCATGAGTCGGAACATAAAGATGATAAGTAAAGGGGAAGTTTTACCTCTTACTGTTCTTCGACAGCTCATGACTCGCCGACAATAGATGAATCATTGGCGGCAGCTTTGCCTTTGCCTGCTTTCTTCTTCTTCTTTGGTGGTGGTTTGGTGTTTTTCTGGGCTGCCACTTTTGGACCCCTTCGCCAAAAGGGATCATCTTTCTGATGAACATAATTAAATTTCAAACCCAGAGCATTGGCAAGTGTATTTGTAAGGTAAAGGAAGCCGGCTCAGACTCTTACTGGCGGAGCCGGGTTGAAGCGGCAGAAGGCCTTGAGCCCGATTTTGGCACATTCTTCCAAAGACTCGCCGGTTAGCTTCTTAATTACCCCAACAATGTCCCTCTCTGCGAGTTTTTTGTGGTGGAAGCATTGCAGATGGTCCACCTTACAATCATATTCACACATTAACCTGTCTCGGCGACTCAAGGGAAGTATGTTCCATTCCACCCAGCAGCGGAATAGATCAATCCCGATGAGCCCGTTATTAGTCAAGGCCGTAACTTGGAGAAGATGGGGATGAATTCAGATTCTTCATCTTCTGTGAGCTTCTCGGGAAGTTTGAAATCCATGGGCAGGCGATCCTCTCTGAAACCCGGAAGTGGGTTCACGCCAGGTGGAGAGGTGTCGCGGCAATAAAACCATGACTCGGCCCAGCCTTTGGGATGGCTGGGCAGGAGGACTGATGGAAATCCGTGCTCACACTGTCTCTTGATGTTGACTCCCCCAAGTTCATGATTGGGTCCGTTGGTAAATCCAATCTGGCGATTCAAACGAAAGAAGTTCCAAAACAAAGGAACTGTGGGCTCTCTTTGCAGGTATACGTCACAAAACACTTGAAAGTGGCAAAGATTGCTGATGGAGTTGGGTCCCAAGTCTTGAGGATGGACGTTAAGGAAATGCAGAACATCTCGGAAAAACTTTGACCCGGGCGGCTTAAAACCTCATTCAAGGTAGTCGATGAAAATGACTACTTCTCCGTCGGCAGGGTTGGGGATCAACTCGCCCGGGGAGGTTCGTGAACCAATGACTTCCTTACTGTCGAGATGACCCGACTTAACGAATTTCTTGAGAGTAGCATCATCGATCTTGGTTGGTAACCAATTGCACTTCAAAACAACAACCATGACTACAAAATAGAGGATAGAAGGCGGTTCAGTGAGGACCATGGTGTGTGGTAACTCGCCAGTTCGGATCTACGATGTGTTTGAGAAGGATTTTGTGACTCGCCAATAGGTGACAAAATATGGATGTGAAGGCATTCTAACACGCTAGTTGGGCGATTTATGGAAATATCTTTAAGGTATTGCGACTCGCCCTTCAACCGGAAAAAGGGGCGTACCTATGGTGATAAGTCTAAGTCGCTATGGTGGAAGGAGTTGAGCGGCGACACTCAAAAGTCTTTTTCCTTAGGGATATTCCCGGAAGGCGGACAAACATGTTTCTAAAAACAAGCGGTGAATTGCGGATCTACGGACGGACCGAATTAAAAGAATAATACTTGATAAAATGATGAAGGCTATGAACGCAAAGAAGCGGCAGTACTATTGTCTGGATCTACGACGCAAGAACTTAAGGTGACGGAGAGATGCAATAAGGTGACCATGGTTTGCTACTGCGGAAATCTACCGTTAGAATATGAAGCAGATCTGGAGCAGAAAGGGATGTTCGTTGCGTTTCAAAGCTAGCTTGTGGGGGCAACGGCATCGGAGACCCTAATGGGCAAATGTGTTTACCTGAGGAAGGAGACGGCATCGGAGAAGGACGCGGAGAACTTCGCGCCTTTTGTTTTCTCGAAGACGCCCGGAAACCCACGGTTGGCGATGAAGCTTCGGGGGGCGGTGAGGAAGCCGAGGAGCTGGCGCGAGGAAGACGAAGGGCGCGAGGAAGACATAGGTCGCGAGGAGGCCGAAGTGGGGGTAGGTGACGGTGCACCCCTGCTACTACAACAAAAGACCTTCCAACGGCGCCAGAAATAGGCACGTCGACGGGAGAATACTTGGCTTGATCTTTCTGCTGCGGCTACGCCTTAAGGGACTTCCTAGGCAAGTATGCAAAGGATTTCCCCCATGGCCTTGGAGCCTTGCGTTGGTGTTCCCTCGAAGCGGAAAGGGTGATGTAGCGTAGCGGTGGTAAGTATTTCCCTTAGTTTGAGAACCAAGGTATCAATCCAGTGGAGGAGTATCTCAAGATCCTGCACAAACACAAAAGCTTGCTCCCAACGCTATGAAGGGGTTGTCAATCCCTTATAGATTGTTTGCCAAGTGAGAACTGAAAGCAACAAAGTAACAAACTACAATCCCTTATAGAACCACGCAAAGTCGTGACGATATCTATGCAATGATTGTTTCTATAGGCATCACATCCGAAACAAGTAGACCGATACTTTCTGCATCTACTACTATTACTCCACACGTCGACCGCTATCCAGCATGCATCTAGTGTATTAAGTCCATAAGAACAGAGTAACGCCTTAAGCAAGATGACATGATGTAGAGGGATAATCTCAAACCAATGATAAAAACCCCATCTTTTTACCCTTGATGGCAACTACTTGATGAGTGCCTTGCTGCCCCTACTGTCACTCGGAAATGTCACCACATGGTAGAACCCAAAACCAAGCAGTTCTCCCATTGCAAGAATCATAGATCTAGTTGGCCAAACAAAACCCAAGACTCGGAGAGACTTACAAGGATATCAAATCATGCATATAAGAAATCAGCAAAGACTCAAATATATATCATAGATAATCTGATCACAAATCCACAATTCATCGGATTTCGACAAACACACCGCCAAAAAAGATTACATTGGATAGATCTCCATGAAGATCATGGAGAACTTTGTATTGAAGATCCAAGAGAGAGAAGAAGCCATCTAGCTACTAACTACGGACCCATAGGTCTGAAGTGAACTACTGATGAGTCATTGGAGGGGCGATGATGATGATGAAGAAGCCCTCCAACTCCAAAGTCCCCTCCGGCAGGGTGCCGGGGAGGGTCTCCAGATGAGATCTCGCGGAAACGGAAGGTTGCGGCGGCGGAAAAGTATTTTCGAGGCTCCCCTGATTTTTTGCGGAATATTTGGGAATTTATAGGCCAAAGACCTAGATTAGGGGGCGGCCAGGGAGGCCACAAGCCTGGCCACCGCCGCCTCCCCCCTGGTGGCAGAGTGGGGGCTTATCGGCTCCCTGGAGCCCACCTAGCTTGGCCCAAAAGCCCCCTGGTCTTCTTCCGTTCGGAAAAAAAATCATTTCGGGGTTTTTCTTCTGTATGGACTCTGTTCCGAAATCAGATCTGAAAAGAGTCAAAAACACGGAAAAAACAGGAACTGGCACTTGGCACTAAATTAATAAGTTAGTCCCAAAAAAAGATATAAAAGGTACATAAAACATCAAAAGAAGACAAGATAACAGCGTGAGACCATAAAAAATTATAGATACATTTGAGACGTATCACCCCCCCATTACCACTGTGGCTATTTAAAGAGCCAGAACAGGAATCGAGGCGGCCAGTGCGGGAATCGAGGCGGACAGAGCGGGGATCGAGGAGACAAGTCGAGAATCTGCAGTTATGGCGCTTGGGTTTTCGGGATAAGTAAATATGGAGCAAAAGATCTATTGGGTGGTTATGGCATTAAAAACCCCAAAATTAAGGGGATAAGGTGATGTCATCAAAGGTTACCCAGCGGGTCAAAAAAATTCACAACGAATGGCGGCTTATCATTCGTCGAAAAGCAAGGATGGTATAAGTCGCCCCAAGTGGGTGAAGGTTTATTGACGTGAATGAATTCAAGACAATCTGGGGCCTAATGTTGGGGATATTACCTGCGGTATAACCCGTCCTAGGTGGGCCGGGTCATCAAAGGGGCGACTCGACATTCAAAGTGCGGCCCTTGGCCCCGGAGCCGGATGGCGGTTCAAGAAGCTATATAGAAGATAGACTGCCAAGGGAGTTCCCAGTCTTAGAAGACACGTTGACTTAAAAATAGGGAAAGCTATCATGGGTAGCATGGCCAGGACTCTTGTAAACCCTAGGGTCTCGACCTGTATATAAAGACGAGCCCCAAGGGAAGATAGTGCAAGTTATAAATTATCGAGAGCTAGGTCAGGCGAGTTACGCCCTCCTTGTAATCGAAACCATCATCAATCCACACAAACCAGGACGTAGGCTTTTACCTCCACACGAGGGGCCGAACCTAGGTAAATCTGAGTCTCGCTTTTTCTCACCCCCTTTGAGTCGCCACCAAGGTGCGATGGCTCCATCTTTAAGTACTTTCAGGAGGACATCCGCTAAGACAAAACCACGACAGTTGGTGCCCACCGTGAGGCTAGCGCACGGTGGAGTTGAGTTCTCAAAGGGAGCCCTACCAGGGTCAGAAATCTATGCGGTCGAAATCATGAGGAAGAGCCGTCGCACAAGGTACTACATCGACAACTCGCTGTGGGGGCCAGAAGCCGATTCAGTCGAATCTGGCTACAGAGTCCCCTTCAGCAAGATCAACATCTTCATCGGCATGATTGGGACACCCGTGCCTGAGCCAGACACCTCCACCGACATCGTCGAGCCGGTCAGGTATGTCCTCCCCATCACACGACAGGACGGGAGTCGTCGCGCCTTTGTCGGTTTTACGCAGGGAAACGACGTACAAGACGAACCGGTGACCCATGAGGTCACCCCCGTCAATTTTGACAGCGAGTCCTCCATGGGTGAGACGGATTCAATCCATCCTGTGCACGAAGGACAGCTTGGGGGGTTGTCACTAGCAATGGACCCCGAGGTCCTTGAGCGATCCCATCGACAAATCGCCATCTATATGGCAGGGGCGGCACAGCGTCATTAAAACTTGGCCGGCAACAACGAAACCGGCGGGACATTGAAACCCCTGGCTCAAGCCCTGGCGGAGTTAGCGGCGGAGGTCGCCAGTCTCATGGCGCCCGCCGTCACGCCCGAGAATCAGGAGTCTATCAACGCCGAGCTAGCAAAGCTGCGGGAGGTGATGGCCAAAGCTCAGCGGGACATGGAAGCAAAAGCCACCAGGGTAGAGACGCAGCACGCTGCGATTGCAGCAGAGACGGAACGGTTGAACACCGAAGACTGGCGGCTCGAGAGACAACAGCATGCGTCCGACGTTGTTCACCAGAGGAGACACCACGGACGCATCCCGGCCGACTTACACCCGACTAGTCTCTTCGACACTTCTACTTCTTGAGCTTGCGTTGGTTTTTCCCTTGAAGAGGAAAGGGTGGTGCAGCAAGGTAGAGATAAGTATTTCCCTTAGTTTGAGAACCAAGGTATCAATCCAGTAGGAGTATCAAGATGAGGCACCAATGAACCTGCGCAAAAACAAACAAACTTGCACCCAACGCGATAAAGGGGTTGTCAATCCCTTCACGATTACTTGCAAAGTGAGATATGATAGTGATAAAATGTAAATATAAATAAAAGTGCAGCAAGGTATTTTTGGTATTTTTGTATGTAGATCTGAATATATAATGTGTAAAATAGACCCGGTGGCCATAGTGTTCACTAGAGGCTTCTCTCATGATAGCAAGTATTACGGTGGGTCAACGAATTACTGTCGAGCAATTGATAGAATCGCGCAAAGTCATGACGATATCTAAGGCAATGATCACACATATAGGCATCACGTCCGAGACAAGTAGACCGATACTTTCTGCATCTACTACTATTACTTCACTCATCGACCGCTATCCAGCATGCATCTAGTGTATTAAGTTCATAACAAATAGAGTAACGCCTTAAGCAAGATGACATGATGTAGAGGGATAAATTCATGCGATATGATATAAACCCCATGTAGTGTATTAAGTTCATAACAAATAGAGTAACGCCTTAAGAAGCGACACCTCCTCCGGAGGAAGCCCGAGGGACAGCAGCTATGACGAGCGGCCTCGCCGTCGTGCCCAGACCACGGTGGGAGGCCTCCACGCGTGGTGCCGCTCGTCTGATCCTGTCGCGCCCGTGAAGGAGGAGGAGGCCACGGACTAAGTGCCAGTGCGCGGGCGTCGGACGCCTGCGGCGCCAGCCCCCTTGGGACCTCCATCGATAACAGTCTCTTCCTTACTCCTCACCCTGCGTTCATGAAAATGAGGAAGGGCCCTTCGGGCATGTAATGGATTTGGGCGATCGCCCTTTTTGTTAGTACTGTTGCGTTTGATCGGTTTAGATACTTAGCTCGGTGTGCTTGCAGCGAGCCTCTTTGGTTGTTAGGCGTGGTTGTGGAGTTTGAGGGGCTTGTTGCTCGGTTGGCTTCTCCTCGTTGTGGGTGAAGTGGTTCGATGCTTTATGTCAGCAGGCCCCAGTCCCGCACAGTTCCCTGCCGGCGTGGGGCGCAGCCCGTTACCAAGGCCGTTCCTCACGGGGCGGGGCCTGACACCCTTCATACCAACCGAATGTGCCTAGACGGCACCAGGGTGGCCAAGTGGCTTTGCGACCGGTAAGGATCCTGAGGCGCGATGCTCAGGAGCCCCCTTAGACATTCAAGCGGCTCTACATTGACAGGTCCGAGTTCTGCACATTTCCCCGCCGTCGTGAGGCGCGACCCGTGTAACAACTAAGATGCGGCCCTTTCCATATTTGGGGACGAGGCCTCAAAAGGGAAAGGGGCGCATCTAAACGTTTTGCAAGCCAGATAATCATAACATTGCATAACTGAAAGAGTGACAAGTAGGGCATACATTTGCCATCTGATAAAAGTATAGCATAAAGCTTACAGGCACACATTATTCAGAGCATAGTTTAGTCCAACTACGGACAACATAAAACAGGTAAAACTATGAAATCCCGCATGTTGGCCCCATGATCACGACCACGGCCTCTAGTCCTTCGGGTTAGTCACGTACAGTCTGCCAGAGTCCTCATCGAACTCCCACTTTAGCTGGTTGTCATTAGGATATCATGCGTCGGGCGTACCTGTACCTGTGGGTGTTTGTAGTAAACCATGAGCCACGAGGACTCAGCAATCGAATGACCTTGGTATTGAATCTAGCCGAGTTAAAGGGTGAGGAAGGTTACGTGTATGGGTTTGCAGCAATGTAAGCATATTTGGTGGCTAACTTACGATGATCAGAGTAAACATCTAGTGGTCTACGCAAGTCGGTCGAACACAAGGTTGATCACTAAGTGATCCTGAACACCTACTTATGTCAGGCATAACCCCACCGTGTTCTCGATCAGAGAACGATCTCCGAAAGAGACAGTCACGGTTACGCACACAGTTCGCAGTTTTATTAGAATTACTTTAAGTTGTCTAGAACCGGATGTTAACAAAATATCCACATTTCCCACATAACCGCGGGCACGGCTTTCCGAAAGATTAGACCCTGCAGAGGTGCTCCAACTAGTCCATTACAAATTACCACAGGCCGCATAGTAATCCTCTATCACGAAACTCGCGATCTTGTCGGATTCCTAAGAGGAAAACCTCAACTTTGAGGAGACCCGAAGTTTCACCGGAATCCCAATGCGCAAGATATATCGCTAAGGTAAGACAAATCTGGCAAGACCTCCCGACGTGTCGACGATCCCGATAGGAGCCGCGTATCTCGTTCTCAGGACACGAGAGATTGTCCAAAGTTCCGGTAGGCCAATCACAGAGTTGCCCCTGGTAGCCAGCGGTGGTTGACAGGTTGGACCAACACTCAAGAGGAGTACTGGCCCGGGTTGTTTATTAAATCCTCGGGGTAGCTACTCCCTATGCATTTAATTATTAAGTTATTAGAAGATTAAAACCAAAGTTGGGTCCTGCCAGACAAGCCTTAACACTACACGATTTATCAAGGGGGTCCCCATAACAACCCCGAACGTGTTAGGAGCGATCAGTTGTGGAATCAAACACCGGTAGCCAAAACTAAGGCGGCAACAACGGAACAAATCACCCGGAAAAAGGCTAGGCCTTCCGTTATCTACCAAGTATATAGGTGCATTAATTAAATAGCATCTAAACATAATGATATCAAAATGCCCATGTTATCACATGGACCAACTGGCACCTACAACTAGCAAATCTATCCATTAGAGGTTGAGCAAGCCTACTTAGCCAAACAATATTTGCTAGGAGAGGGAAGTGTTTGGGGTTCATGGCAAAGACAAGTGGCATTTATATCAAGTGGTAGGCAACGAGCATGTAAAAAAGGAAATGTGATTCTAAGCATAACAAAGCTAGAAACGGTGTCAAGGTCACGGTCATATTGCGTGTGATTTCTTCAACCTGGAACTGCTCTTGTTCTTCCTACACGTACTCTCCAGAACCCATGTACTCGCTCTCCGTTCCCGATGCTACCCAAGATAAGATAACAGCCAATGAACACCGGAAAAACATATAGCAACAACCAATATGATGCTTGTGTGAAGAAGGAAGCATGCATCACTATTCTAGTCACTTTCATATGCATTAGTTGAGTTAATTAAATTATGGACAGACCCTCATATTAAGTTATCTGGACATGCATGAACGTGGCATGAACATGTTCATCATGAGAAAACGATGCAAAAACATATAAAGAATGTAGTGAACGGAGTCTCGGATCAACCGAAAACTACGAAACAAGTTACAAAGGCCTACGAGTTCAAAACAGTCACAAACACAACTAAATGGGCACTCACTGGTGTAACCAGGATGCCAAGTGATCAAGCACCACAATACAAGTGAAATGATGACTAAGAACACACCACACCATCAACCAATGCTCACACAAGCTCTAAAACCATAAAAGCATACAATCTGTTTTTGACAGCATCATAGCAGTTTAACTACAAGATCTACAGCAGCTACAGCCCTCTAAATAATTCAATCAAGACATGAAACTAAAGCCATCTAAAAGCATTACAACCCTTGACAAAAAGCTAAGGCAAAGGAATCACCCCTGAGCAGATCTACAACCTCTAACTTGGACAAAATATCACAGTTTGGGACTTGGTTAAAATTACAAGTTTTCACCAGCTGCTTATGCGCTGAAGCATTTTGGCAGCCTCCGAAATGATATCTACAGGAGGTTTTTAAGCATGCAATTTTGCAGGGAGCTAGATAAACATAACAGTTAACAAACATTAGTTTGTTGCATGGGCTAATTCCCAACACAGGAGCTAATACACACAAGACAACAGGGGAAGAAAATAACTCCAGATTCCCAGACATAGTGACAGATTCAGTCAAGTGCCCACTTTGACAGGGCACAATAGCTGCATACAGAAAACTAAGAACAAAATGAATGCCCCATGCTGTAGAGGGGTTCACCCACTACCATTCCATCAATGAATTATCCACAAAGGCTCAAAGCACCACCTGATATTAAACTCAAAACAGGGCATGAAATTGACAAGTTCAGCACTTAGTGAAATTCCTAGAGCATGCAGAAAAAAGATATCATAGCAAGTTTGGGGCAAAGTTCCCACTGATATGTGGGATTATCATAAGAAAGAAAAATACTATGTCATTCACAACAAGTTTATCTAACACTTTCATGTTGGCATCAAGTTTTAAACATGCATACATAAAATCATGGAAAATGGACAAAAGGGCATCATGACAGAAAATAGCAGTTTTATGAAGTTGCTCTAAAGTGAAATCTGATTGCACCAATGGATTCCTGGTATGATTCTACCCCCAAAACTCATATTCATACCTAGGTACTTGCATGCAACATCAATGCACAAAGGCGGCTCAAAAATCAACACATGGATTCCTATAAGCTACAAGTTACTTTTTGCCATATATGGAAACTACCATATTTGGCATGTCCACTTTGACACCTGGTAGAAAAGGACATAGACACCCACTAAACTATCTTGGCATGCATAGCATCACAAACAAGGATAAAGTACATGGGGAGATGTGTTCATCCACACACACACACATGAGCACACACACATGCCCAAGGCATATGTGCTCACACATGCACATGTATATGTGGTCTCACACACACACTCACAAACACATATGCATCTACACATGCATCCACATACAAGGATCTACTCACACACACACCACACACATAGTAAATACACACACCACACCATATCTATATATACACATATGTGTAAATATGCCTACTTGCACAAGTGTAGATGTGCAAACACATGCACACATACACTCCACACACCTACATCTACAACACACACACAAGCTACAAGCCCTAGTGCAACCAGGAGAGAAAATCATCAAGCAAAAGCCCTAGCAGAAATTAAAACAAAAAAAGGAAAAAAGGGGGTGGTGTGGGAGTCGAACCCACGACCCACTGGTCATCCCCCAAACACAACACCACTGCGCTAGCGGTTCGATTCTTAACAGAGAGGGGGGTGTTGCTCCTTGATTCGTCTCTGTTGTATCTACTTTTCCGAACTCTTTTGCCCTTGTATTGGACTTTAATCTGCATGATTTGAATGGAACTAACCCGGACTAACACTATTTTCAGCAGAATTGCCATGGTGTTGTTTTTGTGCAGAAATAAAAGTTCTCGGAACATACTAAATATTTACGGAGATTTTTTCTGGAATAAAATAAAAATACATGTGCAAAGATCGACCGGAGGAGGTGGACCAGTGGGCCACAAGCCCACAGGCCGCGGCCACCCCGCCTGGCCACGCCGTGAGGGATATTGGGGCCCACATGGCTCCACCGCCCCCAAACTCATCTCTATATCTTCTGTCTCGCCCAGGAGAAAATCAGAGAGAAGGTTTCATCGCGTTTTGCGATACGGAGGCACCGCCACATCCTGTTCTTCATCTGGAGGGCAGATCTCGAGTCCGTTTCGGGCTCCGGAGAGGGGAAATCGTCGCCATTGTCATCATCAACCTTTCTCCATCGACAATTCCACGATGCTCTTCATCGTTCGTGAGTAATCTCATTGTAGGCTTGCTGGACGGTGATGAGTTGGATGAGATCTATCATGTAATCGAGTTAGTTCTTGACGGGGATTGATCCCTAGTATCCACTATGTTCTAGATTGATATTGCTACTACTTGGCTATGCTTAATGCTTGTCACTAGGGCCCGAGTGCCATGATTTGAGATCTGAACCTATTATGTTGTCGCCAATATATGTGTGTTTTAGATCCTATCTTGCAAGTTGTAGTCACCTACTATGTGTTATGACCCGGCAACCCCGGAGTGACAATAGCCGGAACCACTCCCGGAGATGACCATAGTATGAGGAGTTCATGTATTCACCGCGTGTTAATGCATTGGTCCGGTTCTTTATTAAAAGGAAAACCTTAATATCCCGTAGTTTCCATTAGGGCCCCGCTGCCACGGGAGGGATGGACAATAGATGTCATGCAAGTTCTTTTCCCTAAGCACGTATGACTACTTACGGAATAGATGCCTACATTAGATTGACGAACGAGAGCTAGTTACATATCTCTCTATGTTATAACTGTTACATGATGAATCACATCCTTCATACTCGTCCATCACCGATCCACTGCCTACGAGTCTTTTACTACTGGTCCTCGCTATGTTACTTTGTCTAGGCTTGTCCCTTGCTACAAAAGGGATTGGGCCACTTTGCTGCTGCTGTTACTTTGCTACTAATGTTGCTACTGATGTTACTCTGTTGTTGCTGCTACTGTTGTTCCTTGCTACTTTGCTGCTACTTGTTGCAAGACTTTTCTGGAGCCGTTGCCTGGGAAGAATAGTTCCCCGTCCACGTGCTCTTTACTGGTGCCATTGATACAACAGTTACGAATAGTCTGTCGTCAACAGATCTTTTCTGGCACCATTGCTATCATACTACTTTGCTACTGATACTTTGCTTGCAGACACTAATCTTTTAGGTGTGGTTGAATGTGATAAACTCAGCTGCTAATACTTGAGAATATTCGTTCGCTTCCCTTGGCAAACCAACAAATTTGGGTTGAATACTCTACCCTCGAAAACTGTAACAATCCCATACGCTTGTGGGTCATCAAGGCTTTTTTCTGGCGTCGTTGCCGGGGAAGCACAACTATATTCTCTGAGACACTTGGGATTGACGTCTGCTGATCACTATCAGGAATCCGAAAGATCCAAGAACTAAAATCTTGCCTTCCACTACGAGGAGAGGTAAGGAACTGCCATCTAGCTCTGCACTTGATTCACCTTCAGTTTTGAGTAAGTTTGCGACATCGCCTCCTGCTAGAAATCTTGATATGTCGCATGTGCTTGATGATGCTTCTTCTGTTGCTTATGATGCTATGCTTGATACTATGCATGATGATGCTATGCTTGATACTATGCCTGATGATGCTACGCTTGATACTATGCCTGATGATGCTATGCTTGATACTATGCCTGTTATGCCAGATACTGCTTTGCCACATGGTGCATTCCTTGATGCACATATTGCTAGAGTTGCTGCTAGATCTGATGATACTTCTGAAACCGCTCATACTATTGAAGTAGAACCTGCTACTATGCCTGAATTGCCTGTTATGCCTAATATGCGCTATGTTATGGAGGGAGAGATAGCTGAGGTTTTCTTGCGCGTAAGGATACCTATGATGTTGACAAACTTATGCGCAAGTGGAAAGAAAAATCTCTGAACGCTAGGATGAAATACGACCCGAAGTTTGCCACTTCGCCTATCTTTGTGACCGAGGAGGATTATGAATTCTCTGTCGACCCTGAGTTAATTACTCTGGTCGAATCAGATCCTTTTCACGGTTATGAGTCTGAAACGGTTGTAGCCCATCTTACCGAACTGCATGATATAGCCACCCTATTCACTAGTGAGGAAAAGATCCGCCACTACTACATGCTCAAGTTGTTTCCTTTCTCGCTAAAGGATGATGCTAAGACCTGGTTCACTTCTCTTGCTCCTGGTTGTGTGCGTAGCCCCCGGGATATGGTCTACTAATTCTCTGAAAAATATTTCCCTGCCCATAAGAAGCAAGCTGCCTTGCAGGAAATATACAATTTTGCTCAAGGTGAAGAAGAGAGTCTCCCACAAGCTTGGGGGAGGCTCATCCAGCTACTGAATGCTTTGTGTGATCACCCTCTTGAGAAGAATGAAATACTTGATATCTTTTATAATGGACTTACCGATGCTTCTAAAGACCACCTAGATAGTTGTGCTGGTAGTGTTTTTAGGGAACGAACCGTAGAACAAGCTGAGATTCTACTGAATAACATCTTGTGCAATGAGAATGCTTGGACTATTCCCGAACCACCTCCAAAGCCAACTCCAAAGAAAAGAGGTATTCTATTGCTCAGTCCTGAAGTTATGCAAGAAGCCAGGAAATCTATGCGAGAGAAAGGCATTAAATCTGTAGATGTCGAAAATCTACCACCTATCGAAGACATCCATGGTCTCGATAACCCGATACAGGTAGTAGAAGTAAATTCTCTGCGTAGGTTTGATGAGAGTGATATTCCTTTTGATAAACCTGCTAGCTTATGCATGGATGAATTTGATAACATTGTTGCCAAACGACAGAGTTTCAATGATTATGTTAGCACACAATTATGAAAGAATGCTCGTATGCTTAGTCATTTAAGTGCTTGTGTGGACAGAAATGTCAATGGTCTTAACCTTCTGAGAAAACATGCCTCTATGGTTACTACTCAGGTAGAACAAGTACTTCAATCTCAGAATGACTTGCTCAATGAGTTGAATGAGAATTTCGTTAGAGTCGTTACTAGAGGCGGTAGAATGACCCGGGAACCTTTGTATCCTAAGGGTCTTCCGAAGAGAATTGAACAAGATTCTCAAGGAGTTAGCACTGGTGCACCTAGTCATCCTAGAAAGAAGAAGAAAGACGATAGGAACCTGCATGCTAGCAACCCTATTGCTGCTACCCCTAAGAGTCCAAACGATGCCTCTATCTCTGATGCTGAAACACAATCTGGTGATGAACATGAGCCTAATGATAATATCAATAGTGATGTTCATGAAGATGCTCAACCTAGCAATGATAAGGATGTGGAGATTGAACCTAGTGTTGATCTTGATAACCCACAGCCTAAGAATAAGAGATACGATAAGGATGAATTTGCTGCTAGGAAGCACGGTAAAGAAAGGGAACCATGGGTTCAGAAACCCATGCCCTTTCCTCCCAAACCATCCAATAAAAAGGATGATGAGGACTTTGAGCGCTTTGTTGAAATGATCAGACATGTCTTTCTGCAAATGCGTTTGACAGATATGCTCAAGATGTCTCCGTATGCTAAGTACATGAAGGATATTGTGACTAATAAGAGGAGGATACCTGAGGTTGAGATTTCCACCATGCTTGCTAATTACACCTTCAAGGGTGGAACTCCTAAGAAACTAGGTGATCCCGGTGTGCCCACTATACATTGCTCCATTAAAGGCAACTATGTTAGGACTGCGTTATGCGACCTTTGAGCCGATGTTAGTGTTATGTCTCTCTCTCTTTATCGTAGGCTTGAACTGGATAAGTTGACACCCACTGCAATCTCTCTGCACATGGCCGACAAATCAACTGCTTTCCCTATTGGCATTTGTGAGGACATGCCTGTTGTGGTTGCTAACACCACTATCTTCACCGACTTTGTTATCTTGGATATTCCCGAGGACGATGCCATGGCTGTCATCCTCGGAAGACCCTTTAAAAAAATGAAGGGGCTATTATAGATTGCAACAAAGGCAATGTCACTTTCCATGTCAACACTAATGAGCATACGGTGCACTTTCCGAAGAAACAATATCGAGTACACTACATCAATGCTATCGAAAAAACTTCATCAATTCTCATTGGGAGCTTTGAATGCCCTATTCCTCGTGTCAAGATGAAGTATGATTTGCTTGTTGGGGAGATACACATCCCCAGTGAGGTGACCTAGTGACTATTCAAAAGTTCTCCATTCTCTTTTGTGATTCGAGAAAGTTTTATCGAGGGGATTTGATCAACCCCATTGACGGATTTCTTTCAATGACCATGAGATGGATGAATCGAGGAGTCACAAACCTCTGTTCCAAGCTTTCACTTTACGTTGCTTAGAAGAAAAATGATAGAATTAGTTTAGTTTTTTGTTTTAGCGTCCGGTAGAAAAGTACCCCGAAAATAAAAGTTCTCCGAACGTCCTCAAAATCAAGTATGATTTTTTCTGGAATTTTCGAAAAATACTAGGACAAAGAGTCTGTCTGGGGGTCACACCAGTGTGCCACAAGCCCTAGGGGTGCGGGCACCCCCCTGGCCGCGCCACCCAGGCTTGTGGGGCCCACAGGCACCCCCCTCCACTCATTCTTGCTCTCATCCGCTTCTCCTACCTCCAGAAAAAAATCGTTTCACAGCTCAAACCCGTGTTCTTGCTCCTCTTGCTGGGATTTTCGATCTCTTTGCTCAAATCACCGTTCTCCGAACTGTTTTGGGGAAATTACTGTTGGGGAACGTCGCATGGGAAACAAAAAATTTCCTACGCGCACGAAGACCTATCATGGTGATGTCCATCTACGAGAGGGGATGAGTGATCTACGTACCCTTGTAGATCATACAGCAGAAGCGATAGTGAACGCGGTTGATGCAGTGGAACGTCCTCACGTCCCTCGATCCGCCCCGCGAACAATCCCGCGATCAGTCCCACGATCTAGTACCGAACGGACGGCACCTCCGCGTTCAACACACGTACAGCTCGACGATGATCTCGGCCTTCTTGATCCAGCAAGAGAGACAGAGAGGTAGAAGAGTTCTCTGGCAGCGTGACGGCGCTCCGGAGGTTGGTGATGACCTTGTCTCAGCAGGGCTCCACCCGAGCTCCGCAGAAACGCGATCTAGAGGAAAAACCGTGGAGGTATGTGGTCGGGCTGCCGTGGAAAAGTCATCTCAAATCAGCCCCAATACCTCCGTATATATAGGTGGGAGGGAGGGGACCTTGCCTTGGGGCTCAAGGAGCCCCAAGGGGGTCGGCCGAGTCCAAGGGGGAAGGCTCCCCCCCCCCCAAACCGAGTTGGACTTGGTTTGGTGGGTGGGAGTCCTTCCCTTCCTTCCCACCTCCCTTTTTTTTCTTTCTCTTTGATTTTCCTTTGTATGCCGCATAGGGCCCTTTTGGGCTGTCCCACCAGCCCACTAAGGGCTGGTGCGCCACCCTCATGGCCTATGGGCTTCCCCGGGGTGGGTTGCCCCCCCCCCCCCCGGTGAACTCCCGGAACCCATTCGTCATTCCCGGTACATTCCCGGTAACTCCGAAAACCTTCCGGTAATCAAATGAGGTCATCCTATATATCAATCTTCGCTTCCGGACTATTCCGGAAACCCTCGTGACATCCGTGATCTCATCCGGGACTCTGAACAACATTCGGTAACCAACCATATAACTCAAATACGCATAAAACAACGTCGAACCTTAAGTGTGCAGACCCTGCGGGTTCGAAAACTGTGTAGACAAGACCCGAGAGACTCCTCGATCAATATCCAATAGCGGTACCTGGATGCCCATATTGGATCCTACATATTCTACGAAGATCTTTATCTTTTGAACCTCAGTGCCAAGGATTCATATAATCCCGTATATCATTCCCCTTGTCCTTCGATATGTTACTTGCCCGAGATTCGATCGTCAGTATCCGCATACCTATTTCAATCTCGTTTACCGGCAAGTCTCTTTACTCGTTCCGTAATACAAGATCCCGCAACTTACACTAAGTCACATTGCTTGCAAGGCCGGTGTGTGATGTTGTATTACCGAGTGGGCCCCGAGATACCTCTCCGTCACACGGAGTGACAAATCCTAGTCTTGATCCATACTAACTCAACTAACACCTTCGGAGATACCTGTAGAGCATCTTTATAGTCACCCAGTTACGTTGCGACGTTTGATACACACAAAGTATTCCTCCGGTGTCAGTGAGTTATATGATCTCATGGTCATAGGAATAAATACTTGACACGCAGAAAACAGTAGCAATAAAATGACACGATCAACATCCTACGTCTATTAGTTTGGGTCTAGTCCATCACGTGATTCTCCTAATGACGTGATCCAGTTATCAAGCAACAACACTTTGTTCATAATCAGAAGACACTGACTATCTTTGATCAACTGGCTAGCCAACTAGAGGCTTGCTAGGGACGGTGTTTTTTCTATGTATCCACACATGTAAATGAGTCTTCATTCAATACAATTATAGCATGGATAATAAACGATTATCTTGATACAGGAATTATAATAATAACTATATTTATTATTGCCTCTAGGGCATAATTCCAACAGTCTCCCACTTGCACTAGAGTCAATAATCCAGCCCTCACATCATCATGTGAATTACATTGTAATAAATCTAACACCCATACAGTTCTGGTGTTGATCATGTTTTGGCCGTGGAAGAGGTTTAGTCAGCGGGTCTGCTACATTCAGATCCGTGTGCACTTTGCATATATTTACGTCCTCTCCCTCGACATAGTCGCGGATGAGGTTGAAGCGTCGCTTGATGTGTCTGGTCTTCTTGTGAAACCGCGGTTCCTTTGCTAAGGCAATGGCACCCGTGTTGTCACAGAACAAGGTTATTGGATTCAGTGCGCTTGGCACCACTCCAAGATCTGTCATGAACTGCTTCATCCAGACACCCTCCTTAGCCTCCTCCGAGGCAGCCATGTACTCCGCTTCACATGTAGAATCTGCTACGACGCTTTTCTTGGAACTGCACCAGCTTACCGCACCCCCATTAAGAATAAATACGTATCCGGTTTGCGACTTAGAGTCGTCCGGATCTGTGTCAAAGCTTGCATCGACGTAACCTTTTACGGCGAGCTCTTCGTCACCTCCATACACGAGAAACATCTCCTTAGTCCTTTTCAGGTACTTCAGGATGTTCTTGACCGCTGTCCAGTGATCCACTCCTGGATTACTCTGGAACCTACCTGCCATACTTATGGCCAGGCTAACATCCGGTCTAGTGCACAGCATTGCATACATGATAGAACCTATGGCTGAAGCATAGGGGACGGAGCGCATATGCTCTCTATCTTCATCAGTTGCTGGGCACTGAGTCTTACTCAATCTCGTACCTTGTGAAACTGGCAAGAACCCTTTCTTGGACTGTTCCATTTCGAACCTCTTCAAAACTTTATCAAGGTATGTGCTTTGTGAAAGTCCTATCAGGCGTTTTCATCTATCCCTATAGATCTTAATGCCTAGAATGTAAGCAGCTTCTCCTAGGTCCTTCATAGAGAAACTCTTATTCAAGTAATCCTTTATGCTCTCTAAAAACTCCACGTTGTTTCCAATCAGTAATATGTCATCCACATATAATATTAGAAACGCCACAGAGCTCCCACTCACTTTCTTGTAAATACAAGATTCTCCAACCACTTGTATAAACCCAAATGCTTTGATCACCTCATCAAAGTGTTTGTTCCAACTCCGAGATGCTTGCACCAGTCCATAAATGGATCGCTGGAGCTTGCACACCTTGTTAGCATTCTTAGGATCGACAAAACCTTTGGGTTGTATCATATACAACTCTTCCTTAAGGAAACCGTTAAGGAACGCCATTTTGACATCCATCTGCGAGATTTCATAAACGAAAAATGCAGCTATTGCTAACATGATTCTGACGGACTTAAGCATCCCTACGGGTGAGAATGTCTCATCGTAGTCAACTCCTTGATCTTGTGAAAAACCCTTTGCCACAAGTCGAGCTTTATAAACGGTCACATTGCCGTCAGCGTCCGTCTTCCTCTTAAAGATCCATTTGTTCTGAATAGCCTTGCGGCCCTCAGGTAGTACCTCCAAAGTCCACACTTTGTTCTCATACATGGATCCTATCTCGGACTTCATGGCTTCCAGCCATTTGTTGGAATCTGGGCCCACCATTGCTTCTTCATAATTCGCAGGTTCATTGTTGTCTAACAACATGATTGATAAGACGGGATTACCGTACCACTCTGGAGCAGCACGTGGTCTCGTCGACCTGCGTGGTTCGACAAAAACTTGAACCGGAGTTTCATGATCATCATCATTAACTTCCTCCTCAACCGGCGTCGCAACGACAGAGGTTTCCCCTTGCCCTGTGCCACCATTCAGAGGGATGAGAGGTTCGGCAACCTCGTCAAGTTCTATCTTCCTCCCACTCAATTCTCTCGAGAGAAACTCCTTCTCGAGAAAAGCTCCGTTTTTAGCAACAAACACTTTGCCCTCGGATTTGAGATAGAAGGTGTACCCAACTGTCTCTTTTGGGTAACCTATGAAGACGCACTTTTCCGCTTTGGGTTCCAGCTTTTCAGGCTGAAGCTTTTTGACATAAGCATCACATCCCCAAACTTTAAGAAACGACAACTTTGGCCTTTTGCCATACCACAGTTCGGATGGTGTCGTCTCAGCGGATTTTGATGGTGCCCTATTTAAAGTGAATGCAGCTGTTTCTAATGCATAACCCCAAAATGATAACGGCAAATCAGTAAGAGACATCATAGATCGCACCATCTCCAATAGAGTACGATTACGACGTTCGGACACACCATTACACTGTGGTGTTCGAGGCGGTGTTAACTGTGAAACAATTCCACATTGTCTTAAGTGAGCACCAAACTCGAAACTCAGATATTCACCCCCACGATCAGACCGTAGGAACTTGATCTTCTTGTTACGATGATTTTCCACTTCACTCTGAAATTGCTTGAACTTTTCAAATGTTTCAGACTTGTGCTTCATCAAGTAGACATAACCATATCTACTCAAATCGTCAGTGAAGGTGAGAAAATAACGATATCCGCCGCGTGCCTCCACGCTCATCGGACCACACACATCGGTATGTACGATTTCCAACAAGCCTTGCACGCTCCATTATTCCAGAGAACGGAGTCTTAGTCATCTTGCCCATGAGGCATGGTTCGCACGTGTCAAGTGAATCAAAGTCAAGTGACTCCAAAAGTCCATCAGCATGGAGTTTCTTCATGCGCTTTACACCAATATGACCTAAGCGGCAGTGCCACAAAAATATGGCGCTATCATTGTTAACTCTAACTCTTTTGGTCTCAATGTTATGTACGTGCATATCGGTATCAAGATTCAGTATGAACAATCCTCTCACATTAGGTGCATGACCATAAAATATGTTACTCATAGAAATAGAACAACCATTATTCTCTGACTTAAAAGAGTAACCGTCTCGCAATAAACAAGATCCAGATATAATGTTCATGCTCAACGCAGGCACTAAATAACAATGATTTAAGTTCATCACTAATCCTGATGGTAAATGAAGTGACACTGTGCTGGCGGCGATTGCATCAACCTTGGAACCATTTCCTACGCGCATTGTCACTTCATCTTTCGCCAGCCTTCGTCTATTCCGCAGTTCCTGTTTCGAGTTGCAAATATGAGCAACAGAACCGGTATCGAATACCCAGGCACTACTACGAGAGCCGGTTAAGTACACATCAATAACATGTATATCAAATATACCTGATTTTTCTTTGGCCGCCTTCTTATCTGCCAGATACTTGGGGCAATTGCGCTTCCAGTGACCCATACCCTTGCAATAGTAACACTCCGTTTTAGGCTTAGGTCCAGCTTTGGGTTTCTTCGTCGGATTGGCAACAGGCTTGCCGCTCTTCTTCGAATTGCCCTTCTTGCCTTTGTCGTTTCTCTTGAAACTAGTGGTCTTATTCACCATCAACACTTGATGCTCTTTACGGAGTTCAGACTCTGCGACTTTCAGCATCGCAAACAACTTGCCGGGAGACTTGTTCATCCCTTGCATGTTGTAGTTCAACACAAAGACTTTATAGCTTGGTGGCAGTGATTGAAGGATTCTGTCAGTGATAGCTTCTTGTGGGAGTTCAATCCCCAGCTCAGCTAGACGGTTTGAGTACCCAGACATTTTGAGCACATGTTCACTGACAGACGAGTTTTCCTCCATCTTGCAAGCATAGAATTTATCGGAGGTCTCATACCTCTCGATCCGGGCGTTCTTCTGAAAGATAAACTTCAACTCCTGGAACATCTCAAATGCTCCATGACGCTCAAAGCGACGTTGAAGTCCCGGTTCTAAGCCATACAAGACTGCACATTGAACTATTGAGTACTCCTCCTTACGTGCTAACCAAGCATTCTTAACATCCTGATCAGCCATAGCGGGGGGTTCGTCTCCTAGCGCAGCATTAAGGACATAATCCTTCTTCCCAGCTTGTAAGATTAGCTTAAGATTACGAGCCCAGTCTACAAAGTTGCTTCCATCATCTTTCAACTTAGCTTTCTCTAGGAACGTATTAAAATTCAAGATGACTGTCGCGTGAGCCATGATCTACAACACAAATATATTAAAAGTGGACTTAGACTATGTTCAAGATAATTAGAGTTTAACTTAATCAAATTATTCGCTAAACTCCCACTCAAAAAGTACATCTCTCTAGTCATTTGAGTGGTTCATGATCCACTTACACTAGCTCAAGTCCGATCATCACGTGAGTTGAGTATAGTTTCAGTGGTAAGCATCCCTATGCTAATCATATCATCTATATGATTCATGATCGACCTTTCGGTCTCATGTGTTCCGAGGCCATGTCTGCACATGCTAGGCTCATCAAGCTTAACCCGAGTGTTCCGCGTGCACAACTGTTTTGCACCCGTTGTATGTGAACGTTGAGTCTATCACACCCGATCATCACGTGGTGTCTCGAAACGACGAACTGTAGCAACGGTGCACAGTCGGGGAGAACACAACTTCGTCTTGAAATTTTAGTGACAGATCATCTCATAATGCTACCGTCGTTCTAAGCAAAATAAGGTGCATAAAAGGATTAACATCACATGCAATTCATAAGTGACATGATATGGCCATCATCACCTGCTTCTTGATCTCCTTCACCAAAGCACCGGCACGATCTTCTTGTCACCGGCGCCACACCATGATCTCCATCAACGTGTTGCCATCGGGGTTGTCGTGCTACTCGTGCTATTACTCCAAAAGCTACATCCTAGCAAAATAGTAAACGCATCTGCAAGCACAAACGTTAGTATAAAGACAACCCTATGGCTCTTGCCGGTTGTCGTACCATCGACGTGCAAGTCGATATTTTCTATTACAACATGATCATCTCATACATCCAATATATCACATCACATCGTTGGCCATATCACATCACAAGCATACCCTGCAAAAACAAGTTAGACGTCCTCTAATTTTGTTGTTGCATGTTTTACGTGGTGACCAAGGGTATCTAGTAGGATCGCATCTTACTTACGCAAACACCACAACGGAGATATATGAGTTGCTATTTAACCTCATCCAAGGACCTCCTCGGTCAAATCCGATTCAACTAAAGTTGGAGAAACCGACACTTGCCAGTCATCTTTGAGCAACGGGGTTACTCGTAACGATGAAACCAGTCTCTCGTAAGCGTACGAGTAATGTCGGTCCAAGCCGCTTCAATCCAACAATACCGCGGAATCAAGAAAATACTAAGGAGGGCAGCAAAACGCACATCACCACCCACAAAAACTTTTGTGTTCTACTCGAGAAGACATCTACACATGAACCTAGCTCATGATGCCACTGTTGGGGAACGTCGCATGGGAAACAAAAAATTTCCTACGCGCACGAAGACCTATCATGGTGATGTCCATCTACGAGAGGGGATGAGTGATCTACGTACCCTTGTAGATCGTACAACAGAAGTGTTAGTGAACGCGGTTGATGTAGTGGAACGTCCTCACGTCCCTCGATCCGCCCCGCGAACAATCCCGCGAATAGTCCCACGATCTAGTACCGAACGGACGGCACCTCCGCGTTCAGCACACGTACAGCTCGACGATGATCTCTGCCTTCTTGATCCAGCAAGAGAGACGGAGAGGTAGAAGAGTTCTCCGGCAGCGTGACGGCGCTCTGGAGGTTGGTGATGACCTTGTCTCAGCAGGGCTCCGCCCGAGCTCCGCAGAAACGCGATCTAGAGGAAAAACCGTGGAGGTATGTGGTCGGGCTGCCGTGGAAAAGTCGTCTCAAATCAGCCCCAATACCTCCGTATATATAGGTGGGAGGGAGGGGACCTTGCCTTGGGGCTCAAGGAGCCCCAAGGGGGTCGGCCGAGTCCAAGGGGGGAAGGCTCCCCCCCCCCCAAACCGAGTTGGACTTGGTTTGGTGGGTGGGAGTCCTTCCCTTCCTTCCCACCTCCCTTTTTGTTTCTTTCTCTTTGATTTTCCTTTGTATGGCGCATAGGGCCCTTTTGGGCTGTCCCACCAGCCCACTAAGGGCTGGTGCCCCACCCTCATGGCCTATGGGCTTCCCCGGGGTGGGTTGCCCCCCCCCCCCGGTGAACTCCCGGAACCCATTCGTCATTCCCGGTACATTCCCGGTAACTCCGAAAACCTTCCGGTAATCAAATGAGGTCATCCTATATATCAATCTTCGTTTCCGGACTATTCCGGAAATCCTCGTGACATACGTGATCTCATCCGGGACTCCGAACAACATTCGGTAACCAACCATATAACTCAAATACGCATAAAACAACGTCGAACCTTAAGTGTGCAGACCCTGCGGGTTCGAGAACTATGTAGACATGACCCGAGAGACTCCTCGGTCAATATCCAATAGCGGGACCTGGATGCCCATATTGGATCCTACATATTCTACAAAGATCTTTATCGTTGGAACCTCAGTGCCAAGGATTCATATAATCCCGTATATCATTCCCTTTGTCCTTCGGTATGTTACTTGCCCGAGATTCGATCGTCAGTATCCGCATACCTATTTCAATCTCGTTTACCGGCAAGTCTCTTTACTCATTCCGTAATACAAGATCCCGCAACTTACACTAAGTCACATTGCTTGCAAGGCTTGTGTGTGATGTTGTATTACCGAGTGGGCCCCGAGATACCTCTCCGTCACACGGAGTGACAAATCCCAGTCTTGATCCATACTAACTCAACTAACACCTTCGGAGATACCTGTAGAGCATCTTTATAGTCACCCAGTTACGTTGCGACGTTTGATACACACAAAGTATTCCTCCGGTGTCAGTAGTTAATATGATCTCATGGTCATAGGAATAAATACTTGAGACGCAGAAAACAGTAGCAATAAAATGACACGATCAACATGCTACGTCTATTAGTTTGGGTCTGGTCCATCACGTGATTCTCCTAATGACGTGATCCAGTTATCAAGCAACAAAACTTTGTTCATAATCAGAAGACACTGACTATCTTTGATCAACTGGCTAGCCAACTAGAGGCTTGCTAGGGACGGTGTTTTGTCTATGTATCCACACATGTAAATCAGTCTTCATTCAATACAATTATAGCATGGATAATAAACGATTATCTTGATACAGGAATTATAATAATAACTATATTTATTATTTCCTCTAGGGCATAATTCCAACAATTACTCCTTGGTAAGTGACTCCTCCATTGGTCCAATTAGTTTTTGCTCTAGTGCCTTATACTCCGCGTATTTTTGCTGCCTTGGTGACCATGTTCTTGATCTTTGCACGCTAATTCTAGCTGGTCCCAAGTAGTTTTGATGCGTAATATGGCCTCTAGGCACTTGTTGGAGTAGTTGCTACGAGTTTCGTTGAGCCTTATTCACTTTTCCTTAGAATCACTAAAAAAATTCAGAGATAGAAAAGGGGAAAGATGAGGAGGTTCTTAAGAGGCTCGTCAAGCCGTGACCCCAAGGATGATGGGTGTGAGAAGAAGCCCAAGTATTTGGTCCCTCGAGTCACAGAAGTTCGAGCGTGCGAGTGGCCAAGCGATGTGTTCTTACGCGCCGCTAGAATTTATGAGGACTTCTATCACTTGGTGGAGAACGCAGGCCTTACCGCCTTCGTTGAAGATAAGTGTCTGCAATACCTCCTCCTCATTAATATCTTTGTACAAAGCTTTAACTTCTATCCGAGGAAGAATCCTCCTATGGTTGAGTTTAAACTTTATGATATCCCCCAGCGCATGTCACTCTAGGATTTTTGCAATGTTTGCAAATTAACTTATGTTGGGGATATTCATGAACCTCGTCCACGGGACTTGGAAGCTTTCATCGGTACAATTGTTGTAGGATAGGAGAGAGGAGTATCTTGCGCTAGAGCTTCTAGCATTCATTTTCCCGTGCTTCGGTACTTCTCACTATTTGTGGGAAAATGTTTGATTGTCCGTGGGAAAGCTGGGTCACTTAGTTCCCCAGATCTTGCGGTCTTGTGCGAAGCCCTTTATAACGATAAAACTTATAGCTTGGGCGCTATAGTAGCTCAATGGTTGAACCTGAACCGTTCTAAAGGTGTTGTCTATGGAGGTATCTATGCTACTCGTCTTGCTAGACACTTTGAGATACCTATTAGACTAGAGGAGGAAGAAGAGATTCTTCTTCCCGAGAGATATCTAGATTAAGATAGCATGGTTCGCCATGACTTTCTTGATAGAGATATAAGTAGAAGGATGATTTATAACCTAGTCTTTAGTGAGGGTACTCGTGAGACTATTACTTTGCCTGCTCCTTCTTTGTTCAATCTTCATGCAGGCAGGTACACTATTATGCCCTCGGACTTCTATGCATATTGGGGCTTGGCCCAACCACAGGTGCCCGTGCCGGAGCCACCAGTCGAGTACCAGACGCCAGTTTATCAGTGGGAGCCAGAGGAGCTCTCACAGCAGTGGCATCCTCAGTCCACTCCGGAGTACCCCGGAGCTGGTTATTTCCCTCCTTCGGAGTAGACCAAGTTAGGCCAAAATCCTAAGCTTGGGGGAGTACGTGTTCTCACCGACTTTACATTTTTTCTTATGCTTTCACTTTGTTAGCCGGTGTTTACACTTTGCCACTGTATCATCCATGCTAGTTTATTTTCTTTTTCTCGTTTTCTTTTCGTGTGTCTGTCTAGTTTGAGAAAAACCAAAAAGATTTTCTTTTTCTTCTTTTGCTCGTTGGGAGCTTTCCCATGTAAATAGTTTCTTTTTCTTTGGGTCAAGGTAGAAGATATTGGTTACAATGTTTAGTGGCTCTTGCCTGCATACCTGTTTAGCTTTCAAAGAGCCATATTACTTTGTCTTCTCCTTTGTGTTTGCCTACAGATTCCAGCGTAGTCCAATGCACGAGCATGCTTATGCCATGACAACTCCTTTGTGTCTCAGCTTTGTTGTGAGAAAAACATGTTTGCAATGACAACTTAGAGATCATAGTTGCTTATGCCATGCTTACTTAGCTAGGAGCTTATAATGGTTTGTCTTGGTTGCCCACATGAATGTTGAGATGACTATGATGTAGTATGATAGGATGGTATCCTCCTTTGAATGATTCAAGTGGCTTGACTTGGCGCATGTTCACGCATGTAGTTGAAACAAAATCAACATAGCATGTATGATGTTCGTGTTCATGGTGATTTATGTCCTACTCATCCTTGCACTTAATGTTAGTTAATCTCAATGCATTTTGATGACTGTTGTCGCTCTCTAGTTGGTCGCTTCCTAGTCTTTACTTGTACTAAGCGGGAATACTGCTTGTGCATCCACTCCCATAAACCCAAAGTTGTGCCATATGAGTCCATCATACCTACCTATGTGCGGTATCTACCTGCCGTTCCAAGTAAATTTGTATGTGCCACTCTCTAAACCTTCAAGAAATAATTTGTTTTGCATGCCCGAACCGCTCATGTGGTGACAAGGGGTTATTGGTATATTCCATGCTAGGCGTGTTATCCTCGATATGTGTTTATTCACTATCATTCACGAGAAAGGGGCCGGTAATTAGAATTCCCAGTTCCATGCTCAAATCGAAAAGATAATTGCAAACAAAACTCCCCCAGGATTGATATTGGTATGGACGGTACACGAGGATTCGGCTAGCCATGGAGTGTCATTGATTGGTGGTGGGGGAGTCAAAACTTTACTTTTCTGTTTGGGAACCGCCTATAGCATGTGTAGCGTGGAAGATGTTGAGAACTCCTAGTCATTGCGTTGACAATGAAAGCATGTCACCCAAAATTATTATCTCTCTTTTAAAAGCTTGAGCTCTGGCACCTCTGCAAATCAATGCTTCTTTTGTCTCTTTCAGTTTGTCAACTGAATTTCTTGAGGACAAGCAAGGCTTTAAAGTTGGGGGAGTAGATACGTCTTCGTCGTATCTACTTTTCCAAACTCTTTTGCCCTTGTTTTGGACTCTAATTTGCATGAATTGAATGGAACTAACCCGGACTAATGTTGTTTTCAGCAGAATTGCCATGGTGTTGTTTTTGTGCAGAAATAAAATTTCTCGGAACGTCCCGAAAAATTACGGAGATTTTTTCTGGAATAAAAGAAAAATACCTGCACAAAGATCCACCGGAGGAGGTTGGCCAGTGGGCCAAAAGCCCACAGGCTGTGGCCATCCCCTGGCCGCGCCGTGAGGGCTTGTGAGTCCCACGTGGCTCCACCGCCACCAAACTCAGCTCTATATCTTCCATCTTGCCCAGAAAAAAATCAGAGAGAAGGTCTCATCGCGTTTTGCGATACGGAGGCTCCGCCACATCCTGTTCTTCATCTGAAGGGCAGATCTGGAGTCTGTTTCGGGCTCCGGAGAGGGGAAATCATCGCCATCGTCATCATCAACCTTTCTCCATCGATAATTCCATGATGCTCTTCATCGTTCGGAGTAATAACATCCTAGGTTTGCTGGACGGTGATGAGTTGGATGAGATCTATCATGTAATCGAGTTAGTTCTTAACGGGGATTGATCCCTAGTATCCACTATGTTCTAGATTGATGTTGCTACTACTTGGCTATGCTTAATGCTTGTCACTAGGGCCCGAGTGCCATGATTTTAGATCCGAACCTATTATGTTGTCGCCAATATATGTGTGTTTTAGATCCTATCTTGCAAGTTGTAGTCACCTACTATGTGTTATGACCCGGCAACCCCGGAGTGACAATAGCCGGAACAACTCCCGGAGATGACCATAGTATGAGGAGTTCATGTATTCACCGCGTGTTAATGCATAGGTCCGGTTCCTTTTTAAAAGGAGAACCTTAATATCCCGTAGTTTCCATTAGGACCCCGCTGCCACGGGAGGGATGGACAATAGATGTCATGCAAGTTCTTTTCCCTAAGCACGTATGACTACATATGAAATACATGCCTACATTAGATTGACGAACGGGAGCTAGTTACATATCTCTCCGTGTTATAGCTGTTACATGATGAATCACATCCGTCATACTCATCCATCACTGATCCACTGCCTATGAGTCTTTTACTACTGGTCCTCGCTACGTTACTTTGTCTAGGCTTGTCCCTTGCATCAAAAGGGATTGGGCCACTTTGTTGCTAATGTAACTTTGCTACTACTGTTGCTACTGTTGTTACTCTGCTGCTGCTGCTACTACTGTTCCTTGCTACTTTGCTGCTACTTGTTGCAAGACTTTTCTGGAGCCGTTGCTTGGGAAGAAGAGTTCCCTGTCCACGTGTTCTTTACTGGTGCCATTGATACAACAGTTAGGAATAGTTTATCGTCAACAGATCGTTTCTGGCACCGTTGCTTTCATACTACTTTGCTACTGATACTTTGCTTGCAGACACTAATCTTTTAGGTGTGGTTGAATCTAATAAACTCAGCTACTAATACTTGAGAATATTCTTTCGCTTCCCTTGGCGAACCAACGAATTTGGGTTGAATACTCTACACTCGAAAACTGTTGCGATCCCATACGCTTGTGGGTCATCACTCCTTTTAAGCAGCCCCTCTGCTCTATTTGCTACCCCGGTGACCGAACATGGGGAACTACTCTGGCAACGCTCCGGTGGTCTAATCGGCATGGCGAGCCACGGCGCTAGACACGGGGTCACTCGGGTCCCATTCCCAGGCATTGATCTGTGGGAGAGAGCCCGCGACGGCGGCTGGCCGGCACAGCAACTCCCTGTCACGGCGGCGACATCAACACGGCGGGATAACTACGACGAGTCTATGGGAGAAGGGAGAGGGGGAGGAGACGGTGAGGCTCACCCTGGGTTTCTACGGAACGAGCGAAGGGGAGGAAGAGGTCGAGGAAGCTCGCCGGACCCGAAGCAAAACATACCGCGCGGAGCAGAACAACGGCGACGGACATGGGGAAGAGGTCATCGTCGTGGTGGTTCTCCGGGGCTCCTAGCGTTGGGAATGGAACGCGGGGAACCACCCGAGCTCCTGGACATCCTCGCCGATGCCGGGAACGACGGCGGCGTGGAGTAGACGGCGGCGACCTTCCTCTCTCTCTCGGGTCTGCTATCTGTCCTAGCTCCAGAAGCTTACCTGGGGGAGAGATGAAGAAGGAGGAGGAGAGGGTGGCGCCGCTAAGAAGGAACCCTAGGCACGGACGCCAACGCACCTTATAAAGGAGGAGGAGGGAGGAATGGCATCCAGCAAAGCATGTGCTCGCACGAGCAGAGGAGGAGGGACGCGAGGGGAGGAAAAAGGTGGCGGGGAGGGAGCCACTAGGGAGTGGGGCCTCGGCGCCTCGCTGGAAAGGGGAAGGAGACGAAGTGTCTCTCCCTGGGCTCGAGGCCATGGGCCAGCCCACAGATCGCCCCATGCACAGCAAAACGGTAGGAAAGAAAAGATTTTTCTTTTTAAATAAAGTTTCACACCCAAAATTCAAACGGAGGCAAGCAAAGGGTTTTGGTAAAAAATAAAAATAGGTAGGCCATGAGGGAATTATGCCCTATTTATCAAAATTAAATACCAGATTTTTAGGGCAAGATAATTCACACCTAAAACAGAAATTAAATATTGTTTTGTTTTAAAAACCTCATTAAACCAAAGCCTGAAATAACAATGAGAGCAACTCCTACATTCACAAATAATTCCTCTAAACCATCAACATTTTTATAACAGGTTCAAACAAGGTAAAAACACAAGTTAAAATAAATGATGGGATGAGGGTTTTTGCAATGTTTTGAATACACCACACTCATCCCAAACACTCATATGCACACTAGCACTTCCAAGATGGACCAAACACTACCAACACAAGAAGGGGAATGCAATGAATGCAAAAGAAAGCCATGATGCTAGATGATGACATGGAATGATGGCCACATGAAATGATAACCTCCTTATAACACCAATACATAATTCAACAAGTCTCCACGAAGAAGGAAAGGAGTACAAATATGGAAAGGGAAACATCTGGGTTGTTACAACTGTCCCACACTACAAGAGGATCTCGACCCGAGATCTAGGACTGAAAGAACTCTCGAAATTCGGAACGGAGGTGATCCTCGTGCTCCCAAGTGACCTCTTTGTCGGAGTGATGTGACCATTGCACTTTGAGAAACTTGATTGACTTATTATGGGTCTTGCGCTCAGTCACTTCAAGAACTGCAACTGGATGCTCACGGTAGGATAGGTCGGGTTGGAGGTCGATATCCTAAAGATCAACTGTGCGCTCGGGAGTCTTGAAGCATCTCTGGAGCTGAGAGACTTGAAACACGTCATGCACATTTGAGAAGTTGGAAGGGAGCTCTAACTGATAAGCAAGGT
The DNA here is from genome assembly GCF_904849725.1 of Hordeum vulgare subsp. vulgare. Classification (NCBI taxonomy): domain Eukaryota; kingdom Viridiplantae; phylum Streptophyta; class Magnoliopsida; order Poales; family Poaceae; genus Hordeum; species Hordeum vulgare. The sequence goes on along the minus strand of NC_058518.1, from coordinate 115,131,967 downwards.
CGCCTCTCTCGACAACAATTTTGAAAGGCCCTAGAAAACGAGGAGCAAGCTTTCCTTTGATACCGAAGCGTGGAGTGCCCTTCATGGGAGACACTTTGAGATAGACGAAATCATCGAGCTGAAAAGTCATGTCATGATGCTTGCTATCATAGTAGCTCTTCTGACGGGACTGCGCTGCTTTGAGATTATCCCGAATGACACGACACATTTCTTCTGCTTCAGCAATCATGTCATTCCCAAGAATCTGAGGTTCACCAGTCTCTGACCAATTGAGCGGGGTATGACACTTCCTGCAATAAAGAATCTCGAACGGAGCTTTGCCTGAACTTGCCTGATAGTTGTTGTTGTATGAAAACTTAGCAAAAGGTAGACAGTCTTCCCACTTCATGCCAAAGTAAATCACACAGGATCATAGCATATCCTCGAGGACGTGATTAACTCTCTCAACTTGCCCACTAGTCTGGGGATAGAAGACTGTACTGTATCGAATCTTAGTACCCATCGCACACTGAAATGAATCCCAGAACATGGAAGTAAAGATGCTTCCGCAATCCGAAGATAACAGCATTGGAACACCATGCAATGAGACTATCCTTGACGTATACAGCTCTGCAAGCTGAGCTGCCGAGCTAGACTCCTTGACAGGAAGGAAATGAGCGACTTTGCTCAACTTGTCGATGACGACGAAGATGGCATCGTTACCTTTCTTGGACTTCGGAAACCCGGTGACGAAATCCATCTCAACCTAGTTGAATTTCCACTCGGGAATGGGCAAGGGATGCAAAAGACCTGCTGGATGTTGATGCTCTACTTTCACTCTTCAACAGACATCACATTGATTTACAAACTGAGCAATTTCACGCTTCATGCGAGTCAACTAGAAGGTGTGTTTCAAATCCTGATACATCTTGGAACTTCCTGGATGTATCGAGAGAAGAGAGTTATGAGCTTCTTCCATGGTAACCTTCCTGAGATCCCCTTTTAGAACGACAAGGCGATCCTCAAAGAACAATGTATCCCTGTCATCAACACTTGAGAACTTATATTTGGGAATGCTCTTTGCCAAGCCAATATTAACTTTCTTCACCATTGCATCAAGAAGTTGAGCTTGCCGGACTTGGTCTTCCAAGGTAGGAGAAATCTGGAGATTAGCAAGAAATCCCTGAGGTACTAACTGAAGGTTGAGCTTTCTGAAAGAATCACGAAGATATACAGGGTGGAGAGGCTTCAGAATGAGACTGTTGCAGTAAGCCTTTCTGCTCAAAGCATCTAGAATGACATTAGCTTTGCCTGGAGTGTAGTCAATGCTCGGATTAAAATCTTGGAGCATTTCCACCCGACGAGTTTGCCGAAGATTGAGGTTAGGCTGGGTGAAGATGTATTTGAGACTCTTGTGATCGGTGAATACTTCAACCTTTCTCTCCAACAAGAGATGTCTCCAAGTCATCAGAGCATGTACCACTGCCGCGAACTCAAGGTCATGAGTGGGGTAATTCTTCTCACTTGGCTTCAACTGCCTCGAGGTATAAGCTACCACTTTCTTGTCTTGCATCAGAACTGCACCAAGACCTTGAAGAGAGGCATCGCAGAACACTTGATAAGGTTTGGAATCATCAGGAGGAATCAAGACTGGAGTAGAAGTAAGCTTCTCTTTGAGTGTGTCGAAGGCCAACTGACACTCTGGAGACCAGACATACTTCACACCCTTCTGAAGAAGACTTGACAGAGGCTTAGCAATCTTGGAGAAATTCTCAACGAATCTTCTGCAATAGCTTGCAAGCCCGAGAAAGCTTCGAAGCTGCTTCACATTCTATGGAGGTTCCCACTCAACAATGGCATGCACCTTTGATGGATCAACTTTGATGCCCTCGGCTGAGATGATGTGCCCAAGGTACACAACTTCCTTCAACCAGAACTCACATTTGTAAAACTTAGGATAAAACTTATGCTCTCTTAGCTTATCAAGCACAAGTCTGAGATGTTCTTCATGCTCTTCCTCAGTTTCTGAAAAAGACCAGAATGTCATCAAGATACAACAAGAAAAAATCATTCTTGATATAATTCAACATCCGACAGAAGGTCGGTGGAGCATTGGCCAGACCAAAAGACATCACCGTGTACTCATACGAGCAAAAGCTTGTCCTGAAAGTAGTCTTGGGAATGTCCTCTTCGCGAATGCGAATCTGATGACAACCATCCTGATATCAAGCTTCGAGAAGATCTTAGCCCCTTTCAATTTCTCAAACAACTCATTGATGTTGGGAAGTGGATACTTGTTTTGATCGTCTTCTTATTCAATGGACGGTAATCAACGCAGAGTCGTTCCGTGCCATCCTTCTTCTTGACGAAAAGAACTCCACAACCCCAAGGAGATTAGCTTGGTATGATCAGACCTGGACGCTCTTGCTCATCAAGTTGTTTCATCAGCTCCTTCAGCTCTTCTGGACCTAGTTTGTACGGCCGCTTGCACACTGGTTCAGTACCCGGTTCAAGCTCAATTACGAACTCAACTACTTGGTGCGGAGGCATTCCTGGCAGTTCTTCCGGAAAAACATCTTCATACTCGTAGACCACTGGGACTTGAGAAATTGGAGAGGTCTCACCCTTCTCATTCAAGGAAAACAGACAGACCATGTCATCACGCGCCGCGAAGATAATCACGTCCTCCGAAGAATGAGTTAGCTTCACTTCTTTAGCTTCACAATCAATGGACGCCATGTTCATAGCCAACCAATCCATCCCAAGGATCAAATCGATATGAGAGTTGCCAAGGACAACAGGAGAAGACAGAAAGGCATAATCACCCATCATGAGAGAGACATCCAGAATTATGAAGCGAGAATTCATTTTTAACCCTCGTGAAACCACAATTAAAGATCTAGGCAACTCTTCACAACATAGCTCAAGCTTTGTAACGAAAGGCATTGAGATGAAAGAATGCGATGCACCAGAATCAAATAAAACTTTTGCAGGAATATCATTAACTAAGAGATTACCCATAATCATGTATGTGGAGTTTTCTGCTTCAGCTGCATTCACCATATTGACTCTTGCATACTTGGGATTGAACTTCACCATAGCATTGCGTGGAGGCTTCCCTCGAGGAGGGGGAAGAAGACACTGCTGAGAGGTGCACTTGTTGGAGTAGTGACCCTTCTGCCCACACTTGTGACAAGTAACATCTGACAGTGGACGGAATTGCACCTGAGGATTCCCTTGCTTCTGCTGCTGAAACCTCTGCTGGAAAGCTGGGTTGGGTGGGTGGGAAGAACCACGACCACCTGACTGCTTGAACTGCTGAGTCTTCTGAGGAGGAGGAGGAGACACCCAATATTTCTGCTGCTTCTGGACCACTTGAGTTGAGGGCGATGAGCTGGAATCTCTGAAACGCTTCCTCGAATTCTCCACTCTGAGCAAAGCTGCCTCAGCCCTGAGAGCCAAGTTATAGAAATTATTAAACTCATCGGGATCGTGCAAGGAAAGGGCCAGCTGCAAGTCCTCTTTGAGACCACCTTTGAACTGATAGATCTTGGTCTTCTGATCTGGAATGTCCTGCAAAGCATATCGAGCAAGCTCGTGGAACTCGACATTGTACTTGTACACAGAGGATCCTCCTTGCTTCAAGCGCCAGAACTTATCACACATCTCTTCCACAAAGCTAGACGGGATATAGTGAGACCTGAAATCTTTGCAGAAATCGTCCCAACTAATCATTCTGCCTCCCCTGGAGTCCTTCAACTGCTGCCACTAGACTGCTTCCTGGCCCTTGAGCTAAAACGTTGCAAACTTGACGAAGTCCTCTGGACGGACATTGCTGCACTCAAAGTGTTTGATCATGTCCCAAATCCAGTCCTCGGCGTCGAATGGCTGATCACAAGATGTGAAGGTCTTCGGCTAGTTCGCGAGGAATTGATTCAGAGATGCAAATTGATGAGCACCATGGTTGAAATTGCCTTGCTGCTGATTGGTCCTCTCTTGCAACAGCTAAATTAACATCTGGGTGTTAGCACTTGTTGCAGCCATCACCGCTTGCCATGCCTCTACAGGAGGAGGCGGCGGCGGAGGAGGAGGCGGAGGAGGCGGTGGCGGAGCATCAGCACTCTCGCGGCCCGGATTCTGGCGAGTTGGTGGAGTCATCCTGAAGACGGACAACACATTAGCCCAGAGAATAACATTCAAGGCAAGCTGAATCAATAGGCAGAAATATCTGAACAAGAATATTTAGTAATTGCACTCGAACAAAATAGTAAGAATGCTTCCTCAAAATGACTGTCAACAACATCTGATTAAAGACCACTCGCAAACCAAGTATGAACTAGAACTGCTCGAAACAAACGTATGACAGAGATTCCATCTGATATCTTCGTGGATATGATTGCACGGGCTCGAGCTTATAGTAGCCATCCTGTGCAAGGAAGTGCACACGATATACGAAGCATCCCCGAGTCGTAGCAAGCTACAAGGACTCTTTAGGACACAACGAGAACCGATGTAAGACGACAGTGAACAAACGTACCCACTGAATGTCGAATCCCAACCTCACATCATGCATTTGTAGGAAGATTGCCCTATAAGCCACTACCTGATATCCCATCTACGAATTCTCGAAATATCTGGTCATGCAATCTGGTCCACGGATACAAGGAGTAATATGTCACACAACTCCTATACTAACCCGTCCAGTGTATCACATCCGTCAACCCATAACGAGAATCTCGGAACTTCATCTATCACAGACCCTCGTAATCACAACGATACAAAGTGTGGCGATACATCCGGAACTCTCTGCACCGGTACTGGGGAAGCCGGACTCCTCTCGTCACTACTAGTATTGAAGCAATTACGAACATCCTCCATCCAGAGATACTAAGAAATATGAATGGTAGCGATGTGCTCAAGAATCCCCTTGAGCTCAACTCCCCGGAAGAAATCAAGTCAGATAGGAGGCACCAAGACAGGACTCCGTCACATCGACATCATATATATTCCAAAATGTCCGCGTGATCCTAAAACAATTGAGCGGGGAGAGGAGTAGAATTAATATTTCCTAAGTCGTGAACCTCACCAGAGCATAGAAGAGGAGAAAAATAAACCTACTCTCCGATATAACTAAGACTCAAATAGTTTTACTAGACTCGACTCGGCCAAATTCGATCACATAAAGGCTCCTATGGTCGTAAGGCTCTCATTACCAACTTGTAACGACTAAGATGCGGCCCTTTCCATATTTGGGGACAAGGCCTCAAAAGGGAAAGGGGCGTATCTAAACATTTCGCAAGCGAGATAATCTTAACATTACATAACTGAAAGAGTGACAAATAGGGCATACACTTGCCATCTGATAAAAGTATAGAATAAAGCTTACAGGCACACATTATTCAGAGCATAGTTTAGTCCAGCTATGGACAACATAAAATAGGTAAAACTATAAAATCCCGCATGCTAGCCCCACGATCACGACCACGGCCTCTAGTCCTCTAGGTAAGTCATGTACAGTCTGCCAGAGTCCTCATCGAGCTCCCACTTCAGCTTCCTGTCATCAGGATCTCCTACGTCAACCGTACCTGTACCTATGGGTGTTTGTAGTAAACTGTGAGCCACGAGGACTCAACAATCAAATGACCTTGGTATCGAATCTAGCCGAGTTAATGGGTGAAGAAGGTTAAGTGTATGGGTTTGCAGCAATCTAAGCATATTTGGTGGCTACCTTGTGATGATTAGTGTAGACCTCTGGTGGTCTGCGCAAGTCAGTCGAACACTAGGTTGATCACTAAGTGATTCTGAACACCTACTTATGTCAGGCATAACCCCACCATGTTCTCGATCAGAGAACGATCTCCGAAAGAGATAGTCACGGTTACGCACACAGTTGGCAGTTTTATTAGAATTACTTTAAGTTCTCTAGAACCGGATGTTAACAAAATATCCACATTTGCCACATAACCGCGGGCACGGCTTTCCGAAAGAGTAGACCCTGCAGGGGTGCTCCAACTAGTCCATTACAAATTACCACAGGCCGCATAGTAATCCTCTACCACGAAACTCATGATCTCGTCGGATTCCTAAGAGGAAAACCTCAACTTTGAGGAGACCCAAAGTTTCACCGGAATCCCAATGCGCAAGATATATCGCTAAGGTAAGACAAATCTGGCAAGACCTCCCGACGTGTTGATGATCCCGATAGGAGCCGCGCATCTCGTTCGCAGGACACGACGGATTGTCCAAACTTCCGGTAGGCCAATCACAGAGTTTCCCCTGGTAGCCACTGGCGGTTGACATGTTGGACCAACACTCATGAGGAGCACTGGCCCGGGTTGTTGATTAAATCCTCGGGGCAGCTACTCCCTCTGCATTTAATGATTAAGTTATTAGTAGATTAAAACCAAAGTTGGGTCCTGCCAGACAAGCCTTAACACTACACGATTTATCAAGGGGGTCCCCATAACAACCCCGAACGTGTTAGGAGCGATCAGTTGTGGAATCAAACACCGGTAGCCGAAACTAAGGCGGCAACAACGGAACCAATCACCCGGCAAAAGGCTAGGACTTCCGTTTTTTACCAAGTATATAGGTGCATTAATTAAATAGCATCTAAACATAATGATATCCAAATGCCCATGTTATCACATGGACCAACTGGCACCTGCAACTAGCAAAGCTATCCATTAGAGGTTGAGCAAGCCTACTTAGCCAAACAATATTTGCTAGGAGAGGGAAGTGTTTGGAGGTCCATGGCAAAGACAGGTGGAATTTATATCAAGTGGTAGGCAGCGAGCATGTAACGAAGGAAACGTGATTCTAAGCATAACAAAGCTAGAAACGGTGTCAAGGTCACGGTCATCTTGCCTGCAATTTCTTCAGCCTCGAACTGCTTTTGTTCTTCCTGCACGTAGTCTCCAGAATCCACATACTCGCTCTCCATTCCCGATGCTACCCAAGATAATTTAACAGCCAATGAACACCGGCAAAACATAATGCAACAACCAATATGATGCATGTGTGAAGAAGGAAGCATGCATCACTATTCTAGTCACTTTCATATGCATTAGTTGAGTTAATTAAATTCTGGACAGAACCTCATATTAAGTTATCTGGACATGCATGAGCATGGCATGAACATGTTCATCACAAGAAAAAGATGCAAAAACATATAAAGAACATAGTAAACGGAGTCCCGGATCAACCGGTACGAAACAAGTTACAAGGGCCTACGGGTTCAAAACAGCCACAAACACAACTAAATGGGCACTCACTGGTGTAACCAGTATGCCAAGTGATCAAGCACCACAATACAAGTGAAATGATGCCTAAGAACACACCACACCATCAACCAATGCTCACACAAGCTCTAAAACCATACAAGCATACAATCTGTCTTTGACAGCATCATAGCAATTTGACTACAAGATCTACAGCAGCTACAACCCTCTAAATAATTCAATCAAGACATGAAAGTGAAGCCATCCAAAAGCATTACAACCCTTGACAAAAAGCTAAGGCAAAGGAATAACCCCTGAGCAGATCTACAACCTCTAACTTGGACAAAATATCATAGTTTGGGACTTAGTGAAAATTACAGATTTTCACCAGTTGCTTATGCTTTGAAGCATTTTGGCAGCCTCGAAAATGATATCTACAGGAGGTTTATAAGAATGAAATTTTGCAAGGATCTAGATAGACATAATAGCTAACAAATACTAGTGTGTTGCATGGGCTAATTCCCAAAATAGGAGGTAATACACACAAGACAAGAGGGGAAGAAAATAACTCCAGATTCCTAGACTTTGTGAAATTCTCAGGGTTTCACAAATCTGACAGATTCAGTCAAGTGCCCACTTTGACACGGCACAATAGGTGCATACAAAAACCTAAGAACAAAGTGAATGCCCCATGTTGTAGAGGGGTTCACCCACTACCATTCCATCAAGTAATTATCCACAAAGTCTCAAAGCACCACCTGATATTAAACTCTAAACAGGGCATGAAATTAACAAGTTCAGCACTTAGTGAAATTCCTAGAGCATGCAGAAAACAGATATCATATCAAGTTCGGGGCAAAGTTCCCAATGATATGTTGGATTAGCATAAGAAAGAAAAATACGAGGTCATTCACAACAAATTTATCTAACACTTTCATGTTGACATCAAGTTTTAAACATGCATATATAAAATCATGGAAAATGGACAAAAGGGCATCATGACACATAATAGCAGTTTTATGAAGTTGCTCTAAAGTGAAATCTGATTGCACCAATGGATTCCTGGTATGATTCTACCCCAAAACTCATATTAATACCTACGTACTTGCATGCAACATCAATGCACAAAGGCACCTCGAAAATCAACACATGGATTCCTATAAGCTACAAGTTACTTTTTGCCATATATGGAAGCTACCATATTTGGCATGTCCACTTTGACACCTGCTAGAAAAGGACATAGACACCCACTAAACTATCTTGACATGCATAGCATCACAAACAAGGATAAATTACATGGGGAGATGTCTTCATCCACACACACACACATGAGCACACACACATGCCCAAGGCATATGTGCTCACACATGCACATGTATATGTGGTCTCACACACACCCTCACAAACACATATATATCTACACATGCATCCACATACAAGGATCTACTCTCTCACACACACACACATAGTAGATACACACACCACACCATATGTATATATACACATATGTGTAAATATGCCTACTTGCACAAGTGTAGATGTGCAAACACATGCACACATACACTCCACACACCTACATCTACAACACACACACAAGCTACAAGCCCTAGTGCAACCAGGAGAGAAAATCATCAAGAAAAATCCCTAGCAGAAATTAAAATAAAAAAGGAAAAAAGGGGTTCGTGTGGGAAACGAACCCATGACCCACTGGTCGTCCCCCAGACACACCACCACTGCGCTAGCGGATCAATTCTTAACAAAGAGGGGGTGTTGCTCCTTTGGAGCAGCCCCTCTTCTCTATTTGCTACACCGGTGACCGAACAGGAGGAACTACTCCGGAAACGCTCCGGTGATCTAATCGGCATGGTGAGCCACGGCACTAGACGCGGGGTCACTGTGGTCCCATTCCCGGACTTAGATCTGCGGGAGAGAGCCCGCGACGGCGGCTGGCCGGCGCAGCAACTCCCTGCCACGGCGGCGACAGCAACACGGCGGGATAGCTACGGCGAGTCTACGGGATAAGGGAGACGGGGAGGAGACGGCGAGGCTCACCCTGGGGCTCTACAGAACTAGGGAAGGGGAGGAAGAGGTCAGGGAAGCTTGCTGGAGCCGAAGCAAAACGCACCGCATGGATCAGAATGACGGCGACGCAGACGGGGAAGAGGCCATCGCCATGGTGGTTCTCCGGGGCTCCTAGCGCCGGGAATGGAACACGGGGAACCACCCCATGCTCCTGGACATCCTCGCCGACGCTAGGGACGACGGCGGCGTGGAGTAGACGGCGGCGATCTTCCTCTCACTCTCGGGTCTGCTCTCTGTCCTAGCTACAGAAGCTTACCTGGGGAGATATGGTGAAGGAGGAGGAGAGGGTGGCGGCGCTAGGGAGGAACCCTAGGTAGGGACGCCAGCGCAGCATATAAAGGAGGAGGAGGAGGGAGGAACGTCGTCCAGCAACACATGTGCTCGCACGAGCAGAGGAGGAGGGACACACGGGGAGGAAAAAGGTGGCAGTGAGGGAGCCACTGGCGAGTGGAGCCTCGGCGCCTTGCTGGAAAGGGGAAGGAGATGCCGTGTCTCTCCCTGGGCTCAAGGCCATGGGCCAGCCCATAGATTGCCCCATGCACAGCAAAATGGCAGGAAAGAAAAGATTTTTCTTTTTAAATAAAGTTTCACACCCAAAATGCAAACGGAGGCAAGCAAAGGGTTTTGGTAAAAAATAAAAATAGGTAGGGCATGAGGGAATTATGCCCTATTTATCAAAATTAAATACCAGATTTCTAGGGAAAGATAATTCACACCTAAAATAGAAATTAAATAATGTTTTCTTTTAAAACCCTCATTAAACCAAAGCCTAAAATAACAATGAGAGCAACTCCTACATTCACAAATAATTCCTCTAAAGCATCAACATTTTTATAATAGGTTCAAACAAGGTAACAACACAAGTTAAAATAAATCATGGGATGAGGGTTTTTGCAATGTTTTGAAAACACCACACTCATCCCAAACACTCATATGCACACTAGCACTTCCAAGATGGACCAAACACTAGCAACACAAGAAGGGGAATGCAATGAATGCAAAAGAATGCCATGATGCAAGATGATGACATGGAATGATGGACACATGAAATGATAACCTCCTTATAACACCCATACATAATTCAACAAGTCTCCACAAACAAGGAAAGGAGTACAAATATGGAAAGGGAAACATCTGGGCTGTTACAACCCGTTACCAAGGTCGTTCCTCACTGGGCAAGGCCCTGACCCCCCTGACACCGAGCGAATGTGCCTGGACGGCACTAGGGTGGCCAAATGGCTTTGTGACCGGTTAGGCTCCTGAGGCGCCATGCTCAGGAGCCCCCTTATACGCTTAAGAGGCCCTCGGGGATTTTGATTTTTCCTTTTGAAGGGTCTGGTTTCTGGATATCCCTAGTCTGCATTTAGGAAGTTCTGCGTCGGCAGGTCCTGGTCCCGCACATTTCCCTGTCGTCGTGAGGCGCGACCCGTTACCGAGGCCGTTCCTCGGGGGGCAAGGCCCTGACACCCCCGACGCCGATCGAATGTGCTTGGACGGCACCAGGGTGGCCAAGTGGCCTTGTGACCAGTGAGGCCCCTGAGGCACGATGCTCAGGAGCCCCCTTAGACGCTCAAGCTGTCCCAAGAGAAACAACTGTTGTAAGAAAATACCAAATTTTATTTCCTCTCCGGGATGGCGCGGCGAGCCGTGAATGGGACTCTTGAGCGGGTATCAGATGGCATGAGTATGCCAACTCGTCCATGAGTGCCACGCGAGGGTCCGGGCGCCAAGGCCTTGGCAAGGTGTCGGCACCGTGCCCCCAACCCCCGCTCGTGGGGTACAAGCCGACCAGGGGCTGGCGAATGGTCGACTCACAGGAAGAGAGTGCACTATGAAGAACGGTGAAGAAAACAAGTTTCTGTAAAGACTTGATTTGGAAAAAAACCGAGTTTGATTTCGCAAATATCAGCAAATCCAAGCCGGAAAAAATCAAATGAAAGCCGCGTCTGGCGCCTAATCTATTCTCCGCCTCCGTCTCCCCCCAGCGCGGGGCATAGGGCTTCTAGTAGCCGTGGGATGGACCCCTTCCGCGTCCTTGGGGGGTGGGGGGGGGGCTGGGCGTATGCAGCCTTGTCTCGTTATTACGTGAGAGTGTCACGGTGGGGGTGTATCTCGGAGGTCGCGAGGATGCTCTGGCCTTGCGAGTGTCCCTACCCCCGAGGCATAGGCGCCTGATTCCTTTGGGTCATTGGTCGACCGTGTTGATAGCCTTGCCAGCTGTGGGAATAGTCATTGGTGGACAGTGTTGATTGCCTTGCCAGTTGCGTGCATAGTCATTGGTGGACTGTGTTGATTGCCTCCGTCTTTACCCAGCGCGGAGCATAGGTCATCCAAACGGCATGGGATGGACCCCTTCCACGTCCTCGGGGGGGCCTGGGTGTATACAACCTCGGCTTGTTATTACGGGAGAGTGTCACGGGATGAAGTAGGTTCCGAAAGAATTGAAGGATGATGCAGAGGCAGTGGAGAGGCGTTATGATAGAACTTCCGGAGATGTTGGATGTTCCATGCGTTCTGGATGGGAACTCCGTCTTGAGTCTCCAGGCTCACGGCGCTAGGCCTGGAGACATGGACGACCTTGAACGGACCATCCCACATGGGTGAGAGCTAATGCAAGCCCTCCCTCGATTGCCACCTCAGGACGAGGTCACCGACTTCAAGGGTCCTGGAGCGGATGTTGCGGTAGTGATAGCGTCGCAAGGCCTGCTGGTACCTCGCTGATGACCCAGAAGTATAGGGGATCTATCGTAGTCCTTTCGATAAGTAAGAGTGTCGAACCCAACGAGGAGCAGAAGGATCTGAAAAGTGGTTTTCAGCAAGGTATTCTCTGCAAGCACTGAAATTATCGGTAACAGATAGTTGTGTGATAAGACGATTCGTAGCAAGTAGCAAGTAACAATAGTAAAAAAGGTGCAGAAAGATGGCCCAATCCCTTTTGTAGCAAGGGACAAGCCTTGACAAACTCTTATAGGAGGTAAATCGTTCCCGAGGACACATGGGAATTTCTGTCAAGCTAGTTTTCATCATGTTCATATGATTCGCGTTCGCTACTTTGATAGTTTGATATGTGGGTGGACCGGTGCTTGGGTGCTTCCCTTACTTGTACAAACATCCCACTTATGATTAACCCCTCTCGCAAGCATCCGCAACTACGAAAGAAGAATTAAGACAAAGTCTAACCATAGCATTAAACTAGTGGATCCAAATCAGCCCCTTATGAAGCAACGCATAAACTAGGGTTTAAGCTTCTGTCACTCTAGCAACCCATCATCTACTTATTACTTCCCAATGCCTTCCTCTGGGCCCAAATAATGGTGAAGTGTTATGTAGTCGACGTTCAGATAACACCACTAGAAGAGAGACAACATACAACACATCAAAATACCGAACGAATACCAAATTCACATGACTACTTATAGCAAGACTTATCCCATGTCCTCAGGAACAAAAGTGACTACTCACAAAGCATAATCATATTCATGACCAGAGAGGTAGTGAATAGCATCAAGGATCTGAAAATATAATCTTCCACCGAGTAATCCAACTAGCATAAACTACAAAGAGTAATTAACACTACTAGCAACCTTACAAGTACTAATCGGAGTCACGAGACGGAGATTGGTTACAAGAGATGAACTAGGGTTTGGGGATGAGATGATGCTGATGAAGATGTTGATGGTGATGAGTCCTCTCCGATGAGAGGAGTGTTGGTGATAATGATGGTGATGATTCCCCCTCCGGGAGGGAAGTTTCCCCGGCAGGACGGCCCTGCCGGAGCTCTAGATTGGTTCTGCTCAAGTTCCGCCTCGTGGCGGCCGCGATTACTCCTGAAAGCCTCCTCCTAATTTTTTCTGGAATGAAACCCTCCTTATAGAAAAAGAGGGGAGCTAGAGGGCCAACAGGGAGCCCACAAGCACCCTAGGCGTGGCCAGGGGGTAGGCCGCGCCTAGCAGGCTTGTGGCCTCCTGGTGGCTCCCCTGTGGTACTTCTTCCGCCCAGTATTTTTTCTAAATTCCAGTATAATTCCTCGTTGATTTTCACGGCTTTTGGAGTTGCGCAGAATAGGTATCTCAAACTTGCTCCTTTTTCAGACCAGAATTCCAGCTGCCGGCATTCTCCCTCTTCATGTAAACCTTGTAAATAAGAGAGAAAAGGCATAAGTATTGTACCGTGAAGTGTAATAACAGCCCATAAAGCGATAAATAACAACATGAAAGCATGATGCAAAATGGACGTATCAACTCCCCCAAGCTTAGACCTCGCTTGCCCTCAAGCGAAAGCCGAGATCAATAAATATGCCCACGTGTTTAGAGAAAGAGGTGTCGACAAAACAAAATACGGACATGCAGGCATCATGATCATAATTAGGACAGCAAAACCATCATATAAACTCTTATGATAAAGTGACAATTCCTTCACCTAGTAAAGTATGGATCAATAACCTTATTGAGAATTAACAAGCAATAGCCTTTAGTCATTGAAGCAATTGCAATTTATCATAACATCGGAAAGAGTCAAATAAGAGCTTGTGAAGCAAACCCACATACTCAATCATCCTTTCGTCTTCTACAATTGCTACAACTCACGTGGTACTCATGAGATCAAAGTTTCAGTTGGACACACAGAAAGATAGGGGCTTATAGTTTAGCCTCCCAACTATTTACCTCAAGGGTAATGTCAACAATAATAATTCATGATTACTTACTTCAAAGTTGACATATGAATATAGATCTTTCCCTAGCATATGACGTTAGCCAAGATAAAGGCGAAATAAGGAATTGGTGTAGATCACCATGACTCTTTCAAGGGCAAAAAGTAAAGATACAAGGTAGGCCCTTCGTAGAGGAAAGCAGAGGTTGTCATGCGCTTTTGAGGTTTGGATGTGTGACCTCTTAGTGTGAAGGAACATCACTTTATATTGCCTCATGTGATAAAGAACTTTGTTATGCAGTTTGTCGCTTTTATGTCTTCCTCATCACAGGTTCGTACAAAGCTTATTTTCCACACACTAATAGATCATACATATTTAGGGAGCAATTTTGATTCCTTGCACCGATGACAACTTACTTGAGGGATCTTATTCAATCCATAGGTAAGTATGGTGGACTCTCTTGGCAAAACTGGGTTGAAGGTTTATGGATGCACAAGTAGTATCTCTACTTAGTGCAGAGGTTTTGGCTGATATGAGGTGGAAGCAATCGTCATATGCTAAGGGATCTCTAGTCATATAACATTGTTCGGAACCAAGCAAACATAATTCATTATGTTGTCTTCCTTGTCAAATATCTACATCTAAGCATGTAATAGTTTAATGAGTGTTCACATTCATAGACGGTGTCACAGATGACATATTTATATGTGAACCTCTCCTTCTTTATTACTTCCTATTAATTGCAACAGTGACCAAGGTCTACGTTTGTCCACCCACAACAAGTTTCAATCAACATTATTTTTATAAGTGAATCCATCACTTCCCATAAAATCATTACATGATCTTTCATGCTTTTGTTCTTTAGATCATGGCATGAGGCAAGGCCCTCACCTAAAACACTCTTCATTATATGACTCATGAGCTCGAATACATTGGGGTGACACAAAGCAAAACTCAAGCCTAGAACACTAAGAACTTTATTCTACTAGAGAAAGATAAAACCAAAAAGGATCGAACTAAGAAAAAGGTAAAGGCAAAAGATGCGATGGTGATACGATAATGGGGCAACTCCCCCAAGCTTGGCACAAGCCAAGGGGATTGCCCATACCCATGCTTAATTGTCTTCCTTCGAAGGTGAAGGTGGTGGAGTTGTTGCAACCTGGGTTTGATCCTCCGTCTTCCAAGGCATAGGTGCTCCATCATGGAAAGATGACCGAGTCTCCGAAATCCACAAATATGCAGCCAACCGTATTGATTTAAATCTATACTCATACTCACAATTTTGGTTCTGCAGGTCGTAGATCTGGGCTTGGAGGTGAAAAATTCTGTCATAGAGCCTGGAGAGGTGCTTCCCGATGTCGTTGGCTTCGATCTTGTGCTTGTTGGTGAACTCCGTCATCATCATGTGGTTGGCGTTGAGTCCGCGTTCCACCATCCCTTGGCACCTGAAGACTTGTTGCTCCATTGCTTCGAGCCTAGCCTCCACGCTTCCGGTCTTCTTGGGCCCCTCCACATCACGGATGTGAAGCACCCCCTTATGCATCTCGATAGATTGAGGGCATTGCAGCAATCCCGCGAGGTAGGGATTGATGACATTCTCGAAGAACTTGTCCTTCGGAACATTTGGGGATGCCATAGCGATCTAGATCTGTCTGCACAGTAACTCGAAACAAAAACAGAGGATATTTGCATGATATGAGGGTTAGACCTTTCGGGAGAATATATAATGAATTTTTCCCAACCAGAAGGAATACTCCACAGGAAAACGAAGTTCGGGTGGCACACGAGGTGCCCACAAGCCCCCTAGGCGCGACCAGGGGGGTAGGCCGCGCCTACCAGGCTTGTCGCCTCCTCGTGTGCTTTCCAGACTACTTTAAATTTTTCTATTTTTCTAAAAAATCCAAAACGGAGAAAAAATCCTACTTGAAAAGTTTTGGAGTCGGTTTACTTACTGAATCACATACCTCTTCGTTTTCGGAGTCTGAAACAGGCTGATAAATATCCCTTATGTACTCCTTTGGAGTTATGGTATTGATAATATTGCTTTCAACATTTATGGGAGTACCTGAGATATAATGCTTGATTCTTTGCCCATTTACCACTCTCGGAAAATTACCTTCCGTGTTGTTGATCTTGATGGTACCGGAACAATATACTTCCTCAACAATGTAAGGACCTTCCCATTTGGAGAGAAGCTTGCGTGCAAAAAATCTTAAACGAGAATTATATAGCAAAACATAATCACCTACATTGAACTCATGTTTTTGTATCCTTTTATCATGCCACCTCTTAACCTTTTCTTTATACAACTTGGCATTTTCATATGCCTGAGCTCTCCATTCATCAAGTGAGCTAATATCAAATAACCTCTTCTCACCAGCAAGTTTGAAATCAAAGTTGAGCTCTTTGATCGCCCAATAAGCCTTATGTTCTAGTTCAAGAGGTAAATGACATGCTTTATCGTAGACATGCCCATGGGATTCTTATAAGCACTTCTATAAGCCCACAGTGCATCATCAAGCTTCTTAGACCAATTCTTTCTAGACCTATTAACAGTCTTTTGCAGAATTAGTTTAATCCCTCTATTACTTAGCTCTACTTGACCACTGGACTGAGGATGATAGAGAGATGCAATTCTATGATTGACATCATACTTAGCAAGCGTTTTATGGAAAGCACCATGAATGAAATGTGAACCACCATCAGTCATTAGATATCTAGGGACTCCAAATCTAGGGAAATTAACTCCTTTAAGCATCCTGATAGAGGTGTTGTGATCAGCACTACTAGTTGGGATTGCTTCTACCCACTTAGTAACGTAATCAACAGCAACTAGGATATGAGTATACCCGTTGGACTTTGGAAAATGTCCCATATAATCAAAACCCCAAACATCAAATGGTTCAATGACAAGTGAATAATTCATAGGCATTTCCTGATGTTTACTGATATTACCTATTCTTTGACATTCGTCACAAGACAAGACAAACTTACGGGCATCCTTGAAGAGAGTGGGCCAATAGAAACCTGATTGCAATACCTTGTGTGCAGTTCTATATCCCGCGTGATGTCCTCCATAAGCCTTGGAGTGACACTTATGTAGGATATGTCCATGTTCATGTTCACGTACACAACATCTAATAACACCATCTACTCCTGCCTTATAGAGGTGAGGATCATCCCAAAAGTAATGTCTCAAATCAAAGAAGAATTTCTTCTTTTGCTGGTAAGTGGAACTAGGTGGTATATATATGGCAACAATATAATTTGAATAATTAGCATACTACGTGAAGCATTGATGGCATTCTATTGCGCATCAGGAAAGCTATCATCAATAGGTTGTGGGTCATCAAGAACATTCTCCAACCTAGACAAGTTATCTGCTACAGGGTTCCCAGCACCCTTCCTATCAACAACATGCAAATCAAATTCTTGTAGCAAGAGAACCCATCTGATAAGTCTAGGTTTAGCATCTTTGTTTTCCATGAGGTACTTAATAGCAGCATCATCAGTGTGAATAGTAGCCTTGGAATCAACAATGTAAGATCTGAACTTTTCACACGCAAACATGACTGCTAAAAATTCCTTTTGAGTAGTAGTATAGTTTCTTTGGGCACTGTCTAGAGTTTTACTAGCATAATGAATAACATTCAACTTCTTATCAACTCTTTGTCCTAGGACAACACCAACAGCATAATCACTAGCATCACACATGATTTCAAAAGGTAAGTTCCAATCAGGTGGTTGAACAATAGGCGCAGTTATCAATGCATTTTTAAGTATTTCGAAGGCTTCCTCACAATCATCGTCAAAAACAAAAGGAATATCCTTTTGCAAGAGATTGGTAAGAGGCCTAGAAATCTTAGAGAAGTACTTAATGAACCTTCTATAGAAACCAGCATGACCAAGGAAACTTCTTATACCTTTGATATCTGTGGGGCATGGCATTTTCTCGATCGCACCAACCTTAGCCTTATCGACCCCAATACCTCTTTCAAAAATTTTATGTCCTAAGACGATGCCTTCATTAACCATAAAGTGTCACTTCTCCCAATTCAAGACAAGGTTGGTATCTTTACATCCCTGCAAGACTCGATCAAGGTTGCTGAGGCAATCATCAAAAGAAGACCCGTAAACGGAGAAGTCATCCATGAAAACCTCAACAATCTTTTCACAAAAGTCAGAGAATTTAGCCATCATACATCTTTGAAAGGTAGCAGGTGCATTACATAAGCCAAAAGGCATACGTCTGTAAGCAAAGGTACCGAAAGGGCAGGTAAAAGTGGTTTTCTCAATATCAGATTGTGCAACAGGTATTTGGGAGAAACCAGAATAACCATCTAGAAGGCAGAAGTGTGTGTGTTTAGACAATCTTTCTAGCATTTGGTCGATAAAAGGCAAAGGGTAATGATCTTTCCTAGTGGCTTTATTCAATTTCCTAAAATCAGTCACCATCCTATAGCCAGTAATAATCCTCTGTGGGATCAATTCATCCTTATCATTAGGGACAACGGTAATACCTCCCTTCTTAGGGATGCAATGCACCGGACTTACCCAGTCACTATGAGCAACAGGATAGATAATACCTGCTTCCAGGAGCTTTAGCATTTCTTTTCTTACTACCTCTTTGATCTTAGGATTTAATCTCCGTTGATGATCAGCAACTGGTTTGGAATCAGGATCGGTTTTAATTTTGTGCTGGCATAGAGTGGGACTAATGCCCTTAAGATCGTCAAGAGTATATCCAATAGCAGCACGGTGCTTCCTCAGAGTTTTCAATAGTATATTTTCTTCATGCCCTGAAAGGCTAGCACTAATAATAACAGGATATATCTCTTTTTCATCAAGATAAGCATACTTAAGAGTATCAGGTAACTGCTTAAGTTCATACACAGGATCACCCTTTGGTGGTGGTGGATCTCCAAGCAGTTCAACAGGCAAATTATTCTTAAGGATAGGATGTTGTTCAAAGATAACTCTATCTATCTCATTCCTTTCATCCATATGCATATCATTTTCATATTCAAGCAAATATTGCTCTAAAGGATCAGTAGGAGGCACAGCAGTAGAAGCCAGAGCAATAATTTCATCCTTACTAGAAAACTCTTTTTCATGAGGTTGTCTACCAAATTGGAGAAATTGAACTCATGTGACACACCTTCAAAGCCAACAGTGACAGTTTGGTTCTCACAGTCAATATGAGCATTGACAGTATTGAGAAAAGGTCTGCCAAATATGATGGGACAAAAGTTATCTTGTGTGGTAGCAAGAACGAGGAAATCAACAAGGTACTTAGTTTTACCACACAAGACTTCAACATCTCTAACAATTCCCAAAGAGCAGTTAGTATCTCTATTGGCAAGTTGAATAGTGACATCAATATGTTCCATCTTGACAGGTGCAATCTCGTCTTTAATTTCATCGTATAAAGATTGAGGTATTGCACTAACACTAGCACCCACGTCACATAAACCATGATAACAGTGATCTCCTATCTTAACAGAAACAACAGGCGTGCCAACAATAGGCCTATGTTTGTCTCTAGCATGAGCTTTAGCAATTCTAGCAGCATCTTCACAGAAGTGAATATCATGGCCATCAACATTGTCGGACAAGATATCTTTGATAATAGCAATGCTAGGTTCAACTCTAATTTTCTCAGGGGGTGTGGGTGTTCTAATGTAGCCCCTACGTATCACATTTGAAGCTTTAGAATGATCCTTTATTCTAACAGGGAAAGGTGGTTTCTCAATGTAAGCACTAGGAACAATAGGATCATTATAGGCAATGACTTTCTCTTCAACTGGATTGGGTTTAACTACATTGACTTCTAAGGGAGGATAGTATTTAAACCACTTCTCTTTAAGGAGATCAATATGAGCAGCAAGTGATTCACACAATCAAGCTACTATCTCAGAGTCAAGTCCATATTTAGCGCCAAAATCACAAAAAGTATTTGTTTCAATAAAGGATTTGACGCAATCGAACTTAAGATTCATACCTGGCTCCTTACCTTCATCAAACTCCCAATCTTCAGTGTTGCATTTAATTCTTTCCAATAAATTCCATTTGAAGTCAATATCTCTCTTCATAAAAGAACCGGTATAAGAAGTGTCAAGCATGGTGCGGTTATCATGAGAAAGCCGAGCATAGATGTTCTGAATAATAATTTCTCTCGAGAGCTCATGGTTGGGGCATGAATATACATTGATTTAAGCCTCCCTCAGCTTGAGAGACACTTTCTCTATCACGAGGCCAAAAATTATAGATATAATTCCGATCACGACGTACCAGATGCATAGGATAAAACTTTTGATGAAATTCCAATTTCAATCGGTTGTAGTTCCATGATCCAGTATCATCACATAGCCTATACCATGTCAATGCTTTATCCCCCAAAGATAAGGGAAAGACCTTCTTCTTGTCCTCATCCTCGGGAAAACCTGAAAGCTTAAATAAACCACAAACTTCATCTACATAGATTAGATGCAAGTCGGGATGTGATGTTCCATCTCCTGTAAAACGATTAGCCAACAGTTTCTGTAGCATACGCGAAGGAATTTCATAAAAAGTATTTTCAGTAGGTGCAATAGGTTGAGGAGCAACTCATTGTGCTTCCATTCGAGGTGAAGATACCCCGAACAAGCTCCTCGAAAGATTAGTTTCCATAGTGACAAGTGACAATAAATTTCAGCACACTATATAAATGTTTCCTTACCAAATTCCACTTACCAAAGGCGCTTCACTCCCCGGCAATGGTGCCAGAAAAGAGTATTGATGACCCACAAGTGTAGGGGATCTATCTAGTCCTTTCGATAAGAAAGAGTGTCGAACCCACCGAGGAGCAGAAGGATCTGACAAGTGGTTTTCAGCAAGGTATTCTCTGCAAGCACTGAAATTATCGGTAACAGATAGTTGTGTGATAAGATAATTCGTAGCAAGTAGCAAGTAACAATAGTAACAAGGGTGCAGCAAGATGGCCCAATCTCTTTTGTACCAAGGGGAAAGCCTGGACAAACTCTTATAGGAGGTAAAGCGCTCCCGAGGACACATGGGAATTTCTGTCAAGCTAGTTTTCATCATTTCATATGATTCGTGTTCGCTACTTTGATAGTTTGATATGTGGGTGGACCGGTGCTTGGGTGCTGCCCTTACTTGGACAAACATCCCACTTATGATTAACCCCTCTCGCAAGCATCCTCAACTACCAAAGAAGAATTACGACAAAGTCTTACCATAGCATTAAACTAGTGGATCCAAATTAGCCCCTTACGGAGGAACGCATAAACTAGGGTTTAAGCTTCTGTCACTCTAGCAACACGTCATCTACTTATTACTTCCCAATGCCTTCCTCTAGGCCCAAATAATGGTGAAGTGTTATGTAGTCGACGTTCACATAACACCACTAGAAGAGAGACAACATACAACACATCAAAATAGCGAACGAATACCAAATTCACGTGACTACTTATAGCAAGACTTATCCCATGTCCTCAGGAACAAAAGTGACTACTTACAAAGAATAATCATATTCATGACCATAGAGGTAGTGAATAGCATCAAGGATCTGAACATATAATATTCCACCGGGTAATCCAACTAGCATCAACTACAAAGAGTAATTAACACTGCTAGCAACCTTACAAGTACCAATCGGAGTCGCGAGACGGAGATTGGTTACAAGAGATGAACTAGGGTTTGGAGATGAGATGGCGTTGATGA
The DNA here is from genome assembly GCF_904849725.1 of Hordeum vulgare subsp. vulgare. Classification (NCBI taxonomy): domain Eukaryota; kingdom Viridiplantae; phylum Streptophyta; class Magnoliopsida; order Poales; family Poaceae; genus Hordeum; species Hordeum vulgare. The sequence goes on along the minus strand of NC_058518.1, from coordinate 115,110,313 downwards.
AGATGTTGATGGTGATGAGTCCTCTACGCTGAGAGGAGTGTTCGTGATGACGAAGATGACAATTTCCCCCTCCGGGACGGAAGTTTCCCCGACAGGACGGCCCTGCGAGAGATCTAGATTGGTTCTGCTCAAGTTCCGCCTCGTGGCGGCGGCGATTCCTCTCGAAAGCCTCCTCCTGATTTTTTGTGGAATGAAACCCTCCTTATAGCCCAGTATTTTTTATAAATTCCAAAATAATTCCTCGTTGATTTTTACGGCTTTTGGAGTTGCGCAGAATAGGTATCTCAAACTTGCTCCTTTTTCAGGCCAGAATTCCAGCTACCGGCATTCTCCCTCTTCATGTAAACCTTGGAAAATAAGAGAGAAAAGGCATAAGTATTGTATCGTGAAGTGTAATAACAGCCCATAAAGCGATAAATATCAACATGAAAGCATGATGCAAAATGGACATATCACTCGCGGCTCGGAGTGAGGCCCGTCGGCGCGCCTCCTCTCCAAGACCGAGGTTCGTCCCCCACGTAGCCTCCTAACGCTCCTCATCGAACGCCATGACCCACGGGGACCGGTGCTTGATCTCGTGGGGGAGGACCGCCTCGGTTCCGTAGACGATGAAGAACAAGGTTTCGTTGGTGGGATTAGTCGCGGTGGTGCGGATGGACCACAACACCGACGGGAGCTCGTCGACCCAACCCCGGTCGCAAGCTTCAAGCTTCTTCTTGAAGCTCCTCACCTTGAGGCCCCGCTTGATCTCTGTGTTGGCGCACTTCGCCTGGACATTGCTCCGCGGGTGGGCCACTGATGCGTAGCATACCTACGTCCCTAGGTTAGCATAGTAAACCTTGAAGAGTTGACTGGTGAACTGCGAACCGTTGTTGATGATGATGCGGTTGCGTGCGCCGAAGCGGCTCATGAGGTCCTTGATGAATTTGACGGCCGACCCTATAGGGATGATGCGCACGGGATCCACCTTCGCCCACTTGTTGAATTTGTTGCTGGCGACATGGAGGTAACGAAAGCCGCCCGCCGCCGACCGGAAGGGCCCCAGTATATCCAGCCCCCAGACCGCGAAGGGCCAGGAAAGCGGAATGGTCTGGTGGCTCTGCGTGGGTTGATGGAAGTGCTTGGTGTGGAATTGGCAGGCCTCGCAAGACCGGACCAACTTAGTGGCATCGTCCAACGATGTAGGCTAGTAGAATCCTAACCTGGACGCCTTACCTACGAGTGTGCGCGAAGAGGAGTGATGCCCGCAGTCTCCTCCGTGGATGTCGGCCCCTCCTCCCTGGAAATGCACTGCAGCGCGACATCGTTCGGGCGCTTGCGGTGCAAATCGCCGTCCTGTAAGCAATAGGCCGAGGCTTGTCGTGCTACGCGCTCCGCATCTTCCTCCTTCTCTGGCAATGTGCTGTGAAGCAGGTACGCTCCAAGTTCCTGCATCCAATCATCGGCCTGCGCCTCCAGGGCTAGGAGCAGTCGAGCACCCGAGGCCTGCCCGTAGTCCGGAGCCCCCGAGAGCAGTGCCGGGGGGAGCTCCTCTCCACGTGGCGCCGAGTCCTCGGGTGACATTGTCGTGGAAGGCTTGAAGAGTCGCTCCTCGAAGACGCCTGGCTCTTGAGCCTCGCGACGCGAAGCTCTTTTGGCAATGTCGTCCGCTTCCTTGTTCTCGCCAAGCGGGACGTGATGCAGCTCTAGGCGCTGAAAACGCTTCTCAATCTTACGTACCTCTTGCAGATATGCTTCCATGTGCTCGTCCTTGGGCGTGTACTCTTTGTTGGAGAAGTTGACGAGAAGCTGGGAGTCGCCCATCACAGCGAGGCGCCAGATCCCCAAGGCTACCGCCGCCTTGAGGTTGGAAGCAGAGTTGTATGGCATAGCAGAGCTTGTCTCATGTCGGGGAAGTGAGCATGACTCCAGCCCCTGCTCCTCTGCGTGTGAAGGCTCCATTGAAGTGCATGGTCCACCCCTCGGGTGCCTCCACACCGGGGGCAAGGGATTGGCTCCCTTCCAGCCCCCGGTCCAGTGCATCCGTCCACTCCGCCATGAAGTTAGCCAGGGTTGCTCCCTTGATGACCCTGGTCGTGCTGAATTCGATGTTGAAGTCCTAGAGCTCGACGTTCCATTCGGGAACCCTCCCCGCCGTGTTTGGATTATGTAGGATTTTCTCCAAAGGGTAGGCGGAGACGACCTTGATTGGGTGCCCCTGAAAGTCGTGGTGCAGCTTGTGCGAGGCAACAAGGAGTGCTAGAAGGAGTTTCTGTTGTATGGGATAGCGCGAGCATGCATCCCGCAGCATCATGCTGACGAAGTACACCGGGTGCTCGACGAGGATGCGCCCCCCCCCCCGGGGCGTCGTGCTCCTCGGCGAGCTCAGGAGGTGTGGGGGCCTTAGGAGGGCAGAGCATCTCGTGGCCAGACCCTGCGGTCCGAGCCTCAGGTCCCTCTGCCTGCGGGGGAGTCGGAGCTCATGAGCAGTGCAAGCCCCCAGATTCCATATATGGGGGTCCGTCGGGGCTCCCTAAAGTGGCGCCCTTGCAGGTTCGCTCCTCCCGTACTGCCACCAACGCGGCGTTGACGGAGTGGGGGTGGAAGCAAGGTATAGAAGCAGAGGCTCCCTAGGGCGAGGCGCCACCATGACCGGCGGGCTCGTGAGGTATCGCTTGAGTTCATCGAAGCTTGCATCGGCCTCTGGGGTCCATTCGAATGGCCCCTTTCTTTTCATGATGTTGCAGAAAGGCAGGGCCCGCTCGCCGAGCTTGGAGATGAAGCGACCCAAGGAGGTAACACACCCTGCCAACTTCTGCATCTCCTTGAGGGTCGGGGGCGCGCTTATCTTGTTTATGGCATTGACCTTCACCGGGTTTGCCTCGATCCCCCGGTGCGACACCAGAAAACCGAGCAGTTTGCATGATGGGACCCCGAAGACACACTTTTCGGGGTTGAGCTTCAGGTTCACCTCTCTAATGCTGGAGAAGATCTCCTCCAAGTCCTCTACCAGGGTTTTTGCCTGCCTTGACTTCACCATGATATTGTCGACGTAGGCCTCTGCGTTCCTTCCGAGCTGCAGCCCCAGAGCGATATGCATCAACCACTGGAAGGTTGCTCGGGTGTTCCGCACCCCGAAGGACATGCACTCGTAGCAGTATACCCCCACACGGAGAGAGGAAAGATGTCTTCTCGACGTCCTCCACCGCCATCTTGATGTGGTGGTAGCCCGAGAATGCATCCAGGAAGAACGGGAGATCGCACTCCGCGGTGGAATCCACGATCTGGTCGATGCGTGGTATGTTGGAATTATGCCCTAGAGGCAATGATAAATAAGTTATTATTATCATTCATGTATCAAGATAATCGTTTATTATCCATGCTATAATTGTGTTGAATGAAGACTTAGATACATGTGTGGATACATAGACAAAACACTGTCCCTAGCAAGCCTCTAGTTGGCTAGCCGGTTGATCAAGGATAGTCAAGGTCTTCTGACTATGTACAAGGTGTTGTTGCTTGATAACTGGATCATATCATTGCATGAATCATGTGATGGACTAGACCCAAACTAATGAACGTAACATGTTGATCGTGTCATTTTGTTGCTACTGTTTTTCTGCATGTCAAGTATTTATTCCTATGACCATGAGATCATATAACTCACTGGCACCAGAGGAATGCCTTGTGTGTATCAAACGTCACAACGTAACTGGGTGACTATAAAGATGCTCTACAGGTATCTCCGAAGGTGTCCTTTGAGTTAGTATGGATCAAGACTGGGATTTGTCACTCCGTGTGACGGAGAGGTATCTCGGGGCCCACTCGATAATACAACATCACACACAAGCCTTGCAAGCAATGTGACTTAGTATAAGTCACAGGATCTTGTATTACGGAATGAGTAAAAATACTTGCCGGTAAACGAGATTGAAATAGGTATGCGGATACTGACAATCGAATCTCGGGCAAGTAACATATCGAAGGACAAAGGGAATGACATACGGGATTATATGAATCCTTGGCACTGAGGTTCAATCGATAAGATCTTCGTAGAATATGTAGGATCCAATATGGGCATCCAAGTCCCGCTGTTGGATATTGACCGAGGAGTCCCTCGGGTCATGTCTACATAGTTCTCGAACCCGCGGGGTCTGCACACTTAATGTCGGCGATGTTTTATGCGCATTTGAGTTATATGGTTGGTTACTGAATGTTGTTCGGAGTCTCGGATGAGATCACGGACGTCATGAGGGTTTCCGGAATGGTCCGGAAACGAAGATTGATATATAGGTTTGTCTCATTTGATTACCGGAAAGTTTTTCGGACATTACCGGGAATGTACCGGGAGTGACGAATGGGTTCCGGATGTTCACCGTGGGGGCCAGCCCACCCGGGCGAAGCCCATAGGCCTTAGGGGTGCCAAACCAGCCCTTAGTGGGCTGGTGGGACAGCCCAAGAGGCTCTATGCGCAGGAATCAAAGGAGAAAAAGGGGGAAGTGGGAAGGTGGAGAAGGACTCCACCTTACAATCATAGTTGGACTAGGATTGGAGGAGGAGGACTCCTCCCCTTGCTTCGGCCGACCCCTTGGGGCTCTCTTGAGCCTCAAGGCAAGGCCCTCATCCTCCCTCCTATATATACTGGGGTATTAGGGCTGATTTGAGACAACTTTGCCACGGCAGCCCGACCACATACCTCCACGGTTTTTCCTCTAGATCGTATTTCTGCGGCTCGGGCGGAGCCCTGCTGAGATAGACCACCACCAACCTCCGGAGCACCTTCACGCTGTCGGGGAACTCATATACCTCTCCATCTCTCTTGCTGGATCAAGAAGACTGAGATCATCGTCGAGCTGTATGTGTGCTGAACGCGGAGGTGTCGTCCGTTCGGCACTAGATCGGAGCGGATCGTGGGACGGATCGCGGGACGGTTCGTGGGACGGTTCGCGGGGCGGATCGAGGGACGTGAGTACGTTCCAGTACATCAACCGCATTTCTTAACGCTTCCTGCTGTGTGATCTACAAGGGTACGTAGATCCAAATCCCCTCTCATAGATGGACATCAGCATGATAGGTATTGTGTGTGCGTAGGAAATTTTTTGTTTCTATACCACGTTCCATAACAGTGGCATCATGATCTAGGTTCATGCGTAGATGTCATCTCGAGTAGAACACAAAAGTTTTTGTGGGTGGTGATGTGCGATTTGCTGTCCTCCTTAGTATTTTCTTGATTCCGCGGTATTATTGGATCGAAGCGGCTCGGACCGACATTACTCGCACGCTTACGAGAGACTGGTTTTATCGCTACGAGAAACCCCGTTGCTCAAAGATTACGGGCGAGTGTCGGTTTCCCCAACTTTAGTTGAATCAGATTTGACCGAGGAGGTCCTTGGAGAGAGGTTAAATAGCAATTCATACATCCATGTTGTGGTGTTTGCGTAAGTAAGATGCGATCCTACTAGATACCCATGGCGACCACGTAAAACATGCAACAACAATTAGAGGATGTCTAACTTGTTTTTGCAGGGTATGCTTGTGATGTGATATGGCCGACGATGTGATGTGATATATTGGATGTATGAGATGATCATGTTGTAGTAGTTAATATCGACTTGCACGTCGATGGTACGGCAACCGGCAGGAGCCATAGGGTTGTCTTTAAACTAATGTTTGTGCTTGTAGATGCGTTTACTATATTGCTAGGACGTAGCTTTAGTAGTAATAGCATGAGTAGCACGACAACCCCGATGGTGACACTTTGATGAAGATCATGGTGTGGCGCCGGTGACAAGAAGATCGTGTCCGTGCTTTGGTGATGGAGATCAAGAAGCACATGATGATGGCCATATTATGTCACATATGAATTGCATGTGATGTTAATCCTTTTATGCACCTTATTTTTCTTAGAACGGCGGTAGCATTATGAGGTGATCTCTCACTAAAATTTCAAGACGAAATTGTGTTCTCCCCGACTGTGCACCGTTGCTACAGTTCGTCGTTTCGATACACCACGTGCTGATCGGGTGTGATAGCCTCAACGTTCACATACTACGGGTGTAAAACAGTTCCACGTGCAGAACACTCGGGTTAAGCTTGACGAGCCTAGCATGTGCCTACATGGCCTCGGAACACATGAGACCGAAAGGTCGATCATGAATCATATAGTTGATATGATTAGCATAGGGATGCTTACCACTGAAACTATCCTGAACTCACGTGATGATCGGACTTGAGCTAGTGGAATTGGATCATGAACCACTCAAATGACTAGAGAGATGTACTTTTTGAGTGGGAGTTTAGCAAGTAATTCGATTAGTTAAACTCTAATTATCTTGAACATAGTCTAAGTCCACTTTGAAAATATTTGTGTTGTAGATCAATGGCTCACGCGACAGTCACCCTGAATTTTAGTACGTTCCTAGAGAAAGCTAAGTTGAAAGATGATGGAAGCAACTTTGTAGACTGGGCTCATAATCTTAAGTTGCTCCTCCAAGCTGGGAAGAAGGATTATGTCCTTAATGCTGCGCTAGGAGATGAACCACCCACCGCAGCTGACCAAGATGCTAAGAACGCTTGGTTAGCACGCAAGGAGGACTACTCCGTAGTTCAATGTGCAGTCTTGTATGGCTTAGAGCCGGGACTTCAACGTCTCTTTGAGCATCATGGAGCACATGAGATGTTCCACGAGTTGAAATTTATCTTTCAGAAGAATGCCCGGATCAAGAGGTATGAGACCTTCGATAAATTCTATGCTTGCAAGATGGAGGAGAATTCGTCTGTCAGTGAATATGTGCTCAAAATGTCTGGGTACTCAAACCGTCTAGCTGAGCTGGGGATTGAACTCCCGCAAGAGGCTATCACTGACAGAATTCTTGAATCACTGCCACCAAGCTATAAGGGCTTTGTGTTGAACTATAACATGCAAGGGATGAACAAGTCACCCGGCAAGTTGTTCGCGATGCTGAAAGTCGCAGAGGCAGAACCCCGTAAAGAGCATCAAGTGTTGATGGTGAATAAGACCACTAGTTTCAAGGGAAACGGCAAAGGAAAGAAGGGTAATTCAAAGAAGAGCGGCAAGCCTGTTGCCAATCCGACGAAGAAGCCCAAAGCTGTACCTAAGCCTGAAACGGAGTGCTATTATTGCAAGGGTATGGGTCACTGGAAGCGCAACTGCCCCAAGTATCTGGCTGATAAGAAGGCGGCCAAGGAAAAATCAGGTATATTCGATATACATGTTATTGATGTATACTTAACCAGCTCTCGTAGTAGTGCCTGGGTATTCGATACCGGTTCTGTTGCTCATATTTGCAACTTGAAACAGGAACTGCGGAATAAGCGAAGGCTGGCGAAGGATGAAGTGACGATGCGCGTGGGAAATGGTTCCAAGGTTGATGCAATCCCCGTGGGAACAGTTTCACTTCAGTTACCATCAGGATTAGTTATGAACTTAAATGAATGTTATTTAGTGCCTGCGTTAAGCATGAACATTATATGTGGATCTTGTTTATTGCAAGACGGTTACTCGTTTAAGTTATAGAATAATGGTTGTTCTATTTCTATGAGTAATATCTTTTATGGTCATGCACCCAATGTGAGAGGATTGTTCATATTGAATCTATATAGTGATAATACATATATATATAACATTGAGACCAAAAGAGTTAGAGTTAACAATGATAGGGCCATGTTTTTATGGCACTGTCGCTTAGGTCATATTGGTGTAAAGCAGATGAAGAAACTCCATACCGATGGACTTTTGCAGTCACTTGACTTTGATTCACTTGACACGTGCGAACCATGCCTCATGGGCAAGATGACTAAAACTCCATTCTCTGGAACAATGGAGTGTGCAAGTGACTTGTTGGAAATCATGCATACCGATGTGTGTGGTCCGATGTGTGTGGAGGCACGCGGCGGATATCGTTATTTTCTCACATTCACTCACGATTTAAGTACATATGGTTATGTCTACTTGATGAAGCACAAGTCTGAAACATTTGAAAAGTTCAAACAATTTCAGAGTGAAGTCGAAAATCATCGTAACAAGAAGATCAAGTTCCTACGGTCTGATCGTGGGGGTGAATATCTGAGTTTCGAGTTTGGTGCTCACTAATACGTCTCAAACGTATGTATAATTTTTGATGGTTTGATGTTGTTATCTTGTCAACTTTGGATGTTTTATATACCTTTTATATCTTTTTGGGACTAACTTATTAATTTAGTGCCAAGTGCCAGTTCCTGTTTTTTCTGTGTTTTTGACTCTTTTCAGATCTGATTTTGGAACGGAGTCCAAACGGAATAAAATCCCCGAAATAAATTTTTCTAGAACAAAAGAAGATCGGGGGACTTGAGGGACAAGGCAGGAGAGCCACAGGGGGCCCACAAGCCCTGTAGCCGCCACCAGGGGCGGCGGTTACCAGGCTTGTGGCCTCCCTAGCGCTCCCGTGCCCTAGCTCTTTGGCCTACAAATTCCCTAAAATCCCAGAAAAATAAGGGCATCCACGAAAACACTTTTCCGTCGCTGCAAGCTTCCGTTTCCGCGAGATCTCATCTGGAGACCCTTCCCGGTGCCCTACCGGAGGGGACTTTGGAGTTGGAGGCCTTCTACATCAACATCATTGCCTCTCCAATGACTCATAAGTAGTCCACTTCAGACCTATGGGTCCATAGTTAGTAGCTAGATGGCTTCTTCTCTCTCTTGGATCTTCAATACAAAGTTCTCCATGATCTTCATGGAGATCTATCTGATGTAATCCTCTTTGGCGGTGTGTTTGTCGAGATCTGATGAATTGTGGATTTGTGATCAGATTATCTATGAATTATATTTGAGTCTTTGCTGATTTCTTATATGCATGATTTGATATCCTTGTAAGTCCCTCCGAGTCTTGGGTTTGGTTTGGCCAACTAGATCTATGATTATTGCAATGGGAGAAGTGCTTGGTTTTGGGTTCATACCGTGTGGTGACCTTTCCGAGTGACAGAAGGGGCAGCAAGGCACGCATCATGTTGTTTCCATCAAGGGTAACAAGATGGGCTTTTATCATAGATATGAGATTGTCCATCTAGATCATGTTATCTTGCTTAAGTCGTTACTCTATTCTCATGAACTTAATACACTAGATGCATGATGGATAGCGGTCGACGTGTGGAGTAATAGTAGTAGATGCAGAAAGTATCGGTCTACTTGTTTTGGAAGTGATGCCTATAGATATAATCATTGCCATAGATAACGTCACCACTTCGCGTGGTTCTATCAATTGCTCGACTGTAATTCGTTCACCCACTATCTACTTGCTTTCACGAGAGAAGCCACTAGTGAACACTACGGCCCCCGGGTCTATTCACAACTATCGTCTCCACTTTCACTTTTACTTTGCTTTGTTTCCTTTTTTGCTTTCAGTTCTCACTTTGCAAACAATCTATAAGGGATTGACAACCCCTTCATAGCGTTGGGTGCAAGCTCTTTGTGTTTGTGCAGGTACTTGTGACTTGACGCAATCCTTCCACTGGATCGATACCTTGGTTCTCAAAACTGAGGGAAATACTTACCGCCATTGTGCTACATCACCCTTTCCGCTTCGAGGGAACATCAACGCAAGGCTCCAAGGCCACGGGGGAATCCTTTGCATATTTGCCAAGGAATTCCCTAAAGGCGTAGCCGTAGCAGAAGGATTCCTGGCGCCGTTGCTAAGGAGTATCAAGACAAGAATAGTCTCCCGTCAACACGCCTATTTCTGGCGCCGTTGGAAGGTCTTTTGTTGCAGTAGCAGAAGTATTTCTGGTGTCGTTGCTGGGGAGGGGAGATCAATTCAATATCTATCCAAGTAGGTGTCACAAACTCATCTCTTGCATTTACCTTTTTTGCCAGTTGCCTCTCGTTTTCCTCTCCCCACTTCACATTTGCCGTTTTCATTTGCGTTTCTTCTTTGCCTTTTTTGTTTGCCTTTTCTCGTTTGCCTTTTTCGTTCGCCCTTTTCTCTCGCTTTCTTTCTGTTCGCTTGTGTGCCATGTGCGTTCAATATGCTTGCATCTTCGCTTTCTGAAAATATAGTGATATGGATCCTCATCCACTTGCTAATCTCTTTAAGAGATCCAATTATGTTGATCCAATTGCTAGTGACTTGAGTGCACTTGACTATCTTTATGGAGTTTTGCTTGAGATGCGTGAATCTGAAAATTGTGAGGAAGAAATTTATGAAGTTATTCACGAGGGCTCCTTGGATGAAAAGCATTATTGCAATGGTTTCACTATAAATTCTATTAGTGACAATCATTCTAAAAATATGCAAAACCCTAAGCTTGGGGATGCTAGTTTTGCTATGTCTACTACTTGTTGTAATGATCATGAGTGGGGCGATGATTTTTCTTATGATCTTGAAAATTTGTTTAAGCCTCATGATGAATATGATATTTGCAATATTATTGAAAGTGGGTTTGGAGAAGTCATGACTTTAGTTGATGATGATCCCACTATTTTTGAAGAGCGTCAGCTTTGCATGCATGTGGATCATGAAAAGAATATCCTACGTGATAGTTATATTGTTGAATTCGAATATGATCCCACATGTAATTATTATGAGAGAGGAAAATATGGTGGTAGAAACTTTCATATCACTAAATCACCTCTCGTTATGTTGAGATTACTATTGTCTCTTTCTTCTTCCTTGCATATGGTAACTATTGGTTGTCTTGACAATCTGTTTTCCTATAAAATGCCTATGCATTGGAAGTATGTTAGACTTAGATGTGATTTTCACATGCTTTATGATGCTCTCGTTGTGCTTCAATTCTTGTCTTTTGTGTGAGCATCATTGAAATCCTTATGCCTAGCTAAGGGCGTTAAACAATAGCGCTTGTTGGGAGGCAACCCAATGAACCTATCCTTTTTCTTTCTGTTTTGTGTTTTCCACACTTTCATAATTCTTTTATGATTGTGTTTTTTGTGTTTCTTTTGCGTTTGTTCCAAGTAAAACCGTTATGATTAGTCTTGGGGATGATCGTTTGGTCATGCTGGAAAAGACAGAAACTTTCTGCTCACGAAAAGAATTTTAGTTTTTTTTCTGTAAGAGATTTTAAGTTGATTCTTTTTGCTACTGATTGATATGCAAATTATTCAGACTTTCGTAATTTTTCAGAATTTGTGAAGTACCAAAAGTATAGGAAGTATAGAGATTGCTACAGAATGGTCTGCTGTTAACAGATTCTGTTTTTTGTTGAGTTGGTTGCTTATTTTGATGAAACTATGGATAGTATCGGGGAGTATTATCCATGGAAGATTGAAAATACAGTAACCCAACATCAACATAAGTATAATTTAAGTTTGCTACAGTACCTAAGGAAGTGGTGGTTTGCTTTCTTATACTAATGTTATCACGAGTTTCTGTTTAAGTTTCGTGTTGTGAAGTTTTCAAGTTTTGTGTGAAGTTCTTATGGACAAAGAGATAATGAGTGGCAAGAGCTCAAGCTTGGGGATGCCCAAGGCACCCCAAGTTTATTCAAGGATGCCGTAAAATCCTAATCTTGGGGATGCCCCGGGAAGGCATCCCCTCTTTCGTCTTCAATCCATCGGTAACGTTACTTGGGGCTATGTTTTTATTCACCACATGTTATGTGTTTTGCTTGGAGCGTATTGTATCGTAGGAGTCTTTTATTTTTCTTCTGTCACAATCTTCCTTGCTGCACAGCTAGAGAGATAGACATGCACGCACCGTGATTTTGTCGAGCTTCACTTATATCTTTCGGTTAGACAATTCAGCTCACATGTGCTTCACTTATATCTTTTGAGCTAGTTGATTTTGCTCTATGTGCTTCACTTATATCTTTTAGAGGACGGAAGCGCATGGATTGGTAGTTGATCCATGCTATGAAAGTAGTCTCAAAAGGGGTAGTTATCCAAAGGGATATGAAAACTTTCATCTTCATGTGCATTGAATAGTTAGAGAAGTTTGATTCCTCTCAATTAGTTTTGAGATGTGGTTGTGGTAATATTTAAGTTATGTTAGTATGGTGTCGTGGATATAGAAATACTTGTGTTAAAGTTAGTGATTCCCGTAGCATGCACGTATGGTGAACCGCTATGTGATGAAGTTTGAGCATGATTGGTTTATTGATTGTCATCCTTTGTGTAGCGGTCGGGATCGCGCGATGGTTTATACCTGCCAACCCTTCCCCTAGGAGTATGCGTTGAATGTTTTGTTTCGATTACTACTAAAACTTTTGCGAAAAGTATATGAGTTCTTCATGACTAATGTTGAGTCCATGGTTTATATGCACTTTTACCTTCCACCATCACTATCTTCTTTAGTGTCGTGCAACTTTCACCGGTGCACAAAACCCACCAATAGCCTCCCTCAAAACAGCCACCATACCTACCTACTATGTCTTTTTCAAAGCTATTCCGAGATATATTGCCATGCAACTACCACCATTGCATGTGCCACCACTTCTACATTGCCATTGCATGATCGTAAGATAGCTAAAATGATGTTTCCATTAATGTCTATGCCATGCTAGATCATTGTCATGGTACACTACCGAAGGCATTCCATATAGAGTCATCATTTCTCTAAGATTTGAGTTGTAAGTGTGATGATCATCATTGATGGAGCATTGTCCCATGTGAGGAAATAAAAGAGGCCAATGAAGCCCATATACAAAAAGAGGCCAATTATTCCCACCAAAATAAAATAAAAATAAAAAAAGAGGCCAAAGAGCCCACCAAAAAAATGAGAGAAAAAGAGTGAAGGGACAATGCTACTATCCTTCCACACTTGTGCTTATTAAGCACCATGATCTTCATGATTGAGAGTCTCTCGCTTTGTCACCACCATATAACTAGTGGGAATTTTCCATTATATAACTTGGCTTGTATATTCCAATGATAGGCTTCCGCAAAATTGCCTTAGGTCTTCGTGAGCAAGCAAGTTGGATGCACACCCACAAGTTTTCTTTAAGAATTTTCACATACTCTTGGCTCTAGTGCATCATTTGTATGGCAATCCCTACTCATTCACATTGATATCTATTGATGACCATCTCCACAACTCATTGATATGCCTAGTTAATGCGACCATCTTCTCCTTGTTTGTCTTGCAACCTCCACCACACTCCATTGCACTCATAGTGCTAAAACCATGGCTCACACTCATGTATTGCGTGAGAGTTGAAAAAGTTTGAGAAAGTAAAAGTGTGAAAACAATTACTTGGCCAATACCGGGGTTGTGCATGATTTAAATTCATTGTGCAAGGATGATAGAGCATAGCCAGACTATATGATTTCGTAGGGATAACTTTCTTTTGGCCTTGTTATTTTGAAAGTTCATGATTACCTTGCTAGTTTGCTTGAAGTATTATTGTCTCCACGTCAATAGCAAACTATTGTTTTGAATCTAATGGATCTGAACATTCATGTCACATAAGAGGAGTTACAAAGGACATCCATGCAAGGTAGCATGAAAGCATCAAAAATTCATTCTTTATCACTTCCCTACTCGAGGACGAGCAGGAGTTAAGCTTGGGGATGCTTGATACGTCTCAAACGTATCTATAATTTTTGATGGTTTCATGATGTTATCTTGTCAACTTTGGATGTTTTATATACCTTTCATATCTTTTTTGGGACTAACTTATTAATTCAGTGCCAAGTGCCAGTTCCTGTTTTTTCTGTATTTTTGACTCTTTTCAGATCTGATTTTGGAATGGGGTCCAAACGGAATAAAATCCCCAAAATAAATTTTTCTAGAACAGAAGAAGATTGGGGGTCTTGAGGGCCAAGGCAGAAGAACCACAGGGGGCCCACAAGCCCTGTAGCCGCCACTAGGGGGCGGCGGCTACCAGGCTTGTGGCCTCCCTAGCGCTCCCCTGCCCTAGCTCTTTGGCCTATAAATTCCCTAAAATCCCAAAAAAAATAAGGGCATCCACGAAAACACTTTTTCGCCGCCGCAAGCTTCCGTTTCCACGAGATCTCATCTGGAGACCCTTCCCGGTGCCCTGTCGGAGGGTACTTTGGAGTTGGAGGGCTTCTACATCAACATCATCGCTTCTCCAATGACTCGTAGTAGTCCACTTCAGACCTACGGGGCCGTAGTTAGTAGCTAGATGGCTTCTTCTCTCTCTTGGATCTTCAATACAAAGTTCTCCATGATCTTTATGGAGATCTATCCGATGTAATCCTCTTTGGAGGTGTGTTTGTCGAGATCCGATGAATTGTGTATTTGTGATCAGATAATCTATGAATTATATTTGAGTCTTTGTTGATTTCTTATATGCATGATTTGATATCCTTGTAAGTCTCTTCGAGTCTTGGGTTTTGTTTGGCCAACTAGATCTACGATTCTTGCAATGGGAGAAGTGCTTGGTTTTGGGTTCATACCGTGTGGTGACCTTTCCTAGTGACAGAAGGGGCAGCAAGACACGCATCATGTTGTTGCCATCAAGGGTAACAAGATGGGCTTTTATCGTATATATGAGATTGTCCATCTACATCATGTCATCTTGCTTAAGGCGTTACTCTGTTCTCATGAACTTAATACACCAGATGCATGTTGGATAGCGGTCGACGTGTGGAGTAATATTAGTAGATGCAGAAAGTATCGGTTTACTTGTTTTGGACGTGATGCCTATAGATATAATCATTTCCATAGATAACGTCACGACTTCGCGCGGTTCTATCAATTGCTCGACAGTAATTCGTTCACCCACCATCTACTTGCTTTCATGAGAGAAGCCACTAGTGAACACTACGGCCCCCGGGTCTATTCACAACTATCGTCTCCACTTTCACTTTTACTTTGCTTTGTTTCCTTTTTGCTTTCAGTTCTCACTTTGCAAACAATCTATAAGGGATTTACAACCCCTTCATAGCGTTGGGTGCAAGCTCTTTGTGTTTGTGCAGGTACTTGTGACTTGACGCAATCCTTCCACTGGATTGATACCTTGGTTCTCAAAACTGAGGGAAATACTTACCGCCGCTGTGCTACATCACCCTTTCCACTTTGAGGGAACACCAACGCAAGGTTCCAAGGCCACGGGGGAATCCTTTGCATATTTGCCAAGGGAGTCCCTAAAGTCGTAGCCGTAGCAGAAGGATTCCTGGCGTCGTTGCGGAGGAGTATAAAGACAAGAATAGTCTCCCGTCAACACGCCTATTTCTGGCGCCGTTGGAAGGTCTTTTGTTGCAGTAGCACTCACTTAAGACAATGTGGAATTGTTTCATAGTTGACACCGCATAGAACACCACAGCATAATGGTGTGTCCGAACGTCGTAATCGTACTTTATTAGAGATGGTGCGATCTATGATGTCTCTTACCGATTTGTCATTATCGTTTTGGGGTTATGCATTGGAAACAGCAGCATTCACTTTAAATAGGGCACCATCGAAATCTGTTGAGACGACACCATATCAGTTGTGGTATGGTAAAACACCAAAATTGCCATTTCTTAAAGTTTGGGGATGTGATGCTTATGTCAAAAAGCTTCAGCCTGAAAAGCTGGAACCCAAAGCGGAAAAGTGTGTCTTCATAGGTTACCCAAAAGAGACAGTTGGGTATACCTTCTATCTCAAATCCGAGGGAAAAGTGTTTGTTGCTAAGAATGGAGCTTTTCTCGAGAAGGAATTTCTCTTGAGAGAATTGAGTGGGAGGAAGATAGAACTTGATGAGGTTGTTGAACCTCTCATCCCTCTGGATGGTGGCGCAGGGCAAGGGGAAACCCGTATCGTTGCGACGCCGGTTGAGGACGAAGTTAATGATGATGATCTTGAAACTCCGGATCAAGTTCCTATCGGACCTCGCAGGTCGACGAGACCGCGTACTGCTCCAAAGTGGTACGGTAATCCCGTCTTATCAATTATGTTGTTGGACAACAATGAGCCTGCGAATTATGAAGAAGCAATGGTGGGCCCGGATTCCAACAAATGGCTGGAGGCCATGAAGTCCAAGATAGGATCTATGTATGAACAAAGTGTGGACTTTGGAAGTACTACCTGAAGGCCGCAAGGCTATTCAGAACAAATGGATCTTTGAGAAGAAGACGGACGCTAACGGTAATGTGACCGTTTATAAAGCTCGACTTGTGGCAAAGGGTTTTTCACAAGTACAAGGAATTGACTACGATGAGACATTCTCACCCGTAGTGATGTTAAGTCCGTCTGAACCATGTTAGCAATAGCTGCATTTTTCGATTATGAAATCTCGCAGATGGATGTCAAAACAGCGTTCCTTAATGGTTTCCTTAAGGAAGAGTTGTATATGATGCAACCCGAAGGTTTTGTCGATCCTAAAAATGCTAAAAAAGTGTGCATGCTCCAGCGATCCATTTATGGACTGGTGCAAGCATCTCAGAGTTGGAATAAATGCTTTGATGAGGTGATCAAAGCATTTGGGTTTATAAAGGTAGTTGGAGAATCCTGTATTTACAAGAAAGTGAGTGGGAGCTCTGTGGCGTTGCTAATACTATATTTGGATGACCTATTACTTATTGGAAACGGCGTGGAGCTTTTGGAGAGCATAAAGGATTACTTGAATAAAAGTTTCTCTATGAAGTACCTAGGAGAAGCTGCTTACATTCTAGGCATAAAGATCTATAGGGATAGATCAAAATGCCTGATAGGACTTTCGCAAAGCACGTACCTTGATAAAGTTTTAAAGAGGTTCAAAATGGAACAGTCCAAGAAGGGGTTCTTGCTAGTTTTACAAGGTACGAGATTGAGTAAGACTCAGTGCCCAACAACTGATAAATATAGAGAGCATATGAGTACCGTCCCCTATGCTTCAGCCATAGGTTCTATCATGTAAGCAATGATGTGCACTAGACCGGACGTTAGCCTGGCCATAAGTATGGTAGGCAGGTTCCAGAGTAATCCAGGAGTGGATCACTGGACGGCGTTCAAGAATATCCTGAAGTACCTGAAAAGGACTAAGGAGATGTTTCTCGTATATGGAGGTGACGAAGAGCTCGCCGTAAAAGGTTACATCGATGCAAGCATTGACACAGATCCGGACGACTCTAAGTCGCAGACCGGATACGTATTTATTCTTAATGGGGGTGCGGTAAGCTGGTGCAGTTCCAAGCAAAGCGTCGTAGCTGATTCTACATGTGAAGCGGGGTACATGGCTGCATCAGAGGCAGCTAAGGAGGGTGTCTGGATGAAGCAGTTCATCACGGATCTTGGAGTGGTGTCGAGCGCACTCAATCCAATAACCTTGTTTTGTGACAACACGGGTGCCATTGCCTTAGCAAAGGAACCACGGTTTCACAAGAAGACTAGATACATCAACGACGCTTCAACCTCATCCACGACTACGTCGAGGAGGAGGACGTGAATATTTGCAAAGTGCACACGGATCTGAATGTGGCAGACCCGCTGACTTAACCTCTTCCACAGGCAAAGCATGATCAACACCAGAACTGTATGGGTGCTAGATTTATTACAATGTAATTCACATGACGATGTGAGGACTAGATTATTGACTCTAGTGCAAGTGGGAGACTGATGGAATTATGCCCTAGAGGCAATGATAAATAAGTTATTATTAAAATTCCTCTATCAAGATAATCGTTTATTATCCATGCTATAATTGTGTTGAATGACGACTAAGATACATGTGTGGATACATAGACAAAACACCGTCCCTAGCAAGCCTCTAGTTGGCTAGCCAGTTGATCAAGGATAGTCAAGGTCTTCTGACTATGTACAAGGTGTTGTTGCTTGATAACTGGATCACATCATTGCGTGAATCATGTGATGGACTAGACCCAAACTAATGAACGTGTCATTTTGTTGCTACTGTTTTTCTGCGTGTCAAGTATTTATTCCTATGACCATGTGATACATCCATTTTGCATCATGTTTTCACGTTGATATTTATCGCTTCTTTGGCTGTTATTTCACTTCACGGTACTATTCTTATGCCTTTTCTCTCTTATTTTGCAAGGTTTACATGAAGAGGGAGAATATCGGCAACTGGAATTCTGGCCTGAAAATGGAGCAAAGTTGAGATACCTATTCTGCGCAACTCCAAACACCGTGAAAATCAACGGAGATTTTTCCCAATTTATCAAAAATACTAGCCCGAAGAAGTGCCAAAGGGACACCAGGGGGTGGCCACAAGCCTGCACGGCGCGGCCACCCCCCCCCCCACCCCCAGGCCGCGCCATGGGGGCTTATGGGCACCCTACAGGACCACTTGCCCCCCTCTTTTGCTATATGGAGGGTTTCGTCCAGAAAAAATCAGAAGGGAGCTTTTTCGTGGTTTCACCGCTGCCACGAAGCGGAACTTGAGCAGAACCAATCTAGAGCTCCGGCAGGACAATCCTGTCGGGGAAACTTCCCTCCGAGAGGGGGAAATCGTCGCCATCATCATCACCAACAGTCCTCTCATCGGAGGGGACTCATCACCACCAACATCTTCATCAGCACCATCTCATCTCCAAACCCTAGTTCATCACTTGTAACCAATCTCCGTCTCGCGACTCCGATTGGTACTTGTAAGGTTGCTAGTAGTGTTGATTACTCTTTGTACTTGATGCTAGTTGGATTACTTGGTGGAAGAGTTTATGTTCAGATCCTTGATGCTACTCATTACACCTCTGATCATGATTATAATTATGCTTTGTGAGTTGTTACTTTTGTTCCTGAGGACATGGGATAAGTCATGCTAATAATAGTCATGTGAATTTGGTATTCGTTCGGTATTTTGATATGTTGTATGTTGTTTTTCCTCTAGTGGTGTTATGTCAACGTCGACTACATAACACTTCACCATTATTTGGGCCTAGAGGAAGGCATTGGGAAGTAGTAAGTAGATGATGGGTTGCTAGAGTGACAGAAGCTTAAACCCTAGTTTATGTGTTACTTCGTAAGGGGCTGATTTGGATCCACTAGTTTAATGCTATGGTTAGACTTTGTCTTAATTCTTCTTTCTTAGTTAATGGTGCTTGCGAGAGGGGTTAATCATAAGTGTGATGCTTGTCCAAGTAAGGGCAGTACCCAATCGCTGGTCTACCCACATATCAAACTATCAAAGTAACAAACGCGAATCATATGAACATGATGAAACTAGCATGACAGAAATTCCCGTGTGTCCTCGGGAGCGTTTTTCCTCCTATAAGACTTTGTTCAGGCTTGTCCCTTGCTACAAAAGGGATTGGGCCACTTTGCTGCACCGTTGCTACTTTTGTTGCTTGTTGCTTGCTACGAATCATCTCACCACACAATCACTTGTTACCGACAATTTCAGTGCTTGCAAATTTTTCCTTGTTGAAAACCACATGTCAGATCCTTCTGCTCCTCGTTGGGTTCGACACTCTTACTTATCGAAAGGACTACGATTGTCCCCCTATACTTGTGGGTCATCAAGACTCTTTTCTGGCACCGTTCCCGGGGAATGAAGCGCCTTTGGTAAGTGGAACTTGGTAAGGAAACATTCTTATAGTGTGCTAAAATTTCTTGTCACTTGTCACTATGGATACTAATCCTTTGAGGGGCTTGATTGGGGTATATTCACCTCGAACGGAAGCACAAAGAGTTGCTCCTCAAGTTTCTGCACCTACTGAAAATATTTGCTTTGAATTTCCTTCGAGTATGCTTGAGAAACTGCTGGCTAATCATTTTACACGAGGTGGAACATCACATCGAGACTTGCATATAGTCTATGTAGATGAAGTTTGTGGTTTATTTAAGCTTGCAGGTGTGCCCGAGGATGAGGTCAAGAAGAAGGTCTTTCCTTTATCTTTGAAGGATAAGGCGTTGACATGGTATAGGCTATGTGATGATACTGGATCATGGGACTACAATCGGTTGAAATTGGAATTTCATCAAAAGTTTTATCCTATGCATTTAGTACATCGTGATCAGAATTATATTTATAATTTTTGGCCTCGTGACAAAGAAAGCATCGCTCAAGCTTGGGGAGGCTTAAATCAATGCTATATTCATGCCCCAATCATGAGCACTCGAGAGAAATTATCATTCAGAACTTCTATGCTCGGCTTTCTCATGATGATCGCACCATGCTTGAGACTTCTTGTATCGGTTCTTTTATGAAGAGAGATATTGACTTCAAATGGAATTTATTGGAGAGAATTAAACGCAACTCTGAAGATTGGGAGCTTGAAGAAGGTAAGGAGTCAGGTATGAATTTCACTTTTGATTGCGTTAAATCCTTTGTTGAGACAAATACTTTTTGTGACTTTAGCGCTAAGTATGGACTTGACTCTGAGATAGTAGCTTCATTGTGTGAATCTTTTGCTGCTCATATTGATCTCCCCAAAGAGAAATGGTTTAAATTGCATCCTCCTTTAGAAGTCAATGTAGTTAAACCCACTCCAGTTGAAGAGAAAGTCATTGCCTATAATGATCCTGTGGTTCCAAGTGCTTACATTGAGAAACCACATTTCCCTGTTAGGATAAAGGATCATTCTAAAGCTTCAACTGTGATACGTAGAGGCTATATTAGAACACCTACACCCCCTGAGAAAATTAGAGTTGAACCTAGCATTGCTATTAACGAAGATCTTCTGTCTGAAGAAGTTGAGGGACATAATATTCACTTTTGTGAAGATGCTGCTGGAATTGCTAAACCTCACGTTAGAGACAAACATAGGCCTGTTGTTGGCATGCATGTGGTTTCTGTTAAGATAGGAGATCATTGTTATCATGGTTTATGTGACTTGGGAGCTAGTGCTAGTGAAATACCACAATCCTTATACGATGAAGTTAAAGATGAGATTGCACCTGTTGAGATAGAACCTATAGATGTCACTATTCAGCTTGTTGATACGTCCATTTTGCATCATGCTTTCATGTTGATATTTATCGCTTTATGGACTGTTATTATACTTTGTGGAACCAGACTGATGCCTTTTCTCTCTTATTTTGCAAGGTTTATTTGAACAGGGAGAATACCGGCAGCTGGAATTCTGCACCGGAAAAGGAGCAAGTCTGAGTCCTCTATTCTGCGCAACTCCAAATGCCCTGAAAATCAACGTGGATTTTTTTGGGAATTTGTAAAAAATACTGGGTGAAAGAAGTGTCAGAGGGGAGCAATCAGGGTCCCACAAGCCTGGTTGCCGCAGCCTACCCCCCTGGTCGCGGCAACAGGGCTTGTGGGCACCCTGGTGGCCCACTAGCCCCCCTCTTTTGCTATATGAAGGGTTTCGTCCGAGAAAAAATCAAGGTGGACCTTTGTCGTGGATTTTCCGCCGCCACGAGGCGGAACTTGAGCAGAACCAATCTAGGGCTTCGGCAGGACGATCCTGCCGGGGAAACTTCACTCCCGGAGGGGGAAATCGTCACCTTCGTCATCACCAACACTCCTCTCTTCGGAGAGGAGTCATCTCCATCAACATCTTCATCAGCAACATCTCCTCTCCAAACCCTACTTCATCTCTTGTAACCAATCTCCGTCTCGTGACTCCGATTGGTACTTGTAAGGTTGCTAGTAGTGTTGATTACTCTTTGTAGTTGATGCTAGTTGGATTACTTGGTGGAAGAGTTCATGTTCAGATCCTTGATGCTATTCATTACACCTCTGATCATGATTATGATTATGCTTTGTGAGTAGTTACTTTTGTTCCTGGGGACATGGGGTAAGTCATGCTAATAATAGTCAGGTGAATTTGGTATTCGTTCGGTATTTTGATATGTTGTATGTTGTTTTTCCTCTAGTGGTGTTATGTGAACGTCGACTACATAACACTGCACCATATTTGGGCCTGGAGGAAGGCATTGGGGAGTCATAAGTAGATGATGGGTTGCTAGAGTGATAGAAGCTTAAACCCCAGTCTATGCATTGCTTCGTAAGGGGCTGATTTGGATCATCTAGTTTAATGCTATGGTTAGACGTTGTCTTAATTCTTCTTTCATAGTTGCGGATGCTTGCGAGAGGGGTTAATCATAAGTGGGATGCTTGTCCAAGTAAGGGCAGTACCCAAGCGCCAGTCCACCCACATATCAAACTATCAAAGTAACGAACACGAATCATATGAACATGATGAAACTAGCATGACAGAAATTCCCGTGTGTCCTCGGGAGCGTTTTTCCTCTTATAAGACTTTTCTCAGGCTTGTCCCTTGATACAAAAGGGATTGGGCCACTTTGGTGCATCATTGCTACTACTTGTCACTTGTTACTTTTCGCTTGCTACATTTCACCTCACTACACCATCACTTGTTACAGCTACTTTCAGTGCTTGCAGTTATTACCTTGTTGAAAAACCGTTTATCAAAGCCTTCTCCTCCTCGTTGGGTTCGACACTCTTACTTATCGAAAGGACTACGATTGATCCCCTATACTTGTGGGTCATCAAGACTCTTTTCTAGCGCCGTTGCCGGGGAGGGAAGCGCCTTTGGTAAGTGGAATTTGGTAAGGAAACATTTATATACTGTACTGAAATTTATTTTCACTTGTCACTATGGAAACTGTTCCTTTGAGGAATTTGTTCGGGGTATCTTCACCACGAATGGAAGCATGAGGAGTTGTTCCTCAACCTGAGGTACCTACTGAAAATATATTTTATGAAATTCCTTCGGGTATGCTTGAGAAACTGGTGGCTAATCCTTTTACAGGAGATGGATCTTCACATCCAGACTTGCATCTGATCTAAGTAGATGAAGTTTGTGGTTTATTTAAGCTTGCAGGTTTGCCCGAGGATGAGGTAAATAAGAAAGTCTTTCCTTTATCTTTGAATGATAAGGTGTTGACATGGTATAGGCTATGTGATGATACTGGATCATGGGACTAAAATCGGTTGAAATTGGAATTTCATCATAAGTTTTATCCTATGCATTTAGTACATCGTGATGGGAATTATATTTATAACTTTTTGCCTCGTGACAGGGAAAGCATAGCTCAAGCTTGGGGGAGGCTTAAATCAATGCTATATTCATGCCCCAATCATGAGCTCTCGAGAGAAATTATCACTCAAAACTTTTATGCTCGGCTTTCTCATGAAGATCGTACCATGCTTGACACTTCTTGTACCGGTTCTTTTATGAAGAAGGATATTGACCACAAGTGGAATTTATTGGAAAGAATCAAACTTAATTCTGAAGATTGGGAGCTTGAAGAAGGTAAGGAGTCAGGTATGAATTTCCAGTTTGATTGCATTAAATCTTTTGTTGAAACAAACACTTCTAGAGATTTTAGCGCTAAGTATGGACTTGACTCTGAGATAGTAGCTTCTCTATGTGAATCTTTTGCTGCTCATGTTGATCTTCCCAAAGAGAAGTGGTTTAAGTTACATCCGCCAGTAGAAGTCAACATAGTTAAACCTAATCTAGTTGAAGAGAAAGTCATTGCCTTTAGTGATCCTATTGTTCCTTGTGCCTACGCTGAGAAACCCCCATACCCTGATAGGAAAAAGGATTATTCTAAAGCTCCAACTATGATACGTAGGGATTACATTAGACCACTTGCACCCCCTGAGGAAATTAGAGTTGAACCTAGTGTTGCTACTATCAAAGATCTCTTAGCCGAAGACATAGACGGGCATGTTATCAAATTATGTGAGGACTCCGCTAGAATTGCTAAACCTCACGCGAAAGACAAATACGGACCTGTAGTTGGTCTGCCCATTGTTTCTGTCAAGATAGGAGATCATTGTTATCATGGTTTATGTGATATGGGTGCTAGTGTTAGTGCAATAACCCGGTCCCTATATGATGAAATCAAAGATGAGATTGCACATGCTGAGTTAGAACCCATTAATGTCACTATTACGTTAGCTAATAGAGACACTATCTGACCTCTGGGAATTGTGAGAGACGTAGAAGTCCTGTGTGGTAAGATGAAGTATCCTACTGATTTCCTCGTCCTTGCTACTACACAAGATAGCTTTTGTCCCATCATATTTGGTAGACCCTTTCTCAACACTGTCAATGCTCATATTGATTGCATTAAACAGACTGTCACTGTTAGTTTCGAGAGTGTGTCTCATGAATTTAACTTCTCCAAGTTTGGAAGACAACCCTAAGAAAAAGGGTCGTCTGGTAGGGATGAAATCATTGCTCTTGCCTCTATTGTCGTACCTCCTACGTATCCTTTAGAGCAATATCTGCTTGAGCATGAAAATGGTATGCATATGGATGAAAGAGATGAGATAGATAAAATTATTCTAGAACAATATCCTATTCTTAAGAATAATGTGCATGTTGAACAGCTTGGGGATCCTTCCCCACCAAAGGGTGATCCCGTGTTCGAGCTAAAACAGTTACCAGATACTCTTAAGTATGCCTATCTTGATGAGAAGGAGATATATCCTGTTATTATTAGTGCTCACCTCTCGAATCACGAAGAGAAGAAGTTATTAAAAACTTCGAGGAAGCACCGTGCTGCTATTGGATATACTCTTGATGATCTTAAGGGTATTAGTCCCACTCCATGTCAGCACAAGATTAAAACCGATCCTGATTCTAAGCCAGTTGCTGATCATCAACGGAGATTAAATCCGAGGATGAAAGAGGTTGTCAGAAAAGAAATATTAAAGCTTCTGGAAGCAGGAATCATTTATCCTGTTGCTCATAGTGATTGAGTAAGTCCAGTACATTGCGTACCTAAGAAGGGAGGTATCACCGTCGTTCCTAATGATAAGAATGAACTAATCCCACAGAGGATTATTACTGTCTATAGGATGATGATAGACTTCCGAAAACTGAACAAGGCAACCAGGAAAGACCACTATCCTTTGTCGTTTATCGACCAAATGCTAGAAAGGCTATTAAACACACACACTTCTGCTTTCTAGACAGTTATTCAGGTTTCTCGCAAATACCTGTTGCACAATCTGATCAGGAGAAAACCACTTTCACCTGCCCCTTCGGTACCTTTGCTTATAGACGAATGCCTTTTGGCTTGTGCAATTCACCTGCCACCTTTCAAAGATGTATGATGGCTATATTCTCTGACTTTTGTGAAAATATTGTTGAGGTTTTCATGGATGATTTCTCCGTTTACGGTTCTTCCTTTGACGATTGCCTCAGCAACCTTGATCGAGTCTTACAGAGATGCAAAGATACCAACCTCGTCTTGAACTGGGAGAAGTGCCACTTCATGGTTAATGAAGGCATCATCTTAGGACACAAAATTTCTGAGAGAGGCATTGAAGTTGATAAGGCTAAGGTTGATGCAATTGACAAAATGCCTTGCCCCACAGATATCAGAGGTATACGAAGTTTCCTAGGTCATGTTGGTTTCTATAGAAGGTTCATTAAAGACTTCTCTAAGATTTCTAGGCCTCTTACCAACCCCTTGCAGAAGGATGTTCCTTTTGTTTTCGATGAGGATTGTGAGGAAGCTTTCGAAATACTTAAGAAGGCCTTGATAACCGCACCTATTGTTCAACCACCTGATTGGAACTTGCCCTTTAAAATCATGTGTGATGCTAATGATTATGTTGTTGGTGTTGTTCTAGGACAAAGAGTTGACAACAAGTTCAATGGCATTCACTACGCTAGTAAAACTCTAGAAGGTGCCCAAAGAAACTACGCCACTACGGAGAAGGAGTTTTTAGCAGTCATGTTTGCATGTGAAAATATCAGATCTTATATAGTTGACTCCAAAGTCACTATTCACTCTGATCATGCTGCTATTAAGTACCTTATGGAGAAGAAGGACGCTAAGCCTAGGCTAATCAGATGGGTTCTCCTGCTATAGGAATTTGATTTGCACGTTGTTGACCGAATGGGTGCTGATAACCCTGTAGCAGATAACTTGTCTAGGCTAGAGAATATCCTTGATGACCCATGACCTATTGATGACAGCTTTCCTGATGAGCAATTGAATGTCATCCGCACTTCACATAGTGCACCATGGTATGCTGATTACGCAAACTATATCGTAGCCAAATACATACCACCCAGTTTCACCTACCAACAAAAGAAGAAATTCTTCTTCGATTTGAGACACTACTTTTGGGATGATCCTCACCTTTATAAGGAAGGAGTAGATGTTGTTCTTAGACGTTGTGTGCCTGAACATGAACAGGGACAGATCCTGCAGAAGTGTCATTCTGAAGCCTACGGAGGACACCATGCTCGAGATAGAACTGCTCATAAGGTATTGCAATCAGGATTCTATTGGCACACTCCCTTCAAGGATGCCCGTAAGTTTTTCTTGTCTTCTGACAAATGTCAAAGAATAGGGAACATCAGTAAGCGTCAGGAAATGCCTATGAACTACTCACTTGTCATTGAACCATTTGATGTCTGGGGCTTTGATTATATGGGACCTTTCCCGAGTTCCAATGGGTATACTCACATCTTAGTTGCTGTGGATTACGTAACTCAGTGGGTAGAAGCTATCCCCACTAGAAATGTTGATCACCACACCTCTATTAAGATGCTTAAAGAAGTCATTTTCCCAAGATTTAGAGTCCCTAGATATCTGATGACTGATGGCAGTTCACACTTCATTCATGGTGTTTTCCACAAGATGCTCGCTAAGTATGATGTCAACCATAGAGTTGCATCTCCTTATTATCCTCAGTCTAGTCGTCAAGTGGAGTTGAGTAATAGGGAGATCAAATTGATCTTACAGAAGACCGTCAATAGATCTCGAAAGAATTGGTCTAGCAAATTTGACGATGCACTATGGGCTTATAGGACTGCTTATAAGAATCCCATGGGCATGTAGCCTTATAAAATGGTTTACGGTAAGGCATGTCATTTACCTCTTGAGCTGGAACACAAAGCTTATTGGGCAATCAAAGAGCTCAACTTCGATTTCAAACTTGCCGGTGAGAAGCGGTTGTTTGATATTAGCTCATTAGATGAATGGAGGGACCAGGCATATGAGAATGCCAAGTTGTTCAAGGAAAAGGTTAAGAGATGGCACGATAAAAGAATACAAAAACGAGAGTTCAATGTAGGTGATTATGTCCTGCTATACAATTCTCATTTAAGATTCTCCGCCGGCAAGCTTCTCTATAAATGGGAAGGTCCCTACGTTCTCGAGGAAGTATATCGTTCCGGTGCCATCAAAATCAATAACACGGAAGGTAATTTTCCTAGGGTGGTAAATGGGCAAAGAATCAAGCATTATATCTCTGGTACTCCCATAAATGTTGAGACCAATATCATCAATATCATAACTCCAAAGGAGTACATAAGGGATGTTTATCAGCCTGTTTCAGACCGTGAAAACGAAGAGGTATCTGTTTCGGTAAGTAATTGGACTCCAAAACTTTTCCAATAGGAAATTTTCTCCGTTTTGGAATTTGTGGAAAATTAGAAAAATAAAAAGCAGTCCGGAGAGCGCACGAGGCGGCCACAAGCTTGGTTGCTGCGGCATCCCCCTAGCCGCGGCAACAGGGCTTGTGGGCACCTCGTGTGCCTCCTGGACACCGTTTTCTTGTGGAGCACTCCTTCTGGTCCATAAAAAATCATTATATATACGCCCGAGGGTTTTGATCTCCGTATCGCACAGTTTTCCTCTGTTTTCGTTCCGAGCCTGTTGTCTACCGCAGATTTAGAGCCAAGATGTCTCAGGAATCTGTTGGGGAGAATAATCTTCCTCAAGTTCATGAATAAGTAGATGCTGATCTGAAAAGGGTAGAAGTCACGGAAGCCAGGGACAAAGCTAAGAAGAAAACCCAAGCTCGGGAGGAAGTTCAACCTACGTTCAACGTTGAAGATGTTGAAGGAGTAGATTTTCTCCAACCCTTCCTCCACGTGTTGTCTCCATCCTTGATTGAACTCTTCAGGTTTTGTGAAACAACTCGTGCTCGCAATATTTCCCTCTCTTGTGAATTTGTTTTGCTGGAAAACCATGTCGCAGATCTCAAAGGTATAAATCAAAGATTGATAGCTCTCTTGGAATCAAGACGGGGGATCAAACTCTTGTTGCAACTTCACCAACATCACCACCAAAGGAAGACAACTAAGCATTGGTATGGGCAACTCCCTTGGCTTGTGCCAAGCTTGGGGGAGTTGCCCTGGTATCGTATCACCTTTATATCTTTTGCTTTTACCTTTGTTTTAGTTCTTTCCTTTTTAGTTTTATTTCTTCTCTTAGTGGAATAAGTCTTTAGTGTTTTAGTTTGAGTCTTTTGCCTTGTGTCTCCCCCGATGTATTCGAGCTTGCGAGCTATATAATAAAGAGCATCTTAGTCAAGGGCTTTGCTTTGTGCCGTGATCAAAAGTATGAAAAGAACGATAGCATGAAAGATCATGAGATGATCTTATGGAAAGTGATAGCTTCACATATAACAAGTATGATGATTGAAACTTGTTGAGAGTAGACCAACATGGACCTCAGCCATTGTTGCAATTATTAAGAAGTAATAAGGAAAGAGAGGTTCACATATAAATAAACCATCTTAGACACTTTCTATAATTGTGAGCACTCACCAAACTATTACATGCCTAGAAGTAGATGTTGGACAAGGAAGACAACATAATGAATTGTGTTTGCTTGGTTCCAAACAATGTTATATGATTAGAGATCCCTTAGCATGTGACGATTGCTTCCACCTCATATTAGCCAAAACTCCCGCACCAAGTAGAGATACTACTTGTGCATCCATAAACCTTCAACCCAGTTTTGCCATGAGTGTCCACCATACCTACCTATGGATTGAATAAGATCCCTCAAGTAAGTTGTCATCGGTGCAAGCAATAAAAATTGCTCTCTAATATGTATGATCTATTAGTGTGTGGAAAATAAGCTTTGTACGAACCTGTGATGAGGAAGACATAAAAGTGATAGACTGCATAATAAAGTTCTTTACCACAGGAGGCAATATAAAGTGGCGTTCCTCCGCACTAAGAGGACACGCATCCAAACCTTAAAAGCGCATGACAACCTATGCTTCCCTCTGCGAAGGGCCTATCTTGTACCTTTACTTTTTACCTTTGTAAGAGTCATGGTGATCTTCACCAATTCCTTATTTAGCCTTTTCTTGGTGAACGTCATATGCTTGGGAAAGATCTATATTCATATATCAACTTGGAGCTGAGTACTTATGCTTTATTATTGTTGACTTTACCCTTGAGGTAAATTGTTGGGAGGCAAAATTATAAGCCCCTATCTTCCTCTGTGTCCAACTGAAACTTTGATACCATGAGTACCACGTGAGTTGTAACAATTGTGGAAAACAAAAAAAGATGATTGAGTATGTGGATTTGCTTTGCAAGCTCTTATTTGACTCTTTCTGATAATATTATAAATTGCAATTGCTTCAATGACTATGGACTGTTGTTGGCTACTTCTCGGTAAGGTTTTTGTTTCATACTTTGCTTTGTGAAGGAATTGTTACTTTCCCATAAGAATCTCTATGATGTATTGTTGTTCTATGTGTGATCATGATGCCCTCATGTCCGTATTATGTTTTATCGACACCTTCATCCCTAAACATGTGGATATGTTTTGGGTCTTGGTTTTTGCTTGAGGACAAGCGAGGTCTAAGCTTGGGGGAGTTGATACGTCCATTTTGCATCATGCTTTCATGTTGATATTTATCGCTTTATGGACTGTTATTATACTTTGTGGAACCATACTTATGCCTTTTCTCTCTTATTTTGCAAGGTTTATTTGAAGAGGGAGAATACCGGCAGCTGGAATTCTGGACTAGAAAAGGAGCAAGTCTGAGTCCTCTATTCTGCGCAACTCCAAATGCCCTGAAAATCAACGTGGATTTTTTTGGGAATTTATAAAAAATACTGGTTAAAAGAAGTGTCAGAGGGGAGCAACCAGGGGCCCACAAGCCTGGTTTCCGCGACCTACCCCCCTCGCCGCAACAATAGGGCTTGTGGGCACCCTGGTGGCCCACTGGCCCCCCTCCTTTTCTATATGATGGGTTTCGTCCGAGAAAAAACCAAGGTGGATCTTTTTCGTGGATTCACCGCCGCCACGAGGCGGAACTTGAGCAGAACCAATCTAGGGCTCCGGCACGACGATCCTGCCGGGGAAACTTCCCTCCCGGAGGGGGAAATCATCGCCTTCGTCATCACCAACACTCCTCTCGTCGGAGGGGAGTCATCTCCATCAACATCTTCATCAGCACCATCTCCTCTCCAAACCCTAGTTCATATCTTGTAACCAATCTTCGTCTCACGACTCCGATTGGTACTTGTAAGGTTGCTAGTAGTGTTGATTACTCTTTGTAGTTGATGCTAGTTGGATTACTTGGTGGAAGAGTTTATGTTCAGATCCTTGATGCTATTCATTACACCTCTGATCATGATTATGATTATGCTTTGTGAGTAGTTACTTTTGTTCCTGAGGACATGGGATAAGTCATGCTAATAATATTCATGTGAATTTGGTATTCGTTCGGTATTTTGATAGGTTGTATGTTGTTTTTCCTCTAGTGGTGTTATGTGAATGTCGACTACATAACACTTCGCCATATTTGGTCCTAGTGGAAGGCATTGGGGAGTAGTAAGTAGATGATGGGTTGCTAGAGTGACAGAAGCTTAAACCCCAGTCTATGCATTGCTTCGTAAGGGGCTGATTTGGATCCACTAGTTTAATGCTATGGTTAGACGTTGGCTTAATTCTTCTTTCGTAGTTGCGGATGCTTGCGAGAGGGGTTAATCATAAGTGGGATGCTTGTCCAATTAAGGGCAGTACCCAAGCGCCGGTCCACCCACATATCAAACTATCAAAGTAACGAACGTGAATCATATGAACATGATGAATCTAGCATGACAGAAATTCCCGTGTGTCCTCGGGAGCGTTTTTCCTCTTATAAGACTTTGCTCAGGCTTGTCCCTTGCTACAAAAGGGATTGGGCCACTTTGCTGCACTGTGCTACTACTTGTCACTTGTTACTTTTCGCTTGCTACGTATCACCTTACGACACCATCACTTGTTACCTCTACTTTCAGTGCTTGCAGTTATTACCTTGTTGAAAACCGTTTATCAGAGCCTTCTTCTCCTCGTTGGGTTCGACACTCTTACTTATCGAAAGGACTACGATTGACCCCCTATACTTGTGGGTCATCACTTGCCAATAGAGATACTATCTGCCTTGTGGGAATTGTTAGGGATGTTGAAGTCTTGTGTGGTAAAACGAAGTATCCTGCTAATTTCCACGTCCTTGCTACCGCTCCAGATAGCTTTTGTCCCATCATATTTGGCGGACCTTTTCTCAATACCGTCAATGCTCATATTGATTGTGAGAAGCAAACTGTCACTGTTGGTTTTGAAGGTGTGTCATATGAGTTCAATTTCTGTAGGTTTGGTAGACAACCTCATGAAAAGGAATTGCCTAGTAGGGATGAAACTATTGCATTAGCTTCTATTGTCGTGCCTCCTACTGATCGCTT
Source organism: Hordeum vulgare subsp. vulgare (assembly GCF_904849725.1). Taxonomy (NCBI): domain Eukaryota; kingdom Viridiplantae; phylum Streptophyta; class Magnoliopsida; order Poales; family Poaceae; genus Hordeum; species Hordeum vulgare. Next base: position 115,079,067 of record NC_058518.1, on the reverse strand, counting down.
AGAGCAATACTTGCTTGAGCATGAAAATGATATGCATATGGATGAAAGGGATGAAATAGATAGAGTTGTCTTAGAACAATATCATATCCTTAAGAATACCTTGCCTGTTGAACTGCTTGGGGATCCGCCCACACCAAAGGGTGATCCTATGTTCGAGCTTAAACAGTTGCCTGATACTCTTAATTATGCCTATCTTGATGAAAAGGAGATATATCGTGTTATTATTAGTGCTAGTCTCTCAGAGCAGCAAGAAAAGAAGTTACTAAAAACTCTGAGGAAGCACCGTGGTGCTATAGGATATACTCTTGATGATCTTAAGGGCATTAGTCCCACTCTATGCCAGCACAAGGTCAAAACTGATCCTGAATTCAAACCAGTTGCTGACCATCAAAGGAGATTGAATCCTAAGATGAAAGAACTAGTGAGAAAATACATACTAAAGCTCCTGGAAGCAGGTATTATCTATCATGTTGCTCATAGCGATTGGGTGAGTCCGGTGCATTGCATTCCTAAGAAAGGAGGCATCACCATTGTCCCTAATGATAAGGATGAGTTGATCACACAGAGGATTATTACTGACTATAGGATAGTGATTGATTTTAGGAAGTTGAATAAGGACACTAGAAAAGATCGTTACCCTGTGCCTTTTATCGACCAAATGCTATAAAGACTATCCAAACACACACACTTTTGCTTTCTAGACGGTTATTCTGGTTTCTCCCAAATACCAGATTAGGAGAAAACCACTTTCACCTGCCCTTTCGGTACCTTTGCTTATAGACGTATGCCTTTTGGCTTATGTAATGCACCTGCCACCTTTCAAAGATGTATGATGGCTATATTCTCTGACTTTTGTGAAAAGATTGTTGAGGTTTTCATGGATGACTTCTCCATTTACGGGTCTTCCTTTGATGATTTCCTCAGCAACCTTGATCGAGTCTTACAGAGATGCAAAGACACCAACCTTGTCTTGAATTGGGAGAAGTGCCACTTTATGGTTAATGAAGGCATCATCTTAGGACATAAAATTTCTGAAAGAGGTATTGAAGTTGATAAGGCTAAGGTTGATGCAATTAAGAAAATGCCATACCCCACACATATCATAGGGATAAGAAGTTTCCTTGGTCATGCTGGTTTCTATAGAACGTTCATCAATGACTTCTCTAAGATTTCTAGGCCTCTTACCAACCTCTTGCAAAAGGATATTCCTTTTGTTTTTGATGATGATTGTGAGGAAGCCTTCGAAATACTTAAGAGGGCTTTGATAACTGCACCTATTGTTCAACCACCTGATTGGAACTTGCTTTTGAGATCATGTGTGACGCTAGTGATTATGCTGTTGGTGTTGTTCTAGGGCAAAGAGTTGATAAGAAGTTGAATGTTATTCACTACGCTAGTACAACTCTAGACAGTGCCTCGAGAAACTATGCTACTACGGAGAAGGAATTTTTAGCAGTCGTGTTTGCATGTGAAAAGTTCAGGTCTTACATAGTTGATTCCAAAGTCACTATTCACACTGATCATGCTACTATTAAGTACCTCATGCAGAAGAAGGACGCTAAACCTAGACTTATCAGATGGGTTCTCTTGCTACAAGAATTTGATTTGCACGTTGTCGACAGAAAGGGTGTTGATAACCCAGTAGCAGATAACTTGTCTAGGTTGGAGAACGTTCTTGATGACCCACAACCTTTTGATGGTAGCTTTCCCGATGAGCAATTGAGTGTCATCAATGCTTCACGTAGTGCACCGTGGTTTGCCGATTATGCAAACTATATCGTTGCGAAATACATACCACCTAGTTTCACGTACCAGCAAAAGAAGAAGTTCTTCTTTGACTTGAGACACTACTTTTGGGATGATCCTCACCTTTATAAGGAAGGAGTAGATGGTGTTATTAGACGTTTTGTACCTGAATATGAACAGGGACAGATCCTACAGAAGTGTCGCTCCGAGGACTACGGAGGACACCATGCAGGAGATAGAACTGCACACAAGGTATTGCAATCAGGTTTCTATTGGCCCACCCTTTTCAAGGATGCCCGTAAGTTTGTCTTGTCTTGTGACGAATGTCAAAGAATAGGTAGTATTAGCAAACGTCAGGAAATGCCTATGAACTATTCACTTGTTATTGAACCATTTGATGTTTGGGGATTTGATTATATGGGAACTTTTCCAAAATCCAGTGGGTATACTCACATCTTAGTTGATGTTGATTACGTCATTAAGTGGATAGAAGCTATCCCCGCTAGTAGTGCTGATCACAACACCTCTATCAAGATGCTGAAAGAAGTCATCTTCCCTAAATTTGGAGTCCCTAGATATCTAATGACCGACGGTGGTTCACACTTCATTCATGGTGCTTTCCGTAAAACGCTTGCTAAGTACGATGTCAACCATAGAATTGTGTCTCCCTATCACCCTCAGTCCAGTGGTCAAGTAGAGCTAAGCAATAGAGAGATTAAACTAATTCTGCAAAAGACTGTCAACGGGTCTAGAAAGAATTGGTCTAAGAAGCTCGATGATGCACTGTGAGCTTATATAATTGCCTATAAGAATCCCATGGGCATGTCTTCCGTACAAAATGGTGTATGGGAAAGCATGTCACTTACCTCTTGAGCTAGAGCATAAAACTTATTGGGCAATCAAAGAGCTCAACTTTGATTTCAAACTTGCTGGTGAGAAGAGGTTATTTGACATTAGCTCGCTTGATGAGTGGAGAACTCAAGCATATGAGAATGCCAAGCTCTTCAAAGAGAAGGTTAAGAGGTGGCATGATAAGAGGATACAAAAGCGTGAGTTCAATGTAGGTGATTATGTCTTGCTATATAACTCCCGTTTAAGATTCTTTGCAGGCAAGCTTCTCTCCAAATGGGAAGGTCCCTATGTTGTTGAGGAAGTATATCGTTCCGGTGCTATCAAGATCAACAACACGGAAGGTAATTGTGCGAGAGTTGTGAATGGGCAGAGAATCAAGCATTATATCTCACGTACTCCCATAAATGTTGAAAGCAATATCATCAATACCATAACTCCGGAAGAATACCTAAGGGACATTTATCAGCCTATTTCAGACTCCGAAAACGAAGAGGTATGAGATTCGGTAAGAAAACAGAGTCCAAAACTTTTCCAATAGGAAATTTTCTCCGTATTGGAATATTTGAAAAAATACAAAAATTGGAAGTAGTCCGGAAAGTGCGCGAGGAGGCGACAAGCCTACACGATGCGGGCCCACCCCCTGGCCGCGCCGTGAGGGCTTGTGGCCACCTCGTGCGCCTCCCGGACTCCGTTTTCGTGTAGGGGACTCCTTCTGGTCTGAAAAAAATCATTATATATACTTCTATTTGGTCTGACCCCTGCATCACGCAGATTTCCTCTATTTTTCATTTCGAGCCTGTTCCTGTTGCAGATCTAGATTGCCGTGACTTCCCCAAAAGCTCCTAAGGACAAGATCTTCGAGAAGGTCATCAATCCCTACCTCACGGAAGTGCTGCAACACCCTCAATCTATTGAGATGCGTGAGGGGATGTTGCACATCCGTGATGTTGAGGGGCCTAAGAAGACCGGAAGCATGGAGACGAGGCTCGAAGCAATGGAGCAACAAGTCTTCAAGTGCCAAGGGATGCTGGAGCGTGGACTCAATGCCAACCACATGATGATCACAGAGTTCACCAACAAGCACAAGATGGATGCCAATGACATTGGGAAGCACCTCTCCAGGCTCTATGACAGGGTTGATCAACTCCAGGGCGAGATCTATGACCTACAGAACCAAAACTGTGAGTATGAGTATAGATTTAAATCAATACGGTTGGCTGTAGATTTGAGGATTCCGGAGACTCGTTCATCCTTCCATGATGGAGCACCTATGCCTTGGAAGACGGAGCATCAAACTCATGTTGCAACAACTCCACCATAACCACCAAAGGAAGACAACTGAGCATTGGTATGGGCAATCTCTTTGTCTTGTGCCAAGCTTGGGGGAGTTGCCCCGCTATCGTATCACCATCACATCTTTTGACTTTACCTTTGTTTTAGTTTTACTTTTTAGTTTTCCTTTTCACTTTTCTTTTTTCTCTAGTAGTTTAAAAGTCTTAGTGTTTTAGTCTTGAGTTTAGCTTTGTGTCACCCCCGATGTATTCTTGCTCGTGAGCCATATAATAAAGAGTGTCTTAGTTGAAGGGCTTTGCCTCTTGCCATGATCAAAAGAGTGAGAATAGAACAAAAGCATGCAAGATCATGTAATGATCTTATGGGAAGTGATGGCTCTACATATAAAAACAATGATGATTGAAACTTGTTGAGGGTAGGCAAACGTAGACCTTGGTCATTGTTGCAATTAATAGGAAGTGATAAGGAAGGAGAGGTTCACATATAAATATATCATCTCTGACACCACCTATGATTGTGAACACTCACTAAACTATTGCGCCTAGAAGTAGCTGTTGGACATGGAAGACAACGTACTGGATTGTGTTTGCTTGGCTCTGAACAATGTTATATGATTAGAGATCCCTTAGCATGTGACGATTGCTTCCACCTCACATTAGCCAAAACTCCCGCATCAAGTAGAGATACTACTTGTGCATCCATAAACCTTCAAACTAGTTTTGCCATGAGAGTCCACCATACCTACCTATGGATTGAGCAAGATCCCTCAAGTAAGTTGTCATCGGTACAAGCAATAAAAATTGCTCTCTAATATGTATGATCTACTAGTGTGTGGAAAATAAGCTTTATACGAACCTGTGATGAAGAAGACATAAAAGCGACAGACTGCATAATAAAGTTCTTTATCACAGGGGGCAATATAAAGTGACGTTCCTCCGCACTAAGAGGACACGCATCCAAACCTCAAAAGCGCATGACAACCTCTGCTTCCCTCTGCGAAGGCCTATCTTGTGCCTTTACTTTTTGCCCTTGAAAGAGTCATGGTAATCTTCACCAATTCCCTATTTTTCCTTTGTCTTGGCTACCGTCACATGCTTGGGAAAGATCTATATTCATATTTCAACTTGGAGGTAGGCATTCATGAATTATTGTTGTTGACATTACCCTTGAGGTAAGCAGTTGGGAGGCAAAACTGTAAGCCCCTATCTTTCTCTGTGTCCAGCTGAAACTTTGATCTCATGAGTACCATGTGAGTTGTAGCAATTATAGAGAACGAAAGAATGATTGAGTATGTGGATTTGCTTTACAAGCTCTTATTTGACTCTTTCTGATGTTGTGATAAATTGCAATTGCCTCAATGACTAAAGGCTATCGGTTGTTACTTCTCACCAAGGTTCTTGATCCATGCTTTACATTGTGAAGGAATTATCACTTTAGCATGAGAGATTATATGTTGGTATTGCTGTTCTGATCTTGATCATGATGCATGCATGTTCGTATCTTGTTTTTTCAACATCTCTCTCCCTAAACATGTGGACATATTTATTGAGATCGGCTTTCGCTTGAGGACAAGCAAGGTCTAAGCTTGGGGGAGTTGATACGTCCATTTTGCATCATGTTTTCACGTTGATATTTATCGCTTCTTTGGCTGTTATTTCACTTCACGGTACTATTCTTATGCCTTTTCTCTCTTATTTTGCAAGGTTTACATGAAAGGGAGAATACATCGTCATCACCAACACTCCTCTCATCGGAGGGCACTCGTCACCATCAACATCTTCATCAGCACCATCTCATCTCCAAACCCTAGTTCATCACTTGTAACCAATCTCCGTCTCGCGACTCCGATTGGTACTTGTAAGGGTGCTAGTAGCGTTGATTACTCTTTGTAGTTGATGCTAGTTGGATTACTTGGTGGAAGAGTTTATGTTCAGATCCTTGATGCTACTCATTACACCTCTGATCATGATTATGATTATGCTTTGTGAGTAGTTACTTTTGTTCCTGAGGACATGGGATAAGTCATGCTAATAATTCAAAAAAATAGTCATGTGAATTTGGTATTCGTTTGGTATTTTGATATGTTGTATGTTGTTTTTCCTCTAGTGGTGCTATGTGAACATCGACTACATAACACTTCACCATTATTTGGGCCTAGAGGAAGGCATTGGGAAGTAGTAAGTAGATGATGGGTTGCTAGAGTGACAGAAGCTTAAACCCTAGTTTATGCGTTACTTCGTAAGGGGCTGATTTGGATCCACTAGTTTAATGTTATGGTTAGACTTTGTCTTAATTCTTCTTTTGTAGTTGCGGATGCTTGCGAGAGGGGTTAATCATAAGTGGGATGCTTGTCCAAGTAAGGGCAGTACCCAAGCGCTGGTCCACCCACATATCAAACTATCAAAGTAACGAACGTGAATCATATGAACATGATGAAACTAGCATGACAGAAATTCCCGTGTGTCCTTGGGAGCGTTTTTCCTCCTATAAGACTTTGTTCAGGCTTGTCCCTTGCTACAAAAGGGATTGGGCCATTTTGCTGCACCATTGCTACTTTTCTTACTTGTTGCTTGCTACGAATCATCTCACCACACAATCACTTGTTACCGACAATTTCAGTGGTTGCAGATTTTTCCTTGCTGAAAACCACTTGTCAGATCCTTCTACTCTTCGTTGGGTTCGACACACTTACTTATCGAAAGGACAACGATTGATCCCAAATATACTTGTGGGTCATCACCATGAGATCATATAACTCACTGGCACCAGAGGAATGCCTTGTGTGTATCAAACGTCACAACGTAACTGGGTTACTATAAAGATGCTCTACAGGTATCTCCGAAGGTGTCCGTTGAGTTTGTATGTATCAAGACTGGGATTTGTCACTCCATGTGACAGAGAGGTATCTCGGGGCCCACTCGGTAATACAACATCACACACAAGCCTTGCAAGCAATGTGACTTAGTGTAAGTCACGGAATCTTGTATTACGGAACAAGTAAAGAGACTTGCCGGTAAACGAGATTGAAATAGGTATGCGGATACTGACGATCGAATCTCGGGCAAGTAACATACCGAAGGACAAAGGGAATGACATACGGGATTATATGAATCCTTGGCACTAAGGTTCAATCGATAAGATCTTCATAGAATATGTAGGATCCAATATGGGCATCGAGGTCTAGCTGTTGGATATTGACCGAGGAGTCCCTCGGGTCATGTCTACATAGTTCTCGAACCCGCAGGGTGTGCACACTTATGGTTCGGCGATCTTTTATGCGTATTTGAGTTATATGGTTGGTTACCGAATGTTTTTCGGAGTCCCGGATGAGATCACGGATGTCACGAGGGTTTCCGGAATGGTCCGGAAATGAAGATTGATATATAGGTTTGTCTCATTTGATTACCGGAAAGTTTTTCGGACATTACCGGGAATGTACCGGGAGTGACGAATGGGTTCCGGATGTTCACCGGGGGGAGCACACCCGGGGGAAGCCCATAGGCCTTAGGGGTGCCGCACTAGCCCTTAGTGGGCTGGTGGGACAGCCGAAGAGGCCATATGCGCAGGAATCAAAGGAAAAGAAAAAAAGGGGGAAGTGGGAAGGTGGAGAAGAACTCCACCTTACAATCCTAGTTGGACTAGGATTTTAGGAGGATGACTCCTCCCCTTGCCTCGGCCGACCCCTTGGGGCTCTCTTGAGCCTCAAGGCAAGGCCCTCCCCCTCCCTCCTATATATATTGAGGTATTAGGGCTGATTTGAGATAACTTTGCCACGGCAGCCCGACCACATACCTCCACGGTTTTTCCTCTATATCGTATTTCTGCGGAGCTCGGGCGGACCCTGCTGAGATATATCACCACCAACCTCCAGAGCGCCGTCATGCTGCTGGAGAACTCATCTACCTCTCCATCTCTCTTGCTAGATCAAGAAGGCCGAGATCATCGTCGAGCTGTACGTGTGCTGAACGCGGAGGTGTCGTCCGTTCGGCACTAGATCGGAGCGGATCGTGGGAGGGATCGCGGGACGGTTTGTGGGATGGTTCGCGGGGCGGATCGAGGGACGTGAGGATGTTCCACTACATCAACTGCATTTCTTAACGCTTCCTGTTGTGCAATCTACAAGTGTACGTAGATCCAAATCCCCTCTCATAGATGGACATCGCCATGATAGGTATTGCGTGTGCGTAGGAAAAATTTTGTTTCCCATACCACGTTCCACAACATGGTAGCGGGAACGGGTCCTGAGCGTAAGCCTTGTTGAGGCTCGTGAAGTCGACGCACATGCGCTCCTTCTTGCACTTCTTCGGGATGACCACCGGGTTGTCCACCCATTCCGGGTAGCGCACCTCTTGAATGAACCCTCCTTCCTTCAGTTTGCGCACCTCCTGAGCGATGAACGCCTGCTTCTCCGGTGCTTTCCTCCTTGCCTTCAGCTTCACCGGGCTCGCGTTCGGGCACACCATGAGGTGGTGCTCGCTGACGTCCCTCGGGACCCCCACCAGGTAGGAGGCGCTCTAGGCGAACGTGTCCTTGTTCACCCTGAGGAAACCTACCAATGCCTTCTCTTCGTCTTGGGGGAGGTTTGCGCTGATGGTGAAGGTGGAAGCCGAGCTTCTTTTGTCCACCGGTACTTGCTTTGTTTCCTCCCGGTCCTAGGAGAACAACTTCTTCTTCTTCACGGGCGCGGCATCGGGGACATCCCTAGGGTCCTCTGCGGTGCGCGACGCACCCTTGAGGTTGGCACGTGCCACGGTCGCGGCCTTGTGGGAGAGCTCGAGTGCCCGATATGCGTCCTTGACGTCCCCCACGACTGTGAGCACGCCACAGCTCCCGGGCATCTTGATGACGTTGTAGCATGGGTGCGTTGCCGCCATGAACTGCGTGGGGGCGGGGTAGCCGAGTATTGCGTTGTATGGAAGGTGGATGTGGGCAACGTCGAAGTCGATTTGCTCGGTGCGGAAGTTGGAGCAGGTGCCGAAAGTGACGGGGAGGTGAATCCGTCCCACACAGGTGACAGATCCTGCCACCACCCCGGAGAAGGGCTTTGATGGCGCAAGATGCTCTCGATCAACTGCAGCACGTGGAAGGCCTCTATCGAGATGACGTTGAGGCCAGCGCTGCCGACGATGAGGGTCTTGGAGACGGCCACGCAGCTTACGGTCGGCGTGCACAACATAGGAAGCGTCCCGGAGGCCGTCGTGGCCTTGGGGTGATTGTTGGGGCCGAAGGTGATGTTGACCCCCGGCCATACGCGGTGTTCCGCGGGTTCTGGCCTTGGGTGAATCGCCCCCTCGCGCTGTAGGAAGCACTTGGCGTGACGGTCGGAAGGTGGCGCCTGCGATCCGCAGAGAATATAGGCGACTGCAGGGGCAGCCCTGGTCCCCCGGCCATCGGCTGCCGCCGGGGACCGGTGGCTGTCGATGGTCGCGCTTGCCATGGAGTCGCCGAGTCGAGGTCTCGCTCTTGCAAAACCCTACCTGGGGCGCCAAATGTCGGATTTCGGGCTCCGCAAAACCCTAAAGATTCAAACACAGGGGCACGTGTGGAGACCACTCGACAGCCTTGGTTCGCCTAACTCGCTACACGTTCGGGATGGTAGAGAACTCACTCGATGGTGAGGAAGACACAGAACATGGCAGTTTACCCAGGTTCGGGCCGCTGAGAAGCGTAAAACCCTACTCCTGCTTTGGTGGATTGCCTCTCGTGGAGGTTCGTGGATGAACTAGTACAGTGTTGAAGGGCCTCCGGAGGTTGGATGGCCTATGTGTGGCACTAGTGGGTGAATGAATGAACTGGATCCCCCTCTACGAAGTAACCTATCCTCTATATATACAGGCGGCCCGGATCCTCTTCCCTTATTGTTTTGGCGGGAAGGGATTCCACAACAGCCAATTTTGAAGGGGAACAGGGGAACGTGCTCGCCCTGTCCAAAGGTGGTCTTCACCTGCAAAGTGGCTGCCAGCGCTGCACGGACAGGTCCAGGGATGACGTGTATCCTGCTGGAGGGCAGCAATGGCATTGTTGCATCAGAATGGAAACCTTTGGAAGATGCCCTGGGAACCCGCGTACGTCCTTCCCTCCTTTGCACGAAAGGGGGAACTGCATCGTCCTGCAATCCGCTGCTCGCATGTCCTTTCCCCACGTCATCCTTGACTCCTGATGTCGGGTCTCGCCTCGAAATCTCCGCCACTCCGGAGGGGTCTTGAGGAGGCCCACTGTGGGTCTTGGTGCTTCTCCTCCTCGCGAAGCTCGGGCCCCTCGCGAGGGCCTTGCCTTGAGTAGTGTCGGGCTTGTTAGTTTTGGTCGATGAAGTGGGCCATCCCTGGGCCGCAGGCAGGCAGGTCTGGGTACCCCCATTCCCAGAACACCGACACTTTCGGTCTCTTGTGTTCCAAGGCCGTGTCTGTACATGCTAGGCTCTTCAAGTTTAACCCAAGTGTTCCTCATGTGCAAAACTGTCTTGCAGCAGTTGTATGTGAACGTAGAGTATATCACACCCGATCATCATGTGGTGTCTCAAAATGACAAACTTTTGCAACGGTGCACACTCGGGGAGAACACAGTTTTATCTTGAAATTTATTGAGGGACCACCTTATAATTCCACCTTCTTCCTAAGCAAAACAAGGTGCATAAAAAGGATTAACATCACACGCAAATCATAAGTGACATGATATGGCCATGATCTTGTGCTTTTGATCTCCATCTCCAAAGCATCGACATGATCTCCGTTGTCACCAGCGCCACACCATGATCTCAATCATGATGATCTCCACCATTGTGCTGACATCGAGGTTGTCGCGCCAACCATGCTTGTACTACTATTGATACCCTTTAGCTATAAAGTAAAGCATTACCTAGCGCTTAATGAGTGACACGAAGGTCATACAATAATTAAAGACAACCCTATGGCTCGTGCCGGTTGCCGTAGCATCGACATGCAAGTCGACATTAAATATTACAACATGATCATCCGATACATCATAAATATATCATCATGTCTTTGGCCATATCATATCAGAACATACCCTGGAAAAACAAGTTATACGGCCTCTAATTTGTTGTTGCGTGTTTTACGCGGCTGCTATGGGTATCTAGCAAGAACGCTTCTTACCTACGCAAAAATCACAACGGTGATATGCAAGTTGCTATTTAACTTCTTCTACAAGGACCACCTGTGTTGAATCGGATTCAACTAAAGTAGGAGAGACATACACTTGCGAGCCATCTTTATGCAACAAGTTGCATATCAGTCGATGAAACCGGTCTCTCGTGCGTGGACGAGTAAGGTTGGTCCGGCCACTTCATCCAACAATATCGTTGAATCAAGAAAAGACTAAGGAGGGAAGCAATCTGGATATCAACGCCCACAAACTCCTTTGTGCTCTACTCGAGATGTCATCTACTCATACACCTAGCTCTGATACCGCTCTTGGTGAACGTTGCATGGGAAAGAAAAACTTTTCTACGCACATACAAGATCTATCCATGGTGATGGCCATCTACGAGAGGAGAGATCGGATCCGCATACTCTTCTACATTGCTAAGAGGGATGCATTAAGAAACGTGGTTGTTGTAGTCAAACGTCTTTGCGATCCAAATCGCAAGCCGTCCCATGATCCAATCATGATCTATCGCCAAAAGGACGACACTCATACGTCTCCAACGTATCTATAATTTTTGTTTGTTCCATGTTGTCATATTATCATTCTTGGATGTGTTTACAATCATTTTACTACAACTTTATATTATTTTTGGGTACTAACCTTTTAATGGTTGAAAAATTGCACAAGTTCTTATTTCACACTTTGATTTGTAGGAATTAATTAGAAATTGTCGAAAAAAGCAAAAGCAGCCTTGTTGAAGGACTCTGACTCTCTTGAAATCTGTCCCAAACAGTTTATAGATATTGTCAGTTTGACCCCCTAAGACGGCGTCAAATGGAAACAGTTAAAACTAGGACAGTGTGGGGAATTTTATGGTAATGATTCTGGTGTACAAATTCGTCCAAAACGTATTTTGTATGCGATCAGGAGACCTGTTTTACTGATGTAAAATATCGGATTATGGGATCACGAGAATTGTTGAGGTGATTGAATCCAATTCTTAACATATCTGATATATTTGTCCAAGCCGTGACTTTAGAGACTCGTGAGGGCTGTGAGGAGCACCTAGGAAGGTTCTAGAGGTGCCCAAGAACCATTGGATCATGGGTCCATCCATCAGAGGGCCATAGAGCACCACAGAGGCATGTATAAGGAGATAAAAACCTTACTTTTGGTAGAGCCACCAAGAGCCACAAATTTTCCACTCCCTTGGCATCCGCCAAGAAGGGGAGAGGCTCCTCCATTGCAACACCAAGACCAAGGAAGAAGGAGGGGCAAGGGGCCGCCGCCCATCGTCGGTGCCGTGGCCGCCATCGCCTCCATCTCTTCGGGGTTGCACCTCTCCATCAACAAATCTCTCTTTATCACCATGATAATGTGTGAGTAATCCTCCTTGGGGCTGAGGGATGCACTAGTAGCTATGTGCTCAATCTCTCTCTCTCTCATGTTCTTGAGATGGCACGATGTTGATGTATCGCGAGCTTTATTAATATAGATGAATCATATGGAGTTTTCCCATCTCTATCTTCTTGTGATGGATTGAGTTTTCCCTTTGAAGTTTTCTTATCGGATTGAGTCTTTAAGGATTGAGAACACTTGATGTATGTCTTGCGATGGGATATCTATGGTGACAATGGGATGTTCTGTTGATCCACTTGATGTATGTTTTGGTGATCAACTTGCGGGTTTCGTGACCTTGGGAATTTATGCATAGGGGTTGGCACATGTTTTCGTCTTGACTTTTCGGTAGAAACTTTGGGGCACTCTTTGAACTTCTTTGTGTTGGATTGAACATGATGAATCTGAAAGTATGTGATGCATATCCTATAATCATGCCCATGGGTACTTGTGGTGACATTGGAGTATCTAGGTGACATTAGGGTTTTGGTTGATGTGTATCTTAAGGTGTTATTTTAGTACGAACCCTAGGGATATTCATGACACTTATAGGGATAGCTCATATGATTGATCAGAAAAGATAACTTTGAGGTGGTTTCGTACCCTACAATAATTTCTTCGTTTGTTCTCTGCTATTTGTGACTTTGGAGTGAACTCTTTGTGGCACGTGAGGGATTTATATATGATTCAACTATGTTAGTATTGTTGAGAGAACTTGCACTAGTGAAAGTATGGACCCTAGGCCTTGTTTCCAAGCATTTATACAACGTTTTGCTCGATGTTTACTATTTGTTACCTTGCTATTTTTATATTTTCATATTACAAAAACCTGTATCTACCATCCATATTTCACTTCTATCACCATCTCTTCACCAAACTAGTGCACCTATACAATTTACCATTGTATTGGGTGTGTTGGGGACACAAGAGACTCTTTGTTATTTGATTACAGGATTGCTTGAGAGAGACCATCTTCATCCTACGCCTCCCACGGGTTGATAAACCTTAGGTCATCCACTTGAGAGAAATTTCCTACTCTCCTATTGAACACTACGCTTGGAGGCCCAACACGAGTCTACAAGAAGAAGGTTGTGTAGTAGACATCAAGCTCTTTTCTGGCGCCATTGCCAGGGAGGTTAGGTAAGTGGCACTCACATCCCGTCAACGAAGTTCTTTTCTGGCGCCGTTGCCGGGGAGGTGAGTGCTTGAAGGTATTTCTTTAGATCTTGCAATTAAATCTTTTAGTTTCTTGTTTTTTCACTAGTTTGGTTTACAAAAGGAAACTACAAAAGAAATAGAATTGAGGTTGCCTCATATGTTTCATCTTTTCAATGTCTTTTGTGAAAATGATGGAAAGGAAAACTGTGCTCAAGTGTTATAAGAAGAAGTTACTAAAATGTTTGGCACTAAATCTTTGTATGATGAGCATGATTGCAATATTTTTAGTATGAATTCCTTGAATATTCGTGATTCTAATGATATGCAAAGCCACAAGCTTGGGGATGCCATGTTTCATGAAGATGATATTTTTTTCCCCCCAAGTTTTGATGAGCAAAACTATTATGATGATAGCATGCCTCCTATTTATGATGATTATTGTGATGACATGTATTCTATAAAGAATAATGATAACCATGAAACTTGTCTTCATGATTTTAATTTTCAATTGGATTATGCTTCACATGATAGTTATTTTGTTGAGTTTGCTCCCACTACTATTGATGAGAATAAATTTGCTTATGTGGTGAGTAGTAAAATTTCTATGCTTGTAGGTCATGAAAAGAATGATTTATGTTCTGGTTATATTGTGAAATTCCTTCATGATTCTACTGAAAATTATTATGAAGGAGGAACATGTGCATGTAGGAATTGCAATAATATCAAATTTCCTCTCTATGTGTTCAAAGTTTGAAGTTATGCTTGTTTTGCCTTCCTATGCTAGTTTATTCTTGCTTCCATAAATTGTTTGTTCACAAAATCCCTATGCATAGGAAGTGGGTTAGACTTAAATGTGCTTGTCATGAGATTCATGATGCTCTTTTGCATGTTATAATTATTATTCCTATGTGAGCATCATTGAAATCATCATGCCTAGCTAAAAGGCTTTAAAGAAAAGCACTTGTCGGGAGACAACCCAACACTTTTACTTTCTGTTTTCTGGCGTTCACATGATTAAACTACTGTAGTAACCATGTTTTATACCTTTTATTTCAGTAAAGTGCCAAGTAAAGCCTTCGGGATAGTGTGGATGATAGTTGACTTGATTATGTGCAAAAATAGAAACTTTTGCTCTAAGTATAGGAATTTTGTAAATTCGCTGGAACGTGATTTTGATCTGAATTTTTTACACATTATTGATATACAAATTTCGTCTATTGTCCTTATTTTTAAGAATTTTTAGAGACAGTTAAGTATGGTACACTACAGATCTTCACAGACTATTCTGTTTTTGATGGATTCTGTTTTGCATACATAGTTTGCTTGTTTTAGTGTTCCCCTATTTTATATTCGGTTATATATATTATAGGAATAGTAGAATACAGTAGGTATCATGTGGTAACAATTACTTAGTCCAATGATGCATATGTTGTGATCAATTATCAAAACAACCCTAGGAGCAATTGTGCTTTCAATCTCCCCCTTTTTGGTAATTGATGACAACATATAGATCAAAGCTCTGACAAAAGATATAATCAATGATTAGCATCGACGCTTTGGGAAGTATGTGAAAAGAAAGAGCTCCCCCTAAATTTGTTCATTATTTAAAATTTGCGTTTGAATGCATATGCACAATCAATTAGGATCATGGATCACTCTTCAATGTCACATACATCTTGGTGGTGCGCATACAAGATAAGAATGAATAGCAATACACATGGCACCAACAAGATAAGTGAGTGGCCATTACATAGATAGCTAAAAGATAATAATGTTGCATCACACAAGATAAGGCGTATGATCACACACATGATAAATTCATCCAAAAAGACCAAAGTTCTTAAAACCAAATGAGAGCAAATAAATTCAAAAGCTCTCTCTCACACGAAGTCTATGATCTATACATTTCTCCCCCTTTGGCAACAAGTTACCAAAAAATTCAGAAGTATAGAACTACTCGTCTCTCTGGGCAACTGATGACAGAGTTGATAGAAGAGCGTCCGTGAAGGCCTCTGTTGAATGTCCTGGAGCTGGAGGAGTTGATATGAAGTAGCTTGAGCTGGAGCTAGACCTGGAGCTGGTGCTGAAGCTTGTGCTGAAGATGTCTGTATTGTGTGCTAAGAAGGAACAACAACTGACTTAGGCTTGGTGCTGAACTGAGCCATTGTGTTGTGACTCTGCTTTACTTCTGCATACACGTGTACATCTCGATCTTCCTGCTTGGGGGGCACCAATGATAGCAACCCATTTAGCAATTGTAGCTTCATACTTGTGACCATCAGTCATCCAAACTAAAGAGTCATCATAGAAATGAACAGTTGCATAGAATTGCATGATAAGCTCGTCATTCCACGGGGTCATCTCTTTGCCAACAAACTCTTCTATGTCAACTAGCCCGAAGTTCTCTTGAACATGGGGAAAAAATTCTCATTTTCTTTGATATATGCCTAGTCGACATGCGTCATATCACTGACAGCAGGACTCTTGTCAAACAAGACGGTCTCATAAAAATGTTGTTGTTCCTTGGTGTGAAACATCGGATCAATAGCGGTTCTTCTTTTGACAGCATATGGATCATTAGCTCTCCACTTTCTTAGTCCAGCATCCGTCCTCTCTTCATATCTTCTGCTATTGGATGAGTAACATTTTGAATAGGAAGGGTTGGTCTGAGCTTCCTGAGAATCGGTGCATTCTCATATTCTTCCTCCTCTGCGGCATGGGCTCTTGATGCAGGGCCTTTGCTCTTGGCAGCTACAGGTATGTCCTTGGTAGTCCTTTTGGGAGCTACATCCTTCTTTTCTTTGGCAGGAGGCTTTGGAGCAGATTTCATTGCATCAGCCATCGGTTTCTTATTCTTGGGAGGAATTGGGATCTCCTTAGGAGCTTCTTCCTCAGCATCTTCTGGGTCTTTAAACATTGAAGTCTTTCTTCCAACAAGATGAATAGTTCTCTTCCTGGGCCTCTTCACTCCAGTCTTCTAGGCAGGTGCATCCTTGGAAAGTGTTGTGTTCTTCTTGGCATATTCAGGTGCTCTCAGATCAGCAGAGGTAGCAGTTAATTTCGTGACAGTCTTCCTTGGAGCCTTCAAAGGAGCTGAAGTTTCCTCTAGCATGAAATCTGAGTCCACTTCATCAAAAACTAGCTTCTTCCTTTGCCTGGTGTCTGCCTTGGGCAAACCATGAGAGCTGGGAGAACTTGGGTATGAAGCGGACTTATTTGGGCTAGTCCCTGAGTCCATCTCAACACTTTGCTCTCTGAAGTCATTCTGACTATCTTCTGAATGAGACATACCTGACACGCAAGCACAATTTCAGCACCAATAGTGTGACATCCTTAAGTGTTGCTATAGTAACCTCTGTAATTAAATCGCAGTAAACCTATGCAAAGGATGCCACGTCATCGTGTTTCCTGTCATTAATCTCGTGTTAGTTCGAAACCGAGTCAAATTCCAAATTTAAAAATAAGTCAAAAGAGGAAAGTTTTCGAATTCAAAAATAAAATTTTCAGATGAGTTACAAATATTCCCTAATAATTTATAAAGTTGGATCGGGGATTTTTGGAATTATTTAAAACCTCTAAGTAATTAAAACAGAAACTGTTAAAAATGATTAAAAAATAGAAAATCAAAAAAAAAAACAAAGGCCCCGACCCGACTCGACGAACCGGCCCGGCCGGCCACCCCGCAGCCCACTCCACCCGAGGGGTATAAAACCCCCCTTGGAACCCTAGCCCAAACCAGCCTCTCCCACCTCCTCCCACTCCCCACCGTCAGGATCCCCACGAAGGAGCCATCTCCCCCTCGCGAGGCCTCCCTCTCCCTCGCTCGCTCTCTCTCCCACGAGCGAGCCTCCCTCATAACCTCTCTCGCTCCCACTCGATCTCGGAGGTCGAACCATCCCAGCGCGCCATCTCCTTGTAACCCCGTCGAGCTCACCCCCATCCCCTCGTCTCCCTTGCCTGAAGCCCCACCAAGCCGAGCCCCCTACCGCCGGCTCCCTTCTCCTCCTCCTCGGGCCGCCTCCACTGGCCACCAGCGCTTCCCGTCGTTCCCATCTCCCCCCATGAGCCCCCAGCTGCACCTCCCACCAAAGCTCCCCGCCTAGGCTACCACCTGCGGCCCAGGCCTCCTCCAGCTAGCCCTCCACAGCCAGCCCCCCACCCCGGCACCTCCCGACACCGGTGCCCCTTAGTCGCCCCCGCGCCGCCCCGTCGCCTTGGCCCTCCTTCTCCTCCTCGTCGGCCGCCCATCACCGGCGTCCCCTCCGGCCACTTCCTACGGGAGTCCAATGCTCCACTGTCACCTCGCGAGCTGCCACCGGCCTGCACCGCCCCGTCCCGCTCCCTGTCGGATCCGCCCCGCCCCGGGAGAGCCCCGTGTCGGCCTACGTCGGATCTTCCACGTCGGCGCCCTCCGACGTACCTGCCGGCCTCCTACTACCTCGTCGGACTCCTCCACCGGCCTTCCTCGACGCCGACTCCGACCTCCATCGAGCCCCCCCTCGAGCCTACTTTGCACACATACAGGGCTCGGTGAGAACACCCTTCCTCCTTCCCCCCCTCCGGATCCGTTCCAGCATTCACTGCCTCGTCCCGGCGCCGTTGATCTCTCCTGTAAGAGGAGGAGGTGGAGTATTGCCTCCTGTTTGTCAGTTGAGAGTGAGAGGTGATGAGAGAGATGGAATAGTGTTGGAAAAGAGAAAAGAAAAGAAAAGAAAGAAAAAAAGGATGAATAGGTGCGTAGATAACATGTATGAGATTTATATATTTATGTATATGCATGTATGTATGTATATGTTTATATGTAGATGTATGTGTATTGTGCATGGGTGTAAAAATAAGTATAAGTGTGTATGTGAGATATTTTCTACAAAGTGTGTGTCTTGTTGTGTTGTGTGTGGCCGGTGGGCCACTGTCATGTGGGGCCAACCACCACTCCCACTAACAAGGAGGCCCCGCACAATTCTGTGTTGAAATAAAAGAATTAATTAAATAATAATATAAAAATTAATATTTAATAAACAAATTAATTAAATAAATATTTAATTAGTGAATTAATTAATGAATGAATTTATTAGTTAATATATGATTAAGAGTGAATAGATAAATTAGTAATCTGTTAATATAGATAATTAGTTAGCCTAGAAAAGTATGACACGTGGGTCCCCCGCCAAATTAACCTAATTAATTAATAACCAACCCTAAATAAAAAATGTGTCTATGACACATGGGACCCACACGTCAGTTTGACCAGTGAAATCTATTGACTGCTGATGTCGGCATGACATCATGCTGATGTCATAATAGCATTTAATTGAATTAATTAAATCTATTTTTAATTCCTAACTATTAAATAAACTTTAAAAATTAATATAAAATAAACCGTTGCTCAGATGAAAATATTTTCAACATAGAAGTTAAACAGCACAACGAGACGAACCCGGATACGCGGTCCATCCGTTTGTCACGCGTCCCTATTATAGCAAATGTGGAACTTTTCCACCATTTTCATGTGACCAGTAGTAGCGAGAGACCCGGGAAATATCATCTGATATTTTTCCGACCCGTCTATGACGGATAGCACTGCGTTAGCTCATTCCTAGACCTGCATATTGTCATGTCATGCCTAGTGTTGCACCGTTGCTGTTATTTATTGTTTCTTCCCCCTCTTCTTAGTGATAGACCCCGAGACTGGTGCTGCCGCCGGGTACATCTACCCTCCCGACGACCAGCCCTTTTCCGTAGAGCAACAACGCAAGCAAACCCCCCTTGATCATTCTTATGTCGCCTATTCTTTCTCCCTCATGCTTGCATTAGAATTTTGCTACTATTGTAGTTAGCTCCTATATCCGATGCATAGCCTGTTTTTGATGAACTGCTACTTTCAGTAGCGCACCCTTAATCTGTTTAGTATATGTGGAGCAGTCACCCCCTCTGACCCCTTAGCCCAGTTATCCCGCTTAATTGTCGAGTCTCGATCCAAGTACCAGCACAACACTTACACCCCCCTTAGTTGTGCGGCGCTACAGAGCTACTATCGGGTACCAAGGGTGGCACCTCCGAAGTACTCATGATGATACCTTTGTAGTGTATCTAGTCGGTCGTGGTTATCGAGGGTGATTCCTCCTTCACCACTCCCGACGGCGACTCTGTCGTGCAACCCCTCAAGTGTGGGACCCTCGAGGGTGATTCCTCTAAGTCCACCTTGACGGATACATCGTGCGAGATCCAACGAGGGTGATACCTCAGATTCCCCCTGATGTTACAACCACACAGTTACCCGACCATATTACTGGGATCTTTGATGAATAGATGTTAGGCGGATGGATTCCCGCGTGGTTGTGTCGATGACTTAATTAAAATGATAATGGATTTGGGTATTTGATCTGGGTTGGTCGGAAGGCTTTATTACGCAATAACCGTTTGCGTGGGAAGAATTATGGGTACTCGGCGTCGTGGTATCAGCCGAATCTTTTCAGGCATCAGCAATGGAGCGGCGCGCGCCCGAGTAGTCCCGAGATGCATCGCGCTTGTAGTAAGGGGTGCTAGGACTAACATCGGCCGCCCACGCATTGTGCAGGAGCACAGAGGGCAAGTGGGTCAACGTCCCCTTTGTGCTTAGGAGTTAGACCGGCGGGCTCGCCTCTCTGTTGAGCTTAGGTGGGGCTGCGACATGTCGATATTCCAAGGTTGGGCATGACCCAGAAAAGTGTGTCCGGCCAGAGTGTTATCGAGCATGACGGGTAATATGTTGTGCACCCGTGTAGTGAAGAACTTATCTATTCGAATAATCGTGTCCACGGTTACAGGACGACTTGGAGTTGTGCCCTGATCTTATACAACTACAACTGTTACTTAACTGGAATGTTTGCCCTGGGATTGCTTCCTCGCAGGGAGTCGAGGAAGGATCTGTGGGCGTGACGTCATATTAATATTGCTGCAACAATATGACTATTAATGGTGTTTTCTTGTTCTACTCTCGTCTATTGCTGCAAGACCCTTAAAATGCTAGTCTTCGATAGGACTAGGCCTTCTCTCTCTATTCTCGCATTGTTGCAGTCAGTCCACATATAACCCCCTTCTTTGATACTGATCCATACTTAGCATAGTTCTGATGTAAGTCTTGCGAGTACTTTGGATGAGTTCTCACCGAAGCCTTGCTCCCCCTTTGTCCCTTTGATCCGTTACTGCGACTAGATGATGGAGCCCAGGAGATGGAGTATCTCGCCGACGACGACTACTACCCCGACGGAGTCTGCTGCTACGTGGAGGCCGCTGAAGACCAGGAATAGTTAGGAGGTTCCCAGGCAGGAGGCCTCGCCTCGTTCGATCGTTGTATCTTTCGTGCTTGCCTTCTCTAAGGCACCCCATGTTTAATGTCTGTACTCAGATATTGTTGCTTCCGCTGACTCGTGTGTTTGTCGAGCTTTCGTATTCTAGCCCTCGAGGCACATGTCTTGTAATATGAAGCTTGTATGTTTTATTTGTGTCTAGAGTTGTGTTGTGATATCTTCCCGTGAGTCCTTGAGTTTGATCGTATGCATTTGCGTGTATGATTAGCGTATGATTAAATCAAGGGCGTCATAAGTTGGTATCAGAGCCGACTGCCTGTAGGTAGCCCCCTTTCCAACTCCTTGGCCAAAGTTGAGTCTAGTGTTTGAAAACCTTACTAACTTTGATGTTGTGGCTTACGGGCCCACATCTCAATTGGGTGGTATTAGTATCTTTTACTCATCTTCTATACTCTTGGTTCTGATCTCTCTTCTCTTTCGGGTTAAAGATTTTGCTAACTCTAACATTAGGTTCTCGTAACTAATTCCTCACGGAGAGCCCCTCAATCCAAATGATGGCTTGATTCCTCAGAAGACTCCGAAGATATTCTCCGATGTTTTCTCGAGAACTTGTGCTCATCGCTTCTACTATTTCCCTTCCTCCATCAACCCCTATGGATGAGGACATACAAACGTCGTTCATACTTTCCTTTTCAATTGCTCTTGTTTTACAAGATGTAACGAATTATCTTATCAGGGATTCGTCCATCATCATTTGTTTTGGGTTTCGAAAGTTCTTCGAATTGCTATTCGATCTTCGGAATCTGCAATAGCCTATTCCTTTTGACCTTCTCACCTGCTTGCATTATGGTTGAATCCATATGTCTAACCGCATTCATTAAAATCCTTTGTGATTTTCCTGTAATCTTATTGATTCTACCTTTGTGTGAATGCAAGCAATCATCTGTTGATACCCATAAATTATCTTTCCGGCTCAGACGTCCTTACAAACAGAGCTGGTTCTCGACAAATCAACTTTGGTTGGTTGTCCATCTAAATACATTCAACTTACTTGTATTTGATCGGAGCACCTGATTATGATACACCAACCTGGAAATCCAAATTCCTTTGGTGATTAAGTATCAATATTTTTTAGATGTTCTATAACCCGATGCATTGCATCCTACCTCCCTCTGATTGAGTACCGATACTCACATCAGGTCCTTTGTGGACTGTCAGACTCATTGTTGGGTTATTATCCGATGGCATCCTTTACATTCAAAAAATTATTGTGATATTGTTCCCGTGATACATAATGCCATTGGTAAATCATGTCTTCTCCCTCTGATAAGAGTTGTATCCTATGCCCTTGTGAGCCATGCTCTTCCAGCATGTGTTAATTACTCTTGAAGTTTATGGTATATGTTCCTAAGATGCCCCGATGGGTTGAACCTATGACTTCCTAAATCAATATGACCCAAAGAGTTTTCACGAGTCTGTTGGAATTATGCCCTAGAGGCAATAATAAATATAGTTATTATTATAATTCCTGTATCAAGATAATCGTTTATTATCCATGCTATAATTGTATTGAATGAAGACTCATTTACATGTGTGGATACATAGACAAAACACCGTCCCTAGCAAGCCTCTAGTTGGCTAGCCAGTTGATCAAAGATAGTCAGTGTCTTTTGATTATGAACAAGGTGTTGTTGCTTGATAACTGGATCACGTCATTAGGAGAATCACGTGATGGACTAGACCCAAACTAACAGACGTAGCATGTTGATCGTGTCATTTTGTTGCTACTGTTTTCTGCGTGTCAAGTATTTATTCCTATGACCATGAGATCATATAACTCACTGACACCGGAGGAATGCTTTGTGTGTATCAAACGTCGCAACGTAACTGGGTGACTATAAAGATGCTCTACAGGTATCTCCCAAAGTGTTAGTTGAGTTAGTATGGATCAAGACTGGGATTTGTCACTCCGTGTGAACGGAGAGGTATCTCGGGGCCCACTTGGTAATACAACATCACACACAAGCCTTGCAAGCAATGTAACTTAGTGTAAGTTGCGGGATCTTGTATTACAGAACGAGTAAAGAGACTTGCCGGTAAACGAGATTGAAATAGGTATACGGATACTGACGATCGAATCTCGGGCAAGTAACATACCGAAGGACAAAGGGAATGACATACGGGATTATATGAATCCTTGGCACTGAGGTTCAAACGATAAGATCTTCGTAGAATATGGAGGATCCAATATGGGCATCCAGGTCCCGCTATTGGATATTGACCGAGGAGTCTCTCGGGTCATGTCTACATAGTTCTCGAACCCGCAGGGTCTGCACACTTAAGGTTCGACGTTGTTTTATGCGTATTTGAGTTATATGGTTGGTTACCGAATGTTGTTCGGAGTCCCGGATGAGATCACGGACGTCACGAGGGTTTCCGGAATAGTCCGGAAACGAAGATTGATATATAGGATGACCTCATTTGATTACCGGAAGGTTTTCGGAGTTACCGGGAATGTACCGGGAATGACGAATGGGTTTCGGGAGTTCACCGGAGGGGGCAACCCACCCCGGGGAAGCCCATAGGCCTTGAGGGTGGCACACCAGCCTTAGTGGGCTGGTGGGACAGCCCAAAAGGGCTCTATGCGCCAAGAAGAGAAAATCAAGAGAAAAGGAAAAAAAAGGGAGGAGGTGGGAAGGAAGGGGGACTCCCTCCCACCAAACCAAGTCCAACTCGGTTTGGGGGGGGGAGTCCTCCCCCCTTGGACTCGGCCGACCCCCTTGGGGCTCGTTGAGCCCCAAGGCAAGGTCCCCTCCCTCCCACCTATATATACGGAGGTTTTAGGGCTGATTTGAGACGACTTTTCCACGGCAGCCCGACCACATACCTCCACGGTTTTTCCTCTAGATCGCGTTTCTGCGGAGCTCGGGCGGAGCCCTGCTGAGACAAGGTCATCAC
Source organism: Hordeum vulgare subsp. vulgare (assembly GCF_904849725.1). Taxonomy (NCBI): domain Eukaryota; kingdom Viridiplantae; phylum Streptophyta; class Magnoliopsida; order Poales; family Poaceae; genus Hordeum; species Hordeum vulgare. The sequence continues at coordinate 115,055,269 of NC_058518.1, read as the reverse complement.
CAACCTCCGGAGCGCGGTCACGCTGCCGGAGAACTCTTCTACCTCTCCGTCTCTCTTGCTGGATCAAGAAGGCCGAGATCATCGTCGAGCTGTACGTGTGCTGAACGCGGAGGTGCCTTCCGTTCGGTACTAGATCGTGGGACTGATCGCGGGATTGTTCGCGTGGCGGATCGAGGGACGTGAGGACGTTCCACTACATCAATCGCGTTCACTAACGCTTCTGCTGTATGATCTACAAGGGTACGTAGATCACTCATCCCCTCTCGTAGATGGACATCACCATGATAGGTCTTCGTGCGCGTAGGAAAATTTTTGTTTCCCATGCGACGTTCCCCAACAGAGTCTTGCTCTTCTTGTGTTTTGTCAAGTAATCTTTCCAAGCTACAACCTTATCAAAGGCGATGAGTAAATGGCAGGTGATGCATTGATGAAGTGGAAGTCGACCTTGAACTTTGTGTGCATGCCCATGGAGACGACGTTGATCCTATCATAGAAGCTTCTCATATCGATAATCATTCATTATATGATTTGATCTGGTATGTGTGGTTTGGTACTTTGCAACCATGGTTCTGACCATGTTGTCCTACCTTGATTTCATTCTCAGATGAGTTAAAGTACTTGTGTTCTTCATATCAATACATCGGTCTGAGTTTAATGTTGATCTACCTCTGAGTATTATCCCTCGTATCCTGAGAATATCATGGGGCTATATAACTTCTTATGAGCTCCTTATCAACTATGACAGTTCACTGATTTCAGTTTTCCTCGTGTTTTGAGTTATTGGACACTCAAGGATCGATAACTGAATCGAGTATGCATGGCGATCCAACAACTCTTAGTAATCTTCTTTGCTTACGAGTTTGTACTCGATCATGTCATTCCAAGTTGTTAAGCTACATCATCATCGTCATGTTGGAGCTTGACCATGCTATCTATGCCCTCCATGTGTGGAACACATTTCCAACTGTGCGTTAAGCTCACATCGAGCTTTCCACATCATATTGGTTGTTTCGAAAGGCAATTTTGATTTTGAGCTAGCAGTCTTATATGTGGTTCCGCCAACCGCTTCATTATTCCCTTGCTCGATGTCGTCGCTGAACGATTACACCTTCATGAAACTTCTCGACAAATGTGTCGTGATCATCATTAGCATTTTGAACTCTTCTAGGGTATTGACCGAATGCATGATGAGAAATACCATCCTTGTCCCTCGATGATTTGTGTTTTCATCAGCAACCTTTTTGCCTTCCCTCCAAACACAAACTTGTTCATGTTTTGTGTTGTCCCTTGAGTTCCTTGTTATCCAGCTTATGTTGTCTTCTACCTTGGAGTATTACCATCTTTTGTGTCAAGAATGTTGTGAGCATTGTTGCACCTCTTAAAAATTCTTGATAAAGTAATACTTCTCGCCATCACCATTCATTTATTGGTCCCGTGTTGTTTCAAACCGGAATACAAACAAGTGAACTCTGATGTGTGATTCCAATACTTCTAGCAACACTTTTGCCTTGAGGTTAACAACTGATTGTTTCATTCTTGGTGTGTTGGGTGTTGACTCATCATTTTTGACATTGGTTGTGCTACTCCGTCCATATTTCCGAGCGCACCATTCAACCAGTGTCTAATTGTTGTTGTTGCCTCGAGCATACGACATTATACCATTTGACTTGACAAATGCTATCTCCTTGATATTATAAATTTTGGAAATTCATCCCTGTCAAAATCTTGAGGGGTTGTTGTTGAGCCCACCAACCACACCCTCAACTTCTCCTTGGTTCATGATGAAGCTTTTGAAAGTGCTATCCTTGTGCCTAGCTCATGAAGAATATATTGATAAGAAGAAGTGTTCTCCCAAGGTTCATGTGGATTCTTGTCACCGTAAATATGTGAAAGTTTTGTTTTGCTTCCTCTAGGATCATCCCAAGTCATTCACGCATGTGTTAAGTGTTATATGTTTTGAAGATTTTCTATCTTCACTTCATATTATTACTCTTAACACCCCAAGCCACTGACTGGTTTGATCAAGGGAAACGAAGTCCCTTCATAAGAACTAATCGAGGCTTGCACAAGGGCCTTGATATCCTCGATGGTAGTTATCAAATCAAAACTCAGTTGCATTGTGTTGTAAGAATTCCACGTGGGCACGAATGTCTTGACATTGTGTTCATGTGTCTTACAATCTAACTCATCGTCCAAAACTTGCTTCCGTAGATCATATCCCGAGAATCTTGCATTATTATTTCGTCTGTTTTTGGTGGGCCCCTTTTCTTCTCAAGCACCCTCAGACTTTGGTATCCTCACACCAATCAGACCTGAATCTCGGGCAGATATGATGGTTGGAACATTTTCCAATAATTATAAATTTGGTCTTATGTAACCTGGTACGGTGATGTCTTGTCTAGCACACCGGGCCGAAGGAATTATTGTTATCAATTCTTCCATATGTAAGATTCGCCATCTTCCATGCGAAAACTATATGACTTATTTCATAAGTTGTTCCTCATGGATCATCTTTGTATAACCATAAGTCCAACCTTTATCTGATGACCATGTCGATGCTACCCCGAAGCACGGATGTGGTACTTCAAATTTCAACATGAACATTGGAAGCGCAATGCTAAATTGTTCTTGATCGATTATCAAAACCGTAGGGTATGGGTAAACATCATGATTCTCCTTCCCCTTTTATCAAAATAGTTATGTACTTGATGACCTGTCATGTATACCATACTCTATGTTTTCCTCGGGAATGGTATACTCTAATGCTGGTGTGTGTGAACACATTTTCTTTCCCATTGGTATGTTTGACCTTTCTTGTGGCATAACTTGTCTAAGCAGTGTTAATTCCCTGCTTAGATAGAAACCTCAGTGTACAACTCAGTCAGTAAGACCCTGTTACTAGTGTGGATATCATTCCGGTAGCCGCCAGTGGACGAGAACTTTGCCTATTGGTCTGCCTTGTTTCAGCGAGCAGGAAAATGGTTCTATTCGTCCCTCTATTGATGTTGTTGCCAACATAACTAACAGGTTATCCTCTGACATGCCTTGCTACCAAGACCGTACAAGATGTCCCCCTTCTGCCTACTCTCGGCCCACATGATGGACCCATAACCCAAAGTTCCACAGGATTGAAACCTGACTCTCATGTATATCTTTGACTCCAAAGTATCCTTTGCACTTGGCTTCGTATGAAATTCCCGAGCCACCATCCAATGGAACGGTCACTCTTCGGTCCAGATGTTATCCAACATGCTGAAGATCAAGTCCGCATTATTCCTGAAAATCTGACGGCTGCTCAGACTCATCAGAAGAGTTAGTATGACCGTCATCATCAAGATATGGTCTATCAATCTCACAAAAAGGCTTACCTTCGTGTCACATCAATGAGAGGCGCACACCATTTTGGGATCAAGGGCAAGTTAGCTCCTCTCTATATTGGTCCTTTCACTGTTCTCAAAAGGTGTGGAAAAGTGGCTTATCAATTGAAACTATCGTCGAACCTTTCTGAGGCTCACAATGTCTTCCATGTGTCTCAGCTCCGCCGCTGCTTCAAGGATCCTATCTGAGTAGTGGATCATGATATACTTCAACTGCAACAAGACCTCTCTTATAAAGAACATCCGGTCTGCATTCTCGATCGGGCTGAACGTCACACTCGTCGCAAAGTCACCAAGTTCCTTAAAGTGCAGTGGTCAAATCATTCTGAAGATGAAGCCACTTGGGAACGCGAGGATCATCTTCGTGATGACTACCCTGAGTTGTTTCCTTTGCCTCTTAATTCTCAGGACGAGTTGTGACATCCTCAACTGTTGCTACAGTAACCTCCGTAATTAAACCGCAGTAAACCAATGCAAAGGATGCCACGTCACCGTGTTTCCTGTCGTTAATCTCGTGTTAGTTCGAAACCAAGTCAAATTCCAAATATAAAAATAAGTCAAACGAGGAAAGTTTTTGAATTCAAAAATAAAATTGTCACATGAGTTACACATATTCCCTAATAATTTATAAAGTTGAATCGGGCATTTTTGGAATTATTTAAAACCTCTAAATAATTCAAACAGAAACTGTTGAAAAATAAATAATTAAAAACAAAAAAACGAAGGCCCTGGCCCGACTAGGCCAACCGGCTGAGCCGGCCACCCCGCAACCCACTCCACCCGGGGGGTATAAAACCCCCCTAGGAACCCTAGCCCAAACCAGCCTCTCCCACCTCCTCCCACTCCCCGCCGACAGGATCCCCGCGAGGGAGCCAGCTCCCCCTCGCGAGGCCTCCCTCTCCCTCGCTCACTCGCTCTCCCACGAGCGAGCCTCCCTCGTAACCTCTCTCGCTCCCACTCGATCTGGGAGGCTGAACCCTCCCAGCGCCCCATCTCCTCGTAACCCCGTTGAGCTCACCCCCTGCCCCTCGTCTCCCTTGCCCGACAGCCCCACCAGGCCGAGCCCCCTGCCGCCGGCTACCTTCTACTCCTCCTTGGGCCACCTCCACCGGCCACCGGCGCTTCCCGTCGTTCCCATCTCCCCCCACGAGCCCCCAGCTACACCTCCCACTGAACCTCCCCACCTCGGCTACCACCTGCGGCCCGGGCCTCCTCTGGCCAGCCCTACACAGCTTGCCCCCGACGCCAGCACCTCCCGACGCTGGTGCCCCTCGGTCGCCCCCGCCGCCCCGTCGCCTCGACCCTCCTTCCCCTCCTCGTCGACCGCCCATCACCTGCGCCCCCTCCGGCCACTTCCTCCGGGAGGCCGAAGCTCCACCACCACCTCGCGAGCCGCCACCAGCCTGTACCTCCCCATCCCGCTCCCTGTCGAGTCCGCCCCGCCCCAGGACAGCCCCGTGCCGGCCTACGTCGGATCCGCCACACCGGCGCCCTCCAATGTCTGTGTCGGCATCCTACTACCTCGTCGGACTGCTCCACCGGCCTTCCTCGACGCCGATGCCGACCTCCGTCGAGCACCCCTCGAGCCTACGTTGCACACCTACAGGGCTCGGTGAGAACACCCCTTCCTCCTTCCCCCCCTTCGGTTACGTTCCGACGTTCACCGCCTCGTCCGGCGCCGTTGATCTCTCCTGTAAGAGGAGGAGGTGGAGTATTGCCTCATGTTTGTCAGTTGAGAGTGAGAGGTGATCACAGAGATAGAATAGGGTTGGAAAAGAGAAAAGAAAAGAAAAGAAAAGAAAGAAAGAAAAGGATGAATAGGTGCGCAGATAACATGTATGAGATATATATATATTTATGTGTAGGCATGTATGTATGTATATGTTTATATGTAGATGTATGTGTATTGTGGATGTGTGTAAAAATGTGTATAAGTGTGTATGTGAGATATTTTGTACAGAGTGTGTGTGTGTGTGTGTGTTGTGTTGTGTGTGACCGGTGGGCCACTGCTATGTGGGGCCAACCCCCCACTCCCACTGATAGGGAGGCCCTGCACAACCGTGTGTTGAAATAAAAGAATTAAATATATAAAAATATAAAAATTAATATTTAATAAATAGTTTAATTAATTAAATAGTTAATTAGTGAATTAATTAATGAATGAATTTATTAGTTAATATATGATTAAGAGTAAATAGATAAACTAGTAATTTGTTAATATAGATAATTAGTTAGCCTAAATTGAGTATGACACGTGGGTCCCCCGCCAAATCAACCTTATTAATTAATAATTAATCCTAATTAAAAATTGTGTCTATGACACAGGGGACCACCGGCCAGTTTGACTAGTCAACTCTGTTGACTACTGATGTCAGCATGATATCATCCTGATGTCATAATAGCATTTAATTGAATTAATTAAATTTGTTTTTAATTCCTAACTATTAAAAAACTTTAAAATTTAATATAAAATAAACCGTAGCTCCGATGAAAATATTTTCAACATGAAAGTTGATCAGCAGAACGAGACGAACCCGGATACGCGGTTCATTCGTCTGTCATGCGTCCCTATCATAGCAAACGTGGAACTTTTCCACCATTTTCATCTCACCGGTAGTAGCGAGAGACCCTGGAAATATCATCTGATACTTTTCCGACCCGTCTATGACGGATAGCACTGCGTTAGCTCATGCCTAGACCTGCATATTGTGTCATGCCTAGTGTTGCACCGTTGCTGTTATTTATTGTTTCTTCCCCCTCTTCTTACCGGTAGACCTCGAGACTGACGGTGCTGCCGAGTACATCTACCCTCCCGACGACCAGCCCTTTGCCGCAGAGCAACAACACAAGAAAACCCCCTTGATCATTCCTATGTCGCCTATTCCTTCTCCCTCATGCTTGCATTAGAATTTTGCTACTATTGTAGTTAGCTCCTATATCCGATGCATAGCCTGTTTTTGATGAGCTGCTACTATCAGTAGCGCACCTTTAATCTGTTTAGTATATGTGGAGCAGTCATCCCCTTCGACCCCTTAGCCCAGTTGTCCCGCTTAATTGTCTAGTCTCGATCCAAGTACCGGCACAACACTTACATCCCCCTTAATTGTGCGGCGCTACAGAGCTACTATCGGGTACCGAGGGTGACACCTCGCGAAGTACTCATGATGATACCTTTGTAGTGTAGCTAGTCGGTCGTGGTTATCGAGGGTGATTCCTCCTTCACCACTCCTGACGACGACTCTGTCGTGCAACCCCTCAAGTGTGGGACCCTCGAGGGTGATTCCTCTAAGTCCACCTTGACGGAAACATCGTGCGGGATCCAACGAGGGTGATACCTCGAACTCCCCTGATGTTACAACCACATAGTTACCCGACCATGTTACTGGGATCTTTGATGAATAGATGTTACGTGGATGGATTCTCGCGTGGTTGTGCCGATGACTTAATTAAAATGATAATGGATTTGGGTATTTGATATGGGTTGGTCGGAAGGCCTTATTACGCACTAACCGTCTGCGTGGGAAGAATTATGGGTACTCGGCATCGTGGTATCACCCGAAGCTTTTTAGGCATCAGCAATGGAGCGGTGCGTGCCCGAGTGGTCCGGAGATGCATCGCGCTTGTAGTAAGGGGTGCTAGGACTAACATCGGCCGCCCACGCATCATGGAGGAGTGCAGAGGGCAAGTGGGCGCATGACCCCTTTGTGCTTAGGAGTTAGACCCGCGGGTTGGCCTCTCTGTTGAGCTTAGGTGGGGCTGCGACGTGTCGATATTCCAAGGTCGGGCATGACCCAGAAAAGTGTGTCTGGCCAGAGTGTTATCGAGCGTGGCGGGGAATATTTTATGCACCCCTGCAGGGAAGAACTTATCTATTCGAATAGTCGTGTCCACGGTTACAAGACGACTTGGAGTTGTGCCCTGATCTTCTAGAACTACAACTGTCACTTAACTGGAATGTTTGCCTTGGGATTGCTTCCTCGCAGGGAGTCGAGGAAGGATCTTTGGGCGTGACCTCATATTAATATTGCTGCAGCAATATGACTATGATTGGTGTTTTCCTATTCTACTCGCGTCTATTGCTGCAAGACCCTGAAGATGCTAGTCTTCGATAGGACTAGGCCTTCTCTCTCTATTCTCGCATTGTTGTAGTCAGCCCACATATAACCCCCTTCTTTGATACTGATGCATACTTACCATAGTTCTGATGTAAGTATTGCGAGTACTTTGGATGAGTACTCATCGTTGCTTTGCTCCCCCTTTGTCCCCTTGATCCGTTGCAGCGACCATATGATGGAGCCCAGGAGATGGAGTATCCCGCCAAGGACGACTACTACCCCGACGGAGTCTGCTGCTACGTGGAGGCCGCTGAAGACCAGGAGTAGTTAGGAGGTTCCAAGGAAGGAGGCCTCGCCTCGTTCGATCGTTGTATATTTTGTGCTAGCCTTCTCTAAGGCACCCCATGTTTAATGTATGTACTCAGATATTGTTGCTTCCGCTGACTCGTGTGTTTGTCGAGCTTTCGTATTCTAGCCCTCGAGGCCCATGGCATGTAATATGAAGCTTGTATGTTTTATTTGTATCTAGAGTTGTGTTGTGATATCTTTCCATGAGTCCATGAGTTTGATCGTATGCATTTGCGTGTATGATTAGCGTATGATTAAATCGAGGGTGTCACAAATAGCAAAACATGTGAAGTGGATATAGGAAAGACACAAAGGATGAGCATCACAAAATTCAGATGTTTTTGAAAAATTTGAATAGAGAAATCCTTAGTTTTATCTTTCTGCACAGCTCATATTGGTGGAACAGAGTTTGAACTTTCGGAGTCACCGAGACATATGAACTCCTTAACAAAAACTTGGTCATCATTTTGGTGGAACCGAAAATGACAACTCGGTTTCACCGAGTTCATTCTCAGGAACCCTAGTTTCAAAATCGGAGTCACCATGTTTTGCAACTCGGAGTCACCGAGATGGGGTTTGCACACTGTTAACTCTAAAAAATTCCTAGTTCTTTAATCTACGGGATTCATCTGGTGGATAGAGAGATTGCGCATAGTGGTTTATTGATAAAAATTTCCGTTGCGTATGAATCAGATGGAGGAATGCAGAGGGGGTCCGAGCCATAGCTTGGTGGTGGTACGGCTACGGCGACGATGGCGTTGAAGATTCCGTCGGCAGCGGAGAAGCACGGGAACTCAAGGGCGATGACCAAGGGTCCAGAAGTCAGCTTAGGGTTTGAGGCGAAACGGTTTTGACGGTTGAAAATCAACGAACCTGACCGCTAGAATATAGACCCATTCGTTGCCGGTGTCACCGAGATTACAAAATCGGTGTCACCGAGTTCCTCTACTGTCAGCTGACAGGGAACTCGGTGGAACCAAGTTCATGATTCTGGTGGTACCAAGATGTAAAACCTTGATCAACTCTGGACATTGGTGGAACCGAGTTTGTGAAGTTGGTTTCACCGAGTTCATGCACAGAGAGGTTTTGGTGGTCAGCCATTGACGATAAGGAACTCCGAGTGCTCCTTGACACAGAGGGATCGACAAGTGCTTGTTCAAGTTTTGTGATGAAGCATGAATAGAACTTGAGATGAGATAGCATAGATAGCTAGAGAAGGGTCCTAGGCATTCCTGTCCATTGCTCAAACGTATCTATAATTGTTGATGGTTTCACGCTGTTAGCTTGTCATCTTTGGATGTTTTATGTACCTTTTATATCTTTTTTGGGACTAACTTATTAATTCAGTGCCAAGTGCCAGTTCCTGTTTTTTCTGTGTTCTTGCCTCTTTTCAAATCTGATTTTGGAACGGGATCCAAACCGAATAAAAACCCCGAAATGATTTTTGCCCAAACGGAAGAAGATCACGGGGCCTCTGGGCCAAGCCAGGTGGGCTCCAGGGAGCTCACAAACTTTCACTCCACCACTAGGGGGGAGGTAGCGGTGTCAGGGCTTGTGGCCTCCCTGGCCGCCCCCTGACCTAGATCCTTGGCCTATATATTCCCAAAAATTCAGCAAAAAATCAGGGGAGCCTCGAAAATACTTTTTCGCCGCCGCAAGCTTCCGTTTCCGCGAGATCTCATCTTGAGACCCTTCCCGGCGCCCTTCCGGAGGGGACTTTGGAGTTGGAGGGCTTATTCATCATCATCCTCGCCCCTCCAATGACTCATGAGTAGTTCACTTCAGACCTACGGGTCCGTAGTTAGTAGCTAGATGGCTTCTTCTCTCTCTTGGATCTTGAATACAAAGTTCTCCATGATCTTCATGGAGATCTATCCGATGTAATCTTCTTTGGTGGTGTGTTTGTCAAGATTCGATGAATTGTGGATTTGTGATGAGATTATCTATGATAATATTTGAGTCTTTGCTGATTTCTTCTATGCATGATTTGATATCCTTGTAAGTCTCTCCGAGTCTTGGGTTTTGTTTGGCCAACTAGATCTATGATTCTTGCAATGGGAAAAGTGCTTGGTTTTGGGTTCTACCATGTGGTGACCTTTCCCAGTGACAATAGGGGCAGCAAGGCACACATTAAGTAGTTGCCATCAAGGGTAAAAAGATGGGGTTTTCATCATTGGTTTGAGATTATCCCTCTACATCATGTCATCTTGCTTAAGGCGTTACTCTGTTCTTATGGACTTAATACACTAGATGCATGCTCGATAGCGGTCGACGTGTGGAGTAATAGTAGTAGATGCAGAAAGTATCGGTCTACTTGTTTTGGACGTGATGCCTATAGATATAATCATTGCCATAGATATCGTCACGACTTTGCGTGGTTCTATCAATTGCTCGACAGTAATTTGTTCACCCATCGTCTACTTGCTTTCATGAGAGAAGCCACTAGTAAACACTACGGCCCCCGGGTCTATTCACATCCATCGTTTACACCTCCGCTTTTACTTTGCTTTGTTACTTTGTTGCTTTCAGTTCTCACTTGGCAAACAATCTATAAGGGATTGACAACCCCTTCATGGCGTTGGGAGCAAGCTTTTTGTGTTTGTGCAGGCTCTTGTGATACTCCTCCACTGGATCGATACCTTGGTTCTCAAATTGAGGGAAATACTTACCACCGCTACGCTACATCACCCTTTCTGCTTCGAGGGAACACCAACGCAAGGCTCCAAGGCCACGGGGGAAATCCTTTGCATACTTTCCTAGGAAGTCCCTTAAGGCGTAGCCACAGCAGAAGGATCAAGTCAAGTATTCTCCCGTCAACGTGCCTATTTATGGCGCCATTGGAAGGTCTTTTGTTGCAGTAGAAGAAGTATTTGTGGTGCCGTTGTCGGGGAGGAGAAATCAAGATCTATCCAAGTAGGTCTCACAAACTCATCTCCTGCATTTACTTTTGTTGCCAGTTGCCTCTCGTTTTCCTCTCCCCCACTTCATATTTGTCGTTTTCATTTGCCTTTCTCCTTCGCCGTTTACTTTTGCCTTTGTCGTTTCCCTTCGTCGGTTTTCTCGCTTGCTTGTGTGCTTGTTTGTTTGTTGAAGTCATCATGGCTGAAAACACCAAACTTTGCGACTTCTCGAGCACTAATAATAATGATTTTATTAGTACTCAGATTGCTCCCGCCACTAGTGCGGAATCGTATGAAATCAACGCAGCTTTGCTAAATCTTGTAATGAAAGAGCAATTCTCTGGCCTTCCTAGTGAAGATGTTGCATCCCATATCAATACCTTCATTGAGCCTTGTGACATGCAAAAGAAAAGAGATGTGGATAATGACGTGATTAAGTCGAAACTTTTTCCTTTCTCGTTGCGGGATCGCGCAAAAACTTGGTTTTCTTCTTTGCCTAAAAATAGTATCGATTCTAGGGATAAGTGCAAAGATGCTTACATATCCAAGTATTTTCTGCTCGCTAAGATCATATCCTTACGTAACGATATCATGAATTTCAAGCAACTTGATCATGAACACGTTGCACAATCTTGGGAGAGGATGAATCTTATGATTAGAAATTGTCCCGCTCATGGCTTGAGTTTGTGGATGATTATACAAATCTTTTACGCTGGCTTGAATTTCGCTTCTCGCAATATCTTGGACTCCGCCTCAGGTGGAACGTTCATGGAAATCACGTTAGGAGACGCTACAAAACTCCTAGACAATATCATGACCAACTACTCTTAGTGGCACACTGAAAGGTCGCCTGCTAGCAAAAAGGTGCATGTTATAGAAGAGATTAACTCGCTTAGTGCTAAGATGCACGACTTGATGAATTTGGTTGCTAGTAGAAACGCTACCGTAGATCCTAATGACATGCCACTATCTTCTTTGATTGAGAGTAGCAACGCTAGTTTGGACGTGAATTTTGTTGGTAGGAACAATTTTGGCAACAACAATGCTTTTAGAGGAAACTATGTTCCTAGGCCTTTTCCTAGTAACTCCTCTAACAATTATGGCAATTCCTACAACAACACTTATGCAAATCACAACAGATTACCCTTTGACTTAGAGAGTAATATCAAAGAGTTCATTAACTCTCAAAAGATTTTCAATGCGTCCATAGAGGAAAAACTACTCAAAATAGACGATTTGGCTAAGAGCGTTGATAGGATGTCTTGTGATATTGATGCTTTGAAAGTTAGATGCGCTCCTCCCAAGGTCAACTTGGATGAAACTTCGAAAGCTATGCGTATCTCCATGAATGAGAGCAAAGAAAGAACCGCCCAAATTCGCGCTAGACATGAATGGTTTAAAAGGGTGCGTTCTAGTGATGCAAATCACGAAGATCTTAAAGTGCTTGGTGTGTCTCCTCTTTGTTTTCGCGTGTCAAACCTACTTATGGAGGGGCTGGATATGAATCCACTTCAGTTGAAAAACGCCCCAATGATTCGGAGTCCACCTATCTTGATGATAAAGGTGTGGAAAGTGGAGTAGAAGAAGTCAAAATTTTGGGTAGTAATGAAACTCCCACTTTGGATTTCAAGGAATTCAATTACGATAATTGCTCCTTGTTTGAATGCATTTCTTTGATGCAATCCATTGCAAACTCTCCACATGCTTATAGCCAAAGCAAAGCCTTTACCGCGCATATCGTAGATGATATGATGAAATCTCTTGAAGAGAAGCTCGAACTAGAAGTCTCGATACCTAGAAAACTTCATGATGAGTGGGAACCTACTATCAAAATCAAGATCAAAAACTATGAGTGCAATGCTTTGTGTGATTCGGGTGCTAGTGTTTCTGCAATTCCAAAGTCTTTATGTGATATTCTTGGTTTTCATGAGATTGAAGAGTGTTCTCTTAATTTGCATCTTGCGGATTCTACTGTCAAGAAACCCATGGGAAGGATCGATGATGTTCTAATTGTTGCAAATAAGAACTATGTACCCGTGGATTTCATTGTACTTGACATAGATTGCAATCCTTCATGTCCCATTATTCTTGGTAGACCTTTCCTAAGGACTATTGGTGCTATCATCGATATGAAGGAAGGGAATATTATATTTCAATTTCCTTTAAATAAGGGCATGGAGCACTTTCCTAGAAAGAAAATTAGATTGCCTTATGAATCTATGATGAGGGCTACCTTCGGTTTGAGCACCAAAGATGACTATACGTGATTCCATCACCTTTCGCCTAGCTAAGGGCGTTAAACAAAAGCGCTTGTTGGGAGGCAACCCAACTATCTTTTTTCTTTCTGTTTTATGTTTTCCACACTTTCATAATTCTGTTATGATTGTGTTTTTTGTGTTTCTTTTTGCGTTTGTGCCAAGCAAAACCGTTATGGGGATGGTCGTTTGGTCATGCTGGAAAAGACAGAAACTTTCTGCTCACGAAAAGCATTTTCATTTTCTTTTTGTAAGAGCGTTTGAGTTGATTCTTTTTGCTGCCGATTGCTACGCAAATTCTTCATACTGTCGTAATTTTTCAGAATTTGTGAAGAACCAGAGGTATACGAAATATACAGATTGCTACAAACTGGTATGTTGTTTACAGATTCTGTTTTTGTTGTGTTGATTGCTTATTCTGATGAAACTATTGATAGTATCGGGGGGTATTAGCCATCGAAGATTGAAATTATAGTAACCCAACATCAGCACAAATATAATTTAAGTTTGCTACAGTATCTAAGGAAGTGGTGGTTTGCTTTCTTGTACTATTGTTATCACGAGTTTCTGTTTAAGTTTCGTGTTGTGAAGTTTTCAAGTTTTGGGTGAAGTTCTTATGGACAAAAAGATAAAGAGTGGCAAGAGCTGAAGCTTGGGGATGCCCAAGGCACCCCAAGAGATTCAAGGATGCCGTAAAAGCCTAAGCTTGGGTATGCCCCGGGAAGGCATCCCCTCTCTCGTCTTCAACCCATCGGTAACGTTACTTGGGGCTATATTTTTATTCACCACATGTTATGTGTTTTTGCTTGGAGCGTCTTGTATCATAGGAGTCTTTTATTTTTGTTGTGACACAATCATCCTTGCTGCACACCTAGAAAGAGAGACATGCAAACACCGTGATTTTGTCGAGCTTCACTTATATCTTTTGGTAGACAATTCAGCTCACATGTGCTTCACTTATATCTTTTCAGCTAGATACTTTTGCTCTGTGTGCTTCACTTATATCTTTTAGAGCGCAGCGGTGCGGGGCTTGGTAGTTGATCTATGCTTTGAAAGTAGTCTCAAAAGGGGTAGTTATCCAAAGGGATACGGAAACTTCCACCTTCATGTGCATTGAATAGTTAGAGAAGTTTGATTCATCTCAATTAGTTTTGAGTTGTGGTTATGGTAATATTGAAGTCATGCTAGTAAGGTGTTGTGGATCTAGAAATACCTGTGTTGAAGTTAGTGATTCCCGTAGCATGCACGTATGGTGAACCGCTATGTGATGAAATCTGAGCATGATTAGTATATTGATTGTCATCCTTTGCGTGGCGGTCGGGATCGCGCGATGGTTTATACCTACCAACCCTTCCCCTAGGAGTATGCATTGAATGCTTTGTTTCGATTACTAATAAAACTTTTGCAACAAGTATACGAGTTCTTCATGACTAATGTTGAGTCCATGGTTTAGATGCACTTTCACCTACCACCATCACTATCTTCTTAGTGTCGTGCAACTTTCGTCGGTGCACAAAACCCACCATTAGCCTCCCTCAAAACAGCCACCATACCTACCCACTATGGCTTTTTCAAAGTCATTCCACGATATATTGCCATGCAAATACCACCATAACATGTGCCACCACGTCTACATTGACATTGCACGATCGTAAGATAGCTAGCATGATGTTTCCATTGATGTCTATGCCATGCTAGATCATTGCCACGGTACACTACTGAAGGCATTCCATATAGAGTCATAGTTGTTCTAAGTTTTGAGTTGAAAGTGTGATGATCATCGTTAATGGAGCATTGTCCCATGTGAGGAAATAAAAGAGGCCAAACAAGCCCACCAAAAAAATAAAATAGGCCAAGGAGCCCACCAAAAAAATAAAAAAAATGAGAGAAAAAGAGAGAAGGGACAATGCTACCACTTTTTCCACACTTGTGCATATTAAGCACCATGATCTTCATGATTGAGAGTCTCTCGTTTTGTCACCACCATATAGCTAGTGGGAAATTTTCATTATATAACTTGGCTTGTATATTCCAATGATAGGCTTCCTCAAAATTGCCTTAGGTCTTCGTGAGCAAGCAAGTTGGATGAACACCCACTAGTTTTCTTTAAGAGCTTTCACATACTCGTAGCTCTAGTGCATCATTTGTATGGCATTCCCTACTCATTCACATTGATATCTATTGATGAGCATCTCCACAGCTCATTGATATGCCTAGTTAATGTGACTATCTTCTCCTTTTTTGTCTTGCAACCTCCACCACACTCCGCACCATCTATAGTGCTATAACCATGGCTCACGCTCATGTATTGCGTGAGAGTTGAAAAGGTTTGAGAAAGTAAAGGTGTGAAACAATTACTTGGCCAATACCGGGGTTGTGCATGATTCAAATTCGTTGTGCAATGATGATAAAGCATAGCCAGACTATATGCTTTTGTAGGGATAACTTTCTTTTGGCCTTGTTATTTTGAAAGTTCATGATTACCTTGCTAGTTTGCTTGAATTATTATTGTTTCCACGTCAATAGCAAAATATTGTTTTGAATCTAATGGATTTGAACATTCACGTCACATAAGAGGAGTTACAAAGGACACCTATGCTAGGCAGCATGAAAGCATCAAAAATTCATTCTTTATCACTTCCCTACTCGAGGACGAGCAGGAGTTAAGCTTGGGGATGCTTGACACGTCTCAAACGTATCTATAATTTTTGATGGTTTCACGCTGTTATCTTGTCATCTTTGGATGTTTTATGTACCTTTTGTATCTTTTTTGGGACTAACTTATTAATTCAGTGCCAAGTGCCAGTTCCTGTTTTTCTGTGTTTTTGGCTCTTTTTAGATCTGATTTTGGAACGGAGTCTGATACGTCTCAAACGTATCTATAATTTTTGATGGTTTCATTCTGTTATCTTCTCATCTTTGGATGTTTTATGTACCTTTTATATCTTTTTGGGACTAACTTATTAATTCAGTGCCAAGCAGGGGGGAGGCGGCGGTGTAAGGGCTTGTGGCCTCCCTGGCCGCCCCCTGACCTAGATCATTGGCCTATATATTCCCAAAAATTCAGCAAAAAATCAGGGGAGCCTCGAAAATACTTTTCCGCCGCCGCAAGCTTCCGTTTTCGCGAGATCTCATTTGGAGACCCTTCCCGGCGCCCTGCCGGAGGGGACTTTGGAGTTGGAGGGCTTATTCATCATCATCATCATCGCCCCTCCAATGACTCGTGAGTAGTTCACTTCAGACCTACGGGTCTATAGTTAGTAGCTAGATGGCTTCTTCTCTCTCTTGGATCTTCAATACAAAGTTCTCCATGATCTTCATGGAGATCTATCCAATGTAATCTTCTTGGGCGGTGTGTTTGTCGAGAACCGATGAATTGTGGATTTGTGATGAGATTATCTATGATATATATTTGAGTCTTTGCTGATTTCTTATATGCATGATTTGATATCCTTGTAAGTCTCTCCGAGTCTTGGGTTTTGTTTGGCCAACTAGATCTATGATTCTTGCAATGGGAGAAGTGCTTGGTTTTGGGTTCTACCATGTGGTGACCTTTCCCAGTGACAGTAGGGGTAGCAAGGCACACATTAAGTAGTTGCCATCAAGGGTAAAAAGATGGGGTTTTCATCATTGGTTTGAGATTATCCCTCTACATCATGTCATCTTGCTTAAGGCGTTACTCTGTTCTTATGGACTTAATACACTAGATGCATGCTCGATAGCGGTCAACGTGTGGAGTAATAGTAGTAGATGCAGAAAGTATCGGTCTACTTGTTTTGGACGTGATGCCTATAGATATAATCATTGCCATAGATATCGTCACGACTTTGCGCGGTTCTATCAATTTCTCGACAGTAATTTGTTCACCCACCGTCTACTTGCTTTCATGAGAGAAGCCACTAGTAAACACTGCGGCCCCCAGGTCTATTCACATCCGTCGTTTACACCTCCGCTTTTACTTTTCTTTGTTACTTTGTTGCTTTCAGTTCTCACTTGGCAAACAATATATAAGGGATTGACAACCCCTTCATAGCGTTGGGAGCAAGCTTTTTGTGTTTGTGCAGGCTCTTGTGATACTCCTCCACTGGATCGATACCTTGGTTCTCAAACTGAGGGAAATACTTACCACCGCTACGCTACATCACCCTTTCCACTTCGAGGGAACACCAACACAAGGCTCCAAGGCCACGGGGGAAATCCTTTGCATACTTGCCTAGGAAGTCCCTTAAGGCGTAGCCGCAGCAGAAGGATCAAGTCAAGTATTATCCCGTCAACGTGCCTATTTCTGGCGCCATTGGAAGGTCTTTTGTTGCAGTAGCATCCATCCAATTGGCAAAAGATAAATCAAGATCCAAATAACAACAATTGGATGTCCTCGAATGATCAAACACATGCAGACTAACATGCTCACACAATAAGAATGATAAAAAATGGTGAACATGCACAAACATCCTAGCGGCTACCAAGCACTTGGGCGATGACAAAGTCATCTATATATGAGTATATTGACATAGGATCCAAGTAAGAATACTTGATCGTAGGTCATACTCATCGTTAAGCACAAGTGGGGTTTTCCACTTTTACATAAGCATTAATGTGTTCATATCCTTAGGAGATGCTTATAATCAAGTCTTAGAGTAAAGCTCCCCCTTGATATGACATCCCCACTAAGGGGGGTGATAACCCACAAGTATAGGGGATCGCAACAGTTTTCAAGGGTAGAGTATTCAACCCAAATTTATTGATTCGACTCAAGGGGAAGCCAAAGAATATTCTCAAGTATTAGCAGTTAAGTTGTCAATTCAACCACACGTGAAAGATTTAGTATATACAGCAAAGTATCAGTAGCAAAGTAGGGTGATAGCAGCAGTAGCAACACTAACCAGTAGCAGCAGAGTAACATCAGTAGCAACAGAGTAACAGCAGCAACAGCAAAGTAACATAGCAAGGACCAGTAGTAAAAGACTCGTAGGCATTGGATCGGTGATGGATGATTATGTCGGATGCGATTCATCATGCAACAGTTATAACACGGAGAGATATGTCACTAGCTCCAGTTCATCAATCTAATGTAGGCATGTATTCCGTATGTAGTCATACGTGCTTAGGGAAAAGAACTTGCATGACATCTATTGTCCATCTCTCCCGTGGCAGCGGGGTCCTAATGGAAACTACGGGATATTAAGGTTCCCCTTTTAATAAAGAACTGGACCAACGCATTAACACTTGGTGAATACATGAACTCCTCATACTATGGTCATCTCCGGGAGTGGTTACGGCTATTGTCACTCCGGGGTTGCTGGTGTTGGAATTATGCCCTAGAGGCAATAATAAATAAGGTTATTATTATAATTCCTGTGTCAAGATAATAGTTTATTATCCATGCTATAATTGTATTGAATGAAGACTCATTTACATGTGTGGATACATAGACAAAACACCGTCCCTAGCATGCCTCTAGTTGGCTAGCCAGTTGATCGATGTTAGTCAGTGTCTTCTGATTATGAACAAGGTGTTGTTGCTTGATAACCAGATCACGTCATTGGGAGAATCACGTGATGGACTAGACCCAAACTAATAGACGTAGCATGTTGATCGTGTCATTTTGTTGCTACTGTTTTCTGCGTGTCAAGTATTTATTCCTATGACCATGAGATCATATAACTCACTGACACCGGAGGAATGCTTTGTGTGTATCAACAGTCACAACATAACTGGGTGACTATAAAGATGCTCTACAGGTATCTCCGAAGGTGTTAGTTCAGTTAGTATGGATCAAGACTGGGATTTGTCACTCCGTGTGACGGAGAGGTATCTCGGGGCCCACTCGGTAATACAACATCACACACAAGCCTTGCAAGCAATGTAACTTAGTGTAAGTTGCGGGATCTTGTATTACGGAACGAGTAAAGAGACTTGCGAGTAAACGAGATTGAAATAGGTATGCGGATACTGACGATCGAATCTCGGGCAAGTAACATACCGAAGGACAAAGGGAATGACATACGGGATTATACGAATCCTTGGCACTGAGGTTCAAACGATAAGATCTTCGTAGAATATGTGGGATCCAATATGGGCATCCAGGTCCCGCTATTGGATATTGACCGAGGAGTCTCTCGGGTCATGTCTACATAGTTCTCGAACCCGCAGGGTCTGCACACTTAAGGTTCGACGTTGTTTTATGCGTATTTGAGTTATATGGTTGGTTACCGAATGTTGTTCGGAGTCCCAGATGAGATCACGGACGTCACGAGGGTTTCCGGAATAGTCCGGAAACGAAGATTTATATATAGGATGACCTCATTTGATTACCGGAAGGTTTTTGGAGTTACCGGGAATGTACCGGGAATGACGAATGGGTTCCGGGAGTTCACCGGGGGGGCAACCCACCCCGGGGAAGCCCATAGGCATTTGGGGAGATACACCAGCCCTTAGTGGGCTGGTGGGACAGCCCACAAGTGGTCTATGCGCCAAGAGAAGAAAAATCAAGAGGAAAAGAAAAAAAAAAGGGAGGAGGTGGGAAGGGAGGAGGACTCCCTCCCACCAAACCTAGTCCAACTCGGTTTGGGGGGGGAGAGTCCTCCCCCTTGGCTCGGCCGACCCCCTTGAGGGTCCTTGGACCCCAGGCAAGGCCCCCTTCCTCCCACCTATATATACGGAGGTTTTAGGGCTGATTTGAGACGACTTTTCCACGGCAGCCCGACCACATACCCCACGGTTTTTCCTCTAGATCGCGTTTCTGCGGAGCTCGGGCGGAGCCCTGCTGAGACAAGGTCATCACCAACCTCCGGAGCGCCGTCACGCTGCCGGAGAACTCTTCTACCTCTCCGTCTCTCTTGCTGGATCAAGAAGGCCGAGATCATCGTCGAGCTGTACGTGTGCTGAACGCGGAGGTGCCGTCCGTTCGGTACTAGATCGTGGGACTGATCACGGGATTGTTCGCGGGGCGGATCGAGAGACGTGAGGACGTTCCACTACATCAACCGCGTTCTCTAACGCTTCTGCTGTACGGTCTACAAGGGTATTTAGATCACTCATCCCCTCTCGTAGATGGACATCACCATGATAGGTCTTCGTGCGCGTAGGAAAACTTTTGTTTCCCATGCGACGTTCCCCAATAGTGGCATCATGAGCTAGGTTCATGCGTAGATGTCTTCTCGAGTAGAACACAAAAGTTTTTTGTGGGCGGTGATGTGCGTTTTGCTGCCCTCCTTAGTCTTTTCTTGATTCCGCGGTATTGTTGGATTGAAGCGGCTTGGACCGACATTACTCGTACGCTTACGAGAGACTGGTTTCATCGTTACGAGTAACCCCCTTTGCTCAAAGATGACTGGCAAGTGTCGGTTTCTCCAACTTTAGTTGAATCGGATTTGACCGAGGAGGTCCTTGGATGAGGTTAAATAGCAACTCATATATCTCCGTTGTGGTGTTTGCGTAAGTAAGATGTGATCCTACTAGATACCCTTGGTCACCACGTAAAACATGCAACAACAAAATTAGAGGACGTCTAACTTGTTTTTGGAGGGTATGATTGTGATGTGATATGGCCAACGATGTGATGTGATATATTGGATGTATGAGATGATCATGTTGTAATAGAAATATCGACTTGCACGTCGATGGTACGGCAACCGGCAGGAGCCATAGGGTTGTATTTATACTAACGTTTGTGCTTGCAGATGCGTTTACTATTTTGCTAGGATGTAGCTTTAGTAGTAATAGCATAAGTAGCACGACAACCCCAATGGCAACACGTTGATGGATGATCATGGTGTGGCGCCGGTGACAAGAAGATCATGCCGGTGCTTTGGTGATGGAGATCAAGAAGCACGTGATGATGGCCATATCATGTCACTTATGAATTGCATGTGATGTTAATCCTTTTATGCACCTTATTTTGCTTAGAACGACGGTAGCATTATGAGGTGATCTCTCACTAAAATTTCAAGACGAAATTGTGTTCTCCCCGACTGTGCACCATTGCTACAGTTCGTCGTTTCGAGACACCACGTGATGATCGGGTGTGATAGACTCAACGTTCACATACAACGGGTGCAAAACAGTTGCGCACGCGGAACACTCGGGTTAAGCTTGACGAGCCTAGCATGTGCAGACATGGCCTCGGAACACATGAGACCGAAAGGTCGATCATGAATCATATAGTTGATATGATTAGCATAGGGATGCTTACCACTGAAACTATACTCGACTCACGTGATGATCGGACTTGGGATAGTGTAAGTGGATCATGAACCACTCAAATGACTAGAGAGATGTATTTTTTGAGTGGGAGTTTAGCATATAATTTGATTAAGTTGAACTCTAATTATCTTGAACATAGTCTAAGTCCACTTTGAATATTTGTGTTGTAGATCATGGCTCACGCGACAGTCATCCTGAATTTTAATACGTTCCTAGAGAAAGCTAAGTTGAAAGATGATGGAAGCAACTTTGTAGACTGGGCTCATAATCTTAAGCTAATCTTACAAGCTGGGAAGGAGGATTATGTCCTTAATGCTGCGCTAGGAGATGAACCACCCGCTATGGCTAGTCAGGATGTTAAGAACGCTTGGCTAGCACGTAAGGAGGATTACTCAATAGTTCAATGTGCAGTCTTGTATGGCTTAGAACCGGGACTTCAACGTCGCTTTGAGCGTCATGGAGCATTTGAGATGTTCCAGGAGTTGGAGTTTATCTTTCAGAAGAACGCCCGGATCGAGAGGTATGAGACCTCCGATAAATTCTATGCTTGCAAGATGGAGGAAAACTCATCTGTCAGTGAACATGTGCTCAAAATGTCTGGGTACTCAAACCGTCTAGCTGAGCTGGGGATTGAACTCCCGCAAGAAGCTATCACTGACAGAATCCTTCAATCACTGCTGCCAAGCTATAAAGGCTTTGTGTTGAACTACAACATGCAAGGGATGAACAAGTCTCCCGGCGAGTTGTTTGCGATGCTGAAAGTCGCAGAGTCTGAACTCCGTAAAGAGCATCAAGTGTTGATGGTGAGCAAGACCACTAGTTTCAAGAGAAACGGCAAAGGCAAGAAGGGCAATTCGAAGAAGAGCGGCAAGCCAGTTGCCAATCCGCCGAAGAAACCCAAGGCTGGACCTAAGCCTGAAACAGAGTGCTTCTATTGCAAGGGTATGGGTCACTGGAAGCGCAATTGCCCCAAGTATCTGGCAGATAAGAAGGCGGGCAAAGAAAAATCAGGTATATTTGATATACATGTTATTGATGTGTACTTAACCGGCTCTCGTAGTAGTGCCTGGGTATTCGATACCGGTTCTGTTGCTCACATTTGCAACTCGAAGCAGGAACTGCGGATTAGACGAAGGCTGGCAAAAGACGAAGTGATGATGCGCGTAGGAAATGGTTCCAAGGTTGATGCAATCGCCGTCGGCACAGTGTCACTTCAGCTACCATCGGGATTAGTGATGAACTTAAATCATTGTTATTTAGTGCCTGCGTTGAGCATGAACATTATATCTGGATCTTGTTTATTGCGAGACGGTTACTCTTTTAAGTCTGAGAATAATGGTTGTTCTATTTCTATGAGTAACATCTTTTATGGTCATGCACCGAATGTGAGAGGATTGTTCATATTGAATCTTGATAGCGATACGCATATACATAACATTGGGACCAAAAGAGTTAGAGTAAACAATGATAGCGCCATATTTTTGTGGCACTGCCGCTTGGGTCATATTGGTGTAAAGCGCATGAAGAAACTCCATGCTGATGGACTTTTGGAGTCACTTGACTCTGATTCACTTGACACGTGCGAACCATGCCTCATGGGCAAGATGACTAAGACTCCGTTCTCCGGAACAATGGAGCATGCAAGTGACTTGTTGGAAATCATACATACCGATGTGTGTGGTCCAATGAGCGTAGAGGCACGCGGCGGATATCGTTATTTTCTCACCTTCACTGACGATTTAAGTAGATATGGTTATGTCTACTTGATGAAGCACAAGTCTGAAACATTTGAAAAGTTCAAGCAATTTCAGAGTGAAGTGGAAAATCATCGGAACAAGAAGATCAAGTTCCTATGGTCTGATCGTGGGGGTGAATATCTGAGTTTTGAGTTTGGTGATCACTTAAGACAATGTGGAATTGTTTCGCAGTTAACACCGCCTGGAACACCACAGCGTAATGGTGTGTCCGAACGTTGTAATCGTACTTTGTTAGAGATGGTGCGATCTATGATGTCTCTTACTGATTTGCCGTTATCATTTTGGGGCTATGCATTAGAAACAGCTGCATTCACTTTAAATAGGGCACCATCAAAATCCGTTGAGACGACACCATACGAACTGTGGTATGGCAAAAGGCCAAAGTTGTCGTTCCTTAAAGTTTGGGGATGTGATGCTTATGTCAAAAAGCTTCAGCCTGAAAAGCTGGAACCCAAAGGGGAAAGGTGCGTCTTCATAGGTTACCCAAAAGAGACAGTTGGGTACACCTTCTATCTCAAATCCGAGGGCAAAGTGTTTGTTGCTAAAAACGGAGCTTTTCTCGAGAAGGAGTTTCTCTCGAGAGAATTGAGTGGGAGGAAGATAGAACTTGATGAGGTTGTCGAACCTCTCATCCCTCTGGATGGTGGCGCAGGGCAAGGGGAAACCTCTGTCATTGCGACGCCGGTTGAGGAGGAAGTTAAAGATGATGATCATGAAACTCCAGTTCAAGTTTCTGTTGAACCACGCAGGTCGACGAGATCACACGCTGCTCCAGAGTGGTACGGTAATCCCGTCTTATCAATCATGTTGTTAGACAACAGTGAACCTGCAAGTTATGAAGAAGCAATGGTGGGCTCAGATTCCAACAAATGGCTAGAAGCCATGAAATCCGAGATAGGATCCATGTATGAGAACAAAGTGTGGACTTTGGAGATACTACCTGAGGGTCGCAAGGCTATTCAGAACAAATGGATCTTTAAGAAGAAGACGGACGCTGACGGTAATATGACCATTTATAAAGCTCGAATTGTGGCAAAGGGTTTTTCACAAGTTCCAGGAGTTGACTACGATGAGACTTTCTCACCCGTAGCGATGCTTAAGTCCGTCCGAATCATGTTAGCAATAGCTGCATTTTTCGATTATGAAATCTGGCAGATGGATGTCAAAACGGCGTTCCTTAACGGTTTCCTTAAGGAAGAGTTGTATATGATGCAACCTGAAGGTTTTGTCGATCCTAAAAATGCTGATAAGGTGTGCAACCTCCAGCGATCCATTTATGGACTGGTGCAAGCATCTCGGAGTTGGAACAAACGCTTTGATGAGGTGATCAAAGCATTTGGGTTTATACAAGTGGTTGGAGAATCTTGTATTTACAAGAAAGTGAGTGGGAGCTCTGTGGCGTTTCTAATATTATATGTGGATGACATATTACTGATTGGAAACAACGTAGAGCTTTTGGAGAGCATAAAAGGTTACTTGAATAAAAGTTTCTCTATGAAGGACCTAGGAGAAGCTGCTTACATTCTAGGCATTAAGATCTATAGGGATAGATCAAAACGCCTGATAGGACTTTCACAAAGCACATACCTTGATAAAGTTTTGAAGAGGTTCAAAATGGAACAGTCCAAGAAAGGGTTCTTGCCAGTTTTACAAGGTACGAGATTGAGTAAGACTCAGTGCCCAGCAACTGATGAAGATAGAGAGCATATGCGCTCCGTCCCCTATGCTTCAGCCATAGGTTCTATCATGTATGCGATGCTGTGCACCAGACCGGATGTTAGCCTGGCCATAAGTATGGCAGGTAGGTTCCAGAGTAATCCAGGAGTGGATCACTGGACAACGGTCAAGAATATCCTGAAGTACCTGAAAAGGAGTAAGGAGATGTTTCTCGTGTATGGAGGTGACGAAGAGCTCGCCGTAAAAGGTTACGTCGATGCAAGCTTTGACACAGATCCGGACGACTCTAAGTCGCAAACCGGATACGTATTTATTCTTAATGGGGGTGCAGTAAGCTAGTGCAGTTCCAAGCAAAGCGTCGTAGCAGATTCTACATGTGAAGCGGAGTACATGGCTGCCTCGGAGGCGGCTAAGGAGGGTGTCTGGATGAAGCAGTTCATGACGGATCTTGGAGTGGAGCCAAGTCCACTGGATCCAATAACCTTGTTCTGTGACAACACGGGTGCCATTGCCTTAGCAAAGGAACCACGGTTTCACAAGAAGACCAGACACATCAAACGACGCTTCAACCTCATCCGCGACTACGTCGAGGAAGAGGACGTAAATATATGCAAAGTGCACACGGATCTGAATGTAGCAGACCCGCTGACTAAACCTCTTCCACGGCCAAAACATGATCGACACCAGAACTGTATGGGTGTTAGATTTATTACAATGTAATTCACATGGTGATGTGAGGGCTGGATTATTGACTCTAGTGCAAGTGGGAGACTGTTGGAATTATGCCCTAGAGGCAATAATAAATAAGGTTATTATTATAATTCCTGTGTCAAGATAATAGTTTATTATCCATGCTATAATTGTATTGAATGAAGACTCATTTACATGTGTGGATACATAGACAAAACACCATCCCTAGCATGCCTCTAGTTGGCTTGCCAGTTGATCGATGATAGTCAGTGTCTTCTGATTATGAACAAGGTGTTGTTGCTTGATAACTGGATCACGTCATTGGGAGAATCACGTGATGGACTAGACCCAAACTAATAGACGTAGCATGTTGATCGTGTCATTTTGTTGCTACTGTTTTCTGCGTGTCAAGTATTTATTCCTATGACCATGAGATCATATAACTCACTGACACCGGAGGAATGCTTTGTGTGTATCAAACGTCGCAACGTAACTGGGTGACTATAAAGATGCTCTACAGGTATCTCCGAAGGTGTTAGTTGAGTTAGTATGGATCAAGACTCGGATTTGTCACTCCGTGTGACGGAGAGGTATCTCGGGGCCCACTCGGTAATACAACATCACACACAAGCCTTGCAAGCAATGTAACTTAGTGTAAGTTGCGGGATCTTGTATTAAGGAACGAGTAAAGAGACTTGCCGGTAAACGAGATTGAAATAGGTATGCGGATACTGACGATCGAATCTCGGGCAAGTAACATACCGAAGGACAAAGGGAATGACATACGGGATTATACGAATCCTTGGCAGTGAGGTTCAAACGATAAGATCTTCGTAGAATATGTGGGATCCAATATGGGCATCCAGGTCCCGCTATTGGATATTGACCGAGGAGTCTCTCAGGTCATGTCTACATAGTTCTCGAACCCGCAGGGTCTGCACACTTAAGGTTCGACGTTGTTTTATGCGTATTTGAGTTATATGGTTGGTTACCGAATGTTGTTCGGAGTCCCGGATGAGATCACGGACGTCACGAGGGTTTCCGGAATAGTCCGGAAACGAAGATTGATATATAGGATGACCTCATTTGATTACCGGAAGGTTTTCGGAGTTACCGGGAATGTACCGGGAATGACGAATGGGTTCCGGGAGTTCACCGGGGGGGCAACCCACCCCGGGGAAGCCCATAGGAATTTGGGGAGACACACCAGCCCTTAGTGGGCTGGTGGGACAGCCCACAAGTGGTCTATGCGCCAAGAGAAGAAAAATCAAGAGGAAAAGAAAAAAAAAAGGGAGGAGGTGGGAAGGGAGGAGGACTCCCTCCCACCAAACCTAGTCCAACTCGGTTTGGGGGGGGAGAGTCCTCCCCCTTGGCTCGGCCGACCCCCTTGAGGGTCCTTGGACCCCAAGGCAAGGCCCCCTCCCTCCCACCTATATATACGGAGGTTTTAGGGCTGATTTGAGATGACTTTTCCACGGCAGCCCGACCACATACCTCCACGGTTTTTCCTCTAGATCGTGTTTCTGCGGAGCTCGGGCGGAGCCCTGCTGAGACAAGGTCATCACCAACCTCCGGAGCGCCGTCACGCTGCCGGAGAACTCTTCTACCTCTCCGCCTCTCTTGCTGCATCAAGAAGGCCGAGATCATCGTCGAGTTGTACGTGTGCTGAACGCGGAGGTGCCGTCCGTTCGGTACTAGATCGTGGGACTGATCGCGGGATTGTTCGCGGGGCGGATCGAGGGACGTGAGGACGTTCCACTACATCAACCGCGTTCTCTAACGCTTCTGCTGTACGGTCTACAAGGGTATGTAGATCACTCATCCCCTCTCGTAGATGGACATCACCATGATAGGTCTTCGTGCGCGTAGGAAAATTTTTGTTTCCCATGCGACGTTCCCCAACAGCTGGGTCATAACACATAGTAGGTCACTACAACTTGCAAGATAGGATCTAAAACACACATATATTGGCGACAACATAATAGGTTCAGATCTGAAATCATGGCACTCGGGCCCTAGTGACAAGCATTAAGCATGGAAAAGTAGTAGCAACATCAATCTCAGAACATAGTGGATACTAGGGATCAATCCCCGTCAAAACTAACTCGATTACATGATAGATCTCATCCAACCCATCACTGTCCAGCAAGCCTACGATGAGATTACTCACGAACGGTGAAGAGCATCATGGAATTGGCGATGAAGGAAGGTTGATGATGACGATGGCGACGATCTCCCCTCTCCGGAGCCTAGAACGGACTCCAGATCTGCCCTCTAGATGAAGAACAGGAGATGGCGGCGCCTCCGTATCGTAAAACGTGATGAACTCTTCTCCTTGATTTTTTCCGGGCGAGACGGACTAAATAGAGCTGGATTTGGACGCGGTGGAGCGTCGTGGGCTCCACAAGCCTGCCATGCGCGGCCAGGGGGGGCCGCGCCTGGTGGGCTTGTGGGATCACGGCTCCACTTCCTCCGCTGATTCTTGCGCCAGTATTTTATAAATTCCAGAAAAATTCTCCGTAAATTTTCAGGTCATTCCGAGAACTTTTATTTCTGTGCAAAAACAACACCATGGCAATTCTGCTAAAAATAGCGTTAGTCCGAGTTAGTTCCATTCAAATCATGAAAATTAGAGTCCAAAACAAGGGCAAAATAGTTCGGAAAAGTAGATACGACGGAGACGTATCAACTCCCCCAAGCTTAAAGCCTTGCTTGTCCTCAAGCAATTCAATTGACAAACTGAAAGAGACAAAAGAAAAACTTTGATGAACTTTGTTTGATCTTGTTGTTGCAACTATGTCTAGCTCATATCCAGAGTTTCAGCAAGATCACAAGCAAACCACATAAGCAAATGACATCTAGGTCTCACGGTAAACTCATATCAAAGGCATAATCAACTAGCGAGCAAATAATAATAAGTCTCAAATGTCAACACTTCAATCAAAACAATCATGAAGCAGTACGAACAGATGGTATCTCGCTAGCTCTTTCTGAGACTGCAAAACATAAATGCAGAGCACCTTCAAAGACCAAGGGCTGACTAAACTTTGTAATTCATGGCAAAGAAGATCCAGTCACAGTCATACTCAATCATAGTTAAAAGCAAAGCATGAAAATGACAGAGGTGCTCTCTAATTGGTGCTTTTATAAGAGGAGGATGACTCAACAGGAACATAAATACACAGGCCCTTCACAAAGGGAAGCATTGATTTGCAGAGGTGCCAGAGCTCAAGCTTTGAAAATAAAGATAATAATTTTGGGTGGCATGCTTTCATTGTCAACGCAATGACTAAGAGTTCTCAACATCTTCCACGCTACACATGCTATAGGCGGTTCCCAAACAGAAAAGTAAAGTTTTGACTCCCCCACCACCAACCAATCACACTCCACGGCTAGCTGAATCCTCGGGTACTGATGGGGTTATAGTCCTAGGGTAGGGTCATAAGCCTGCCTTATAGGTCCTACCCAAGGACTACCCTTCATAAGGGACAAGGCCCTTAGTCAGTTCCGACTGAACTAAGGAGTTCCCATCATCCAGTTGGTAACAGACCTCCGACCTTCCAGTCAAAGGCGAGCATTCGGAGTGTATCGAACGGACCGACTGGATTCCACTCTGTACATCGTAACCCCCCAGGAGAGAAACGGTCGTACGTTTCCTCACGCTTTTATTAGCATTTAGGCCGTACGTTACATGTAACGTAGGCATTTATTCGCCATTATTCCACCCTTGTGCACCAACCGTTGTGAAGGACAGCGCACTCTATATAAGCCACCCTTCCCCACTGGTGCAAGGGTTAGCAACTCATTGTATTCTATATTCCACTCGACAACAAGCTCCCAGAGCACTGAGACGTAGGGCTATTACCTCCACCGCAGAGGGGCCTGAACTCATACAACCTCGCCGTAGCTAAGGCTCTGCCCATCCTTTCGTACCCTACACATCTAGTGTCAGGCTTATACCCACGACAGTTGGCGCCCACCGTGGGGCAGGCGTCTAAGCGACTTCCAGCGAGTTTGCGACTACTTCCTTTCGTCATGTCGTCCGGTGGAGGTTCGAGCATGGGTCACCAGATCTTCTTCGGCACTCTCTCCTTCATCGTCGACGATTCGACGTGGCTTCGGGATGCTCCTCTCGACGTCGAGGCGCTTCCCCGTCGTGGGGCAACGCACATCCGTGCCGGCGCCCGCGGCATTCTTCTTCTCCAACAGTCGGCTCCGGTGTCGACCTGCACCACCGTCACGTGCCGCAGCAAGCGGTCTTGCCGTCCGCGGCTCCAGCGTTGGGTGCAACACGCCCAGGCGCGCCAGAACGCATCTTCACAAGTGGAGGTTCTAGAGTCCGTTGTGGTTGCCCCGCTGTCCCAGCACTCAGACTCGGTTCCGACTGAGTTTCCTTCCGAGTATGCGGGTCGCGGGCCCGCAGCAGAAGTACACATGGCCAACTCCCATGAAGATCCCCGTCAAGCTGGCCGGAACGAGCGCAAGGTCGGCGAAACGTCCGACGCGTGCCGTCCACCTCGCCGTTCTTCCAGTCGGCACACTCGGCGGAGCAACGTGGAGTTGTTCCGCACACCCCTCCTCAACTTGGCTGCGGCTGCCAAGATAGCCGATTCCCTCCAGCCGACTGATTCAGAAGCTGGTAGAGGGATCGAGCAGATTCGAGCCCTGTTACACACGGCGCAGCAGCAGAATTCGGCAGTCTCCGAGTCACACAACAGGATCCATAATAGTTCTGTTCATGCGAATACGCATCGGTCGGTTCACAACCCTGGTTCCCATCAGCGACACAGGGGAGGCAGCCATTCCATAAATCACGAAGATCGTCGCCGTTCCCGCAACCCTCCGCGGGGTGGGCCCTATGGGCCCCGACATCATGATGATCGGCGTTCAATCGGCGACACTTACGACCCAAGGCCCGACGCAAGAGGGCGTATCGCCCAGCGAAGAGTCGACAGGGGCCGAGCCCACCGTGATGGTCATGATATGGACCGTCCGAGTGGAAGCAGGACCATCGTGTCTGGTCCCGAGTGTTTCAGTCGAGCCATCCGTTCGGCTGACATCCCGCCCAACTTCCGATTGGCGACGGGAATCAGCAAGTTTACAGGAGAGTCCAAGCCAGAAACATGGCTAGATGATTACCGAGTGGCAGTCCAGATCGGAGGAGGAGACAACCATGTCACCATGAAGCACCTCCCTCTGATGCTCGACGGCTCGGCACAGGCGTGGCTGAATCAGCTGGCCCCCTCAAGCATCTACAGTTGGGCAGATCTGGCCTGAGTGTTCATCAAGACTTTCGAAGGGACGTGCAAGCGCCCTACGGGCCTCGTTGAGCTCCAGCATTGCGTCCAGAAGCAGAACGAGCCCCTGCGTGACTTCATTCAGCGATGGACAACACTCTACCACACGGTGGAGAACGTCACCGAGCATCAAGCAGTCTGCGCCTTCAAGGCAGGCGTGCGGTACAGAGATCTGTACCTAAAGTTCGGCCGAATAGGTGACATCTCCATGAGCAAGATGATGGAGATTGCAGCACGCTACGCAAATGGCGAAGAAGAGGACCGCATCCGAAGCGGCAAGCACAAGAAAGTCGGCGATGGAGATGGAAGCAACACTCAAAAGCAAAAGCAAAAAAGCTCCATCCACTCCGCAGGCAGAAGCTACGGTCGTGACCAATGCCAAGTTCAAGGGCAAAGGGAAGGCGCAGTTTACCCCCAAGAAGAAGCAGTTCAATAATCCCATCCTGGACCAGCCATGTCCGGTTCATACGAAGATGGATGAAGAGGGCAACCCCATATATCCAAAGCATACCACTCGACAGTGTCGCCTCCTGATCCAGGGGTTCGGCGAAGGGCAACCGAGTGAAAAGGTCAATGAACAAGATGAGGAGGATAAGGAGGATCCGTTCCCCCAAGTCCATGCGACACTCATGATTTTTGCTGACGTTGAGAGCAAGAGTCGACTGAAGCTGGTGAACAGAGAGGTGAACATGGCCACCCCTACCAGCCCCAAGTTCCTCAAATGGTCTCAGACTGCGATCACCTTTGACCAGTCGGATCATCCAGCACACGTACCCACCCCAGGAAGACAAGCTCTGGTCGTCGACCCGGTGGTAGAAGGAGTCCGACTGCGCAAAGTCCTGATGGACGGCGGCAGCGGTTTGGACATCATGTACGCCGACACTCTCAAGGGGATGGGCATTCCGATGTCCAAACTCAGTGAGAGCAGCATGCAGTTCCATGGAGTCGTCCC
The DNA here is from genome assembly GCF_904849725.1 of Hordeum vulgare subsp. vulgare. NCBI lineage: Eukaryota > Viridiplantae > Streptophyta > Magnoliopsida > Poales > Poaceae > Hordeum > Hordeum vulgare. The sequence continues at coordinate 115,023,756 of NC_058518.1, read as the reverse complement.
TGGACGGAAGGCCAAGTCACTCGGCCAGATCGCGTTGGATGTCCTTTTCGGCTCCGACAAGAACTTTTGCAAAGAAAAGCTCACGTTTGAGGTGGTGGATTTCCAGAGCGCTTACCATGCAATTCTGGGCCGCCCAGCGTATGTGAGTTTCATGGCCCGTCCATGTTACGTATACTTGAAGCTGAAGATGCCAGGCCCAAAATGCGTGATCACCATCACGGGCAATCGATAGCGAGCCGAAGAGTGTGTGCAGCAGGGATCAAGAATCGCCGACCAGCAGATGGCCGTCCTCGAGCTCGACGAGTACAAGAAAACAGTCGACCCCGCCGACCTGATGCGCTCAAAGAAGCCAGCTTCAGAATCCGCATTCCAGTCGGCGGGAGAGACGAAGAAGGTCAGCATTCACCCGACGGACGACACCGCTGCCCCGACGAACACCTCCACCACCCTCGATCCTAAATAGGAAGCCGAGCTCACCCAATTCCTCCATGAGAACTGGGACATCTTCGCATGGAAACCCTCTGACATGCCAGGTGTACCCAGGGAGTTGGCTGAGCACAGACTGCATGTGGACCCCGTCGCTCGGCCTGTCCGAGAGCGCCTGCGCCGGTCTGTCGCCTACAAGAGGAAAGCAATCAGGGAGGAGGTGGCCAAGCTGCTGGCAGCCAACTTCATTCGCGAGGTTCATCACTCCGAGTGGCTCGCCAATGTTGTCATGGTGCCCAAGAAGGACAAGTCGCTCCGAATGTGCATCGACTTCAAGCATCTCAATAAGGTCTGCCCGAAGGACCATTTTCCGCTCCCCCGCATAGATCAAATTGTCGATTCAACTGCGGGTTGCGAGCGTTTGTTGTTTCTTGATGTCTACTCGGGCTATCATCAGATCCGTCTGTATGGCCCCGATGAAGTAAAGACAACCTTTATCACCCCATTCGGGTGCTTCTGCTACATCACCATGCCATTTGGTTTGAAGAATGCAGGAGCTACCTTTATGCGCATGATCCAAAAATGCCTTCTCGACCAGATCGGTCGGAATGTGGAGGCATATATGGATGATATCATAGTCAAGTCACGCAAAGGTTCCGACCTACTGACTGACTTGGCAGAAACATTCGCCAACCTTCGTAGGTACGATATCAAGCTCAACCCCGCCAAATGTTCATTCGGCGTTCCCAGCGGAAAGTTACTCGGTTTCTTTGTTTCCGAACGAGGAATCGATGTCAACCCCGAAAAGATCGGGACCATCGTCCGAATGGAGAGGCCGGTCAGAATACACGATGTTCAACGGCTCACAGGTTGCGTAGCGGCTTTGAGCAGGTTCATCAGTCGACTCGGCGAAAAAGCACTTCCTCTGTACCGACTCATGAAGAAATCAGATACTTTCGAGTGGACAGATGAAGCCCAAGTCGCATTCGACGACCTCAAAGTCCTACTTTCCACCCAGCCGGTTCTTACTGCTCCGCTCAGTAAAGAGCCCCTTCTTCTGTATATCGCGGCTACAAATCAAGTCGTTAGTACTGTTCTTACAGTCGAACGAGAAGAAGAAGGCAAAGCATACAAAGTTCAGCGGCCATTGTACTACGTCTCTGAGGTCCTGACTCCTTCCAAGCAGAGGTATCCCCACTATCAAAAACTTATCTACGGGATTTAAATGACTGCGAAGAAGGTGGCCCATTATTTCCAAGACCACTCGGTGTCTGTCGTTTCTGATGCTCCGTTGTCGGAAATTCTCCACAATCGAGACGCGTCAGGCCGAGTGGCGAAGTGGCCAATGGAGATGCTGTACTGCGACATCAAGTTCGAGGCCAAGAAAGCTATTAAGTCTCAAGCTCTGGCTGACTTCATAGCAGAATGAGTAGAACAACAGCAACCGACCCACATCCACTCGGCCCATTGGACAATGTTCTTCGATGGGTCCACGATGTCGAATGGCTCCGACACTGGCGTTGTGATCATATCGCCAAAGGGCTACAAACTCAAGTACGTGCTGCAGATACACTTCGATTCCTCCAACAACGAGGCAGAGTATGAAGCTCTCCTCTACGGATTGCGCATGGCCATCTCACTCGGCGTCCGTCGCCTGATAGTCTACAGCGATTCAGATTTGGTGGTCAATCAAGTGATGAAAGAGTGGGACGTCAGGAACCCCACCATGACCACATATTGCAATGCAGTGAGGAAGCTTGAGAAGAAGTTTGAAGGTCTAGATCTTCATCATGTTCCGAGACTGAAGAACCAAGCAGCTCATGAGTTGGCAAAACTCGGATCCACTCGGAGACCAGTCCCGAGTGACGTCTGCCTCGAGCACCTTCACCTGCCCTCAGTTAAAGAAGATCCTTTCACACAAGAACCAGTACAACCAAAGAGTTCAACAGACCCGACTGAAGTCGATGTACCTGCTGTGGTTGATCTGGTCATGGAAATTCTTGCTGTCATCCCCGGTTGGACTGTGCCGATCATTGCATATATCCTGAGGCAGGAACTACTAGAATACGAAGTCCAGGCCAGGCAGATAGTCCGCAGGTCGAAGTCATTCACTGTCATTGATGGCCAATTGTACAAGGAAAGCGTTTCACGCGTTCTTCAACAATGCATCTCCCCAGAAGAGGGGTAGCTAATCCTGGAGGATATTCACTCGGGGACCTGCGGTCATCACGCCTCTTCGAGAGCAATCGTCGCCAAGGCATTCAGGGCTGGTTTTTTCTGGCTGCAGGCAAACGAGATGGCTAAAGATATGGTCGACCGATGTGAGGGCTGTCAGTTCTACTCCAACAAGTCCCACAAGCCGACATCTGCGTTGAAGACAATCCCTCTTGTGTGGCCGTTTGCAGTATGGGGATTAGATACAGTCGGTCTGTTCAAGACAGGCCAAGGTTAATACACACATCTGTTGGTGGCGGTCGACAAGTTCACGAAATGGATTGAAGCCAAGCCCATCAAGAAGCTCGACGCCTTAACAGCCATCAAGTTTGTCAGGGACATCATCTCCAGATTTGGTGTGCCTCACAGTATAATTACACACAATGGAACAAACTTCGACTCGGACAGGTTCAAAGGTTTCTGTGCAAGCCAAGGTATCCGAGTGGATTTTGCTTCCGTAGCACATCCTAAATCCAATGGACAAGCAGAGCGGGCGAATGGAGTTATTCTGCAAGGTTTGAAGCCCCGACTCCTGCGAGAGGTGGGACATGCCGCTGGCGCATGGGTCACTGAGTTACCTTCAGTACTTTGGGGTCTCTGCACAACCCCGAACAGATCTACAGGGCGGTCACCGTTCTTCCTCGTTTATGGAGCAGAAGCGGTCCTTCCGAGTGACTTGCTTCACAATGCTCCACGAGTTGAACTCTTCTCCGAAGCTGAAGCAGAACAAGCAAGGCAAGATGGAGTGGACCTTCTGGAGGAGGAGCGTGAGATGGCACTGACTCGCTCAACCATTTATCAACAAGATCTATGGCGCTTTCATGCACGCCACGTCAGGAGTCGCACGTTCCAAGCAGGCTACCTAGTGCTCCGAGTGGATCAGCAAAGACCTCACAAGTTGGCTCATGCCTGGGAAGGACCTTTCATCATCTCCAAGGTGCTGAACAATGGAGCATACAGACTCTACAACATCAATAGGGAGACAGACGAGCCGCGAGCATGGAACGGAGATCTCCTGAAGCGCTTCTACACGTGACCGTCGACTGAAGCAGTGTAAAGAACAAGTTTTGATGAAATAATATAAAGCAGATTGAGCTTTTGCAGATTCAGAATTCTTCCGCGGTCGCACACTCCGGTCTCAAAAAAAAACTTTGTTGCGATCCAGAATCGCCTAAGTACTAAATTTCTCCGAGTGTGCACTAAACGTCGCACTCGGGGACTTAGCTGTGATCAAGAATCACCTAAGGAATAACTCTCTCCGAGTGTGCACTAAACGTCGCACTCGGGGACTTAGGTGTGATCAAGAATCGCCTAAGTACTAAATTTCTCCGAGTGTGCACTAAACGTCGCACTCGGGGACTTAGCTGTGATCAAGAATCACCTAAGGAATAACTTTCTCCGAGTGTGCACTAAACGTCGCACTCGGGAACTTAGCTGTGATCAAGAATCACCTAAGGAATAACTTTCTCCGAGTGTGCACTAAATGTCGCACTCGGGGACTTAGTTATGATCAAGAATCGCCTAAGTACTAAATTTCTCCGAGTGTGCACTAAACGTCGCACTTGGGGACTTAGCTGTGATCAAGAATCACCTAAGGAATAACTTTCTCCGAGTGTGCACTAAACGTCGCACTCGGGGACTTAGCTGTGATCAAGAATCACCTAAGGAATAAATTTCTCCAAGCGTGCACTAAACGTCGCACTCGGAGACTTAGCTGTGATCAAGAATCACCTAAGGAATAACTTTCTCCGAGTGTGCACTAAACGTCGCACTCGGAGACTTAGCTGTGATTAAGAATCACCTAAGTATTAACTTCCTCCGAGTGTGCACTAAACGTCACACTCGGAGACTTAGCTGCGATCAAGAATCACCTAAGTATTCACTTTCTTCGAGTGTGCACTTCACGCCACACTCAGGGACTTAGATGCGATCAAGCATCGCCTAAGTATCAACTTTCTCCGAGCGTACACTCGGAGATTTAGCTGCGATACAGAATCGCCTAAATACATGACTAACACTTACATGCTACGCATGTTTGCCATTGGCTTCACCAAGAAACGCCAAACAGAAAACTCGAAGCAACATTGCAACACAAGAGCAAACGATTTGCTTCATATTCACAAGTTCCAACAAAGATAGTTCACTCGGTGCGGATCAAGCTTACCCGCACCGATCCAAGAATGTGACGGCCAACAACAGTGGCCAAAGTTCCTTACAGATCAACACTCGGCATACCAAGGATAAAAGTCTTCTTACGCATCATCTGGATTAGCGCCAGGACTGGAGGGCTCTACGAACGTGTCCAGATCAATACTGCCGACGATGCGGGTAGCACTCTCAAGGAAAGTTTCCATGAAGTCTTCGAATCGAAGTTTCTTCGTGTTGGCGAACTTCAATGTCCTCAGCTTCTCCTCACGCACCTCCTTGCAATGAACTCGGACCAGGGACAGAGCAACATCTGCACCACAACGAGCTACAGATTTCTTCCATGACTGCACTCGGTTCGGAATCTCCTTCAGTCGAGTCATCAAGTTTTCCATCTCCTGCCGCGACTCATCTTCTGGCCAAAGCTCCTTGTCGATTCGGCCGACGACTTCTCTCAGTCGACCGATGAAAGGGCCAACTTTGCCCACAAGGATGTGCGCTCAGAGCAGATCTTGATTAGCGTCCTCGCCGAGTGGAACGTTCTTGCGAATCGACCGCTCCACGTCAGCTGCTTCAACTTCAGCATCAATGCAAAAATCTGCAACAGAAGGACACGCAAACAATAAGCGCCGAGTGTGACGCACATACCACAAGCACTCGGAAAAAGCAGGACTTACCAGCCAGACGTGTCATCATCTGTCGAGCCCAGTCGCTGACGTATTTCTCCTGAGCTATGCATCGTTTGTTCAGCACGTCCATCTGTCCCATCAGAGCAGTCCTCTGTTTCCCCATCTTCTCCACTTCCTCACTCAGCACTTTGTTCGCTTCACGAGCCTGCTCCAATGACTTCTCTCGTCCCGCCAGAGCATCCTTCATGCCAGCCATTGCAAGCAGCGCCGCATCAACCTCACCAGGTAACTGATTCCTCTCCGCCCTGAGAGTCTCATAGGTTGTCCCCATTTCACAAGTTTTCTGCCAGCCAACACCAAGGGACAATCAGAAAATTCAACAATAAAAGTCTAAGTTCTTCAGACCCCTGCCGACGCAAGCAGTCGACAGCGGTCTCGGGGACTACGCCCAGTGGGTTCACTAAGAGTGACCCCACTGGCATGCAACTCAAGCAGGCCCGCCCTATTGAGATACATGTTACCACCTACGCCTACGAGGCTAATATTACCCAACCTGAGTACAAATTACTCTCGGGGACTCTTACAGTAAGTGCACTCCGAGTGCCACAACTGTTCGCAGTCGGACATATTATTTACAGAACTAACCAAAACAAAGACAATATGTATAAAGACAACTGCCGGTGCAAGCATTCGACAGAAGTCTCGGGGACTACACCCACTGGGTTCACTCAGAGTGAACCCATTGCAAACATCATATGCTATGCGAGAACACCTTGTGGGTTACAAGAGAAAAGTAAAGACTTACTAGCCCACTTACTCGGATATCATCCCGCAGCTCCAAGCTCCGCTGGTACAAAGATGCGACGGAGTCGTATGCCTTCTTGGCTTCTCCCGCCATCAGCTCCGCCTGCACCATGGCTCCCTTGGCCGCTCCAACCTGCTCCTCCGGGAGACGCTGGATGTTGAACTCGACATTCGACGAGCCTGGCATCGTTGCAAGTTCCTGGGGCATCCCAAGGCCCGCTCCAGTCGGCTCTTCAGCCACCAGCGTCGGTTCAGTCGGCGGCATCGCCTCAGTCGGCAACACGTCTGCAGCGAGAGCAGTGACAGGCAGAGCAGCCTCAAGAACAGGCTCCGCAGCTTGTTCAGCTCTCCCCTGTTCACCCTCGTCCACGCAAATCGCCCCTGATAGACCGAACGGCGCGGGATCTCAGAAAAAGAAAGAGGCAAGGCCTAAGATAGAATTCACGACACGATAAAGTAAAATTCTCGGGGTCACTACAACGCACCTGGCTGGGACGAGACGACGTTGTCCGTGTCCATGGGGTCATCCTCCTGGCGTGCCGGAGAGGTGGCAGAGGTAGCAACTCTGTCGAGTGAAATCCATTCGACCAATAAACAAGAGTACACTCGGATATCAGAAGAAATTAAAAGATCGATGCACTTACGTGGAGGTGACGGGGACAGCAACCCTCATCCATGGCAAAGCCTTCCGAGGCTTAGTCCCACTCGGTTTGGCCGCCTTGGAAGACTGACCCGCAGGCTCAGCAGCAACATCCGTGGCCCTCTGGGTGCTCCGAGCACTCGGGACCACGGGGGCAGTGGGCGGAGCACTCGAGGATGCCGGAGGGACCGAGGGAACAGCAGGCTCGTGTCGGCGCTTGGTCCGATGCTCCAACTACGGAGGCGGCGAGTCCTGCTCTTCGTCTTCCTCCTCTTCCTCGCTAGTCTCTTCCTCCGATTCCCCGCTGTCGGAGACATACTCAGCGCTCTCCTCGCTGCCTTCCTGGCTGCCTTCCTCCTCCTCCTCGGTCGGGTTCCCGTTCGAGACGGGAGAAAACCAGTTGGTCCACTTCTGCATAAAATTCAGTCGGCGACATCAGACGTCACACAGAGATTCAAGCAAACGATAAGATTAAGACAGTTACACGCACTCGACAAATGTTACTCACCTAATTCGGAGGAGGATTATCCGCGCAGAAAGGCTTCACTCGCCGGGATCCTTTGGGATTCTCGCAGGGGCCTGTGATCTGGAGCACCCACGAGGTCACCTTCTCCTCAGTCACGCCCACAACGATGGTCCGAGTGGAATCCTCGGGGCCCGTATAATGCCACATGGCATGGTCGCGAGCCTGCAGGGGTTGGATACGCCGACCGAGGAAGACCTCCAACAAGTCTATGCCGGTGACCCCCCCCCTTTTGACGACATCTACGAGTGCCCCGACCAGAGGCTGGATGTCGTTCTTCTCCGCCTTCGTGAGCGCGAGCTGCTTAGGCGGAGCGGGCCGATCTAAGCTAAAGGGAGGCAGCCCTGTCGCGGCATTCGGACAGGCAATATCCTGGCAGTAGAACCACGTCGACTGCCAGTTCCTGACCGACTCACTTAGCTGAAGGGCAGGATAACTACTCCGACTCTTTTTCTGGAAACCTAAGCCCCCGCAGAGCTGGAGAAGATGTGTCTTATCATCCAACTGGCTGAGTCGTTTGATGGTTTGGGATCTAGCAGAGAATATGTGCTTGAACAGCCCCCAATGGGGAGGACAGCCAATGAAACACTCACACGGAACTATAAAAGCAGAGAGATGAGCAATAGCGTTCAGGGGAAATTGGTGAGGCTGTGCCCCGAAGTGATTCATAATGCCCTTGAAGAAAGGATGCGGGGGCAAGGAGAAACCTCGATGGACGTGGCTGAGCAACAGGACGCGCTCCCCCTCCCGGGGCGCCGGCTCGACCTCGTTCTCCGCCGGCAGCCTCCGAGACTTGTGCACGATCATCCCGTGCTCCACCAGCTGTAGCAGATCCCCCTCCGTCACCGTGGAGGGGAGGAATTCGCCTTGAATCCACCCCGCCGGCAGAGGCCGCTGCCACCGCTGAGCAGGAGCCGCCGCCTTCCCCTTCTTCTTCCTCGCCTCCATCTTGCTGGTCTGACCCTTGGTCATGGCGGAAGCTGCAAATCCGCGGGAGGAAGGAGGAGGAAGGAGTGTAGAGGCGCTGGAGGTGGCGAGAAGGATGGAGCAAGCGAAGGCAAGACATTCGGCGAGCGTAAGGAAAAACCCTCGCCGCCGAGATTTAAGTAAGGTTCCGACTGGGACGCTGGCAGGTGGCCCCGAAACCTTATCCCCCGACCAACCGCGGCGATATTAGTGGAGAGGTTGAAGGCGCGAGAATTGAGGCATCAGGCGCTACTCGAGCGCGATGGCGTCATCCCCGTTGAAAACGCGGAAACCGAAATTTGACGATCCCGGAAAATTCGCCGCTGTCAATTGACCGGTCACGTCAGAAGATACCGTAGAAGCACTCGGTTTCCGACAGTCTGTTTCACGAGTACTTCCACTCGGACTGCTGATCTAAAAAGATAAAATGGAACGAGGCAAGCAACGGCAAAGTCTTGTCCGTTCCAGTCAGATCCAAACTTCAAGCGTCACTTCGTCGTTCCAACCTCAATCCATTCGGGGACTATATGATGGGGTTATAGTCCTAGGGTAGGGTCATAAGCCGGCCTTATAGGTCCTACCCAAGGACTACCCTTCATAAGGGACAAGGCCCTTAGTCAGTTCCGACCGAAGTAAGGAATTCCCATCATCCAGTCGGTAACAGACCTCCGACCTTCCAGTTAAAGGCGAGCATTCGGAGTGTATCGAACGGACCGACTGGATTCCACTCTATACATCGTAACCCCCCAGGAGAGAAACGGTCGTACGTTTCCTCACGCTTTTATTAGCATTTAGGCCGTACGTTACCTGTAACGTAGGCATTTATTCGCCATTATTCCACCCCTGTGCACCAACCGTTGTGAAGGACAACGCACTCTATATAAGCCACCCTTCCCCACTGGTGCAAGGGTTAGCAACTCATTGTATTCTATATTCCACTCGACAACAAGCTCCCAGAGCACTGAGACATAGGGCTATTACCTCCACCGTAGAGGGGCCTCAACTCATACAACATCGCCGTAGCTAAGGCTCTGCCCATCCTTTCATACCCTACACATCTAGTGTCAGTCTTATACCCACGACAGGTACCGTCCATGCCAACATCAATCCAGGGGGAGTTTTGTTTGCAATTATCTTTTCGATTTGAGCATGGAACTGGGCATTCCAATTACCGGACCCTTTCTCGTGAATGATAGTGAATAAACACATATCGAGGATAACATGCCTAGCATGGAATATATTGATAGCCCCCTGTCACCACATGAGCGGTTCGGGCATGCAAAACAGATTATTTCTTGAAGATTTAGAGAGTGGCACATGCAAATTTACTTGGAACGGCAGGTAGATACCGCATATAGGTAGGTATGATGGACTCATATGGAACAACTTTGGGTTTATGGAAGTGGATTCACAAGCAGTATTCCCGCTTAGTACAAGTGAAGGCTAGCAAAAGACTCGGAAGCGACCAACTAGAAAGCGACAACAGTCATCAAAATGCATTGAGATTAACTAACATTGAGTGCAAGCATGAGTAGGACATAAATCACCATGAACATGAATATCATAGAGGCTATGTTGATTTTGTTTCAACTACATGTGTGAACATGCGCCAAGTCAAGCCACTTGAATCATTCAAAGGAGGATACCATCCTATCATACTACATCATAGTCATCTCAAAATTCATGTAGGCAACCAAGACAAACCATTATATCTAAGTTGTCATTACAAACATGTTTCTCTCACAACAAAGTTGAACTAGCAATAGTGAGCTAGTCATATTTACAAAAACAAAATAGATCGAGTTCATACCAGCGTTTCCAGGCTCAGTCACCTCATCATATATTGTCATTATTGCCTTTCACTTGCATGACCGAATGATGTGAACAATAATAAGAGTGCTCGTGCATTGGACTAAAGCTAGAATCCGCAGGCAAACACAAAGGAGAAGACAAAGTAATATGGCTCTATGACAGCTAAACAGGTATGCATGCGAGAGCCGCTAAACATTGTAACCATGGTCTTCTACCTTGACCCAAAGAAAAAGAAAACTATCTACACGGGAAAGCTCCCAACAAGCAAAAGAAGAACAAGAAAATCTTTTTGGGTTTTCTCAAACTAGACAGACACACGAAAAGAAAACGAGAAAAAGAAAATAAACTATCATGGATGATACAGTGGCAAAGTGTGAACACCAACGAAAAAAGTGAAAGCATAAGCAAGAATGTAAAGTCGGTGAGAAACACGTACTCCCCCAAGCTTAGGCTTTTGGCCTAAGTTGGTCTACTCCCAAGGATGGTTTGGGCGATACCAAAAATCATAATGAGGGTTGTACGGGAGCGCTGCAACCACTGCCTGAATAGCTGCCTCACGGAGACGAGCTGTCGGGACCCCGATCCTAAGCCATAGGAATCCAGCCTGTAACACATCGCATCCCTTTGCGGTCTCACGCACGGTTAACTCCACGGCTGCAGCCTTACCTTAGCCGGGACCGTTTGCGTATTTTGACTCACGTATGAAATAGTGTTGCTAACATTCCAATGTCAAAGAACCCGGATCGACATGTCTAGTCATAAACCAAAGTGGCAGTACCGCACAAGGACACGCATACATGACCCAACAAAGCAGATGTCGGTCATCAGCGATCGTAGATGAGTCGTAGCAAGCTACCAGGGCTCCATTACGTCGCGTGACATTTCCCCAAGGGGACAGACACAGCAGCTAAGAAGGACACATGCCGGTCAACCAATGTGTCCGGAGCAGTAGCGAACTACCAAGGCTCGTTGGATCACAAAGGGGCATTTCCTTGTAAGGAGTGCTACTAAAGTTCACGACTAGGTAATCGAACCCCATACATATCAAGCACGACACACGTACGCATGGCATACCGATATGTATAGATACATCGATGGCATCACAACATAACCATAAACATACAAGCTTTATTTAAGAGGCTCGGAAGAGCCACACACATAATATTACACATTAAGGGTCTCACGACCCATAATAGCAGTCATTCAATTACAAGCCAGCGGAAGAGTTTAAACTGTCTGAGTACAGACAGGGCAACTAGAAGGCACATGGCCTGACTATACTACAGATCCAACGTAGGGCCAGATCGTAGCTGGGACACCAGCTACTCGTCGTCGTCGATGTCTACGAAGAACCCTCCATTAGGGTCGTTAGCAACCTCTGCAACATTTATTAAGCAAACATGAGTACGAAGATACTCAGCAAGACTTTAGGATAACTAACAACTCATGCAAGGTATCAAAAGGTATTATGGGGTTTCATGCGGAAAGCCAGCGTCTGACTCGTGGCTAGACAACTTGCATTTTTAAATAATTTTGACAACTTGATTTCTCGCACACGAGTCCACTAACACCACAACAATACACTATCGTGGAATCATTCCGTCTCCATACGGAAATGCCATCCACGACACTCACGCTTATCTTGGCAATTTTATGAGTAGCCATTGAAGTTATCTATGAACAACATATGTCTCCAAGTAGTCCATATCCGCGGACGCGGCTATTCGAATAGATCATAACCCTGCAGGGGTGTACTTCGTCACACACGCTCTTGCCACTTATCGCCATGTGCACGTCATGCACCTCGGCAACCTTCAAGCGGAAGCCCAGCGAGGGAGTCGTCCACGACCGTTAACCACGCTAGTACCTAGTCCAGGTTTATCGCCTATCTGAGAGTAATCCGTACGGAAGTCCGGCAGAGGTTTCCGCCACGGCCTCAAACAATGTGTGCAGGGTTCCCAAGCCCACCATCCGGGTGCCACTTGGTACACCGTGCCACTGCCTACCGCATCACGGCCCACCTCTCAGGTCAGCACCATGCACGGCCTCCAGCATTACTATAAACACCAGAAACTACTTGCAACTCTTGGACCGAGTACTAAGCGATTAATAAGTCGAGAGGGTCAATTAAGTATCCCAATGTGTGGTAATATCTAGTCTTGGATTACATACACGGAACTCAGTTCCTAAGGACGGTTCCAATGAAACAACCCGCCATGTACTCCTACACAGCCTTTCACCGATACCTTTACCAAATCAGGCTCAACACACAACCTTTTGCTTACCGAACACATTCTCACAATTCTGTTCATCTCCCAGATGACAGACCATACACAACTCTAAGCATAGCATGCATAGCAGGATAAGGCACATCAAGGCTCAAGCAACTACCAGGTATGCTAGGTTGCAAGGTTCGGCTATTTACTGTGACAAGGTTAGGTCATGCAAAGGAAGTGGGTTCAACTAATCGTGGCAAAAGTAGTTGTAGCATTTGATCCTAATGCAATAAATAAGTGCACGAGCAAGAACATGGGATTTATCGGGATGATCAAAAATGGTTGCTTGCCTTGTTGCTCAGAGGAGGGACAATATCCGTCAGACGGATATTCGATGGAATCCGAGGGTGCGGAGCCTACCGAAATGAATGGCAACAATCAATAACAATCATATGCAAACAAGATGATGCATGAGCATGGCATGAGAATGCAAGGTGACAAACTATTAAAATCAACATGTGTTAGGTTTGAAGTTGATTTGAATCACCTTCAAATATCAATTCCAACGAGGTATTCTCGAATACCGATTTAATTGATTCCACCTGATGCTCAGATCAACTTGATGTTAACATGCATGAGATGTCATGTTAGGGTACTGATTTGTAATTAGGACAGTGTGTGATCATGACATTCATGATGAAATTTGAATATTTTCCAAATTCCTTTTATAAAGTATTTATAAGAATTGGCTTGTTCATTAATCTACATGTTTGGGTTCTGTAACTTTTTCAAACATGCATGAAAATAGCATATTCAGATTCCTTGAATTTTTCTGATACTTTTTCATATTTAAATTATTTTCATTGGAGTTACAGATTAATTTCTATGAATTTTTGAAGTTTTAAACATTTCTGGAATAATTTTTATACTGGAAAATACTTTTATTGCATCAGCATGACATCACCAGGTCCATCTGGCCGTTGAAAGTCAAACCTGACCAGTGGGACCCACTGGTCAGTCTCTCTGGTCAATTTTAAATTAAGTTTAAACTTAATTAACTGATTAACCTTACTGGACCCACATACCAGTGACTGATTAACTTATTTGATTTATTTTTATTAACTTTAAACTTGTCAGAGGCTGGCCCCACCAGTCAGTGGCTCAGGCCAGCCGAGATCCACCGGCGGCGAGGTCGTCCTCGCCGGCGGGGAGCCTCCGGCGAGCATCACAACCTCGGGGGGTTCGGAAATGGCGCACAGAGGGCCAATCGCACGGCTGAGACCATGGAAGGAATGGCCACTCGATGGCGCGCACGATGGGACAAGCCCCAGGGGCTGGGGTGGCCGGAATCAACGCCGGCGACGAGCTTGGCGGCGACCAAGTTCGGTCATCGTCGAGGCCATCGAATACGGGGTCAAAACGCTCGGGGTTGGGCACCTATCGCATCTACACAACGTCCTGAGGCTGTTGGTAGCCTCAGACGGACCAACACTTCACCGGAGGGTTACTGGCGACGAGCTGCAGCGGCGGTCCTCGTCGGGCTCCGGTGTAACTAGGGCTAGAAGAGGGGATCGACGTGGAAAACTTAGGGGAAATGACCGCATGCTCACGGGGAGTGCAGAGCAGGGCTTAGACGGCTCGGGGAAGGCCTGGGGGCGACGAATCGAGCAGAGCTCGCCGACGGCCGAAGGTTGAAAACGACGGTGTCGTGGGTGTTGCAGGGCTCGGGGTAGCTTCGGCTTCTGCAGGGAGGACCAGACCGACGAGGCGGAGCTAACGGCGTGCTCAGTAGGAGGATCCTATGGCTAGGGGCACGGGCAGCTCGAGCTTTGCTCGGCTCCAATGGCGGCAGAAGGGGGAGGAGAGATCCGAGAGGAGGGGGGTCTGGCGCTGGGAATGGATAGGGTCGGCCTCGGGGAGCTTATCCCCGGCCTTGCCAGCGCGAGACGCTGGCCACGCAGGCGCACAGGTGCGTGGCCGCGCTGGAGAACGCGGCGGCCACCTCCTGCTGCCTACTGGCGGGAGGAAGACGACAGGGCTTAGATGGGCTGGGCCAGGCTATAGGCGACACGTAACCTCTTTTCTATTTCCTTCTGTTTTATTTCTATTTTAATTTCTGACATTGATTTGCTATTTATTTCAGTTCCCAAACAAACTATAAGAACTATGTTAAGCACCCTAGAATATTAGTTGGAATATTTCCAACTATTTCCAAAGTTTTCAACATTTTTGAAAATTTAAAGTTTCTGATTTCAAATTTAAAATTTGAAACCAGTAGCTTTTTGCACTTATTTAAAATGCTTAAAGTGTCAAGAAAAATGTTTTCTTCATTGCTCATTTACTTTCATGATTTATCAGAAAGTTTGAACTTTTCTTGAGGCCATTTTGGATTCATTGATTTTGACTAGTTTGAGATTTCCTTTATTTAAATAATGGCTAGGGTTTTGAGTTTTTCCTTTGCCACTTTCTTGTTCTTGTTGACAAATTCTTAGATGCAATGCAAGAAGACATGAGCACAAGACTAACTTGCTTAAGGGGTCAGGGATGTGACAACTCACCCCCACTCAAAAGAATCTCATCCCGAGATTTAGAAGTCGTCGGGAATAACGCAGGATATTCAAGTCGGAGACGATCCTCTCTTTCCCAAGTTGCCTCCTTTTCAGAATGATTTGACCATTGAACTTTAAGAAACCTGAGGTTTCGACGTCGAGTGGTACGCTCAGCTTGATCAAGAATATGCACGGGGTATTCTCGGTATGAAAGGTTATCTTGGAGATCAAGCGTTTCGTGGTCCACTTCACGGATAGGATCCGAAAAGCAACGCCTGAGTTGCGAGACGTGGAAAACATCATGAACCTTGGAAAGATGCAGAGGAAGTTCCAACTGGTAGGCAACTTCTCCTTGTTTGGCAAGAATGCGAAAAGGACCAATGTAACGAGGAGCCAATTTGCCCTTGATACCGAAACGATGGGTACCCTTCAAAGGTGTAACCCGAAGGTAAGCCTTCTCGTCAACTTCAAAGGTCATAGCCTTATGATGACGATCATATTGGCTCTTTTGACGAGACTGGGCTGTTTTCAACTTTTCACGAATGATGTGAACCTGCTCTTCTACATCCTGGATCATATCCGGGCCAAAGAGTTGCCTCTCTCCGGTTTCTGACCAATTAAGAGATGTCTGACATCTTCGTCCATAGAGAACTTCAAAAGGAGCTTTGCCCAAGCTTGATTGATAACTATTGTTATAAGCGAATTCGGCGAATGGAAGGCACTTCTCCCAATTCATACCGAACAAAATAACACAAGCTCGGAGCATATCTTCTAGGATTTGATTCACTCTTTCTACTTGACCACTTGATTGGGGATGGAAAGCAGTGCTAAAAGATAAGTGAGTCCCCATGGCATTCTGAAAACTTTCCCAGAAGCGAGAAGTAAAGATACTCCCACGGTCTGAGTTAATCTCCAGGGGAACACCATGAAGAGACACTATTCGGGAGATATATAACTCTGCTAGCTGGCTAGCTGTTATACTCTCACGAACAGGAAGAAAATGAGCCACTTTGGAAAGACGGTCAATGACCACAAAGATAGCATTATTTCCTTTCTTGGTCTTGGGAAATCTGGTAATAAAATCCATGCTAACTTTATCCCATTTCCATTCAGGAATAGCTAGAGGTTGAAGGGTGCCAGCAGGCCTTTGATGTTCTGCCTTAACTCGACAACAAACGTCGCAGTTTGCAACGAACTCAGCAATTTCTCTCTTCATCCTAGTCCACCAGAACCTCTGGCGTAGGTCGTGATACATCTTAGTACTACCGGGATGAATGGTGAGAGGAGAATCATGAGCCTCCTTAAGGATCAATTGCCGCAGACGTTTGCTCTTGGGAACCACTAAACGGTTCTGAAAGAACACAACACCTTTCTCATTGATGGAGAATTCCCTAGCGTTACCGCTAGCAATATTCTCCTTGATCCGGGATATACCTTTATCATAGGCCTGCACGGCTATGATTTGATCCCTAAGAGTAGGCTTCGCCACCAGGGTAGAAAGGAATCCTTGAGGAACAATATGAAGATTCAGCTTCCAAAAGTCCTCATAGAGATGTGGTTGACCTTGTTGTAGCATTAAATTGTTACAATAAGATTTACGACTCAGTGCATCGGCCATAACATTGGCCTTTCCCGGGATGTATGTTATCCCTAAGTCGTAATCCGAGATCAGCTCAACCCACCGTCTTTGCCTGAGATTCAAATCCGGTTAGGTGAAGATATATTTCAGACTTTGGTGGTCAGTGAATATTTCGCAACGATTACCCAAAAGGTAATGTCGCCAGGTTTTTAGAGCATGGACCACAGCTGCAAGCTCAAGGTCATGTGTGGGATAATTATCCTCATGTGGACGCAACTGACGAGATGCGTATGCGATCACATGACGATCTTGCATGAGAATGCAACCTAATCCTTGTCGCGAGGCGTCGCAATAGATAACAAAGTCCTTAGAAAAATCTGGTGGTAGCAACACAGGTGCGGAAGTCAGGCGTCTTTTCAGTTCCTGAAAACTATGCTCACACTGTGGTGTCCACTCGAACTTTTTATCCTTCTTGAGGAGTTCAGTTAGAGGCTTTGCAACCTCAGAGAAATTCTCGACAAAGCGGCGACAATAGCTCGCTAGACCAAGAAAACTCCTAACTTGCTTAACCGATTCAGGTTGAGTCCAATCAAGGACAGCTTGAACTCTCTCGGGATTGACAACAATACCCTTACGAGAGATTACGTGTCCTAGATAGGTCACTTCTGGTAACCAGAATTCACATTTTGAAAACTTGGCATAAAGGCGATGCTCTCGAAGTTTCATCAATACCAGCCTTAGATGCTCGGCATGTTCTTGTTCATTCTTTGAGTAGATGAGGATATCATCGAGGTATACCACGACGAATTTATCCAAATACTCCATGAAGATTGAGTTCATCAGTCGAGAGAAGGTGGTTGGGGTATTGGTTAAACCGAAGGACATGACGGTGTACTCGTATTGGCCATAACGAGTAACAAAAGCCGTTTTTGGAATGTCCCCGTTCTTGATCTTGATTTGATGGTATCCCAACCTCAAATCCATTTTGGAGAAGACTGAGGATCCAGCGAGCTGATCATATAGATCGTTGATCCTGGGGAGCGGATACTTGTTCTTTATGGTGACCAGATTAACTGGTCGATAATCTACAACCATCCGATCCGTTCCGTCTTTCTTCTTGACGAAGAGGACGGGACAAGCCCAAGGATAGGATCTAGGACGAATGAAACCTTTGTTCAAGGCCTCATCTAGTTGCTTCTTAAGTTCGGCTAGCTCCAGGGTAGTCTGGAAATACCCTAACAGTGCAGATGTACTGGCTCTGGTTGAAGTCTCGGTACTGTTCCTCCACTGTGTACTCGGGGTACCAGCGGTAACCGCACACCGACATCACCCTGACCAGCATGGCCGTATAACCCGGTACATCAATGCATCTGGTCAGACGTACCACCTGACGAGAAGGACGGCCAGGCATCTGTAATTAGAGAGTAATGCAAAAGCATTAGAGCTCTGAATGAAAAATTGGGCAGCATAATGGCTGTAAATGCTCAAAAACAAATTTTGAGACAACCCAAAATGGAATAGCGTAACCACTCAACTGTCAAGTTCCACTCTCTGATCATCAAACTTACTTCTTTTTCCCAGGAATGACGGAAACCCAATATCTCTTGACCCGTAGTCCTATAATCTACCGATCAGAAACACGAGCCTAGAAGAAGATGAGTAACCTAGTCCTTAATTCCCGCAGAAAAGACGAGGATGACCAGAATAGAATAACTTGAGAAGAGAACAAGAGTCTTACGTTCCCTCCCACAAACAATTCCCTTATATATAACTAAAGCAATTCTAGACTCAACTTCGACCAGTCTGGCTTAGTAATCCTACAGTCAGTCAGGCTCTGATACCAACGCTGTCGGGACCCCGATCCTAAGCCATAATAATCCAGCCTGTAACACATCGCATCCCTTTGCGGTCTCACGCACGGTTAACTTCACGGCTGCAGCCTTACCTTAGCCGGGACCGTTTGCGTCTTTTGACTCACGTATGCAATAGTATTGCTAACATTCCAATGTCAAAGAACCCGGATCGACATGTCTAGTTATAAACCAAAGTGGCAGTACCGCACAAGGACAGGCATACATGACCCAACAAAGCAGATGTCGGTCATCAGCGATCGTAGACGAGTCGTAGCAGGCTACCAGGACTCCATTACGTCGCATGACATTTCCCCAAGGGGACAGACACAGCAGCTAAGAAGGACACATGCCGGTCAACCAATGTGTCCGGAGCAGTAGCGAACTACCAAGGCTCGTTGGATCACAAAGGGGCATTTCCTTGTAAGGAGTGCTACTAAAGTTCACGACTAGGTAATCGAACCCCATACATATCAAGCACGACACACGTACGCATGGCATACCGATATGTATAGATACATCGATGGCATCACAACATAACCATAAACATACAAGCTTTATTTAAGAGGCTCGGAAGAGCCACACACATAATATTACACATTAAGGGTCTCACGACCCATAATAGCAGTCATTCAATTACAAGCCAGCGGAAGAGTTTAAACTGTCTGAGTACAGACAGGGCAACTAGAAGGCACATGGCCTGACTATACTACAGATCCAACGTAGGGCCAGATCGTAGCTGGGACACCAGCTACTCGTCGTCGTCGATGTCTACGAAGAACCCTCCATTAGGGTCGTTAGCAACCTCTGCAACATTTATTAAGCAAACATGAGTACGAAGGTACTCAGCAAGACTTTAGGATAACTAACTACTCATGCAAGGTATCAAAAGGTATTGTGGGGTTTCATGCGGAAAGCCAGCGTCTGACTCGTGGCTAGACAACTTGCATTTTTAAATAATTTTGACAACTTGATTTCTCGCACACGAGTCCACTAACACCACAACAATACACTCTCGTGGAATCATTCCATCTCCATACGGAAATGCCATCCACGACACTCACGCTTATCTTGGCAATTTTATGAGTAGCCATTGAAGTTATCTATGAACAACATATGTCTCCAAGTAGTCCATATCCGCGGACGCGGCTATTCGAATAGATCATAACCCTGCAGGGGTGTACTTCGTCACACACGCTCTCGCCACTTATCGCCATGTGCACGTCATGCACCTCGGCAACCTTCAAGCGAAAGCCCAGCGAGGGAGTCGGCCACGACCGTTAACCACGCTAGTACCTAGTCCAGGTTTATCGCCTATCTGAGAGTAATCCGTACGGAAGTCCGGCCGAGGTTTCCGCCACGGCCTCAAACGATGTGCGCAGGGTTCCCAAGCCCACCATCCGGGTGCCACTTGGTACACCGTGCCACTGCCTACCGCATCACGGCCCACCTCTCAGGTCAGCACCATGCACGGCCTCCAGCATTACTATAAACACCAGAAACTACTTGCAACTCCTGGACCGAGTACTAAGCGATTAATAAGTCGAGAGGGTCAATTAAGTATCCCAACGTGCGGTAGTATCTAGTCTTGGATTACATACACGGAACTCAGTTCCTAAGGACGGTTCCAATGAAACAACCCGCCATGTACTCCTACACAGCCTTTCACCGGTACCTTTACCAAATCAGGTTCAACACACAACCTTTTGCTTACCGAACACATTCTCACAATTCTGTTCATCTCCCAGATGACAGACCATACACAACTCTAAGCATAGCATGCATAGCAGGATAAGGCACATCAAGGCTCAAGCAACTACAGGTATGCTAGGTTGCAAGGTTCGGCTATTTACTGTGACAAGGTTAGGTCATGCAAAGGAAGTGGGTTCAACTAATCGTGGCAAAAGCAGTTGAAGCATTTGATCCTAATGCAATAAATAAGTGCAGGAGCAAGAACATGGGATTTATCGGGATGATCAAAAATGGTTGCTTGCCTTGTTGCTCAGAGGAGGGACAATATCCGTCAGACGGATATTCGGTGGAATCCGAGGGTACGGAGCCTACCGAAATGAATGGCAACAATCATATGCAAACAAGATGATGCATGAGCATGGCATGAGAATGCAAGGTGACAAACTATTAAAATCAACATGTGTTAGGTTTGAAGTTGATTTGAATCACCTTCAAATATCAATTCAAACGAGGTATTCTCGAATACCGATTTAATTGATTCGACCTGATGCTCAGATCAACTTGATGTTAACATGCATGAGATGTCATGTTAGGGTACCGATTTGTAATTAGGACAGTGTGTGATCATGACATTCATGATGAAATTTGAATATTGTCCAAATTCATTTTATAAAGTATTTATAAGAATTGGCTTATTCATTAATCTACATGTTTGGGTTCTGTAGCTTTTTCAAACATGAACGAAAATAGCATATTCAGATTCCTTGAATTTTTCTGATACTTTTTCATATATAAATTATTTTCATTGGAGTTACAGATTAATTTCTATGAATTTTTGAAGTTTTAAACATTTCTGGAATTATTTTTATACTGGAAAATACTTTCATTGCATCAGCATGACATCAGCAGGTCCATCTGGCCGTTCAAAGTCAAACCTGACCAGTGGGACCCACTGGTCAGTCTCTCTGGTCAATTTTAGATTAAGTTTAAACTTAATTAACTGATTAACCTTACTGGACCCACATGTCAGTGACTGATTAACTTATTTGATTTATTTTTATTAACTTTAAACTTGCCAGAGGCTGGCCCCACTAGTCAATGGCTCAGGCCAGCCGAGATCCACCGGCGGCGAGGTCGTCCTCGCCGGCGGGGAGCCTCCGGCGAGCATCACAACCTCGGGGGGGCTCGGAAATGGCGCACAGAGGGCCAATCGCACGGCTGAGACCATGGAAGGAACGGCCACTCGATGGCGCGCACGATGGGACAAGCCCCAGGGGCTGGGGTGGCCGGAATCAACGCCGGCGACGAGCTTGGCGGCGACCAAGTTCGGTCATCGTCGAGGCCATCGGATACGGGGTCAAAACGCTCGGGGTTGGGCACCTATCGCATCTACACAACGTCCTGAGGCTGTTGGTAGCCTCAGACGGACCAACACTTCACCAGAGGGTTACCCACGACGAGCTGCGGCGGCGGTCCTCGTCGGGCTCCGGTGAAACTAGGGCTAGAAGAGGGGATCGACGGGGAAAACTTAGGGGAAATGACCGCATGCTCACGGGGAGTGCAGAGCAGGGCTTAGACGGCTCGGGGAAGGCCTGGGGGCGACGAATCGAGCAGAGCTCGCCGGCGGCCGAAGGTTGAAGACGACGGTGCCGTGAGCGTTGCAGGGCTCGGGGTAGCTTCGGCTTCTGCAGGGAGGACCAGACCGACGAGGCAGAGCTAACGGCGTGCTCAGCAGGAGGATCCTATGGCTGGGGGCACGGGCAGCTCGAGCTTTGCTCGGCTCCAATGGCGGCAGAAGGGGGAGGAGAGATCTGAGAGGAGGGGGAGGATCTGGCGCTGGGAATGGATAGGGTCGGCCTCGGGGAGCTTATCCCCGGCCTTGCCAGCGCGAGACGGTGGCCAGGCAGGCGCACAGGTGCGTGGCCGCGCTGGAGAACGTGGCGACCACCTCCTGCTGCCTACTGGCGGGAGGAAGACGACGGGGCTTAGATGGGCTGGGCCAGGCTATAGGCGACAGGTAACCTCTTTTCCATTTCCTTCTGTTTTAATTTCTGACATTGATTTGCTATTTATTTCAGTTCCCAAACAAACTGTAAGAACTATGTTAAGCACCCTAGAATATTAGTTGGAATATTTCCAACTATTTCCAAAGTTTTCAACATTTTTGAAAATTTAAAGTTTCTGATTTCAAATTTAAAATTTGAAACCAGTAGCTTTTTGCACTTATTTAAAATGCTTAAAGTGTCAAGAAAATGTTTTCTTCATTGCTCATTTACTTTCATGATTTATCAGAAAGTTTGAACTTTTCTTGAGGCCATTTTGGATTCATTGATTTTGACTAGTTTGAGATTTCCTTTATTTAAAGTAATGGCTAGGGTTTTGAGTTTTTCCTTTGCCACTTTCTTGTTCTTGTTGACAAATTCTTAGATGCAATGCAAGAAGACATGAGCACAAGACTAACTTGCTTAAGGGGTCAGGGATGTGACACGAGCAGCCTTTGCCTCCCTCTCATACTCCTCTGCCTCTCCTCTCGTTATGTAATATCTCCATTTTACCTGAAAGTCAAAGAAGGTAGGAGCAGGAATGGTAATATGGAAAACACGATGCCGGTTAAATATCAAATGGTATAGGAGGGATTCATCATCCCTCTCAAGGAACTGATAGCGTGTCAAAGCGGTGTGATCAAGGAAAACTGTATGAAGCGGGAGATCTCCTTCGCGGATGGGTACTCCAAGAAAATTTGCTATGCGAGTGGCATAGATCCCACCAAAGAAATCCCCTTCATTAGCATTATTATTCAGCCTCCTTGCTATAATAGCTCCCAAGTTGAAACTTTTATCACCCGTTACTGCGCTCTTAAGAATACTAAGGTCAGGTGCGCAGAGGTGAGAATGCTCAATCTTGCCATTAATGCATCTGCCTACGAAGAGGGAAAAATAATGCAAGGCAGGAAAATGAATGCTCCCCATGGTAGCCTCTGTAATATCTCTAGTTTATCCGGCAGTTATACCAGAGAAAAAATCTCTAACGGAAGATTTAGGAGGATCATTGAGACTACCCCAAATAGGTATCTTGCAAATTCTATTGAAATCCTTTAAATCCATGGTATACGATTTGTCATAGAGATCAAACAGTACAGATGTATCACGGCCAACTAAAAATTTGAATCTACGAACAAAAGAGGCACTGAGAGCAACCTACTGTTCACATTTATCGGAGATGAATTCTTCGAGTCCAACGTTGTGAACAAGTGTATCAAACTCGTCTTTGAAACCTGCCTCAATCATGAATTCATCAAAAGGTCATTCACATGGTTGTACATGTGTGTTCCTCGGTTGGTAAGGATCGGGTTCCCGAATGGCAAGACGGGGACCTCTCTTGCTTGAGGAACCACCATGATAGTTTCTCCTGAACATCTTCCTTTTCTGAAATTTTCAGTGACCCAAAGGAAAAGTGAACAAGGCTCAACTAAACTCGTATCAACTACTCCCACAAGTTCCTAGAAGCCATATTACGCATCAAAACTACTTGGGACCAGCTAAAATTAGCATGCAAAGCTCAAGAACATGGTCACCAAGGCAGCAAAAATACGCGAAGTATAAGGCACTAGAGCAAACACTAATTGGACCAATGGAGGAGTCACTTACCAAGGAGAAATTTCCCCAAAACAGTTCGGAGAATGGCGCTTTGAGCAAGGAGATCGAAAATCCCAGCAAGAAGAGCAAGAACACGGGTTTGAGCTGCGAAACAATTTTTTCTGGAGGTAGGAGAAGCATATGGGAGCTACAATGAGTGGATGGGGTGCACATGGGCCCCACAAGCCAGGTAGGCGCGGCCAGGGGGGTTCCCGCGCCTCCAGGGCTTGTGGCCCACTAGTGCAGCCCCCAGACTAGCTCTTCGTCCCGGTATTTTTCAAAAATTCCAGAAAAAATCATACTTGATTTTTAGGACGTTCGGAGAACTTTTATTTTTGGGGTACTTTTCCATGGGACGCTAAAACAAAAAATAGGGAAAACTAAACTAAATCTATCATTTTTATTCTAAGGAATCGAAGGTGAAAGCTTGGAACAGAGGTTTGTGACTCCTCGATTCATCCATCTCATGGTCATCGAAAGAAATCCGTCAATGAGGTTGATCAAGTCTCCTTGACAAACTTTTTCGAATCGCAAAAGAGAACGGAGAATTTTCGAATAGTCACTAGGTCACCTCAATGGGGATGTCTATCTCCCCAACAAGCAAATCATACTTCATCTTAACAGGAGGAATAGGGCATTCAAAGCTCCCAATAAGAATCGATGAAGTTTTTTCAATAGCATTGATGCAATGTACTCGATATTGTTTCTTCAGAAAGTGCACCGTATGCTCATTACCGTTGACATGGAAAGTGACATTGCCTTTGTTGCAATCTATAACAGCCCCTGTAGTGTTTAAAAAGGGTCTTCCAAGGATGACCGCCATGGCATCGTCCTCGGGAATATCCAGAATAACAAAGTCCGTTAAGATAGTAACGTTAGCAACCACAACAGGCACATCCTCACAAATGCCGATAGGTAAAGCAGTTGATTTGTCGGCCATTTACAGAGAGATTTCAGTGGGTGTCAACTTATCCAGTTCAAGTCTACGATAAAGAGAAAGAGGCATACCACTAACACCGGCCCCAAGGTCGCATAAAGCAGTTCTAACGTAGTTGCCTTTAATGGAGCAAGGTATAGTGGGCACTCCGGGATCACCTAGTTTCTTAGGAGTTCCACCCTTGAAGGTATAGTTAGCAAGCATGGTGGAAATCTCAACCTCAGGTATCCTCCTCTTATTAGTCACAATATTCTTCATGTACTTAGCATACGGAGACATTTTGAGCATATCTGTCAAACGCATTTGCAGAAAGACAGGTCTAATCATTTCAACAAATCGTTCAAAATCCTCATCATCCTTTTTCTTGGATGGTTTGGGAGGAAAGGGCATGGGTTTCTGAACCCATGGTTCCCTTTCTTTACCATGCTTCCTAGCAGCAAAATCGTTCTTATCGTATCTTCTATTCTTTGGCTGTGGGTTATCAAGATCAACAGGTTCAATCTCCACATCCTTATCATTGCTAGGTTGAGTATCATCATCAACATCACTATTGATATTATCATTAGGCTCATGTTCATAACCAGATTGTGTTTCGGCATCAGAAGAGAGACATCGTTTGGACTCTCAGGTGTAGCAGCAACAGGGTTGCTAGCGTGCAAATTCCTATCATCATTCTTCTTTTTCCTAGGATGACTAGGTGCATCAGTGCTAACTCCTTGAGAATCTTGTTCAATTCTCTTCGGATGACCCTCAGGATACAAAGGTTCCTCAGTCATTCTACCACCTCTAGTGACGACTCTGACGGAATTGTCATTCAACTCATTGAGCAAGTCATTTTGAGCTTTAAGTACTTGTTCTACCTGAGTAGTAACCATAGAGGCATGTTTACTCAAGAGCTTAAGATCATTGACGTTTCTGTCCACACAAGCACTTAAATGACTAAGCATACGAGCATTCTGTTCCAATTGTCTGCTAACATAATCATCGAAACTCTGTTGTTTGGCAACAAAGTTATCAAATTCATCCAGGCATAAGCTAACAGGTTTATCAAAAGGAATATCACTCTCATCAAACCTACGCAGAGAATTTACTTCTACTACCTGTATCGGGTTATCAAGACCATGGATCTCTTCGATAGGTGGTAGATTTTTGACATCTTCAGATTTAATGCCTTTCTCTCGCATAGATTTCTTAGCTTCTTGCATATCTTCGGGACTGAGGAATAGAATACCTCTTTTCTTCGGAGTTGGCTTAGGAGGTGGTCCGGGAATAGTCCAAGCATTCTCATTGCACAAGATATTATTCAATAGAATCTCAGCTTGTTCTACGGTTTGCTCCCTAAAAACACAACCAGCACAACTATCTAGGTGGTCGTTGGAAGCATCGGTAAGTCCATTGTAGAAGATATCAAGTATTTCATTCTTCTCGAGAGGGTGATAAGGCAAAGCATACAACAGCTGGATGAGCCTCCCCCAAGCTTGTGGGAGACTCTCTTCTTCAGCTTGAGCAAAGTTGTATATTTCCTGCAAGGCGGCTTACTTCTTATGGGCAGGGAAATATTTTTCAGAGAAGTAGTAGACCATATCCTGGGTGCTACGCACACAACCAGGAGCAAGAGAAGTGAACTAGGTCTTAGCATCATCCTTTAGCGAGAAAGGAAACAGCTTGAGGATATAGTAGTGGTGGATCTTTTCCTCACTAGTGAATAGGGTGGCTATATCGTGCAGTTTGGTAAGATGGGCTACAACCGTTTCAGACTCATAACCGTGAAAAGGATCAGATTCGACCAGAGTGATTAACTCAGGGTTGACAGAGAATTCATAATCCTTATCGGTCACAAAGATAGGCAAAGTGGCAAACTTCGGGTTGTATTTCATCCTAGCGTTCAGAGATTTTTCTTGCCACTTGCGCAGTAAGTTCTCAACATCATAGCTATCCTTACACGCAAGAAAATCCTCAGCTATCTCTCCCTCCATAACATAACGCTCAGGCATATCAGGCAATTCAGCCATAATAGCAGGTTCTACTTCAATAGTATCAGCAGTTTCAGAAGTATCATCACATCTAGCAGCAATGCTAGCAATTTGTGCATCAAGGAATGCACCTAGTGGCAAGACAGTATCAAGCATAGCATCATCAGGCAAAGCAGTATCAAGCATAGCATCATCATAAGCATCATGGGCAGCAGAAGTAGCATCATCAAGCAGAGGCGACATATCAAGATTTCTAGCACGAGGTGATGTCGCAAACTTACTCATAACTGAAGGTGAATCAAGTGCAGAGCTAGATGGCAGTTCCTTACCTGTCCTCGTAGTTTAGGGCAAGACTTTAGTTCTTGGATCTATCGGATTCCTCATAGTGACCAGCAGACGTAAATCCCAAGTGACTCAGAGAATATAGCCGTTCCTCCCCGACAACGGCGCTAGAAAATAGTCTTGATAACCCACAAGTATAGGGGATCGCAACAGTTTTCGAGGGTAGAGTATTCAACCCAAATTTATTGATTCGACTCAAGGGGAAGCCAAAGAATATTCTCAAGTATTAGCAGTTGAGTTGTCAATTCAACCACACCTGAAAGATTTAGTATCTATAGCAAAGTAATAGTAGCAAAGTAGGGTGATAGCAGCAGTAGCAACAGTAACCAGTAGCAGCTGAGTAACAGCAGTAGCAGCAGAGTAACAGCAGCAGCAGCAAAGTAACGTAGCAAGGACAAGTAGTAAAAGACTCGTAGGCATTGGATCGGTGATGGATGATTATGCCGGATGTGATTCATCACGCAACAGTTATAACACGGAGAGATATGTAACTAGCTCCAGTTCGTCAATCTAATGTAGGCATGTATTCCGTATGTAGTCATACATGCTTAGGGAAAAGAACTTGCATGACATCTATTGTCCATCCCTCCCATGGCAGCGGGGTCCTAATGGAAACTACAGGATATTAAGGTTCTCCTTTTAATAAAGAACCGGACCAACGCATTAACACTTGGTGAATACATGAACTCCTCATACTATGGTCATCTCTGGGAGTGGTTCCGGCTATTGTCACTCCGGGGTTGCCAGGTCATAACACATAGTAGGTGACTACAACTTGCAAGATAGGATCTAAAAACACATATATTGGCGACAACATAATAGGTTCAGATCTAAAATCATGGCACTCAGGCCCTAGTGACATGCATTAAGCATGGCAAAGTAGTAGCAACATCAATCTCAGAACATAGTGGATACTAGGGATCAATCCCTGTCAAAACTAACTCGATTACATGATAGATCTCATCCAACCCATCACCGTCCAGTAAGCCTACGATGAAATTACTCACGAACGGTGAAGAGCATCATGGAATTGGCGATGAAGGAAGGTTGATGATGACGATGGCGACGATCTCCCCTCTTCGGAGCCTAGAACGGACTCCAGATCTGCCCTCCAGATGAAGAACAGGAGGTGGCGGCGCCTCCGTATCGTAAAACGCGATGAACTCTTCTCCTTGATTTTTTTCCGGGCGAGACGGACTAAATAGAGCTGGATTTGGAGGCGGTGGAGCGTCATGGGCTCCACAAGCCTCCTAGGCGCGGCCTTGGGGGGCCGCGCCTGGTGGGCTTGTGGGCTCACGGCTCCACTTCCTCCGTTGATTCTTGCGCCGGTGTTTTTCATAAATTCCAGAAAAATTCTCCGTAAATTTTCAGGTCATTCCGAGAACTTATATTTTTGCGCAAAAACAACACCATGGCAATTCTGCTGAAAACAGCGTTAGTCCGGGTTAGTTCCATTCAAATTATGCAAATTAGAGTCCAAAACAAGGGCAAAAGAGTTCGGAAAAGTAGATACGACGGAGACGTATCAGGGGTCAACTAACCTTGGGTTTTGTCGTAGAAGACTTCAAGTAGGTGAAGTAGTGGTGAATGCTCAATGTTGATGAAGATCATCTTGAGTTGGGAGCAATCCTTGTTGTTTTCATACTCTTCTCACCTAGATGGGTTAGTCCCAAAGCACGAGGAACATATGCAAGAATATCTATGGACATGGAGTGAAATTCAAATGGGATGATGTCCAAAGGTGCATTACTTACCTTGTTCCTTGCTTACCTTTGAGGGAATGTGTGACTCCTTGAACTAATGCATATGGTTGAGGTTGATTGCAAATAGTTTTTGCCAAAATGAATAAGAGTGAATTTCATTGGCGGAGTCACGCCTCAAGAACTTCCCTAGTTCTTACTCTTGGGAATCCACATCAAATTGAAGGGAATCCTTGGAGTTGTGGTAGCACTTGTGGAGGTAGAGCTAGTAGTGTCCTTGGGAACTCACTTGACCTTGGCTTGGGGTTCTTCTTCAAATAGATCAATGTCATCTCGGAGCTTTCCCTTGCCTTTGTGGTCCTGTGGTAGAAAGCCATCTTGTGAGCTTGTTCCTTTGGAAGGAATCACACTTCTCCTCTTGGGGAACAAACTTAGGAGTGGGATATGGACCTTCTTCCCAAACATCTTCGTTGACATTGAAGTAGCCAACTCCTTGTTTCTTCTGATGTCCTCCTTGCTTGCGCACAATTTCCTCGAATTGTTTACTTCCGGCAAGGCTCTTAAAGACACCTTTCTCTATAATCCCTTTCAATAGACCATTTTCTTGCCCACGTGTAACTTGGCTAAGAGAATCGTTAGTGGAATCAATAGAACTACCAGTAACAACATTATTGAATTTAGCTTTATTATAGTTGTTACTAGATGAAGAAACATTCTTGCCTTTGTTACTAGTGTTCCTATGTTTAACTTGTGGAACAAAGTTGGACAAGAGTAATCGTTTGGCTAGATAAGAAGAACTCTTATTTCGAAGATCATCATCGATCGCTTTTAAGAACTCATGCACTTGCTCCAAATTGAGCTTCTCGAAGCGTAGCTTCTCATGGGTTCTTGCAATCTCTCTATGATCTTCTAGAGTAGTCTAATGAGCTAACTTAAGAGTTTTTAATTCTCGAGCTAGTTGTTCAATTTCTTTCTTATCATCATAATTCGATTTCTCTTGACTATCATGATAAATGGCAAGTTCATTTTCAGTGCAATCACTAGTTTTATCAAGAAGCAAGTCATCTTATCCTAATAAGTCATCGTCATCACTATTAAAATCAAGATACTCGGGATGTGATACCTTGCGGCCTTTAGCCATGAAGCAGTTTCCAACTTCCTCATTTGGTGAATCAAATAAGTTGTAGGAGTTGCTGGAAACAAGTGCAATCCCGGCAACACCTTCATCTTGACTGCAGTCGGAGTGGGAGTGATAGCTTGTCTTGGAGTGGTGATCAGACTCGGAGCCCGACACCCATTCACCAACATGAGCTTGATGTCTTCTTCTTGAATTGCTCTTGGTGTATTTGTCCTTCTTCTCCGATTCCTTGCCTCTCCGTGAGTGTCTTCGTTCATAGTGATCTTCTATACTCCTTCTCTCTCTCCGAGGTGGCTCATCTCTTGAGCTTCGTATTTGAGGTGACTCTTCTCTTCTTTTGTAGGGAGCCGAGCACTCATTTGAGTAGTGTCCGGGCTTCCCACAATTTTAGCAGTTTCGGTCATGATTGGACGAACGCTTCTCTTCATGTCTCGAGCTTGAGCTTTTTTCTTTGCCTCTACTCTTATAGAACTTGTTGAATTTTCTGACCATGAGGCTTATCTCTTCATCAGTGACAAGATTGTCCTTTTAAGTAGAGGGAGCATCACATGAAGCCTTATAAGCACAGCTTGACTTGTTGTGCAGCTCATCTTTGTCCTAGAGTGACATCTCATGAGCAAAAATCCTACCAATGACTTCAGTTCGCTTGAGATCTTTGTAATTTGGCATCATTTGGATCAATGTGCACACTCTGTCATACTTACCACCGAGAGCTCTAAGTATCTTCTTGATGATGAATTTGTCGGTCATCTCTCCGCTTCCTAAGCCGGCAATCTCATTGGTGATGAGAGCTAGCCTAGATTACATTTCAGCGACACCTTCACCATCCTTCATCTTGAACTTGTCAAGCTGACATTGAAGCACATCCAACTTAGATTCTCTGACAGAATTAGTACCTTTGTGCATATCAACCAAAGTATCCCAAATCTCTTTTGCATTCTCAAGACGACTGACTTTGTTGAATTCTTCGGGGCAAAGGCAGTTGAAGATGATATCGCACGCTTGAGCATCAAGTTGAAACATCTTCAGTTCATCAGCTGTAGCATCACGATCCGGCTCATGCCCTTCTCCAAAGAAGTTACCTTGCACACCAACACAAAATACAGCCAAAAACATGAGGATTAAAGCCAAGAATATGCATTTTCATTTTATGCTTCCAACTAGCAAAATTAGTGCCATCAAAGTATGGACCTCTACGACAATTTCCCTCACTAGATGCCATAGTCTACTAGGTTGTTAAACCAATGACATGGAGACCAAAGCTCTCATACAAATTGTAGGATCGAAAGTATGTATAGAGGGGGGTGATTAGACTACTTGACAAGATAAAAAATTAGCATTTTCCCAATTCTACTTGAGAAACGGCTACGACAGTTATAGTAGGTCAAGCACACCCTACACATGCAGGTCTAATAGTATAACAGCGGAAAATAAAACATGCAAGTGTAAAGTAGAGGAATAAGATAGGGAGATCAAACGCATGAGGTTGACACGACGTTTTTTGTCATGGTCTGATAGTTGGCGCTATCGTACATCCATGTTAGTGGAGACTTCAACCCACAGAGGGTAACGGCTGCGAGAGTCCACAGAGGGTCCACAAAGAAGCGGCCTTGTCTATTCCACCATGGCTTCCATCCACGGAGGACTAGCCTTACTCACGGTAGATCTTCATGAAGTAGGCGATCTCCTTGCCCTTACAAACATCTTGGTTCAACTCCACAACATGAAGTAGGAGGCTCCCAAGCGACACCTAACCAATCTAGGAGGCACCACCCTCCAAAAGGTAATAGATGTGGTAGATCAATGAACTCCTTGCTCTTGTGCTTCTAAAGATAGTCTCCTCAACACAAATCACTCTCTCATAGAATATGCATGGGTAGGAGAGGTTGATTTGATGGGAAGCAGTTTGGGGAGGCTAGAGATCAAGTTTCAAATGATAGGATTGGAATATCTTTCTCTCAACACATGAGTAGGTGGTTCTCTCTTAGAAAATGGATCTGGCATTGAAGTGCGTGTTCTGAGTGCTTCTCTCGCGAATGAGAGGTGGGTGAAGGGGTGTATACAGGCAGCAGCCAAAATCCAACCGTTACACACAAAAGGGCAAACTCAGTGACACCGAAGTTGACAACTCGGTGGTAGCGATTAGCACAAAGGTGTGAACTTTTGAATCTCGGTGAGACCGATATATGAAACTCAGTGGCACCAAAAAGGTGACTAACGGTCAGATGGTCAAATTCGGTGGCACCGATAGTCAAACTCATAAATTCCGATTTTGTGTATCTTGGCAACAGAATTTTGGTCACACTAAACTCGGTAGCACCACCTTGGTTTTGGTTGCACCGATTTGGTGGGAATGGCTAGGGTTTCTCTCTGGGGTCAAACTCGGTGGGTCCGGTATGGAAATGTTGATGACACCGAATTTGTGAGTGTGGAACTTGACAGACTGGATATGTGGGAAAAAATGACTGAGTGTTTTGGTGGCTAACTTTGAGCAATCAGTTCATTTTACTACCTCATCCCCTTTTAATAGTATTGGCCTTCCTATGGACTCAAAAGTGATTTCTCACAAATATAAAATGAAGAGTCTTCTAGCTTGAAGCCTGAGCCAATATTGTTCTTCTCTTACATCCAGGGGCATATCCACATAAACCTTAAGCCATAGCATCTTTTGAACTTTTTCTAAAATATACTTGGGAAACATATTACTCCAATGATGCATATGTTGTGATCAATTATCAAAACCACCCTAGGGAGCAATTGTGATTTCAACACGGCAGTGAGAGGCCCTATGTTTTCTCCATCATATATGTTTTAAATCATATTATCTCTTACACTATAAGATACTAATTGTTGATATGAATCTACTCATGTATGTTTTAAATCCTTCAAAAATTCCCGCAACAACGCGCGGGTATTATCTAGTACTAGTAGTAGCATTACCCTGAGTTAAAATATCAAGAAAGCTCGTCGCTAGATGATATGCACTTTTCACCATAGGCATTTTGTTTTTTCTTCGAAAACGATGCAAAGAAGTCTTGCATGTTTCATGGAGAGATCTACATTTTTACTATTGCTCGAACATCCATGTCCAAAATGTTTCCATTTAATTATTGCAGAAAACATGCAACCCAATTATGCTAGTAGTTTTGCTTCGGCGTGACGGGTCATTGATCGTGACCAAGCATCCTGCCGAGTCCTAATGAGAGAACCACATCCAATCTCACAGATTATACCTCTTAAATTTCAGGATTTGAGGTCGCCTGTACTTAATTTTTTAAGCAAGATTCAAATTTGCAATCAAAACATCTCTTTATCGAGTGTCCAAATCACGAATTGTTTGCACCGTTGTGTTTGTCACGTCAGCATCATCAAAGTCAGACCTCACATTAATAAGTTTCCATGTTTTTTCATTCAAAATGCAACTTGTAACGGGCGGCAACGCACTGGTCTCGACATTGCCTCGCTCTGGCAACATGGGGGTGAAAACCCCAGCATCGCCACAGTTTCTCCTCCTCCCCCTTGAGTGTGGTCGCCGCCAGAGGGTGCCCACCGGCAAAGCCCGGTCCAACCCTAAGGAAGGCGGCGTTGGGGCTCTTTCCCCTTCTAGTGAGGGGCATCGTGTAGGGCTGCTTGGCGCGTCGAGGAGATCTCAAGTCCAGCGGTGTGCGCGTCTCGGATCCGCCCATGTGCGCCCATGGGGGCGAGATGGAGCTGCTGGCAGGAACAGGCGACGGAACATACGAAGGACACACGTGCTACGAAGAAATATGAGATTCTCAAAACAGGGAAGGCTACGGATACACATGGGGCTAGGCTAACAAGTATCTTCGTTTGACCCTGGATTCATTGTTTCATGCAGGAGTCAAGCTCTACTGGTCGGCCTGAGACGGAGCATCGGAAGCGAATCGAAGTAATCTGTGGAAATGTCCGATCTTATTCCAAAATATAAGGTCTTCATGAAGGTCTGTCTTGTTTCAGGAATATAGGTACCGAAGTTCAATAGCGGTAGGTACCAAGGAGAAGACGAGTCAGGGCCGATTGACAAGACTAGCTAGGCTGACCTTCCAACCATACTCCATCCAATATCGAACGGAAGTGCTAAAGGTTTCATGTGATGCTGACCTCAATGAACCAGACCTCGAGAATTCGTGCTTTGGCTAAATCGACGGAGGCTTAGCTTATTATGTTTCGGGCGTTTAGCTAGCGCTAATGAATGGTGGGTGCGTGGAGAATGCTATGGATTCGAGCTCTATTTTCCTCTCGGGCCGTTAAGGTCCTCTTTTGATAGATTTCTATACCTTCCCCTCCCTTTCCTCTGTATCCGGGCCTACGCAGACAGTTGCTTGCTTATCGAAGAGAATTTGGAAATAGACCATTTTTTCGTAATTACATTCCCGGAAGGGTTCCTCCTTGAACAAATGTCTCATTTATGGATACATTGGGAGCAAAATTGGAAACCCTAGCTAGTATTTATTTTGGAAAGGATAACTGATCAAAGAGACGTAGCTTTTCTCTCTCTTTCCTTCTTTCCACCAAGCTTCTTTATTGGAGTTTACTTATAGTGGTTGGTTCTTGCCTTGTAGCGAGTTGGGAGGCCTATTGTCTGAATTAGAACTGGCTGCAACGGAACTCGCTAAGGCTCCATTCAAAGAAAAAAGAATGGAATAGGACGAGGCGGTGAGCTTTTGGCAAGTCATCTCAAGCCCCTATCACAAGACCAAGCGGATCTCATCCTGCAGAAGACTCAGAGCGGATCTATCTAATGGCATGGCTGGCTGTCGGATGTGATCTATTCTCGTGTCACATCGCTTTCTTTCTTCTCCCTCCATTTTCTTCACTACTACCGCTTCTACACATAAATCAAAGAAGCATTGTGGAATAGTGGCATTTCGTTAATGGCTAAAATGTTCTTAGTGAAAGGGTTGCCGCAAAACCGGCAAACTCAGAGCGGTCTCTGAAAGTGAATAGGAGCATAGCGGCATCATCCAAGCCAAACACGTCTCCTCAGTCAAGGGTCTTCTCGCGCAAACGGGATTATTAGGACTTGGGTCTCTTTCTTGGGCGGGACACCAAATTCATGTATCTTTACCAATTAACCAATTTCTTGACGCTGGGGTGGATCCTAAAGAGATACCACTTCCTCATGAATTTATCTTGAATCGGGACCTTTTGGCTCAACTTTATCCTAGTTTTGCCGAAGGAGCAACCCCTTTTTTCACTTTAAATTGGTCCAAATACGCAGAATTTCTGACTTTTCGCGGAGGACTAGATCCAGTAACCGGTGGTCTCTGGCTGACCGATATTGCGCACCATCATTTAGCTATTGCTATTCTTTTCCTAATCGCAGGTCATATGTATAGGACCAACTGGGGTATTGGCCATGGACTTAAAGATATTTTGGAGGCTCACAAGGGCCCATTTACAGGACAAGGCCATAAGGGTCTTTATGAAATCTTAACAACGTCATGGCATGCTCAATTATCTCTTAACCTAGCTATGCTAGGCTCGTCGAGCAGTTGGTGCGTGCGCGCCCTCGCTGTGATGTAGAGGTGCTGGTTGCGGTCAGTGCAGTATGTGTTGTCTTTTTGCCCTCAGGATTGAACACACGATCACCCTACAGCTCGACTAGTCGTGTACGTGCAACTCAGCTCAACGTATACGAACTAGCTGTATCACTCGATATCTCGCCGGCGCTCATGCAAACACCAGGACCAGATCACACGCACGCGAACGCAACAACAGAAGATGGCCATAGGCACGTGTCGTGCCTCGTAAATATCTCTTTATTGATTTTCTCATTTTTCTGGTACAAAACTCAAGCACCCTGCCCATGTATATATAGGTGCAAGATCCAACTCACGCCACAACCCAGATTACCTTTTCCTAACCTATACGGACTACTACTTGTAAATAGAAAGCTAACACACGATAACGTATGTGATCAATTCTGATCGGTACTAGTACTCTTACCATACTGCTCTCTATTACCTAGAAAAACAAACCGACTCAAACAAAATTTTCTATTTTTACTTTCACATATTTGGATTACTCACATTCATCCCCTAATCCAAATTTTCGACTTGTTGACTTGGAACCAACACATCCTGGATTACCAGTCCATGTCGTCACATCTTAGCGTGCTACATGTAGACTAAACACATAGTCACTCATGCAAGAACTCAACTTAACTGGTGCGCATCCATCTTCACGCTCGCCTTCGTCTTCTCGCCGAGACACACTAACGACTCAAACACAAACAAAAACTAAAGACACGACTCTTTTTTTGTTTTTTTCCTGCCGCAGCTTCTTCATCAAAGCAACCCTCGGCCGTCATCCATGCCCACTTTCGCTAGTTGCAGAATCTCGTGCTCCTTCTTTGCCTCCTTTCGTGGATTAGGACACTCTCGAGAATAGTGTCATAGTCCTGACAATTGTAGCAACGAACTTTAGATTTGTCGAACTTCCAGTACTTCTGCTTATCTTTCTCCTTATTACGCGAGAACATCAACCGCTCCTCTTCTTGGTCGTGTTCCCGTCCTTTCAATGTCAATTCATAGGTCTTTAGCCACCCGATCACCTCCATCACCGACATCTTCGTCACATCGCTCCACTTCTCGATGGTGCCAACGATCGGTAAAAACTTGTCGGGAACAACTCGTAGTAATTTCTCCACAACCACGATGTTCTCCATCTTTGATCCAAGAGCTCGCATCTCAATAACGAGGGAGGTTAGTTTTAACACAAATTCACCAATCCCTTCTGACGCCTTCATGCTCATCCTCTTGAACTCCCTCCTTAGAGCTTGAACACGTGCCTTCTTGACACGATCATCTCCAGCATGCATCTCCTTGAGCTCTTGCCAAGCTTCCTTTGTCGTCTCTTTATCCGATATAGACATGAAAACGGCATCATACACACCTTGGGCTATGGCGGCGAAAGCCTCTTGGTCCTTTGTCTCTTCGACCGCGCCTTCACCATCCACTGCCGCCTAGACTCCACGTGCACGCATGAAGATCTTCATCTTCGCCCACACCCCACAATTGTCACCATCAAGCATGGGGTACTGGATGGTCACACCACCACCACTCGCCTTCGAAGTCGACATGATACTCTTCTTCGATTTTCCGTCGTCCGTGACACAACTTGACGGCGGCGACAACCCCACCGTGAACTTGATGGTGAAGCTTCCACACCTTGCTCTAGATACCAATTGTTGTCTTTTCGCCCTCACGATCGAACACACGATCACCCTACAGCTCGACTAGTCGCGTACGCGCAACTCGGCTCAACGTATATGAACTAGCTGTAGCACTCGATATCTCACCGGCGCTCACGCAAACACCGGGACCAGATCACACGCATGCGAATGCAACAACACGAAGATGGCCAGAGGCACGTGTCGTGCCTCGTAAATATGTCTTTATTGCTTTTTTCATTTTTCTGGGACAAAACTCAAGCACCCTGCCCATGTATATATAGGTGCAAGATCCAACTCACGCCACAACCCAGATTACCTTTTCCTAACCTATAAGGACTACTACTCGTCAAAAGAAAGCTAAGACACGATAACGTATGTGATCAATCCTGATCGGTACTAGTACTCTTACCATACTACTCTCTATTACATGGAAAAACAAACCGACTCAAACAAAATTTCCTATTTTTACTTTCACATATTTGGATTACTAACAGTGTGGAGGGCAGGGCCGATGCGGACGTGTGTGTCGCTGTCCAAGGTGATGCTGGAGGTACGGGCTCACCCTGGGGGCGTCCTCTGGACTGGAACGGACGGATCTGACAGCCCTTGTTGGCGGGACCTGATGCTATGGGGGCCGGAGGCCCGGAGGTTGTTCATCCAATGATTGTATGCAGCCAGGTTGCATGGTGGCTCCCTAACGGGATGGTGGTCCATGGTGGCGTGGCCTGGGCAGGGCCTTCGGGATGCTCTGGGCTTGCGCGCAAGTGGTGCTTCGGCTAGTTCTTGTGTGGTCTATCAAGTGGCTTGTGCTCATCTAGTTTGATGGTGGTGTGTTGGCGGTGTCGTCCCTGGCATAGGTGCTCGGCTCTCTGACAAAAGTCATGCTCGACTTCGGTCTCGGATGGTGGCGAATGATGCCTTCGGGTGTGATTTTTTCCTTGTTGGAGGTGCAATCGAGGGGATTTGACACCTCTCCCTGCTTCAAGTTCTTGTCTCCGAGTGAAAACCGTGTGTAATGGTGGTGCCTTCGGTGTCATTACTTTGTTGGAAGCATTTCCTTAGAGTCATGTCTCGTGTTGGGGAGCACATACCTGGCCAAATGGGCCGGCCAGGCACGACACGACATGGCCCGTGCTAAACGTGCCTGGCCTGGCACGGCCCATCGAGGCACATTTAGTAATCGGGCCGTTTCGTGCCAGCCCATGGGCTGCGCCTCCGGGCCCAAGCACGGCCCTGTTACTGAACGGGCCGGCCTGTTGGCCCGATTAGCACGCTGGGCTGCACAATTTCAGCCTCATGGGCTTGTTTTTAGGCCTATTGGGGCATATATTATGTATATATATACTAAAAATATTTAAAAATATGTAAAAAAAAATAAACGGGTCGTGTCATGCCGGCCCGCGTGCCCAGCCTCCAGGCCCAGGCACGGCCCGAGGCGTGTCGCGTGCCTGGCAGGGCCCGTTTAAATCGTGCCCGGTCGGGCCCGTGTCGTGTCGTCTTGGCAGGCTAGTGGGCCGGCCTGTTTAGCCCGGTTCATTTGGCCAGGTATAGGGGAGCACTTGGTTAGTGGTGGTGAAGTGGATCCGAAACGGGAAGCGTATTGGTGGTGCATATGTGTGGGGCTGGTCGATTGGTCGACGAGCCTGCAGTAAGAACACCCCTCGGTGTCACGTTCGTTGGGGGCCAATGGTGGTGGGCACTTGGTGCACACACAACTGATGGGGAACGTTGCATGGGAAACAAAAAATTTCCTACGCACACGAAGACCTATCATGGTGATGTCCATCTACGAGTGGAGATTAGGTCTACGTACCCTTGTAGATCGCACAACGGGAAGCATTAAGAAATGTGGTTGATGTAGTGGAACGTCTTCACGTCCCTCGAACCATCCCACAAACCGTCCCGCGATCCATCCCATGAACCGTCCTGCGATCCGTCCCACGATCTGTACCGATCTAGTGCCAAACGGACGGCACCTCCGCGTTCAGCACACGTACAACTCGACGATGATCTTGGCCTTCTTGATCCAACAAGCAAGACGGAGAAGTAGATGAGTTCTCCGACAGCGTGACGGCGCTCCGGTGGTGGTGATGATCTACTCCTGCAGGGCTCCGCCCGAGCTCCGCAGAAATCCGATCTAGAGGTAAAACTATGTGGTTTAGGCTAGAATTGCACGTGGCAAAGTTATGTCTCAAAAAGCCCTAAACCACCACTATATGAGGGGCTAGCCTTGAGGCACAAGGCCTCAAGGTGCGCCAGCCAAGGCGGAGGAGTTGGACTCCAACCCCAATTAGGTTTGGTGGGGAAGGAGTCCACTCCTTCCTTCCCACCTCCCTCTTTCCTTTTTCTTTTTCTTTTCTTTTGGTATTTTATTATGTGGCGCCATATCCCTCTTGGGCTGACTCCACTAGCCCAATAAGGACTTGTGGCGCCACCCTAGGGCCTTGGGCTTAGCCCCGGGTGGGTGGGCCCCTCCTAGTAAACACCCAGAACCCATTCGTCACTCCCGGTACACTGTCGGAATTGCCCGAAAATTTCCACTGACCAAATGAAACCATCCTATATATCAATCTTCATTTTCGGACCATTTCGGAAACCCTCGTGACGTCCTTGATCTCATCCGAGACTTCAAACATCATTTAGTAACCACACATATAACTCAACTATACTAAAACATCATGGAACCTTAAGTGTGCAGACCCTGCGGGTTCGAGAACTATGCAGACATGACCCGAGGCACTCCTCGGTCAATATCCAATAGCGGGACATGGATGCCCTTATTGGATCCTAAATATTATTCGAATATCCAATAGCACTCCTCAGACATTATCCTTAGTCAATTCCTTAGTGTCAAGGATTCATATAATCCCGTATGTCATTCCCTTTGTCCTTCGGTATGTTACTTGCCCGATATTCGATCGTCGGTATCCGCATACCTATTTCAATCTCGTTACCGGCAAGTCTCTTTACTCGTTATGTAATACAAGATCTCATGACTTACACTTAGTCACATTGCTTGCAAGGCTTGTGTGTGATGTTGTATTACCGAGTGGGCCCCGAGATACCTCTCCGTCACACGGACTGACAAATCCCAGTATTGATACATACTAACTCAACGAACACCTTCGGAGATACCTGTAGAACACCTTTATAGTCACCCAGTTATGTTGTGACATTTGATGCACACAAGGTATTCCTCCGGTGCCAGTGAGTTATATGATCTCATGGTCATAGGAACAAATACTTGACACGCAGAAAACAATAGCAATAAAATGACACAATCAATATGCTACGTATATATTTTGGGTCTTGTCCATCACATGATTCTCCTAATGATGTGATCCCATTATCAAGGGACAACACTTGCCTATGGCCAGGAAACCTTGACCATCTTTGATCAACGAACTAGTCAACTGGAGGCTCACTTGGGACAGTGTGTTGTCTATGTATCCACACATGTATCTATGTTTCCAATCAATACAATTCTAGCATGGATAATAAACGATTATCATGAACAAAGAAATATAATAATAACTAATTTATTATTGCCTCTAGGGCATATTTCCAACAGTCTAGTGCTTCCACTAGAGTCAATAATCTAGTTCACATCATCATGTGATTTTAACGAATCTAACATCCATATAGTTCTGGGGTTTGATCACGTCTTGCTTGTGAGAGAGGTTTTAGTCAATGGTTCTGAATCTTTCAGATCCTGTGTGCTTTACAAATCTTTATGTCATCTTATAGATGTTGCTACTACGTGTTATTCGGAAATACTCCAAATATCTACTCTACTATACGAATCCGTTTTACTACTCATAGTTATTCGGATGAGTGTCAAAGCTTGCATCCACATAACCCTATACGATGAACTCTTTAACCACCTCCATAATCGAGAAAAATTCCTTAGTTCATTAATTTACTAAGGATAACTTTGACCGATGTTTAGTGATTCAATCCTGGATCACTCTGTACCTCTTAACAGACTTG
The DNA here is from genome assembly GCF_904849725.1 of Hordeum vulgare subsp. vulgare. Taxonomy (NCBI): domain Eukaryota; kingdom Viridiplantae; phylum Streptophyta; class Magnoliopsida; order Poales; family Poaceae; genus Hordeum; species Hordeum vulgare. The sequence goes on along the minus strand of NC_058518.1, from coordinate 114,982,798 downwards.
TGGCAAGGCAAACACTAGGTGCGGTACACAGCATGACATACTTTAGAGTCTATGGCTAATGCATAGGAGATGACCTTCGTCCTTTCTCTTTCTTCTGTCATGGTCGGGTTTTGAGTCTTTACTCAAATTCACACCTCACAACATAGCCAAGAACTCCTTCCTTGCTGATCTATTTTGAACTCCTTCAAAAACTTGTCAAGGCATGTATTTTATTTGAAAGTTCTATTAAGCGTTTTGATCTATCTCTATATATCTTGATGCTCAATGTTTCAAGTAGCTCTATCCGGGTTATCCTTTGAAAATCTCCTTTCAAACAACCCTTAATGCTTTACAGAAATTCTACATTACTTCTGATCAACAATATGTCAACCATGTATACTTATCAGAAATTCTACAGTGCTCCCACTCACTTCTTTGGAAATACAAGTTTCTCATAAACCTTGTACAAAACCAAAAGCTTTGATCATCTCATCAAAGCGTATATTCCAACTCCGAGATGCTTGCACCAGTCCATAGAAGGATCGCTGGAGCTTGCATACTTGTTAGCATCCTTAGGATTGACAAAGCCTTCTGGTTGTATCACATAGGAAAACAGTGTTTTGACATCCTATGTGCAGTATTTCACAAACAATGCAGCAATCGCTAACATAATTCCAACATATTTTTAGCATCGCTACGAGTGAGAAAGTCTCATCATAGTCAACTCTTTGAACTTGTCGGAAACATCTTTGCGATAAGTCGAGCTTTTTTTAATGGTGACTTTTCACCATCATCGTCTGTCTTCCCTTTAAAGATCCATCTTTACATAACAGTCCTACGACCATCAAGTAGTTCTTCCAAAGTCTACATTTTGTTTTCATACATGGGTCCTCTCTCCGATTTCATGGCCTCCGGCCATTTGTCGGAATCCGGGCCCACCATCGCTTCTCCATAGCTCGTAGGTTCATTGTTGTTCAACAACATGACCTCCAAGACAAGGTTACCGTACCATTCTGTAGTAGTACGCGACCTTGTCGACCTACGAGGTTTGTAGTAACTTGATCCGAAGCTCAATGATCACCATCATCAGTTTCCACTTCAATTGGTGTAGGCACCACAAGAACAACTTCCTACGCCCTGCTACACACTGGTTGAAGTGACGGCTCACTAACCTCATCAAGTTCCACCACCCTCCCACTCAATTTTTTCGAGAGAAACCTTTCCTCGAGAAAGGACCCGTTTCTAGAAACAAACACTTCACTTCCGGATCTGAGATAGGAGATGTACCCAACTGTTTTGGATATCCTATGAAGATGCATTTATCCGCTTTGGTTTCGAGCTTACCAGACTGAAACCTTTTCACATAAGCATCGCAACCCCAAACTTTTAAGAAACGACAACTCAGGTTTCTCCAAACCATAGTCTATATCGTGTCATCTCCATGGAAATACGCGGTGCCCTATTTAAAGTGAATGCGGTTGTCTCTAATGCATAACACATAAACGATGGTGGCAATTTGATAAGAGACATCATAGTATGCACCATATCAAATAGCGTGCGGCTATGACGTTTAGACACATCATCACACTATGGTGTTCTAGGTGGCGTGAATTGTGAAACAATTTCCACATTGTCTTAACTGTGTACCAAAAACTCGCAACTCAGATATTCATCTCTATGACCATATCGTAGACAATTTATCCTCTTGTCACGACGATCTTCACTCTGAAATAGCCTTGAACTTTTCAATATTTCAGACTTGTGATTCATCAAGTAAATACTCCTATATCTACTCAAATCGTTAGTGAAGTAAGAACATAATGATATCCACTACGTGCCTCATCACTCATTGGACTACACACATAAAAATGTATTACTTCCAACAAGTTACTTTCTTGTTTCATGTGGTATGATTTGCATGTCTCAAGTGATTCAAAATCAAGTGAGTCCAAACGATCCATCTGTATGGAGTTTCTTCACGCGTTTATACCAATAGGTATGGTTTGCATGTCTCAAACGTTTCGAAAATGAGTGAGTACAAAGATCCATCACTATGGAGCTTCTTCATGCACTTTATACCGACATGACCCAAGCGGCAGTGCCACAAGTAAGTGGTAATACCATTACTACTTTGTATCTTTTGGCACCAATATTATGAACATGTGTAACACTACGATCGAGATTCAATAAACCATTGAAGGTAATTATTCAAGCAAATAGAATAACTAGTATTCATTTTTAAATGAATATTCGTATTGTAATAAACACGATCCAATTATGTTCATGCTCAACGCAAACACCAAATAACAATTATTTAGGTTTAACACCAATCCCGATGGTAGAGGGAGCGTGCGTTGTTTTGATCACATCAATCTTGGAAACACTTACAACACTTATCATCACCTCGCCTTTAGCTAGTCTCCGTATATTCCGTAGCTTTTATTTCGAGTTACTAATCACTTAGCAATCGAACCGGTATCTAATACCCTCGTGCTACTAAGAGTACTAGTAAAGTACACATCAATATCATGTATATCAAATATACTTCGGTTGACTTCGCCAGCCTTCTCATCTACCAAGTATCTAGGGTAGCTCCTCCACGGTGACCGTTTCCCTCATAACAGAAGCACTTAGTCTCGGGTTTGGGTTCAATCTTGGGTTTGTTCATTAGAGCAGCAACTGGTTTGCCATTTCATGAAGTATCCCTTCTAGCCCTTGCCCTTCTTGAAAATAGTGGTTTTACTAACCATCAACAATTGATGCTCCTTCTTGTTTTCTACTTTCGTAGTGTCAAACATTGTGAATCGCTCAAGGATCATCATATCTATCCTTGATATGTTATAGTTCATCATGAAGCTCTAGCAGCTTAGTGGCAGTGACTTTGAAGAACCATCACTATCTCATCTGGAAGATTAACTCCCACTTGGTTCAAGCGATTGTTATACTCATACAATCTGAGAACATGCTCAACGATTGAGCTTTTATCCTTTACTTTATAGACAAAGAATCTTGTCAGAGGTCTCATACCTCTCAACAAGGGCACGAGCATGAAATCTCAATTTCATCTCTTAGAACATCTCTTATGTTTCGTGACGTTTCAAAACGTCTTTGGCGCCTTGCTTCTAAGCCATTAAGTGTTACGCACTGAACTATCACATAGTCATCAAAAACATGTATGTCAGATGTTCGCAACATCCACAGACGACGCTCGAGGTGCAGCACACCGAGTGGTGCATTAAGGACATAAGCCTTCTGCGCAGCAATGAGGACAATCCTCAGTTTTACGGACTCAGTCCGCAAAGTTGCTACTATCATCTTTCAACTAAATTTTCTCTAGGAACATATAAAAAAAGCAGAGCTATAGCGCAAGCTACATCATAATTCGCAAAGAACTTTTGACTATGTTCATGATATTAGAGTTTAACTAATCAAATTACTTAATAAACTCCCACTCAAAAAGTACATCCCTCTAGTCATTTGAGTGGTACATGATCCAAATCCACTAACTCAAGTCCGATCATCATGTGAGTTGAGTATAGCTTTAGTGGTAAGCATCTCTATGCTAATCATGTCAACTATACGATTCATGCTCGACCTTTCAGTCTCTTGTGTTCCGAGGCCATGTATGCACATGCTAGGCTCGTCAAGTTTAACCCGAGTGTTCCGCATGTGCAACTGTTTTGCACCCGTTGTATGTGAACATTGAGTCTATCACACCCGATCATCATGTGGTGTCTCGAAACGACGAACTGTCGCAACAGTGCACAGTCGGGGAGAACACAATTTCATCTCGAAATTTTAGTGAGAGATCACCTTATAATGCTACCGTCGTTCTAAGCAAAATAAGGTGCATAAAAGGATTAACATCAGATGCAATTCATAAGTGACATGATATGGCCATCATCTTGTGCTTCTTGATCTCCATCACCAAAGCACCGGCATGATCTTCTTGTCACCGGCGCCACACCATGATCTTAATCATCATGATCTCCATCATCGTGCCGCCATCAAGGTTGTCGTGTTATCTATGTTATTACTACTAAAGCTATGACCTAGCAATATAGTAAACGCATCTGCTAACACAAACGTTAGTTTAAAGACAACCCTATGGCTCCTGTCGGTTGCCGTAGCATTGATGTGCAAGTAGATATTAACTATTACAACATTATCATCTCATACATCCAATATATCACATCACGTCATTGGCCATATCATATCCCAAGCATACCCTACAAAAACAAGTTAGACGTCCTCTAATTTGTTGTTGCATGTTTTACGTGGATGCTATGGGTATCTAGTATGATCGCATCTTACTTCCGCAAAAACCACAACGGAGATGTGAAAATTGCTATTTAACCTCTCCAGGGACCGCCTCGGTCAAAACCAATTCAACTAAAGTTGAAGAAACATGCACCCGCCAGTCATCTTTATGCAACGAGGTTGCATGTCAATCGATGAAACCAGTCTCTCGTAAGCGTACGAGTTATGTCGGTCCGGGCCGCTTCAACTCAACAATACCGCTGAATCGAGAAAAGACTAAGGAGGGCAGCAAATCGAACATCACCGTCCACAAAACCTTTTGTGTTCTACTCGAGATAACATCTACGCATGAACCTAGCTCATGATGCCACTGATGGGGAACGTTGCATGGGAAACAAAAAATTTCCTACGCACACGAAGACCTATCATGGTGATGTCCATCTATGAGTGGAGATTAGATCTACGTACCCTTGTAGATCGCACATCGGGAAGTGTTAAGAAACGCGGTTGACGTAGTGGAACCTCTTCATGTCCCTCGAACCATCCCGCGATCCGTCCCACGAACCGTCTCGCAATCCGTCCCATGATCTGTACCGATCTAGTGCCGAACGGACGACACCTCCGTGTTCAGCACACGTACAGCTCGACGATGATCTCGGCCTTCTTGATCCAGCAAGCAAGACGGAGAAGTAGACGAGTTCTCCGGCAGGCGCTCCAATGGTGGTGATGATCTACTCCTGTAGGGCTCCGCCCGAGCTCCGCAGAAATCCGATCTAGAGGTAAAACTATGTGGTTTAGGCTAGTGTTGCACGTGGCAAAGTTGTGTCTCAAAAAGCCCTAAACCACCACTATATATTGGAGGAAGGGGGAGGGGCTAGCCTTGAGGCACAAGGCCTCAAGGTGCACCGGCCAAGGGGGAGGAGTTGGACTCCAACCCCAATTCGGTTTGGTGGGGAAGGAGTCCACTCCTTCCTTCCCACCTCCCTCTTTCCTTTTTATTTTTCACTTCTTTTGGTATTTTATTATGTGGAGCCATATCCCTCTTGGGCTGACTCCACTATTCCAATAAGGACTTGTGGCGCCACCCTAGGGCCTTGGGCTCACTCCCGGGTGGGTGGGCCCCTCCCGGTGAACACCCGGAACCCATTTGTCACTCCCGGTACACTGTCGGAATTGCCCGAAACTTTCCGGTGACCAAATGGAACCATCCTATATATCAATCTTCGTTTCCAGACCATTCCGGAAACCCTCGTGACATCCATGATCTCATCCGGGACTCCAAACATCATTCGGTAACCACACATATAACTCAACTATACTAAAACATCATCGAACCTTAAGTGTGCAGACCCTGCGGGTTCGATAACTATGCAGACATGACCCAAGGTACTCCTCGGTCAATATCCAATAGCGGGACCTGAATGCCCATATTGGATCCTACATATTCTCTGACGATCTTATCGGTTGAACCTCAGTGTCAATGATTCATATAATCCTGTATGTCATTCCCTTTGTCCTTCGGTATGTTACTTGCTCGAGATTCGATCGTTAGTATCCGCATACCTATTTCAATCTCGTTACCGGCAAGTATCTTTACTCGTTCCGTAATACAAGATCACGTGACTTACACGTAGTCACATTGCTTGCAAGGCTTGTGTGTGATTTTGTATTACTGAGTGGGCCCCGAGATTACTCTCCGTCACACGGAGTGACAAATCCCAGTCTTGATCCATACTAACTCAACGGACACCTTCGGATATACCTGTAGAGTACCTTTATAGTCACCCAGTTACGTTCTGACGTTTGATACAAACAAGGTATTCCTCCGATGCCAGTGAGTTATATGAACTCATAGTCATAGGAATAAATACTTGACACGCAGAAAACAATAACAATAAAATGACACTATCAATATGCTACGTACATAATTTGGGTCTAGTCCATCACATGATTCTCCTAATGATGTGATCCCGTTATCAAGCGGCAACACTTGTCTATGGTCAGGAAACCTTGACCATCTTTGATCAACGAGCTAGTCAACTAGAGGCTTACTCAGGACAGTGTTTTGTCTATGTATCCACACATGTATCTATGTTTCCAATCAATATAATTATAGCATGGATAATAAACGATTATCACGAACAAAGAAATATAATCATAACTAATTTATTATTGCCTACAGGGCATATTTCCAACAACAACATGCTTGCAGCGCTGGGTGAGTCATGTTGGGCGCCCTCTTGTGATTAGAGAGGCACATGTTCGCTCCTCTTCCGTCGGACATGTCGTCTTTCTTTGTTGACAGTGATGTCGTCAAAAATGTTTGTGATGGCCTTGTCCGAGACGATTGAGTGTTCTTCTTTGACAAGGTTGAAGCGAAGTTGAAGTCACTAGGCCGTGTGCGCGGTGGATAATGTACGATGATACTATTTTTGTCTTTCAATTCGTGTTGTGTCAGTCTTTAGGCATTCCTGTATGTCTTCTTGTGGTGAAGTCCTAGCTTTGCTAGATGCGGTGTGCTTTTCGTAAAGGTTGTAGCTCGGTTTTTCTTAATTAAACTAGCATCGGTTTCTTTATCGCTTTCTCTTAGTGAATAGTAACAACTCTTCTGCTATCTTTTAAAAATATAAAATATCAAAACGTTTAGAAAAAATATAAGAACATTTAAATAGTGTTCTAAAAAATATAAAAGAGTTTAAAAAGAAATATAAAAGCGTTCTAGGGACGTGTGAAGAGCAAGAAAACCTTTGTTTCTATACTACTATTAAACAAGCAAACAAGAACTTTCTTACGTGCGCCCAATAAGTCGACCCACAACCGACCAACATCACAGGATTAGTCCAATAAATCGAAATCTAACCGTTAGCATCAATCTAATCACAGTCCGGTGTAAGTTTAGCAATTTATCTTGGCTGATTGTACTCCACCAAGAGGAAAATCACGCATCCGCAACTCCTCCCATCGCGCGATAGTTGCAGAAAAAAAGGAATCTGGCCTCCCTTCGACCGCATCCCCAATGTCGGGCAGCCCCATCTACTGCCTATCCTCCATCGCCACCATGTACCGTGACAGGATGGATTTCTCTAGGGGGCCGTCGGGGGGCGGGGGTGAAGCGACGTTCTTAGTGATGTACTGGAGTGCGCGACGTCGGCCCGCGTCAGCGTGGCCTGTGTCAGGCTGGCAGTGACGGCGGTGTTAGGGTTGTCGACGGATGTCAGGCAACGGCGGCGTGCTCCATCTGGCGGGGCTGGGGCCGGGCGGCGTGCACATGTGGCATCGCGGGAGGCGGGCCTGTTATGGGGGTGGTCGAGGCGGAGGCGGTTCACAATGGAGCTAGTGCTCTGCTGGCATGGCCACGACTGCAGCGGGTCCTGGACGCGATGCGACGGGCAGCAGCCAGCAGGTGGGAGTGGGACGGCGGTAACACGTCAATGTGGGGCTAGGAGGCCCGGGCTCGACGCAGGCGCTTGGCAGCGGCAACCGACAGCACAGTCATCCAGAGATTGGCGGCGGCGTACGCGTTGGATTGAGCTCGATCGGAAAGCAGGGTTCCTAACGGTGCGACGTGGAGGCAGCCAGCATGGCCGGGGTGCTGTGCAGCGCGGCGGCTGCATGCCCGACGAGTGGTGGTGGCCAGCGTGCAAGAAGGGCGAGCTTGGCGACAACAAGTGTCATGTGTGTCGTGCGCAGGCCAGCTCGGCGGGAAGCACACGAGCACGAGGTTCGCATCAGACTATGCTGCTAATTTACTGTGCCATAGTGTTTTGTAGTTGTTGCTAGGTCATGAACGCGGCCTCGACGCGATCAAATCACCCCTGAGTGCGGAGCAGTCAATGGTGGAGTGCATTTTTTAGGTACAAACGTGAGGTTCAGTTGCACAACTATAGAACGAAGTTTTGTTAATGGTGAAGTGCATTTGTATTATCTGCACTTTTAGGGCAGTACTTTGTAAAGTTTTTTTGTGCGGATGTACTTTGTAAAGTTTTTCACTGCCCATGTACATATTTTCAACTTTGTCTAACAAAATCAAAGTTCAGATTATATTTGGGCAGCCAAAACTGAGGTTTATAGAGTACCCTGCTCGTGAGGCCAACTACGTCATGCTCTCCAACATATTCACATTGACGTAGAGATGGAAGGAGAACTCAGCGTTGCTCTGCAACCGTGGGAGAGAAATGAGATAATACAGAAAATGGTGTGTTCCAATTGCATGCAACTTGTTTAATTTCTTATTTTCACCTAATTTTCAGTCTTTTTTTCTGTTGCAAGATCTGGCATTTTCCTTCTCACCACTTCCAGTATGAATATATTTGAAAAGAAGAGGTGCTCTGAGATTCATACTTGAAAAGAAGAGGTGCTCTGAGATGTTGATACAATATTGTCATTATTGCATAATAACAAGATATATTATGTTCTCATTTACTTGTATTAGTTTTTTCATACTAATAGAGTTTTTGTCCATTTCGTAATTTAAAATATTGTCCTGGAATATATATGAGGTTTGAGTATGGTAGCAGTTGAATTGAAGTTAATCAACTAGAAATAATAAATTATGGAACAAATTATCATACGTTAATGTGTCACAAGTGAATAACAGAACGATATATTTGACAAAATGAAAATGTTTGGTTTGGATACCAAGCAGGAAAATAGCTAGATTCCTGTTGTGAAATGAAAATGCTCCATTTTTCCACATTTTCTTTGTTATATGTGAATACATGAAAGTTTTCATCTTAGCGTGATGTACATCCATATTATGCATCTGCACTATCTCACACTGAACTGGTAGCTCCACAACGGCACCATATTACAAGTTACCTACTTATGAACAACCATGCCGTGGGTTCATCTTCCATTTTGACTTGCTTTCCCTCATGGTTGCATGTGAGAACTCAATGTTGCAAAAGAAGATTTTTCCTAACAAAAGATATATTTGTTTTTTGTGGGAAAATGCTTTTGTATAGAGAAATTGGAGAAGTGATAACGACCCTTGCCTAAAGGTGCTTTGTCTCAACCTGATGAAGATCTTCTTTTGACAGTTTTTGATATATCACCAACTTTTCACAGTTTTTATAACCAACTTTTGACATCATTATATATATTATTGTACCACTGTATAACCTCTGCACATTCATTCATATTTCGTTATATCCATCACAACATTGCAAAATCTATCTATAAAAATGGGTTAAAATGCGTGTAAGTATGATCCCCTTAAATTAGCAAATGTATTTATTTTAATAATTGTTTTATGACTAGGATGTAAAAAAGTTTACTCTTACGCCCATTTGTGTGCTGCACGTACACGTTTACTAGTTATTGAAAAAAATCAGGAAAGCTGGTTTAAGAGGATAGAATTATTATCATTTTGAGGAAAGAGGGATGAAAAATTATTAGTGATCCAAACGTTTATATATATTCTTTTAAAGAGGGAGTAGTTGCGTTTTCCATGGCAGTGAACTTATACCTTACCGTGCGGCACTCCTTAAACCAATTTTCCATCCCTCTTAAAAATTATTTTTCTTGCTCTCTTTTTGTCAAAAAATAAGGCCGGCTTTCTTGCTCTTCATACTTCCCCATGGTGAGTAAAGTCTATTTTAAACCTTAAAATTATAGGGTTAGTCTGAATTGAACCTTGAACTATCAATCCCTAGAATTCATACCCTAAACTCACTGATCCCGGTCAATCCCGACCTTAGGTCCATGTAGACTTATTTGGGGGGCAGGAAAATAACAATCCAGGTTGGGATCACACTCTGCTCTCGCTGACTATGTGGGTCACGTTTCATATTCATCCTCTCCCGCCAAAGAAAAAGAAAAATCCTCTCCCACGCCGATCTTTCCCTCTCCCAAGTACTGCGACGACCATTTGGCAAGCTCGACGGTTGGCGTACGTCGTGCTAAGCTCAACTAGCGAGCGTACACGGATGTGCCGCTCATCGCGCCCTTGTGTCCAGCATCACAGGCCACTGCTATACCATTCCCGTGGAGCGACTACAATCCGCCCTGTGATGTCCGCTGCGTGGCACCAGGCGTACCCCAGATGGAGGCGGTGGACACGCGGCTAGGGGATTTGGACGGTGTCGAACACGAATTCTTGGTCAGCGCGGTAGAAGCACCTCAGAGGCGACGTGAGCTGCAGTGGAGTGCATGAACACCACCTGTTTGACAGAATGATGGTGGGTACGGGAGGTCCTTGTGCAGAAGTGCAGCTGTACGTCGGAGAGGAGAGAGGTTTTCCAGGTCTCGATTTCGCGCTCTTGGCGGCCGTGTCGACGCCGGCTCCTCGTGGGACAAATGGGTCAACGTGGCCAACATCTGCGACGTCGGTAGCCGTGTGGTGTCGGGGTCGCGTTCTTCGGTCGGGGCAGCTCACTACAGTGCTGAACAACGCGGGCAAGACGTATACCATGTCCGGCTTCTGAGAGCTCAAGCAAGTCTGGGGCCTTCATACCGTTATGGGCGCCGGCGCTCAGCGGTCTCGTGACGTGGCGACGGCGAGCACGGGGGAGGCGGGAGATGACGGAGGACTAGACAGCAGCATGGATGCAAACCAAGTTCGGTGCCTTCCAGTATTCATCAAGTATGGATACTAAACAAGAAGCTCGTGTTAGTCAGTTCGTTGTGTTCCCTCGACCATGTTGATGTGTTCTAGTAATACCCATTCGTAGTGCTAGCAGCAAATGAGATAAGTGAGTGATCCCTGTCGGGATCTTTCCTTTCCAGGTGCGGCAAACAGATCCAAGGTTGAAATTAGGTTGAAATTGACTGGGATCAGTAAATACAAGGTATGAATTTCAGGGATTTAAAATTCAGGGTTTAGTTTTGATCATACGTACAACTTTAAGGTCTAAAATAGACTTCACTCTCTCCATGGCATGGGTCAGTAAACACGTTGCGGTCGGTCTGTCGGTTCCGTTTAGCTCGTCGATCGGCACCGCCGTCCGCCGGCGTGTCGCCTTGACGCAGTTTTTGGGACTAGTCAATGTGAATAATGGAAACTTCACGTGCCTCTGTCAGGCCACAACATGGCCCTTTGTTGCCCCCGCTCTGGATTTGGATCCGCACCGTTGCCGCTGCCCCGACCTCACTGGAACGTGGATCCACCCCGTTCCCGTTCCCGTTCCCGGTAGGTGGTTAGCGCGCCCGTCGAGGAGCAGTGTCTCTCACGAGACTGCTAGCTTTACTTGCCGCTGCCGCGCTGCCCCGGCAAGCAAGCAAAGCAAGCGGAGCCTGCCGAGATTCGATCCCCCGCCTCCCCGCCGCGGCGCAAGTGCAACCACCACCAACCTCCCGAGATCACGAGACCGCACCACACCCCCCCAGCTTAGCCGTGGGAGCTCGAGATCTGAGCTGAGGCGCGCTCCGCTCCTCTCTGCTCTGCTCTGCTCTGCTACGCTTTGCCTTTGCTGGCCCCCAATGCCGCGAGCAGGAGGATCAACGGAGGCGGCGGCGGTGAGTCGGTAATACTACCGTAGTCTCGGGAAATGAGGCCGCGGCGGCACTCGTACGGCAGGGGCGGCAGGAGCGCGGCGGCGGCGGTGCTGCTCGTGCTGTGCCTCTGCGTCACCGGCGTCTTCCTCCTCCTGCTGCACGGCTCCTCCCCGCCGCTGGATGCGGACGAAGCGAAGGACCAGGCGGCCGCGGCAGGAGGGGGGAGGCACGAGGAGCCGGTGGTCCTGGCCGAGGTGGAGGAGGCGCCGCTGCCGCCGGGGAACGCCAGGGTCGCCTTCCTCTTCATCGCCCGCAACCGCCTCCCGCTCGACCTCGTCTGGGACGCCTTCTTCCGCGTACGTCCCCCCGCCCTTCTCGCTTCGTCTCTCGATTGCCGTCTCCATTTTCACAAATGCCGATGTGAATGAATGCCAAATCGAATCGTGATTCTTATACGGATCAGGCTGACAATGAGGGAAGGTTCTCCATCTTCGTGCACTCGCGGCCGGGATTCGTGCTCACCCGCGCCACCACCCGCTCCCGCTTCTTCTACAACCGGCAGGTCAACAACAGCGTCCAGGTTAGTCAGTGCTGACAGTTCCTACCATATCCATGTGATCTCTGCGTTCGAGGCTCAGTTGCTGCTGACGTGCTTTCAACTTTTTTGGCATTCAGGTGGATTGGGGGGAGGCGAGCATGATCGAGGCCGAGCGCATCCTTCTCAGCCATGCACTCAAGGATCCCTTCAATGAGCGCTTCGTTTTTGTGTCCGACAGGTACAGTTCGAGGCTCTTCTTAGAATGGCAACTCCTACTTCTGGCTTGGAATTTGCACAAAAGAATGAACTCAATGAAGCATTAGGTGTAAGGGGGGAACTTGTACTGTTTAACACATCAATTATGTGGTGTTCGAGTTCTTGCTTCATTACACTAATTAGTAAAGTAAAAAGTATGCTTTGTAGTAAAAACAAATTCTGCTGTGTTATGTCCTGAAATCGTGTAATGTTTGTTGTGTTGTTCCATGTAAATTGTTGTAGTTTTTTATTTTGACAAAAGGAATTCCATTCAATAGTTATATTGAACTAATATAACCGCACTGAGTGAATATCCGACCTCTACATAACATGACGCATACAGCCAACATGTCTGAGAGAACCAAAAAGCAGCGTTTACCGAAAAAGGCTTTCGCCCCGCTTTATAAATAAAGCAAACCGCCAGAGCAAAACAAACAGGTCCAACACTCAAAGACGCACAAACGCACGCTCCATACACCTGCGTCCAGCACCCACAAACACGAACACACAGAAGTAGCACAAGACAACACCAAAGGGTTCTGCTGAGGGCACAACTCAACAAGCCCTAAGACACAAAAAAACAGAAAACACACACAGACCCACACCCAGCCGGAGGTGGGAGGGGGTGGGAGCGGGACGCCATAACTCGCTAATCAGGCTCAGGAGGCGGAGGAGGAAGCGGGGGCGCCTAACAATGGACCACATCGCTAAAAATGGTTGTTTACTTATCTGGAGGTCATGAGCTATTCTTCATGATATTTTTTTCTATGCACTTGTAAGCTTGTATAATTTTTTTTGCAATGTGATAGTGCTAACACATGATTGGACATTTTTTCCTTTAGACCAGTCACGAGTTTTCTCCCCTCCGGTGCACCGTCTCCACGCCCTTAAAAAAGGAATTTTCATGTCATTCTCATTTAGGTTCAGTTCAGATCCATTTATTGTTTCCCTTTCCACCTAAACATACTGGTAGGCTCGAATTGTATTATTTCTTGCAGGAAATCCTACTTTTACAATCTGTAGATCACCAGGTCGTTCATAAGCTGTGTTTTCTCTGACTTGAGGAGAACATTTGGTTTGCAGGAAGTGAATCCTGGGTTATATTTTCCAATTGTCCCTGTGTTCTGTTTGTTGTCTCGGATAAGTGCCTATAATGGAAATCCACATGTATAGCTGTACCCATTTACCAAATTTGGGTCTGTTACAAATTTGATATATTTTATATGGCTCTGGTGTTTGACTCAATAGTTACTACTACTACTCAACAATCTGACATTTATTTTTTACAAACTTGTTTTTGCCAAAATGGTTATGTACTGCGCTCATCATTTATGAACGTATTTGGATCTTAATATTAAATTTGTGCTTACTAGGATCTTCTCTCTCTGCCAGCTGTGTACCATTGTACAATTTCAACTACACTTATGACTACATAATGTCTGCATCAACCAGCTTTGTGGACAGGTATAAACATCTCAGTTTTGCATTATGTCTCCCATCCAGTATTTATGAATGACAACATAAGCTCATCATAGCCTTTTCCATTTTACATTATCTTAGTGTTTTCATGCACCTTGGCCTTTTAGATGGATTGCTAGCATAACAGATTGAAGATCTGTGCATATTAAGACATAAGCTTTTCTTTTAGCTTATGCCACAATCTGAGGACTAATAGCATCCAATTGTGTAATGCTTGAGGCAGTTTCGCCGATACAAAACAGGGCAGGTACAATCCACGAATGGACCCAATCATTCCGGTGGAGAATTGGAGAAAAGGCTCACAGGTACCTTTCCGCTTTTACTGACGAAAGACAGAAAATAAAAGTTTAACTTGGATTTTTGTATGTTAACAAACTCATTTCCTGTATCTCTGCCGCCCTAACTCGCCATACAGTGGGCTGTGCTGATTAAAAAGCATGCTGAAGTTGTGGTTTATGATGATGTGGTGTTGCCAGAATTCAAGAAGCATTGCAGGGTATGTGCCTCAATAATTGTATGTGCTATATGCAGAAATATTCAGTATTGTAACATAGTATAGATGACAATTAACTTCAGAAGGTAGTAGTTTCACATCATACGTTTGTTCGAACTGAAATCAAGATAATGGAAGTTAAATAGTTGTACACTTATTATTCTATACTTCATTCTGACAGTTTATACCTCTGCCTTACATATGGTGCTATAGTTTGCTGTATGCATGTACAAATGACAGTTTTTCCATCTGTACATACCTGGTAACTTGATCATTTTTTCTATGCTTGTTCTTATTACAGAAAGTATATCTTTTATTTGTTGCAGAGAAGGCCCTTACCAGAGTTCTGGCGGGACTGGGATAAACCTATTGTAAGTGAGAGCCTTTAACAAATTAACGATCCATCTATTTTTTAGTATCTTGAACCGTGGTTCATGCTGTCTTTTCTTCTTCTGTGAAAATAGTTCATGTTTGTTTTGGACGCAGTTTGTACCTGGAGTATGTCTAGGATACATATGACAGATTAGAGGTTGTGTTCATCATGCCATTTGTTCTCCTGTGGGTTCTGGACGTTACATTTGGCCTTGTTCCTGTGACATGAATTGCAAGCATGAACTTAATCCGTGCCTATATTTGCTTTAATGTTAACAAGTACCAATCCAAGTCAATTAGTTTTTGTTTGTTTTCATCAACAGTATGCATTAGTGAAGGAGGCATTGTTCTCAAACTATTGACAAGTTAAGCTTATACATGAACATTTATTATTATTATTATTATTATTTTTAGAAAAGGAGGATGACCCCCGGCCTCTGCATCTGGGAGATGCATGCGGCCATCTGGGAGGACCTTACAAAGCAGTACAACAATATGCCTAAATCCGCCATCTTGGCAACATCTGCCGCTACTCCTATCCAAATGATGAAGGGGTGCAAGCTGGACCAAATACCCAGACCTCTCACCTAAGCCTAACATCTAAAGCCGGAGACCCTGACCGAGCCGCATACCGGGTCCGGGGCACAAACCGGTCCGACGCACTCACATGTGTCGTCGCCGCCATCTTCCACTGGTCCATCTTCAGATCAGATTGAGGTACCAGCCTTGGCAGGTGCCTCCGCCATCGACGCCATCATGACGCCAAACGACGACCTTCACCTACGCGAGTCCATCTCCAAGCAACGGACGGAGATCCATGCTAGGATAGGGCCGCACCACCGCCATCGCCCACCACCCACAAGCGCCACCCAGCCCCAAGGTTCCCAAAGCGGCGCCTTCAAGAAGGGAACGGCGCCATGAGCGCCGCCGCCGCCCAACAAAGTTAAGGCTTTCGCCCGGGAGACCTAGGGGAAGGGGAAGTGAGGGGATCAGTCCATACCGACGCCTTCAAGGAGGGGAACGGCGCCCTCAGGCGTCGTCGTCGACGTGGCCGGCCATGGCCGACCAGAGATTTCGCCCGAACTAGATCCCCACCACCAGCAGCACCTCCTGTACAAAACCGGCAATCCAAGGAAGCGCGGCCCGACCAGGCTGGCCCGCACGCCGAACAGGGAAGGAGGGGAGGCGCTAGATCGCGCGCACCGGCCACCGCAAAAGCCGTCGCCAGATGCCAGCGACCACCGGATCCCGCCGCCCGCGCGGCCGAGACGCCGGATCCACCTCCCGCACGGCTGCTAGCCTGCCGTGCCTCGCCAATGGAGCCGCCGCTCCAGATCCGGGACTCCGCATGCAGAGGCAGTGCAGCCTAGGCCCCGCCGCCACCATCCTTGACGCCCCGGGCTTGCCAGGCGGCGGCGAGGAAGGGATGGGGAGGGGGAGGCGGCTAGGGTTGGGAGGGAGGGAGGGAGACGTGCGTGAGAGTCAGGAAACCCGCACGACCACTTATACATGAACATAGATAACTCTATGAGTGATATTTTATGCGCTCACAAGGATCACGTATACAGAAGTGGAACCAAAGTTGGATTAATCTGTGTTATTTCTGCAATTATCTTTTCTGCCGCCATATTCCCGTACGTATATGTAGTGAAGCCAAAATTTAAGCACGGTATATATTTTAACTTCTTAAGAGTGCATAGAACCACTACTCATATGTATACTGTATTTCTTATAGTTCCTAAAATATTTTCTTAACCAAATAATTACCTAAGCCTTCATGATTTACTAATGAACTCAATAAGTACATTTGTTTATGGTTGTTTCACTGGAAAAAGTTTAATTGGTAGTCTTACGTGTTACATGTCCTCATTTTACCCAGCCTGCTGAGGCATGGAAGGCACATAACTGCATACCAGATGAGCACTATGTTCAAACATTGCTTGCAGTAAGTCAATAATCATTTCAACATGCCTTGAATTTGTTCTCTACACAAATGCACATGACCTATCTCTGTTACAGCAAAATGGGCTTGAAGAAGAGCTTACGCGGAGATCAGTTACACATAGTGCATGGGATCTATCATCTTCTAAAGATCGTGAAAGGCGTGGATGGCATCCTGTAACATACAAAGTCTCTGATGCTACACCCGCACTTATTAAATCCATTAAGGTATATGTTTCTGTCAAATCTGAACACTGTATCATATGTTTTTTGCATTTCACAGGGAAATCATGTATGCTTCTATTATTATTTTTGGTTTGCTGAGTTTGATAGAAGTTGATATCTAGCAACATCGATGGCAAAATCGGTGATGAGAAATACGTCAGTGTATGTCAGTTTGGAAACCTATTGATCTTTGTGACAGAATTTTCAACTTTGACTTCCATGCTGTAGTTCTGCCATACTAAGATGCATGTCTGTAAAATAAAGTGCATGTAAGAAGTGCCTAGGACATTTACTAACTGTTCATTGAGGGTCTATCTCTTTATATTTTTTGTAGGATATTGATAATATATATTATGAGACCGAATATAGAAAGGAGTGGTGCACAAGTAATGAGAGACCAGCACCTTGCTTCCTCTTTGCAAGGAAGTTTACACGTGGAGCCGGTCTGAAGCTTCTTAACTCTGTGAGTTCGGGACCTTTAACTTTTGTTGTTGATGAGCCTGCGCAAACATAGGCAAACCAGTTGCCAAATTTACCTCCCCGTGAACCGGATTTGGCCTAAGAAATAACATTCTGCTTTGCTTATGTAATTCCTTCCTTTTCCATCTTTTGTGTGCAGTCATTTATAGCAGCAAGATGATGAGTATATATATAGTCCAGGAGACATCTGCCATGAAAAAGGTTTCTCCCTCGCAAGCAGAATACTGCCAGTTTGCATATACCTAAAGGAAAGGGGTGGAGGGGACAGAAAATAGCAGAGATTTTTTGCGTGTGTTAGATATAATTTGTTGCACTCTAGGAAGTACAATAGGTGTTGTGAAGAGATAAACTTATGCTTCATATAGCGCTAGGTTAGTACACATGTTAGCTCACAGCTCAGCTCAGCATTGTAACTGGAACTGTAAGCAACTATCCACAGCTGAATCTGGAAGAACCAATTAAGTTTCATTCTTGAGGAAATCCTTTCTGCAAATTTATGGAAGCAGTTGCATCTTGTGGCATGTTCATTCATTCGGTATTATTTGGTGATTTGAATGCAAATCGAGTGTATGGAACTGCATGGTTCACTGTTTGTTAATGATAATCTAGATGTTCAGAAGTATGTTTCGTCAGAAATACGGGACCTATCTACTTCTGTGGACTTTGATACTCTCAGTTCATAGTTTACAAGTACTCTACAGTATTCAGATACATGTAAATGGCGATCTAACATCACCAGAGTTGTTAACATAGCATGTGACGAATTGACGTGTGACGTGCTGCTTTGGACCCGAGGAGACCATCAAGCCCTCCGCAGGTAACTGATTTCTGTCGCATGACCAATCATGTTCGTCAGTGTGCTCCTCCAGCGCCTTCATATGTTTGTTATTTTCCCTTTTGTTATGTTCGATTCCTAGCCGTTTCGTTCGATAGCATTATTTTCTCCCACTTCATTTTTTTTTGGGTGGATCTAGTGCAAGATTTGTATTATGATGTTTGTGGTACCAAAGAGAAAGGGGAATGAGGGACCATGCGAGTTGCTTACTGGTTACTGCTACCCTGTGTGTCTCTTTCAAGCGCTGTATTGTCACTGTCGATATGATCCATTGTCCGGAATGTCTGTAGCTGACTGCTAAGACAAAAACTGAACCCTTGTGCTAAACTTCTAATACTCCCATGAATTTTACAGTTTGCAGATTTCTCAGACCGCTCTGGCGTGCAATTGTCTGCGGTGAGAAAGGATGGTTTGGCTGACTGTCTGTGTTGTTTGTGGTTTGTGTCTGAGTTCTCGGATTTGCCTTGTTCTGTCATGCACAAAGTGGAGAAGAGCCTTTTGCTTCTTTCCAAGTAGTAGTGTGTTTTCTGAGACAGAAGTGAAAGAAGCTGGATGATCTGTCCCAGTTTTCTACAGCGAGATTGCGCACATCAACTGTAGGAGGAGCTTTATCTGCGCCAAGTCTAAGCTAGCGGACAGCATAGTTTCTGAACAAACTTGGGACCAAGCAATCGATTTTGACTACTCAGGTAAATCATTACAATACCGAGCAATGGGTCCAACACTATGATTTATTTTTATTCAAATCAGTAGACAAAGTGAAACTGGTTGAAAATGGCTTAAAAAAAACTGGTTGAAAACAAACTCGGGCCGACTAAAATCAATCAGAGGTTGGACTAAATTGTCATCGACACAAAAGTTGGGCAGTCTCGACAGGAAAGTTGGGCAGTTACTATGAAGAAGTCTATACTCCTACAGTTTGGATCGTAGAATGGAATCATATGAATTTTGTTGGATGGGGATTTTTTTTCTTTCTTTTTCTTTTTCTTTTTTTTGCTTATGGACGAAATAACATACGAGGACTAACCTAATGGACAAATTCTTTTGAAAGTTCCAAATCATCTTCTCGGTTTGTCTCTTACTTTTCTCACTAGTCAAGTATCCCTTAAGCTCAAATTCCATGCTTATTTGCTTTACACAAATTATTAAAGGCCTCTTCTCAGTAATGCATGTGGTTTTCATTCTCGCATGATCAAAGGAACATTCTACTTCCCTACTTTTTCTGTTTTCGCGTTTTCCAACTCCTGCATTGTTTAGAGCACCTCACGCGTGCTTAAGCTAATGTTTTCTTATTAGAAAAGAAAAGCCTAGGCCTCTAGCACAGGTATGGGGTAATATATATAAACTTGTAGGCAAGGTGCAACATGACATGTAGGTAACACCAACTAGTCATTTTGGGCATCGAAAGGAGCGTGCAGTCAAAAAAAGAAAAGAAAAGAAAGGAGCGTGCAGTCAATTTTAAAGATCAATGATTGAATGTGGAAATGGATGTAGCGAAACACCACCACATTCTATGGTCCCGTTTCAAACGGAGAACTTTCCCTAATTCCTGCAAGGATTGGTTGCTCGCTGTAAATTTCCAGCAAAAGTATTTTGGCTTTATTAGCATGCCATAAAATAAGAGCAACTCCAACGCAATGACCCTGACCCAAACGAACACAGTTTTTGTCCATTTTTTATTCGTTTGGGTCGCCTGTCTTCCTAACGGACATGGACGGATACGACGGACATCCAACGCGCGAACACAAAAGCGGACAACAGTTAGACCAGGCGCCCCGCCTTCTCCGTGCCGCCCGGCACCTCCTCACGCCGCCCCTCCTCCTCCCTCGCGCCGCCTTGCCCTTCCGCTCACTGATATTCGGGACCGAGCGCCGCAAGATCCGCTCTGTCGCGCCTTCGCTAAAGCTGTCTTCTTGCCGGCGTCACTTGCTTTGCAGCAGCCAGCGTTTCGTCCCTGCTCGTCCCTCGCGCGGGGCCGGGAAGAAGGAGGACGTGGGGGCGCCCAGCTGAAGCGGAGAGGAGGGCCTGGAGTGAGCGCGGCGGCGAAGACCTCCCGGCGAGCGCGACGGCGACGGCCTGCGCAGGGGGGGGGGGGCTCGTCGATGACGGAGATCCCCCTGGCGAGCGCAACGGTGGCCTATGTAGGGGGGCTCGCCGGTGAGCGCGGCGGCCGCCTGCGCATGTGGCCTCGCTCCTCCTCGCGGCCGTTGTGGAGGTAGACACCAGCTCGGGCGCAGTCACTGATAAGTGAGACTAGAGACGGACACAAGTAGACGACAACGGTCGACGAGAGCGTCCGCTTCTGTCCGCTTCATACCTATTTATTTTCATATTTGCGTTAGATTTGGATTAAGGCGGACAACGGACAGCAGGCGGACACACGCGTCCGTTTGGGTCATCCTGTTGGACCAACTTTTATGTCGGGATGATCCAAATTGATAAAATGGGTAGCTGCGTTGGGTTGCTCTAATCTTTCATAATTTGCCAATGCACCTCATTGGAAGGCTCGAGCTGAGAAAGGTGGATACGTTCAATGCTCCTCTAGGGGCCAGTTTTTCTCGTCTAATGATTCTCTAGAATCTGATTCTGGAAAACTACTGCTGCCCACAGAATCAGTCGGCCAGTTCTTTTGTAAGATTCCACCATTGTTGTATGAGCTATGTGGTGAAATGTCTAATGCTTTTAGATTGGAATTGTGTGGTAAATTGCTAACACTTAGTTATTTTAAGGGGAGTGATCTGCGTCGGCGCGGCGGTCCGAACATTCGGCTGGCCGCGCGAGGACCGCACGATCCACCAACCCCCGCGCGTCCGTGCCGTTGGATTTGCATGCAACATTTTTTCTCCTATACAGCAAAATTTCGATGCGATGCAGCAATTTTTTCAACGGTTGCAACAAAAAACAAAATTTGTAGCAAAAAAATATCTACGTGATCGTAGCAAAAAACGAAGCTGATGGTGCGTGGTAGCAAAAGTCAAACGCCGGTTGTAACAAATATTTACGTGACGTGTATGCAACTTTTTTAGTGAACGGTTGCAGCAAAAAATAATGTCGGTTGTAGCAAAAATTAACACGGTTGTAGCAAAAGTAAAAACATCGATTGTAACGAAAAATCCGACGAACTGGAGTTGCAACCAAACGTAAATGCAGCTTTTTTACTGGGACAAAATGTAGTAAAAAATGCTTGCAGCAAAAATGACGCTGGTTGCAACAAATTTAGACGAAAAATGTTGCATCCACTGACCAGCGAAACGCGTAGGTGGGAAAAATATTGCATGGGCCCGCGCGCGCAGGGGGCGACCGGCGCGTCGGTTCGACCGACGCGCCGTATGAAAACGATTCCCTTATGTTAAACAATTTCATGTTGAATATGAATACGAAAGCAAGTTGCAAATATCATAAAATGCTTAATAAGTATTAAAATTGATACTACACAACCAATCATACAAAATTTTCACTAGATGCCATCAACCATACAAATTCATTTCATCAATGACTAAATGTTTGCGCCATAGAAATTAGCATACTGTTTGTGCCATAGAAATTAGCATACAATTTACCAAACAGCTAATCATATATTCGACAGACTCCTACACCCACGCCTCCTCGCCCCATTCCAGTGGAAAAATTGACAAAAATGACCCCTGGGAAAAAACTCACAGAGTGATCCCTCGGGGAAAATATTTCACCGGTCTGACCATTTTGTGTGGCGCCCGACACCTAGACGCCACACTACACTGTGTGACGCCTAGCCGTTCGGCGCCACACCCCCCCCTCGACCACCTGGCAGAGAGGGCCCACCCCCCAGGCCGTGTGACGCCTAAGCCTCAGGCGTCACACATTGTAATGTGTGGCGCCGAACGCTTAGGCGCCACACATTGACTTATACAACCACGGCCAGCCCCCTCCCCACCCCCTCCCCATTCCCCTCCCTCATTCAAACCGGCGACGACTGGCTCTCATCCAAGCCCGAATCCCCTCCCCCATCCCCTTCAAATCTGGTGATTTCTTCCTTGGATTGATACCCCAAGGTTGGCTATTAGGTAATCTCTTCCGTTTCCCATCCTTGTATCCAAATGGAATAGATTTTTGTTTGAGTAGATGAGTAGATTGATATGAGTATATTGATATGATTAGATTGATATGAGTAGATTGATATGACTAGATTCATATGAGTAGTTAGGATATGAGTAGATAGGATATGAGTAGATTCATATGAGTAGTTAGTATTAGTAGTTAGGATATGAGTAGATTCATATGAGTAGTTAGGATATGAGTTCTTAGGATTTGAGTAGTTAGGATATGAGTAGATTCATATGAGTTCTTAGGATTTGAGTAGTTAGGATATGAGTAGATTCATATGAGTAGTTAGGATATTAGTAGTTAGGATATGAGTAGATTCATATGAGTAGTTAGGATATGAGTAATATGTTGATGAGTGGATTAGTAGATGAGTATTTTTTTGAATATGAGTATTTTTTTGTGATTTGTAGGATGGTGTGGCTTTTGAATGATGTTTATGACGTTGAACACCGGGCCTATTTGATGTCGGAGAAGAAAATGGTAAGTAGATCATATGATAAAAAATCATGTATTTAATAAGATGAAAATGTAATGATATCACTTACTCCTATCTGTTTGCAGGAGCTTATGCCCTTGAAGATCCGGTCTCACGGGTCATCGTCTGTAATGCAGTACGATGAGCGGTACACACCATACATCGAGATGACAGGACTCCTTCCATTCATTCAGCTTGTGAGTCGGTCAATGTCGTGGGTATAAGTCTGACAGTAGATGTGTAGGGTACGAAAGGATGGGCAGAGCCTTAGCTACGACGAGGTTGTATGAGTTCAGGCCCCTCTACGGTGGAGGTAAAAGCCCTATGTCTCAGTGCTCTTGGGAGCTTGTTGTCGAGTGGAATATGGATTACAGTGAATTGCTAACCCCTGCACCAGTGGGGAAGGGCGGCTTATATAGAGTGCGCTGCCCTTCACAACGGTTCGGTGCACAGGGATGGAGTAGTGGCGAATAAATGCCTACGTTACAGGTAACGTATGCCTTAAATGCTAATAAAGGTACATGAAAACGTATGACCGTTGCCCTCCAGGGGGGTTACGATGTACAGAGGGGAATCCAGTCGGTAAGTTTGATACGCTCCAAATGCTCATCTGCGACTGCATGATGGAGGAATCGTCACCGACTGGATGATGGAAAGTCCTTAATTCAGTCGGAACTGACTAAGGGCCTTGTCCCTTATGAAGGGTAGTCCTTGGGTAGGACCTATAGGGCAGGCCTATGACCCTACCCTAGGACTATAACCCCATCATTAGTCCCCGAATGGATCGGGGTTGGAACGACGAAGCGATGCTTGGAGTACGGATCCGACTGGTATGGATGCGACTTTGGCGTTGTTTGCCTCGATCCATTTTATCCTCTTGACCAGTGATCCGAGTGGAAATATCTGTGAAACGAACCGTCAGAGACCGAGTGCTTGCGTGGAATCTTTTGACGTGACCGGTCAACTGACAGCGGCGGATTTTCTGGGATCCTCAAATTTCGGTTGCCGCGCGCTCAGCAGGGATTACGACATCATCATCGAGTAGTATCTGCCACCTCGATTTCCGTGCCTTCATCTCCTCCACTAATATCGCAGCAACCGGTCGGGGGATAAGATTTCAGGGCCACCTGCTAGTGACCCAGTCGGAACCTTATTTAAACCTCTCCAGCGAGGGTTTCTCGTTGCACTCGCCTGATAACTCGCACTCGCCCCGCTTCTCCCATGGCTTCCTGTGCACCTCAAGCTCCTTCCTTCCTCTCCTCCCCCGCGGATCTGCAGCCTCCACCATGACGAAGGGGCAGACGAGCAAGCTCGAGGCGCGGAAGAAGAAGAAAGCAGCGGCTCCTGCTCAGCGGCGACAGCGGGCACTGCCGGCGGGTTGGATCCAGGGGGATTTCCTCCCCTCCACGGTGACGGTGGCGGACATGCTGGAGCTGGTGGAGCAAGGCATGATCGAGAACAAGACGTGGAGGCTGCCGGCGGAGGGCGAGACGGAGCCGGCGCCCCAGGAGGGGGAGCGCGTCTTGCTGCTCAGTCACGTGTACCGAGGCTTCTCTCTGCCTCCTCATCCCTTCTTCAGAGGTATAATGAACCACTTCGGGGCGCAGCTCCACCATTTTCCTCCCAACGCAATAGCTCATCTCTCTGCCTTCGTCGTGCTTTGCGAGTGTTTTATCAGTTGTCCTCCCCATTGGGGGCTCTTTAAGCACATCTTCTCCGCTAGATCCCAAACCATCAAAAGACTTAGCCAGTCAGACGACAAAACTCATCTCCTCCAGCTCTGCGGAGGCTTAGACTTCCAGAAGAAAAGCAAAAGTAGCTATCCCGCTCTTCAGTTGTCTGAATCCGTTAGGAACTGGCAGTCGACTTGGTTCTACTGCCAGGACGTCGCTTGTCCGAATGCCGCAACCGGACTACCACCTTTTAGCCTAGACCGACCGGCTCCGCCTAGGTAGCTTGCGCTCACGAAGATGGAAAAGATCCAGATCCAGCCTCTAGTCGATGCGCTGGTAGATGTCGTCCGCAAGGGAGTCACCGGCATAGATTTGCTGGAGATTTTTCTGGGTCGGCGTATCCAGCCTTTGCAAGCTCGGCACCATGCTATGTGGCACTACACGGGGCCTGAGGACTCCACTCGGACTCACCCCGAGTGCGTGACCGTGGAGGTTGTGACGGCGTGGGTCCGCAGCATCACAGGCGCCTGCGATAACCCCAGAGGAGCCCGGCGAGTGAAGCCCTTCTGCGTGGACAACCCTCCTCTGAATGAGGTGAGTATAACTTGTCGAGTGCTCACAATTGTCTTAGATTTATCGCTTTTTCTTGTATCGCTGTCTGACGTCTGATGTTGTCGACTGTATCTCGTGCAGGCGTGGACCAACTGGTTTTCTCCCGTCTCGAACGGGAATCCGGCTGAGGAAGAGGAAGGCAGCCAGGAGGGCAGCGTGGAGAGCGTCGAGTACGTCTCCGACAGTGGGGAGACAGAGGAGGAGTCCGAAGAGGAAGAGGGGGAAGATGAGGAACAGAACTCGCCAACCCCGCCACCAGAGCCTCAAACTAAGCGCCGTCACGAACCCGTGACCTCGTCGACTCCTCGAGCGACCTCGAGTGCCCCGCTAGCTCCTCTTGTGGTTCCGAGTGCCTTGCCAGCTACTCCCGTGGTTCCAAGTGCTCGGAGCACAAAGAGGACCAGGGACTCTGCTGCTCAGCCCGCGGGCCAGCCTTCTAAGGTGGCCAAACCGAGTGGATCCAAGCCTCGGAAGGCTTTGCCGCGGATGAGGATCGCCGTTCCCGTTGCCTCAGCGTAAGTGTTGTTGGGGAACGTCGCATGGGAAACAAAAATTTTCCTACGCGCACGAAGACCTATCATGGTGATGTCCATCTACGAGAGGGGATGAGTGATTTACGTACCCTTGTAGATCCTACAGCAGAAGCGTTAGTGAACGCGGTTGATGTAGTGGAACGTCCTCACGTCCCTCGATCCGCCCCGCGAACAATCCCGCGATCAGTCCCACGATCTAGTACCGAACGGACGGCACCTCCGCGTTCAGCACACGTACAGCTCGACGATGATCTCGGCCTTCTTGATCCAGCAAGAGAGACGGAGAGGTAGAAGAGTTCTCCGGCAGCGTGACGGCGCTCCGGAGGTTGGTGATGACCTTATCTCAGCAGGGCTCCACCCGAGCTCCGCAGAAACGCGATCTAGAGGAAAAACCGTGGAGGTATGTGGTCGGGCTGCCGTGGAAAAGTCGTCTCAAATCAGCCCTAAACCTCCGTATATATAGGTGGGAGAGGGGGGACCTTGCCTTGGGGCTCAAGGAGCCCCAAGGGGGTCGGCCGAGTCCAAGGGGGGAGGACTCCCCCCCCAAACCGAGTTGGACTTGGTTTGGTGGGAGGGAGTCCCCCTTCCTTCCCACCTCCTCCTTTTTTTTTCTTTTCTCTCTTGATTTTCTCTCCTTGGCGCATAGAGCCCTTTTGGGCTGTCCCACCAGCCCACTAAGGGCTGGTGTGCCACCCTCAAGGCCTATGGGCTTCCCCGGGGTGGGTTGCCCCCCGGTGAACTCCCGGAACCCATTCGTCATTCCCGGTACATTCCCGGTAACTTCGAAAACCTTCCGGTAATCAAATGAGGTCATCCTATATATCAATCTTCGTTTCCGGACCATTCCGGAAACCCTCGTGACGTCCGTGATCTCATCCGGGACTCCGAACAACATTCGGTAACCAACCATATAACTCAAATACGCATAAAACAACGTCGAACCTTAAGTGTGCAGACCCTGCGGGTTCGAGAACTATGTAGACATGACCCGAGAGACTCCTCGGTCAATATCCAATAGCGGGACCTGGATGCCCATATTGGATCCTACATATTCTACGAAGATCTTATCGTTTGAACCTCAGTGCCAAGGATTCATACAATCCCGTATGTCATTCCCTTTGTCCTTCGGTATGTTACTTGCCCGAGATTCGATCGTTAGTATCCGTATACCTATTTCAATCTCGTTTACCGGCAAGTCTCTTTACTCGCTCCGTAATACAAGATCCCGCAACTTACACTAAGTCACATTGCTTGCAAGGCTTGTGTGTGATGTCGTATTACCGAGTGGGCCCCGAGATACCTCTCTGTCACACGGAGTGACAAATCCCAGTCTTGATCCATACTAACTCAACTAACACCTTCGGAGATACCTGTAGAGCATCTTTATAGTCACCCAGTTACGTTGCGACGTTTGATACACACAAAGCATTCCTCCGGTGTCAGTGAGTTATATGATCTCATGGTCATAGGAATAAATACTTGACACGCAGAAAACAGTAGCAACAAAATGACACGATCAACATGCTACGTCTATTAGTTTGGGTCTAGTCCATCACGTGATTCTCCTAATGACGTGATCCAGTTATCAAGGAACAACACCTTTGTTCATAATCAGAAGACACTGACTATCTTTGATCAACTGGCTAGCCAACTAGAGGCTTGCTAGGGACGGTGTTTTGTCTATGTATTCACACATGTAAATGAGTCTTCATTCAATACAATTATAGCATGGATAATAAACGATTATCTTGATACAAGAATTATAATAATAACTATATTTATTATTGCCTCTAGGGCATTATTCCAACAGTCTCCCACTTGCACTAGAGTCAATAATCTAGCCCTCACATCACCATGTGAATTACATTGTAATAAATCTAACACCCATACAGTTCTGGTGTTGATCATGTTTTGGCCGTGGAAGAGGTTTAGTCAGCGGGTCTGCTACATTCAGATCCGTGTGCACTTTACATATATTCACGTCCTCTCCCTCGACGTAGTCGCGGATGAGGTTGAAGCGTCGTTTGATGTGTCTGGTCTTCTTGTGAAACCGCGGTTCCTTTGCTAAGGCAATGGCACCAGTGTTGTCACAGAACAAGGTTATTGGATTCAGTGCGCTTGGCACCACTCCAAGATCCGTCATGAACTGCTTCATCCAGACACCCTCCTTAGCCGCCTCCGAGGCAGCCATGTACTTAGCTTCACATGTAGAATCTGCTACGACGCTTTGCTTGGAACTGCACCAGCTTACTGCACCCCCATTAAGAATAAATACGTATCCGGTTTGCGACTTAGAGTTGTCCGGATCTGTGTCAAAGCTTGCGACGTAACCTTTTACGGCGAGCTCTTCGTCACCTCCATACACGAGAAACATCTCCTTAGTCCTTTTCAGGTACTTCAGGATATTCTTGACCGTTGTCCAGTGATCCACTCCTGGATTACTCTAGAACCTACCTGCCATACTTATGGCCAGGCTAACATCCGGTCTAGTGCACAACATCGCATACATGATAGAACCTATGGCTGAAGCATAGGGGACAGAGCGCATATGCTCTCTATCTTCATCAGTTGCTGGGCACTGAGTCTTACTCAATCTCGTACCTTGTAGAACTGGCAAGAACCCTTTCTTGGACTGTTCAAAACTTTATCAAGGTATGTGCTTTGTGAAAGTCCTATCAGGCGTTTTGATCTATCCCTATAGATCTTAATGCCTAGAATGTAAGCAGCTTCTCCTAGGTCCTTCATAGAGAAACTTTTATTCAAGTAATCCTTTATGCTCTCTAAAAACTCTACGTTGTTTCCAATCAGTAATATGTCATCCACATATAATATTAGAAACGCCACAGAGCTCCCACTCACTTTCTTGTAAATACAAGATTCTCCAACCACTTGTATAAACCCAAATGCTTTGATCACCTCATCAAAGCGTTTGTTCCAACTCCGAGATGCTTGCACCAGTCCATAAATGGATCGCTGGAGCTTGCACACCTTGTTAGTATTCTTAGGATCGACAAAACCTTCAGGTTGTATCATATACAACTCTTCCTTAAGGAAACCGTTAAGGAACGCCGTTTTGACATCCATCTGCCAGATTTCATAATCGAAAAATGCAGCTATTGCTAACATGATTCTGACGGACTTAAGCATCGCTACGGGTGAGAAAGTCTCATCGTAGTCAACTCCTTGAACTTGTGAAAAACCCTTTGCCACAAGTCGAGCTTTATAAACGGTCACATTGCCGTCAGCGTCCGTCTTCCTCTTAAAGATCCATTTGTTCTGAATGGCCTTGCGGCCCTCAGGCAGTACCTCCAAAGTCCACACTTTGTTCTCATACATGGATCCTATCTCGGACTTCATGGCTTCCAGCCATTTGTTGGAATCTGGGCCCACCATTGCTTCTTCATAATTCGCAGGTTCATTGTTGTCTAACAACATGATTGATAAGACGGGATTACCGTACCACTCTGGAGCAGCACGTGGTCTCGTCGACCTGCGTGGTTCGACAGAAACTTGAACTGGAGTTTCATGATCATCATCATTAACTTCCTCCTCAACCGGCGTCGCAATGACAGAGGTTTCCCCTTGCCCTACGCCACCATCCAGAGGGATGAGAGGTTCGACAACCTCGTCAAGTTCTATCTTCCTCCCACTCAATTCTCTCGAGAGAAACTCCTTTTCAAGAGTTATTTATGTGTCAGTGAGTTATATGATCTCATGGTCATAGGAATAAATACTTGACACGCAGAAAACAGTAGCAACAAAATGACACGATCAACATGCTACGTCTATTAGTTTGGGTCTAGTCCATCACGTGATTCTCCTAATGACGTGATCCAGTTATCAAGCAACAACACCTTTGTTCATAATCAGAAGACACTGACTATCTTTGATCAACTGGCTAGCCAACTAGAGGCTTGCTAGGGACGGTGTTTTGTCTATGTATCCACACATGTAAATGAGTCTTCATTCAATACAATTATAGCATGGATAATAAACGATTATCTTGATACAAGAATTATAATAATAACTATATTTATTATTGCCTCTAGGGCATAATTCCAACAAGTGTATTGTTCTCCTATCTTCTTCCAGTATTCGATTGAACTCATGCTTATTGGTCGAGTGAATTTTACTCGACAGAGCTACCACCTCTGCCACTTATCTGCCACTCCAGGAAGACGATCCCATGGATACGGACAATGTTGCCACATCCCAGCAAGGTACGTCGTGGCGACTCCGAGAGCTTACATTATTGTTTCACGAATTCTGTCTTTGGTCTTGCCCTTTTTCCTGTGGTCTCACGTCGTTCGGTCGGGCTTCCTTCAGAGGTGTTTCATGTGGAGGAGGACGACCAGAAGAGGTCCGAGCAAGCTGCGGTGCCTGTCCTTGAGGCTGTTCCATCTTCTACTACTCTCGCCATGGACGCGCCGCCAACCGAGACGATGCTGTCGACTGAAACGGCTCTCATCGCTGCTGAACTGACTGGAGCAGGACTTGGGATGCCCAAGGAGTCTCTTGTGGTGTCAGGTCCGTCGACCGTCCAGTACGACGCCCAATGCCTCCCGGAAGATCAGGTGGGAGCTGCCAAGGGGGCCATGGTGCAGGCGGAGTTGATGGCGGGTGATGCCAAGAGAGCGTACGACTCCATCAACTCCGGGACGATATCCGAGTAAGTGGGCTAGTAAGTATTTACTTTCATCTTGTAACCCACTGGGTGTTTAAGCAATATACTCGGATACAGTATGATTATTTTGCAGTGGGTTCACTCTTAGTGATCCGAGTGGGTGTAGTCCCCGAGACCTCTGTTGAGTGCTTGCACCGGCAGTTGTCTTTACATACATTTTCTTTAACTTGATCAGATCAAAACTAATCTGTTCGAATGTTACCGGTGGGGGCACTCCGAGTGCACCTACTGGATTAGTCCCCGAGAGTAATTTTACTCAGGTCAGGTAGTAGTAGCCTCATAGGCTTGTTTTTTATTATGTAGCTCAATAGGGCGGACCTGTTTGAGCTTCATGCCAGTGGGGTCACTCTTAGTGAACCCACTGGGTGTAGTCCTCGAGACCGCTGTCGACTGCTTGCGTTGGCAGGGGTCTGAAGAACTTCGAGCTTTTATTGTTTTCCGTGTTGAATTTGTCTGATCTTCTCTTCGCGCTAATTTGCAGAAGACTTGCGAGATGGGATCAACGTACAACACTCTGAAGGCTGAAAAGATTCAGCTTGCTGCAGAACTGGAGGCAGCTGTGCATGACTTGGCTAGTGTGAAGGGCGCTCTGGCTGAACGAGAGAAGTCCTTGGAGGAGTCCCGTGAGGCAAACAAGGCGTTGGTGGCCGAAATGGAGAAGATGGGGAAACAAAGAACTGAGCTGATGGGTCAGATGAGGTCGTTGAACAGTCGGTGCATATCGCAAGAGAAGTACGTCAGTGACTGGGCTAGGAAGATGATTGCGCTGCTCGGTGGTAAGTTTATTCTGAGTGCTTCTTGACTGTGTATTTCATTCTGCGCTTACTTTCTGCTCGTCTTGTCTTTGCAGATTTTTGTATGGACGCTGCGGCTAAAGCAGGTGACGTTGAGCGGTCGGTTATTCCGAACGTTCCACTCGGCGAAGACGCCAATCTAGACATGCTCTGAGCGCAGGCAAAGTGGGACCTTTCATCGGTCGCCTGAGAGAGGTCGTTGGCCGAATCGACAAGGAGCTGTGGCCCGAAGACGAGTCCCGACGGGAGATGGAAGGGTTGATGACTTGGGTGGAGGACATCCCGAACCGAGTGCACGCGTGGAAGAAGTCTGCTGCTCGCTGTGGTGCGGACGTGGCGCTGTCGCTAGTCCGAGTGCACTGCAAGGAGGCTCGCGAAGAGAAGCTGAAGGCGCTGCAGGTCGCCAACACCAAGAAGCTTCGATTCGAAGATTTCATGGAGACCTTCCTTGAGAGCGCCACTCGCATCGCAGACGGGATCGACCTCGACACTTTCGTTGAGCCTGCCAGTCCCAGTGCCAGTCCTGAGGACGCTTGAAAAAACTTTACCTCGGTAAGCCGAGTGGTAGTTGTATCAAACTTTGGCCACTGCTGTTGGCCGTCACATTCGTGGTTCCGTGTGGATAAGCTTGATCTACACCGAACCGACTATCTTTAAACCAACTTCGAATTTGAATCGAATATTTTGTTCTTCCTTTGCCAAAGAATTGTTGACACGATTTTGGCTCGTGGTTTCTGTTTGGCGTTTCTTGGTGAAGCCAGTGGCAAACATGTGGAGCATGTAATTGTCAGTTGTCTTGACATCTGCATGAGCCTCAATGAGGGTCTGCTAAGCCTCCGAGTGGATCTCTAGGATACACTCGAAGGGATTTCTTTACTTAGGCGATTCGTTATCGCAGCTAAGTCTTAAATCGCGACTGTAAGGTCGCACTCGGAGCGAGTTGCTACTCATGTAATTGTCAGTTGTCTTGACATCTACATGAGCCTCAATGAGGGTCTGGTACTCATGTAATTGCCAGTTGTCTTGACAACTACATGAGCCTCAACGAGGGTCTGCTAAGCCTCCGAGTGGATCTCTAAGATACGCTCGAAGGAAGCTTTTCACTTAGGTGATTCTTGATCGCAAACAAGTCTCCGAGTGCGACGTTTAGAGCACACTCGGAGAAAGTTGTGGCTTAGGCGATTCTGGATCGCAGCTAAGTCGCCGAGTGTGACGTTTTAGTGCACACTCGGAAAAAGTTTGTATTTAGGCGATTCTTGATCGCAACTAAGTCCCCGAGTGCAACGTTTAGTGCACACTCGGAGAAAATTAGTACTTAGGCGATTCTTGATCGCAACTAAGTCTCCGAGTGCGACGTTTAGTGTACACTCGGAGAAAATTAGTACTTAGGCGATTCTTGATCGCAGCTAAGTCCCCGAGTGCGACGTTTAGTGCACACTTGGAGAAAGTTAGTACTTAGGCGATTCTTGATCGCAGCTAAGTCCCCGAGTGCGACGTTTAGTGCACACTCGGAGAAAGTTTGTACTTAGGCGATTCTTGATCGCAGCTAAGTCCCCGAGTGCGACGTTTAGTGTACACTCGGAGAAAATTAGTACTTAGGCGATTCTTGATCGCAGCTAAGTCCCCGAGTGCGACGTTTAGTGCACACTCAGAGAAAGTTTGTACTTAGGCGATTCTTGATCGCAGCTAAGTCCCCGAGTGCGACGTTTAGTGCACACTCGGAGAAAGTTAGTACTTAGGCGATTTTGGATCGCAGCAAAGTCCCCGAGTGCGACGTTTAGTGCACACTCGGAGAAAGTTAGTACTTAGGCGATTCTGGATCACAGCTAAGTCCCTGAGTGCGACGTTTAGTGCACACTCGGAGAAAGTTAGTACTTAGGCGATTCTGGATCGCAGCTAAGTCCCCGAGTGCGACGTTTAGTGCACACTCGGAGAAAGTTAGTACTTAGGCGATTCTGGATCGCAGCTAAGTTTTTTTTTGAGACCGGAGTCTGCGAACGCGGAAGAATTTTGAATCTGCAAAAATTCAATCTGCTTTGTATTACTTCAACGATACTTGTTCTTTACATTGCTTCAGTCGACGGTCACGTGTAGAAGCACTTCAGGAGATCTCCGTTCCATGCTCGCGGCTCGTCCGTTTCCCTGTCGAGGTTGTAGAGTCGATATGCTCCGTTGTTCAGCACCTTGGAGATGATGAAGGGTCCTTCCCAGGCGGGCGCCAACTTGTGAGGTCTCTGCTGATCCACTCGGAGCACCAGGTCGCCTGCTTGGAATGTACGACTCCTGACATGTCGCGCGTGAGAACGCCGCAGATCTTGTTGATAAATGGTTGAGCGAGTCAGTGCCATCTCGCGCTCCTCCTCTAGAAGATCCACTCATCTTGCCTTGCTTGCTCTGCTTCGGCTTCGGAGAAGAGTTCAACTCGTGGAGCGTTGTGAAGCAAGTCACTCGAAGGACTGCCTCTGCTCCGTAAACGAGGAAGAACGGGGATCGCCTTGTAGATCTATTTGGGGTTGTGCGGAGACCCCACAACACCGAAGGCAGCTCGGTGACCCATGCGCCGGCAGCATGTCCCACTTCTCGCAGGAGTCGAGGCTTCAAACCTTGCAGAATAAGTCCATTCGCCCGCTCTGCTTTCCCGTTAGTTTGGGGATGCGCCACAAATGCAAAATCCACTCGGATACCTTGGCATGTACAGAAACCTTTGAATCTGTCCGAGTCAAAGTTTGTGCCATTGTCAGTGATCATGCTGTGCGGTACCCCGAACCTAGAGATGATGTCCCGGACAAACTTGATGGCCGTAAGGGCGTCGAGCTTCTTGATGGGCTTGGCTTCAATCCACTTTGTGAATGTGTCGACTGCCACCAACAGATGTGTGAATCCCCCTTGGCCTGTCCTGAATGGACCGACTGTATCTAATCCCCACACTACAAACGGCCAGACAAGAGGGATTGTCTTCAACGTAGATGTTGGCTTGTGGGACTTGTTCGAGTAGAACTGACAGCCTTCGCATCGGTCGACCATATCCTTCACCATTTCATTCGCCTGCAACCAAAAGAAGCCAGCTCTGAATGCTTTGGCGACGATTGCCCTTGAGGAGGCGTGATGACCGCAGGTTCCCAAGTGAATTTCTTCCAGGATTAACTGTCCCTCCTCGGGGGAGATGCATCGTTGAAGGACGCATGAAACGCTTTCCTTGTACAACTGGCCATCAATGACAGTGAACAACTTTGACCTGCGGACGATCTGTCTGGCTTGGACTTCGTCTTCTGGCAATTCTTGCCTCAGGATGTATGCAATGAACGGCATAGTCCAATCGGGGATGATAGCAAGAATCTCCATGATCAAATCAACCACAGCAGGGACTTCGACTTCAGTCGGATCTCTCGAGCTCTTTGGTTGTACTGGTTCCTCTGTGAAAGGATCTTCTTTAACTGAGGGAAGTGAAGGTGCTCGAGGCAGACGTCACTCGGGACTGGTCTCCGAGTGGATCCAAGTTTCGCCAATTCATCAGCTGCTTGGTTTTTCAGTCGCGGAACATGGTGGAGTTCCAGACCTTCAAACTTTTTCTCGAGCTTCCTCA
Organism: Hordeum vulgare subsp. vulgare; assembly: GCF_904849725.1. Classification (NCBI taxonomy): domain Eukaryota; kingdom Viridiplantae; phylum Streptophyta; class Magnoliopsida; order Poales; family Poaceae; genus Hordeum; species Hordeum vulgare. The sequence continues at coordinate 114,948,070 of NC_058518.1, read as the reverse complement.
CCGCATTGTAGTATGTGGTCATGGTGGGTTTCCTGACGTCCCACTCCTTCATCACTTGATTAACCACCAAATCCGAATCGCCATAGACTATCAGGCGACGGACGCCGAGTGCGATGGCCATGCGCAGTCCATAAAGGAGAGCTTCATACTCTGCCTCGTTGTTGGAGGAATCAAAGTGTATCTGCAACACATACTTGAGTTTGTCACCCTTTGGCGATATGATCACAACGCCAGCGCATGAGCCATTCAACATCTTGGACCCATTGAAGGACATTGTCCAATGAGCCGAGTAGATATGGGTCGGTTGCTGTTGTTCTACCCATTTTGCTATGACGTCAGCCAGAGCTTGAGACTTTATAGCTTTCTTGGCCTCGAACTTGATGTCGCAGTATAACATCTCCATTGCCCACTTCGCCACTCGGCCCGATGCGTCCCGATTGTGGAGGATTTCCGACAACGGAGCATCCGAAACGACAAACATCGAGTGGTCTTGGAAATAATGAGCCACCTTCTTCGCAGTCATGTAAATCCCGTAGATAAGTTTTTGATAGTGGGGATACCTCTGCTTGGAAGGAGTCAGGACTTCGGAGACATAATACACTGGCCGCTGAACCTTGTATGCTTTGCCTTCTTCTTCCCGTTCGACTGTGAGAACAGTGCTGACGACTTGATTTGTAGCCGCGATGTACAGAAGGAGTTCTTTACTGAGCGGAGTAGTAAGAACCGTCTGGGTGGAAAGTAGGACTTTGAGGTCGTCGAATGCGATTTGGGCTTCGTCTGTCCACTCGAAAGTATCTAATTTCTTCATGAGTCGGTACAGAGGAAGTGCCTTCTCGCCGAGTCGACTGATAAACCTACTCAAAGCCGCTAGGCAACCTGTGAGCCTTTGAACATCATGTATTCTGACCGGCCGCTCCATTCAGACGATGGTCCCGATCTTTTCGGGGTTGACATCGATCCCTCGTTCGGAAACGAAGAAACCGAGTAACTTTCCGCTGGGAACACCGAATGAACACTTGGCTGGGTTGAGCTTGATATCGTACCTACGAAGGTTGGCGAATGTTTCTGCCAAGTCAGTCAGCAGGTCGGAACCTTTGCGTGACTTGACTACGATATCATCCATATACGCCTCCACATTCCGACCGATCTGGTCAAGGAGGCATTTTTGGATCATGCGCATAAAGGTTGCTCCTGCATTCTTCAAACCAAATGGCATAGTGATGTAGCAGAAGCACCCGAATGGGGTGATGAAGACTATTTTTAATTCATCGGGGCCATACAGACGGATCTGATGATAGCCCGAGTAGGCATCAAGGAATGACAAACGCTCGCAACCCTCAGTCGAATCGACAATTGATCGATGCGGGGGAGCGGGAAATGGTCTTTCGGGCAGACCTTATTGAGATGCTTGAAGTCGATGCTCATTCGGAGAGACTTGTCCTTCTTAGGCACCATGAAAACATTGGCGAGCCACTCGGAGTGGTGTACCTCGCGAATGAAGTTGTCTGCCAAAAGCTTAGCCACCTCTTCTCCGATTGCCTTCCTCTTGTGCGCGGCGGACCAACGCAGGCATTCTCGGACAGGCCGAGCAGCAGGATCCACATGCAGTCGGTGCTCAGCCAACTCCCTGGGTACACCTTGCATGTCAGCGGGCTTCCGTGCGAAAATGTCCCAGTTCTCACGGAGGAATTGGATGAGCTCGGCTTGTTATTTAGGATCGAGGGTGGTGGAGATGTTCGTCGGGGCATCGGTGTCGTCCGTCGGGTGGATGCTGACCTTCTTCGTCTCTCCCGCTGACTGGAATGCGGACTCCGAAGCTGGCTTCTTCGAACGCATCAAGTCCGCGGGGTCGACTGTCTTCTTGTACTCGTCAAGCTCGAGGATAGCCATCTGCTGATCGGCGATCCTCGATCCCTGCTGCAGACACTCCTCGGCCCGCTGCCGATTGCCTGTGATAGTGATCACACCTTTTGGGCCTGGCATCTTCAGCTTCAAGTACACTTAACATGGACGGGCCAAGAACGCGCATACGCCGGGCGGCCCAGAATCGCGTGGTACGCACTCTGGAAGTCCACCACCTCGAACGTCAGCTTTTCCTTGAGGAAGTTCTTGTCGCGATCTGGCCGAGTGACTTGGCCTTTCGTCCAGGGACGACTCCACGGAACTGCATGCTGCTCTCGCTAAGTTTGGACATCGGAATGCCCATCCCCTTGAGAGTGTCAGCGTACATGATGTTCAAGCCGCTGCCGCCGTCCATGAGGACTTTGCGCACTCGGACTCCTTCCACCACCGGGTCGACGACCAGGGCCTGCCTCCCCGGGGTGGGTACGTGTGCTGGATGATCCGACTGGTCAAAGGTGATCGTAGTCTAAGACCATTTGAGGAACGTGGGGTTGGTCGGGGTGGCCATGTTCACCTCCCTGTTCACCAGCTTCAGTAGACCCTTGCTTTCAACGTCAGCAAAAATCATCAGTGTTGCATGGACTTGGGGGAACGTATCCTCCTTGTCCTCCTCACCCTGTTCATTGTCCTTTTCACTCGGCTGCCCTTCGCCGAACCCCTGGATCAGGAGGGACATTGCCGAGTGGTATGCTTCGGAAATATGGCGTTGCCCTCTTCATCCATCTTCGTGTGGATCGGACATGGCTGGTCCAGGATGTGGTTCCCGAACTGCTTCTTCTTGGGGGTGAACTGAGCCTTCCCCTTGCCCTTGAACTTGGCATTGGTAATGGCTGCGGCCTCTGCCTGCGGAGTGGACGGAGCTTTCTGCTTTTGCTTCCGAGTGTTGTTCCCATCTCCATCAGCGACTGCCTTGTGCTTGCCGCTACGAATGCGGTCCTCTTCTTCGCCATTTGCATAACGTGCTGCTATCTCCATCATCTTGCTCATGGAGATGTCGCCTGTCCGACCGAACTTTAGGTATAGATCTCTGTACCGCACGCCTACCTTGAAGGCGCAGACTGCTTGGTGCTCTATGACGTTCTCCACCGTGTGGTAGAGGGTTGTCCAACGCTGGATGAAATTGTGCAGGGGCTCATTCTTCTTCTGGACACAGTGCTGGAGCTCCACGAGACGAGCAGGGCGTTTGCACGTCCCCTCGAAGGTCCTGATGAAGACTCCGGCCAGATATGCCCAGCTGTAGATGCTTGAAGGAGCCAACTGGTTCAGCCACACTCGTGCCGAGCCGTCGAGCATCAGTGGGAGATGTTTCATGGCGACCTGGTCGTCTCCACCGCTGATCTGGACTGCCACTCGGTAGTCGTCCAGCCATGTTTCTGGCTTGGATTCTCGTGTAAACTTGCTGATCCCCGTCGCCAATCAAAAGTTGGGAGGGATGTCAGCCGAACGGATGGCACGACTGAAACACTCGGGGCCAGAGACGATGGTCCTGCTTCCACTCGGACGGTCTATATCGTGACCATCACGGTGGGCCCGTCCCCTGTCGACCCTCCTCTGGGCGATATATCCTATTGCGTCGGGCCTTGGATCATAAGTGTCACTGACCAAACGCCGATCATCATGATGTTGGGGCCCGTACGGCCCACCCCGCGGAGGGGTGCGTGAACGGCGACGATCTTCGGGATTCATGGAACGGCTGCCTCCCGTGTGTTGCTGATGAGAACCGGGGATGTGAACTGACCGATGCGTGTTCGCGTGAACAGAACTATTGTGGATCCTGTTGTGCGACTATGAGATCGCCGAATTTTGCTGTTGCGCCGTGTGCAGCAGGGCACGGATCTGCTCGATCCCTCTGCCAGCCTCTGAATCAGTCAGCTGGAGGGAATCGTCTATCTTGGCGGCGGCAGCCAGGTTGAGGACGGGTGTGCGGAACACCTCCACATTGCTCCGACGAGTGTGCCGACTGGCAGAACAGCGGGGCTGACGGCGAGCGCTGGATGTTTCGCCGACCTCGTGCTCGTTCCGGCCGATTTGGCGGGGAATTTCATGGGAGTTGTCCATGTGCACTTCGGCTGCAGGCCCGCGACCCAAGTACTCGGAAGGAAACTTAGTCGGAACTGAGTCCGAGCGTTGGGACGGCGGCGCAACTACAACCGACTCGAGGACCGCCACTTGTGAATACGCGTTCTGGTGCGCCTGGGCGTGTTGCACCCATCGCTGGAGGCGCGGACGGCGGGACCGCTTGTTGCGGCGCGTGATGGGGGCGTTGATCGACACCAGAGCCGACTGCTGGAGAAGAAGGATGCCGCGGGCGCCGGCACGGAAGTGCGTAGCCCCGCGACTGGGGAGCGCCTCGACGTCGAGAGGGGCATCCCGAAGCCATGCCGAATCATCGACGATGAAGGAGAGAGCGCCGAAGAGGATCTCATGACCCATGCACAAATCTCCACCGGATGACATGATGAAAAGATGTAGTCGCAAACTCGCCGGAAGTCGCTTAGACGTAGGGATGAAAATGGAGCGGAAACGGACGGAACTGAGTGCTATCACATTTGTTTTCATATTGTTTTGCAGAAGTGGAAACGAATACAGAAACCCCGGAAATGAATACGGAAACAAATACTACCGGAAACAAACACGGAGCGAATACAGAACAGATACAGAAATGGAAGTGGGCGTCGACCAAAACTTTAAAACCCCTTGAATCATAGAGTAATACAGACAACAACAAGAATTAATGAATTGCTAACATGTCTACAAAATAATTTGATTATGTTAGCAACATATCCTAGTATTGTATTAGTACATGACAATTGTGTATAGGGTCTAGCTGAGTACATATATGGTAGTATAAGTTGGGCCTCAAATGATGCATTATGCTCATTGTGTCATTGTGTGTTATTTGATGGTTGGGCCACAAAGCAACCGTAGGCCTATAGTAAAAATGGGAAATTTCATATTCACGGAAATGGAAAGTTTCATTTCCACATATGTTCCACCGGAAAACACTCTTTTGTTTTTGTTTCCGTTTTCACATTAAAAATTCCATTTCCATTTTCGTTTTGCAAATTTCCATTTCTGCTTTCATATTTCCTTTCCGTTTTCATTTTTCCTCCGGAAAAGCAGAAAGTTTCCACTCCATTTTCATCCCTACTTAGACGCCTGCCCCACGGTGGGCGCCAACTGTCGTGGGTATAAGTCTGACAGTAGATGTGTAGGGTACGAAAGGATGGGCAGAGCCGTAGCTACGGCGAGGTTGTATGAGTTCAGGCCCCTCTACGGTGGAGGTAAAAGCCCTACGTCTCAGTGCTCTTGGGAGCTTGTTGTCGAGTGGAATATGGATTACAGTGAATTGCTAACCCCTGCACCAGTGGGGAAGGGCGACTTATCTAGAGTGCGCTGCCCTTCACAACGGTTCGGTGCACAGGGGTGGAGTAGTGGCGAATAAATGCCTACGTTACAGGTAATGTATGCCTTAATGCTAATAAAGGTACATGAAAACGTATGACCGTTGCCCTCCAGGGGGGTTACGATGTACAGAGTGGAATCCAGTCGGTAAGTTTGATACGCTCCGAATGCTCATCTCCGACTGGATGATGGAGGAATCGTCACCGACTGGATGATGGAAAGTCCTTAATTCAGTCGGAACTGGCTAAGGGCCTTGTCCCTTATGAAGGGTAGTCCTTGGGTAGGACCTATAGGGCAGGCCTATGACCCTACCCTAGGACTATAACCCCATCAGTCAACGCCCAATCTGAGCGCTGCGGCAATCACTGCACTTATTGATCGTTGGAGGCCGGAGACACATAGTTTTCACCTCCGGACCGGAGAGATGACAATTACTCTTCAAGATGTTTCCATGATCACCGCACTTTCGGTCGAGGGGAAACCTCTTTGTATGAGCACTGATTCCGAGGGATGGCGGCAACAAATGGAGGCCCTTATTGGTATGTCGCCTCAGGAGCCGGAGGTAGAAGATGGAGGGAAGAAAGATAGAGTCTCGGCCGACGCTCCTTTCACTTGGATTATCGCGAACTTTGCTCATTGTCCTGAGGACGCAGATGACGAGGTGATCGAGAGGTATGCTCGCGTGTACATGTGGTACGTCATCTCTAGGACTATCTTCGCTGACGGCACTGGCAAGAATGCTCCATGGATGTGGCTGAAGGCGTTGACTGTTTTCGACAACAAGTTCAGTTGGGGCTCGGCCGCACTGGCTTACTTGTATCGGCAGGTAATAAATTGTTAATAGTAAGTACTCTCTGTTATCCTTTTCTTCTAAACTGATGCATGTTTGTTGTTACTTGTAGTTGGGCGATGCTTGTCGCAGGTCCACAAAGGACGGTGGAGTTGGTGGTTGTATGCTCCTACTTTCAGTATGGAGCTGGGAACGCCTTTCTGTTGGACGCCCTAAAAGCTCAAAGTGGAATACCTGGGATGACCACGGCAACCCTGTACGGCTTCCTACATGGGATTACAAGTGGGACTTGGTATCGGAGGTGGCAAGCGAAGTGAACCTATTGTACAAGCAAATACACCAACAGATGGATTCGCTTATCCCCGAGCAGGTAAGATGGTTTCAGAGTTGACCTCCAGCTTTTATGTTGTGAGTAAAATGAATTGTGCCTTTTATGTTGTGTTGTAGGTGGAATGGCAGCCATATGGTGTCGGGCCAAACTTTGGTGATGCACACACGTCTCCTCTAAAACGCTTTGTCTTTCGCCTTCCCCGTTTCACAACCTTCCACTCCAGGTCGGGCCATAGTTGTACTCCATGATACTCCGGCCATTGTGATTGGTCAAAGTATGGTTCAAATCTAGGAGCCCATGTATGCTTCGTGGTCATGATCGAGAACTCGGACTCCCTCACGGTTAGTGGATGGTTGACGTCCACATTCGTACTGCGAGCTGCCGTGTACAAATGCGAGCATGCGAGATGAAGCAACCTTGGCCTCCCACAAGAGCAATCACACAACGATAAAGATACCTTGAACGCCCTGTTTCCGTGTTGCTGGCCATCGTTTGTCGTTCCTCCGGGCTCATTCACTTGGTATGTCCAATCCTCGTTGTTGTACAGGGTAGCCGTTTGGGAGTGAGCCTTCCGTGATTGAAATACCATCCATTTGTCAACCTTTGGTGGAAACTGGTACTTGTACTTTTTCTTGTTCTCTCCTGCAATCTGATCATCTGTTTCTTGCGAGTACTTTAGAAAGTATGCTCTCAACTTGTCGAATGTGTATTGAACTATTGCCGTCACCGGCAATGCATGGATACCCTTCAGCACCCGGTTGAAGCATTCTGCCATGTTACTTTTCATTTGACCATATCTTCGGCCATCTTCGTCATAAGCTCGTGACCACTTGGCCCGAAGTTCAATGTGCCTGTTGAGAAACTCAAGCCCACCCGCATCAAGTTTTTTGTTTACAAGCAAAGCGTTGTACAATCTTGCAAATCGTTTGTCCGAAAATGCTTGACAACAACCTTGAAGATCATCCGCCAACTCCTTGCTACCACATGCCCGGTAGAAGTTTGCACAGAAATGCCTCATGCACCATCGATGATGCAAAGGAGCATGGCCGAGAATGACAATGTCAACCGCGTTAAGTATGCCTTGATGGCGATTCGATATGACACATATTTCCCTCTCAAATGGTAATACTTTGGTTCTCAAAATATGCAAGAACCATTCCCATTTAACATTGTTCTCTGCCTCAACCAAAGCAAAAGCCAAAGGCATCAACCGGTTATTGGCATCACTTGCTATTGCAACCAACAAAGTGCCCTTGAATTGTTCGGTCAAAAACGTGCCATCGATGGAGATGACAGGACGACAGTGCTGAAAAGCCCTCACACATTGCTCAAATGCCCAAAATGCACGGCCAAATACGCGGACCCTATTTCCATTGAGAATCCTTGTTTTCTCCCCATACGGCTCGACCACATGAACCATGCCCGGGTTAGTGTGGGCAATAGCTCCCAACAACCTAGGTATGCGGTTGTATGCTTGCTCCCAATCACCATACAACATCTTGAATGCGGCTTGCTTTGCTTTCCATGCCTTACCATATTTCACCTCGTAGTGAAAGAGGGATTTCACAAGGTCTTGTACGCTTTTTATGCTCATTGTAGGAAGAGAGGAGATGGAGTTGGAAAGCCTATAAGCGATGAACTCGGAGGTGAGTTGTCTATGGCTTTGCGACGAAAGGGCACCATCAACCCTCTTGCCTCGACACATGCGAGGCATACAACTGACAATGTTCCATCCTGGCCCTCCTTTCCATGGTGTTGCACGGACAATCCAAGGACACCCTCTATCCTCGCATGCAACCGTGTAATGCAGATTCATGTTTGAATTAACAACTCTGTGTGGCCTATAATGCGTAACAGAATATTCATCCAACCACATCTTCAGTTCAAAGAATGTTTCGAACTTTGACCCCGGCAAAATAATATTCTTCCCATGCCTGTCTCGATGAGAAGGTAGCCTAACTCCAAACAATATGCCTTCGCCTCCATCAACCACGGCTTCATCCGCAAGGCTAAGATCCTCGAACAATGGTGTCCGGTGATCACGCTTTAATACCTTCCTGAAATCTTCAGCCTCCTTTACCGTGAACCCTTCCTCATCAACTTCTTCATCGGGACCCTCATCGTTAGACTCAGATGCATAGCCACGTGAGTACGAAATAGAATGGTCCATTGTCTCTTGCAAATTATATTTGTCCAAATCACCAAGATTGTTGTCATGAAGAACATTACCATCATTCTCATCATCATCGTGCTCATCATTAGCCTCTAGCAATGGTTCATGTTCAATGTTGGCCTCTTCGTTGGCCTCATCGACACAAGAAAGTGGTTCAATGTTGGCCTCTTCGTTGATGGGTGCAGGAATAGCTTCAACAATCGGAGAGGCAACCCGGTTCAAATCCAACAAGTTAGGAACATTTTTTTTGATGGCAAATAACTCTAGAGCCTTGTCTAGTGATTCGGCCACCGTATCCTTGTATGCAAGCCAACGTTGCTCGGAGTTGACACGCATGGTCTTCCAACGAATGTGCATTCTGAATCCCACATTATGCCTACCATCAAACTCAACTACATCACTAGGGTCGATCCAATTCAAATCCTTTCGGACTTGTTCCAACAATTCACCATAGCTAGGACACAAATCGAACACCATGTCAAGCTCATCCGGGTCCGGATCAATATTGCCTTTTAAAAAGGCAATCTTGTCCACGTGATGAACATAAACACATGTTCTTCCCATCCCTAAACAACAAAACATAGAACTTTTTTATAAGCAATCATACAACTACAATATCAACTTACTAACTTCCAAACATCCATAACCCTAACCCCATCATAACTCTAACACAACCAAACATCCCTAACCCTAGCCTAACCATAGCCTAACCCTAGCCTAACCCTAAAACAACCATAATGCAAACATCCAAACAACCCTAATCCTAACACCATCATACCCCTTATCATAACATACAAATAAATACAACAATATCATATATATCCCACATTTCATGAAAAACTAGGGTTTCCTCAAATTTGCAAAAAAAGACCACAAGAGATTTTTCTTTGGATGAGAATGAGGGGAGAGGTGGGGATTACCTTAGGGGAGTGATTGGACAACAAATGCCCGGTCCAAACCTTCAGATTTGGTGATTTGGAGAAGGATTTGAAGAGGGGCCCGTGGCTGGGAGAGGGGGATGGGGGAGGGGAATGAGGAGGGGGTGGGGAGGGGGGCTGGCCCGTGGCTGTATAAGTCAATGTGTGGCGCCTAAGCATTCGGCGCCACACATTACAATGTGTAACGCCTAAGGCTTAGGCGTCACACGGCCTGGGGGATGGGCCCTCTCTGCCAGGTGGTCGGGGGGGAGGGTGTGGCGCCGAACGGCTAGGCGTCACACAGTGTAGTATGGCCCCTAGGTGTCGGGCGCCACACAAAATGATCAGACGGGTGAAATATTTTCCCCGAGGAGTCACTCTGTGAGTTCTTTCCCCACAGGGGTCATTTTTGTCAATTTTGCCCATTCCAGTCGAGCGAATCCCTGGCGAGCCAAGCTACACCCCGCGTCACATGTGGTCGCAAGCATGCGACCCAGCCATACCTCGATCGGGGTGGGGAGGCACGGGGTCGACCGGGTGCGAGGGGAGTGGCCGGCAACGGATAGGATAAATTATTTTTAGGTCTCCCATTCGACTGACTTCGATGGTACTTTGCATGTAAATAACACATCAAATAGGGGTATCTTTCTAAAACAAACCGTTTTTCTTTGAGGGGCTGGCGAGAATAGCCCATTTTGATTATTCTAAAATGCATTGTGATTCTCGGATGATTCTAGACGATTCCTAGGATAGAAACAGGTTCTCTTGCAATTTTGCTTCCTTAGACCTTAATTGTCCATAATCGAGTCAAAAGAACGGGCCCCGGGTCTTACTGTGTCCTAAATTAGTTGAAGTTCTATCTTTGTCCTAAGTCAATTATTTTAAAGTGTGACCAAGTTTATGGGAAAAATATATCAATGTCTTCAGCACCAAATTAGATTATTGTTTATAAAATGTATTTTGACTTTAAAGCTTATTTAAATTTAACTTATTAAAACTTCGATTAATTTGAAATGGAGAGAGTGGACACCGAATACCAAGGTAGGCCATAATTTGTTGATAAACAATGTTTTGGCCAGTTCTCGAAATGTAGTCCTCTTGGGTAGTAAATTTACCCCCCCCCCCCCCCCCCCCCCCCCACAAAATGATCCGAGGAGAAAAGTGAGAATATACTTCGAACACTTTTAACCTTGTACGGAAGATGCACCCCACCCCAGCATTAACAGTTGCTCCCACTGAGCTCCACGCCGCTCTTTCCAAAAGGCAGCTGATTCTCACTGCATCCACTCCAGCTGTGGACCTCTCCTTCCCCAACAATGCAGCAGGAGCAGTGTGGGAGTGTCTGCTTTGTGGCCCTCTACCTCGGGACCTCTGGTAGGTGCAGTAGAGCGGCCAAAAGAGCAGGATGCACTGCCCAAATGGCAAGCGCGAGTGACGGTCCTACTTCACTTTGCGGTCTGCCTTGTCTTGTTTTCTTTGCAGCTCGAGTCCAAACAGTGCATCAAGTCCATTCGGTACGGAACGATCCAAACGGACAACATTTTTTTTTATTCGTTTGAGACGTTCGCCGATCTGTTTGTGTTTTTTTTTAAATGAATCGGCACATGCATCCAACGAAAAGCGAGTGGACAACAGTACCGTGATATTAAAATAATAGAAGAGAGATGTGTGGGATGGACCAACGAATTAAATAAACACGCAGAAGTGTGTGGATGGTTGTGTGACAAGTAGGCCAGGCGTCCGTTTCGCGTCCGTGCCGACGCATTTCAGTCCCAAATTTGGGTTAGAAATGGATCGATGCGGATGCGAAGTGGACGCGTTTTGGCAATCGGTCCGCGCGTTGGGCCATCATTTTTGTTCGCGTGAACCCAAACAAACGACGACGGACGAAATGGATCACCCGTTGGAGTTGCTCTTTAGGACATGTTCAACGTCAGCCTACAAATTTCCTCGTACATCCGCTCACAAATACATGGACTAGTTCGTGGACATGGATGCAGGAGATGGGCATATAACATTGTCCTCATATATTTCAACAACTAATTGAACTAACCGAACAAAATGCATGCAAACACGATGAATTTCACACAAAATTGATAGATTGCAAACACGACGGATTTCATATAAATCGAAAGAAAACCATTACATTTTAGATAGTCTTTAACTAAATCCTATTCTAAACATAATCTAAATGATCACCAGCGTTTGCTTCCATGTCTAGCCACGAGCTCCGAGAACTCAAGTTTCAGCTTTTGCCTTTGTCTTCTTCAGCTCCGCTTTCGGAGTTCCGAGAAGTGAATCTGTCCACCTCCACGACACCGCCAAGTGGCTAACTGACCGACGATGTTGAGTTCACCAAGCTTTGCTTTAACACGGGGAGGAGCGGCGATCTACCATGCACTACTCTTCTTCGCTGCCCACGACACCTGTGGACGTGTCGACTTCGTGGTCGTGGCGGCGGGGAGCGGCCTTGGCAGAGTCGGCAATGTCCTCCTCATTGTCGCTCTTTACCCCACACCTCGTCGAACTCCTTGTAGGTGGCCTCTAGTTTCGTATGACGCTGGCGGTACCACCAGCGTTCATGGCGGATCCCATGGGCGGAGCGGTAGGATTCGAGCAATGCCGCCTGCTGCGCCACGTCTGTGTCCAACGCAATCATCATGTCATCGTCGAGCTGTTGCTCCACCTACTGGTGCTCCTCGAGGAGCCGGAGGATGTAGTCCGCATCGGCCTGCGCCTTCGAGAACTGCTCCGCCCACACATCCCACACCATGTTCATGAAATGGGCACGGGCCTTGCCGATGGTCATGGTGCAACACACCGGCGAGGAGGGTGGCACCGGCTCGTCGTCAGCCTTCTGCTGTTTGTCGCCGTGTCAGCTGGCAATAATGGGGGCAATCTCCTTCTTCTGCTCCGACGTGAACCGGTCCCAAAGAGCTTTGGAGCGGGAGGAGGGCATGGTGAGAATGGTGCGGAGAGGAGGAATATACCGGAGGAGCATCAGTGCTGGCTATGATCCAGGCTGGTGATGGAGCAGATTCCCGTCAGATCCCTTGGTAGGGGTCCAAGCACAACTAGGAGTCACGGATTGGAGGTCACAAGAGAGGTTTATCCAAGTTCGGGCCTCCGGAGAGTAATACCCTACGTTCTGCTGGTTTTGATGATTCATAGTGGAGGGATACCTTGTGCGAGGGGTTATAATGGTGTATGAGATTGTTACTAAGAGTTCTCCTATCTGAGGATAAATGATCAAGATGGACCCTAGACCTCCCTTTATATAGGCAGGAGAGGCCTAGGCTTACATGACATACATGATCTAGGGCGTTGTCGCCCTTGGGCATCAAGAAGGTCATCTGGCCTCCTAGGGTTTGCATCATGTCTTGGCCCTGATGGACCCATTGTGGTTGACGAGGCCGGGCTCTTCGGTGTTAGCCACCCCCGGTAGAGGACCCCGTCAGCTAGAATATATATAGTGAGGAAAATGGAAATAGTGGGCAATATGCAGACGGACTGGTGACGCCAAAGTAGGTTTCTCGTCAACCGCGTGTCATTAATGAGGGCGACAGAGGGACTAACTAGTGATCGTGGTGTCATTTGAACGCGGTGCGAACGCTTGCATCAGGAAGCCGTGTGGGCGGCGCTCTCTCGGCCGACGAGACGCTTCAATACCGACACTAGTGAGAGGTCGCGTCCGCTCTGAGTGGGCATGAATGCGTCCACTGACACTCTACACCAACGCTGCCTATTTAGGACAGGAAGCGCGGAGGCGAGGGACGTGTTTCGGTTGGTCAGGGTGGTCAGAAGCGGGCGAGGCAGCGGTCTGATACTTGTGAACTGCGTTGGGGTTTTCCCTGAAGAGGAGGGGATAAAGCAGCACCGTAAAGTCAAGTATTTCCCTCAATGAGAACCAAGGTTACCGAACCAATAGGAGGACCACACAATTTCCCATCTTCAGCACCTACACACAAAAGAACGCACACTTGCATACAACGCGGGCAAGAGGGTTGTCAATTCCCTTGAACTCGTTACTTGCATGCGATAAGTAATGATAGATAGACAATATAAATATATTAAATATAAAAAGTAAATGCAAATAATAAAAGGTAGAGAAGTATTTAGAGTTTTTATAAATATATTTATGAAGAGACCCCGGGGCCATAGTTTTTGCTAGAGGCTTCTCTCTTGAAGAAAGCATACAGTGGGTAGACAAATTACTATTGGAAAATTGATAGAAAAATGCATAATTATGCAATATTTATTCACAATAGTGTTCATATATATAGGAATCACTTCCATAAGCAAGTAGACTAACTTGTCCCTGCATCTACTACTATTACTCCACCAATCGACCCTATCGAGCATACATCTAGAGTATTAAGGGAAAAAATAATGCTTGGAGGATGATAACATGATATAGACAAAGTAAATCCTATTAATATGAATAAACCCCATCGTTTTACCCTTAATGGTAACAATACAATATGTGTCATGTACCTTTTTGTCACTGGGATTGAGCACCGCAAGATTGAACCCTCTACAACGCACCTCTCCCGTTGAAGATAAATCAATCTAGTTGGCCAAACCAAACCAATAGATCGGAGATAATTATGAAGCTATAACAATCATGCATATAAGAATTCAGACAAGACTCAAATATTTATTAATGAATAATCTGAACATAAACACACAATTCATCAGATTCCAACAAACAATAGACAAAAAGTGATTACATAAGATAGGTCATCGTGGGAATCATGATGATCTTGGCAATGAAGAACATAGAGAGTGAGGGAGAGAGAGATAGCCATCTAGGTACTAATGACGGACCCGTGGGTGTGTGGTGAACTTCTCACACATCACCTTGGGAGTAACAAGGTTGATGTAGAGGCCGGAACATGGCACCGAAATAGGGCTCCAGATGAGCACACGGGGAATAGAGACTTGCGGCAACGGAAAAAGTGTTTCACGAGGCTCCGTAGGGTTTTTGGGATATATGTGAATTTATAGCGAAAAGATCATGACCCGGAGATCTAGGAGGTGGCCCCAAGCCATCAGGGCGCGACCACCCCCTGGGCGTGCCTCTTGTCTTGGCAACACCTCGTGTGCCTTCCGGTCTTCCTCCAGAGCTTCAAGGTCTTATTTTTGTCTAGAAAAAATAATCAAAAAGTTTCGGGGTATTTGAACTCCGTTTGGTACAGTATTCCTGAAAGGCCAAATACATGCACAAAACATCAACTCACACTTGAGACTTGGCACTGGGTTAATAGGTTAGTGTTAAAATAATATAAAATAGTAAGTAAATGCTTAAAAGGTATCCTAGAATGATAATATAATGGCATGGAACCATCAAAAATTATAGATACGTTGGATACGTATCAACATCCCCAAGCTTAATTCCTACTCGTCCTCGACTAGGTAGATGATAAAAACATAATTTTTGATGTGACATGCTACCCAACATGCAATATTTTTCACATATGATCATTGAGAAACGATGGATCAACAAACATCAACATATTAATACCCATAAACATAAGTAACACAATGATCAACTTTCAAAATATACGATCCTTAAAGAATGTTTACCCCCCATTCACTTTATCATATTAGCATGACATGGCTCCGTCTTCACCACATAAATACAAATGTCTAGCACCACGGTATTAAGCCAAGCAATTGGATCATACTTTTTAACACGCTTCAACATTTTATACTTCACCCAATGCATGTGCGTGAACCGTGGACATAACATATAGGTGGAATAGAATATGGTGGTAGGTTTTAAATGGGTAAAAGTGGAGAAGAAAGTCTCGCATCAACTAGGTGCATCAGTGGGTTATGGAGATGCCCACCAATCGATATCAATGTGACAAGTAGGGATTGCCATGTAATGGATGCGCTAGAGCTATAAGTGTGTGAAAGCTCAACTCAAGCTAAGTGGGTGTGCATCCAACTTGCTTGCTCATGAAGATATCGAGTGTTTGAGGAAGCCCATCATCGAGATATACAAGTCAAATTCTATAATGAAATATTCCCACTAGCATATGAAAATGACAAAACATGAGACACTCTATATGAAAAACATGGTGCTACAGTGAATCACAAGTGTGGAAAAAGAGGTAGTAGCATTGTCCCTTCTCTCTTTTCTCTCATTTATTTTTTTACTGTTTTCCTTTTTTCTTTCTCTCTTTTTTCCTTTCTTTCATTTTTCTCATTTTTATTTTTTTTCGTCCGGAGTCTCATCCCAACACGTCGGGAAATCATTATCTCCATCATCCTTTCCTCAGTGAGATAGTGCTCTAATAATGACAAGCATCACACTTCTATTTACTTATAACTCGATATGAAAAACTACTAAATAAGATGACTCTATATGAATGCCTCTGGCACTGTACCAGGATGTGCAGTGATGTGGCATAACATGTAAACAATGATGAACGGTGGTTTTGAAACAAATACTATGTCATCTACATGATCATGGAAAGCAATATGACTATGAACACACAGGTCATGAGCTGTAACAGTGGAAGCTGCATGACCATATATCTCAGAAAGGCTATGGAAATGCCATGATAGGTAGGTATGGTTTCTGTTTTAAGGAAAATATAAGGTAGCTTATGTGCAACAGAGTGTATCATGTCACGGGGTTTGGATGCACTAATCCTCGAGGTGAGAATAGGCAATGCACAGTACCGAAGAGGCTAGAAAATATGAGGAGGTGAGAGTGCGTACATCCATGGATTCACATTAGTCATAAAGAACTCACATACATATTGCAAAGCTTTATTAGCTCACTTGAAGCAAAGTACTACTCGCCTGCC
The DNA here is from genome assembly GCF_904849725.1 of Hordeum vulgare subsp. vulgare. Classification (NCBI taxonomy): domain Eukaryota; kingdom Viridiplantae; phylum Streptophyta; class Magnoliopsida; order Poales; family Poaceae; genus Hordeum; species Hordeum vulgare. The sequence continues at coordinate 114,931,731 of NC_058518.1, read as the reverse complement.
CCTAGGGAGGAGGTTGGTAGGAGCTACCCATCACGCGCCCCCGACCTAAACAACACTAGGATTTCAACAAGGAATAAGAATGCTCACACATCATCACCAAACCAATATTTAAATGAACAAAAAATTAACACCATTTAAATATTGATTTTTCTACTAACCAAGAACCATGCACTCACGCCCTTTCATATTACCACATCAATATCATTAACTCACAATTTCTCTTTTATGTGCTACATGAATGTTTTGATTATGCACTCCTTGAATACCTATTATTTTTGGACTAGTCTTATAGCCCATGCAAATTACTATCACTGTTTATTAAACTCTCAAACAATTTAAGTGAAAGAACGAGAGTGCAATTATTTCTATAATACCTATATGCCACCGTGCTCTAAAAGATATAAGTGAAGCACTAGAGCAACTGCTTACCTCAAAAGATATAAGTGAAGCACATAGAATATTCTAACAAATCATGGTGAACATATGTATCTCTCAAGTAGGTGTGTCCAGCAAACAACAATTGTGAAAAACTAAAACAAAAGTAAACTACAATACACGACAATCCAAGAAAAACACATATACGAATAAAAATGTAGCTCCATGTGACATATCGATGGATTGAGAGGAAAGAGGGGATGCCTTCCGGGGCATCCCCAAGCTTAGACGCTTGAGTCTTCCTAGAATTTACCTTGGGGTGCCTTGGGAATCCCCAAGCTTAGGCTCTTTTCCGCTCCTTATTCCTTCATCCATCGTGATCGCACCCAAAACATGAAAACTTCAGCACACAAAACTCAACAAAAACTCGTGAGATCCGTTAGTATGATAGGTGAACCATAAAATTTAGGTACTTTTATAAATTGATTCATATTTTATTATTTCATAAGGTATTGTATTCTAACTTCTCCAGGAATTATACCCACGATATAATCCATAGCATCATCAAAACAAGCAAACTATGCAAGCAAAAGCTGAATCTGACTAAAACAGAACAGAATAAACCATACTTATGTAAAACCCAAAACTCAGAAAAATCAGGACAACCTCAAGAATTTTTATACCAATACCGTGTAACAAATTCAGATCAAAAAGTCATTCGAGTAAGATGAGAGAAATTTTGCACTGGACATAAAAGTTTCTGTTTTTGCATCGTATCAATTTTACATATCATCCAAGTCATCTCAAAGGCTTTACTTGGCACAAACACTAATTTAAATATAAGAACACAATCATTACAGTAGCAATAATCATGTTAACTCACACAAACAGAAAGTAGAACAAGAAAAATAAGATAACTATTGGGTTGCCTCACAACAAGTGCTATTGTTTTACGCCCTTCGCTAGGCATAATGCATGGTTTCAAGTGTTGGACCCTTTAATAAAAGGGATAGTTATCGAGTACTCAAAAGATTCTTGAATTGTTTTCCAATAATGTTTCCACTACCCACATGAGAAATTTCAGATTTTAGAACTGTGTGAATATTATTATGGGGAACTTGACTTTTAGGAGGATCATGAGTAGAACCAATTAATTTTGGTCCTTCCTCATCCAAATCACTAGCACTATCTTCAGTAGCACTTTCAACAATGACTTTCTCAAATTCAGACATGATAGCAACTTTAAACAAACGAAACAAGTAAACTAGCAAGCATATCAAGCAAACAAGTAAACTAGAAAAGATAAACATTTTTGTATTTTTTATTCTTATAGCAAGCAAAATATAACAACAATAAAAAAGTAGAACAAGTGAATGACAATTTGTGAGAAGGTACTTGATAGGAACTTGGTGATACTCCCCGTCAACGACACTAGAAATCCTTCTTGATAATTGTGAACTGCGTCGGGATTTTCCTCGAAGAGGAGGGGATGACGCAACACAATAAAGGTAAGTATTTCCCTCAGTGATAACCAAGGTTATCAAACCAATAGGAGGATCGTTCAATTTCCTGTCTTCAGCACCTACACAAAAAAGTGCACACACTTGCACTCAAAGCGGGCAAGAGGGTTGTCAATCCCCTTGAACTCGTTACTTGTAAGCGATAAATAGTGATAGGTAGATAATATAAATATATTAAATATAAAAAGTAAATGCAAATCATAAAAGGAAGTGAGGTATTTACAGTTTTTATAAATATATTTGTGAAGAGGCCCGGGGGTCGTATTGTTTGCTAGAGGCTTCTCTCTTGAAGAAAGCATACAGTGGGTAGACAAAATACTATGAACAAATTGATAGAAAAATGCATAGTTATGCAATATTTATTCACGACAATGATCATGTATATAGGCATCACGTTCATAAGCAAGTAGATCGACTCCTGCGTGCATCTAATACTATTACTCCACCCATCGACCACTATCCAACATGCATCTAGAGTATTAAGTAAAAACAGAGTAATTCTTGGAGGATGATGACATGATGTAAACAAAGTAAATCCAATTAATATGAATGAACCCCGTCGTTTTACCCTTAATGGCAGCAATACAATATGTGGCATGTCCCTTTCTGTCATTGGGATTGAGTACCGCAATATTGAACCCACTACAACGCACCTGTGCCACTAAAGATAAATCAATGTAGTTGGCAAAACCAAACCGATAGATCGGTGAGAAATACGAAGCTATAACAATCATGCATATAAGAATTCAGAAAAGACTCAAGTATTTATTCATGAATAATCTGAACATAAACCCACAATTCATCGGATCCCAACAAACACAACGCAAAGAGTGATTACATAAGATAGATCATCGTGGAAATCACGATGATCTTGGCAATGAAGAACATAGAGAGACAGATAGCCATCTAGGTGCTAACTATGGACCCACAGATCTATGGTGAAATACTCACTTATCACCATGGGAGCAGTAAGGTTGATGTGGAGGTCCTCTGTGATTGATCCCCCCTTCGATAGCACACTGGAACAAGGTTCCAGATGGGAACACGGCGGAACAGAGACTTGGAGTGACAAAAAAGTGTTCCGGGAGCCCCCTAGGGTTTTAAGGATATATGTGAATTTATAGCGAAGAGATCAAGGCTTGGAGAGCTGGGAGGTGGCTCCAAGCCATCATGGCACGCCCTGTTGGCTTCAGCACCTCGTGTGTTCTCCGGCCTTCCTCCGAAGCTTACAAGTCTTATTTTTGTACAAAAAATCATCAAAGAGTTTCGGAGTATTTCGACTTCGCTTGGTACAGTATTCTTGAAAGGCCAAAAACATGCAGAAAACATCAACTGACACTTGGCATCGGGTTAATAGGTTAGTTCTCAAAAATAATATAAAACATCAAGTAAATGATTTTAAAATATACAAGAATGATAATATAATGACATGAAACAATTAAAAACTATAGATACATTGGAGATGTATCACGGTCCACACGTCTGCAACACCCACTATGTTTGTATCCGGTTTACGAGAAAAATCACATTTGGATCGTTCGGCGAACCGATACAGGCCCACGTTAGATGACTTCCACGATACGAATCACATGATCTAAATGTATGCGGACGGTTTAAGTATGCTCTTGCTAGTCATGCATTTGATCAATGATATTACTAGTGCTTGTCGCCCACACTCTAAGATTATGTAGCCATGCATTATAAGCAAGGGTACTCTTGCTTTTGATTATGGAAAGGAAAACGAGAGAAATTGTATAATATGCCAAGATTAAAGATCTTGGCAAAGCCGTCATGTGCACTTGTGGAGGCGTATTGACTGGTTTATTGTTTATTTTGGTGTAACTGAGGACTAAACGCTTATTTTCTTTTGTCTAGAATACACACAAGCATATGTATCATATTTGTAAAAGAAGGAGCCAAGATGGCGGTTCAAATTCCTTTCGACACAATACTACATTAAAATATTAGCAACACACCCACCACGACGACACCACACACTACTTACTTTCCCAAACTCTCCTAGAGTGTCACGATTGTGTCCTCGACGAACACCTTTGAACTCACCACCGTTTACGGTCTGACGAGAAGCAATTTCAAGGATGCTTTCTTCCAGGAGTTGATCAATGAGAAGCCTCCCTCTGGCTCAAAGTTTGTTGGTCGCCAGTGACTTTAATCAAATTTCCCGTGCGCAAGATAATAATAGAACAAATGTCGACTGGAGTCAGATTGTTCGTTTTAGATAACCTTTGCAACCTCAAAGAGACCCATCTACAAAGCAGAAAATTCACCTGGAGCAATGACCAGAGCAACCCAACACTCAACAAGCTCGTCTCTTTCTTCTGCACTGAAGACCGGGACCTCGATTTTGGCACACACATCCTTCACACGATCTCGCCATCCTTGTCGGACCACTGCCCACCACTTCTAGAAAATGGCAAAGGCCCTTAGAGATCAAAGCCCTTCCACTTTGATAACTCTTGTATCAAAATGCCTGGTTTCAAAGAGGTTATCGAGGGAGCTTGACGCAATAATTCTGGTCACTCCGACCCATATCACATTCTCTTTCATAAGCTTAAAGAGGCTGGTGAATTTTTTTTAAGAAAATGGGGTGGGACGATTTTGATGTTGAAAATATGCCCTAGAGGCAATAATAAATTAGTTATTACTCCCTCCGTTCCAAAATATAAGACCTTTTAGGGATTCCACTAGAGACTACATACGGAGCAAAATGAATGAATCTATACTCTAAAATATGTCTATGTACATCCGTATGTAGTTTATAGTGCAATCTCTAAAAGGTCTTATATTTAGGACCGGAGGGAGTATTATATTTCCTTGTTCATAATAATCGTTTATTATCCATGCTAGAATTGTATTGATTGGAAACTCAAATACATGTGTGGATACATAGACAACACACTGTCCCTAGTGAGCCTCTAGTTGACTAGTTCGTTGTTCAAAGATGGTCAAGGTTTCCTGGCCATAGGCAAGTGTTGTCACTTGATAACGGGACCACATCATTGGGAGAATGATGTGATGGACAAGACCCAAACTATAAACGTAGTATATGATCGTGTCAGTTTATTGTTACTGTTTTCTGCATGTCAATGTATCTCTTCCTATGACCATGAGATCATGCAACTCCCGGACACCGGAGGAATATCTTGTGGGTTATCAAACGTCGCAGTGACTATAAAGATGCTCTACATGTATCTCCAAAGGTGTCTGTTGGGTTGGCATGGATAAGACTGGGATTTGTCACTCCGTGTGATGGAGAGGTATCTCGGGACCCACTCGGTAATACAACATCACAATAAGCCTTGCAAGCAATGTGACTAAAGAGTTAGTTACGGGATCTTGTATTATGAAACGAGTAAAGAGACTTGCCGGTAACGAGATTGAACTAAGTATAGAGACACCGACGATCGAATCTCGGGAAAGTAACATACCGAAGGACAAAGGGAATAGTATACATGATTATATGAATCCTTGACATAGAGGTTCAACCGATAGAGATCTTCGTAGAATATGTGGGAGTCAATATGGACATCTAGGTCCCGCTATTGGTTATTGACCGGAGAGTGTCTCAGGTCATGTGTGCATAGTTCTCGAACTCGCAGGGTCCGCACACTTAAGGTTCGGTGACATTTTAGTATAGTTGAGTTATATGTGTTGGTGACCGAAGTTTTGTTCGGAGTCCGAGATGAGATCCCGGACATCACGAGGAGTTCCGGAATGGTCCGGAAACGAAGATTGATATATAGGAAGTTGGTGTTTGGATTCCGGAAGGATTTCGGGCATTGCCGATAGTGTACCGGGAATGACGAATGGGTTCCGGGGGACGCCCCAAGGGGTCCGCATGGGTTTATTGGATGCGAAATAAGGTATAATGGGCTGACAAAGTCAGCCAAGGAAAGCCCATGAGGAAAAAGTGAAAAATCCAAAAGAGGTGGAAAAATAAGGAATGAGTCCTAATCCAAGTGGGATTGGAGGAGGACTCCTCCCTTCCCCATGTCGGCCAACCAAAGGAGGCCTTCCTTGGCGCGCCAAGGCTGCCCCTCCCCTCCTCCTATATATACAAGTTTAAACACCACCGGTGATATTACCTCTTTTCTAAATAGATGACCTTTCTTTTGTGCTTCATGCCAGCACTCATTTTGTTGATCTCTGAATACCTCGGTTCCTTCATTCTGTGAATGTTCAAAATCAAGATTGTTTCCTGGCATTTTATCGAAGCCGACACATATATGAATTATTGTATGATTTCCCTTATATCTTGACTCCATGACTTCTAATTTATCTCTCTCCACTACCCTCAGTTATATTTTTCATCAGATTGTACAACACAACATGTGTTCCTTGTGCTAGACGTTCTGGTGTCCTTCACAATTAGTATACCCTTGCTACCATTCTTCTACAAAAAATATATTACAAAATATGCATTAATCACCATAAAATAAAAACCATATGTATTAATTTGCATGTAGTAGACAGTAAAAAACCTAAAGCATCAAAGTAGAAAAAGCACATGTTCAAAATTTCCATCTCCTACCCATGGATCTTTTTGAAAATCTATTAGAAAGATTTACGTACACAGTGTAAACTTTGTGCCCATACTTGAGGTTATAGTCATTCAATCTAAACTGAAATGTCAATCACTATCCACGTTTTTTCTGTATTTTTTCTTTCTTGTCAGTGATGTCACAATCTGCATATATCAAGAATCTTGTGGATTTCTCAGTCAATTATTTTTCTAGGGTCTCAAAACATGGTGCAAGTGGATCGACCCAGATGACATATCTCTCGGTAACATATGTACGTAAAATAATATGGCCTATAATATGTGGTTCAGGAAAGGATAAAGTATTACCTAAATAATGAGATAGTATTATCATATTTCTCCTGGATAAATCTGCTCGGGTTACTTATCACATTTGGGACAACTAATAGATGTGTTATTTTTGTACTATCATTGATCTAATGTATTAGTATTATCATATTTCTCCTGGACATATCTGCTCGGGTTACTTATCACACTTGGGACAACTAATAGATGTGTTATTTTTGTACTACCATTGATCTAATGTATTTAGAAATTGATAGAAAAGTTCACACTGTAGATCTTTTCATGTCTATTATAAACTAATGGTAGAAAATATAAGAAAAAGAATATATAAAAATTAAATGTATTTACATTTATACTCATAATTATGGTTATTTCTTGTATTGTTTTTCTGTTATAGAAGAAATGCTCTTGAACCGTTCCTTGCAAGAAGGGCTCCCGCTTTATTTTATCTACTACATCATCTTGAGAGAAATACCTATTTTGCATGTACAGAACTACTAATGAACATGATAGAAAAGACAATGAACTTCTAAACTTATGTTTCATTACTTCGCAATATATCATACATACTATGCATTACGGATGTAGTATCATACACTAGTATCAACTCTTGGTGGTCATGTAAATCCAAATCAAATGAAGGAATATGTAATTAGGATGAGTTCGAGCAGAGCACGATCAAACGACAGGACAAAAACAATTGATTATGATTCCAAACAAAAGTTAGGCTGATAAACTAGTAACAAATAAATTCAGCATACAATACTCTGAGAAACGAACCTGGTCTCGATGAGGAAAAAAAATGAGGCGGTATGCCCCTTGACCAGGCTAGATGCATGCCGAATCTCCTCGCATTAGTTTCAAGAGAGACAATTATTGTGTTTTTCATGTAGGGGGTGGGAGGTGGAGTAGTTTCCATGGGTGAAGAGAGAGAGAATAGATAGGAGGGCCGGTGGATCCATTTGGTTTTCTTCCTTGTGCGCAGAGATAGGAGAGGAGGGGAGAGAGATAAAGGGAGATAAAATAGGGGGTAGTGACGGTGGAGTAGTAGATGGAATACAATACAGATCCAATCTCCTTTCATATCTACGTGAGTAGTTTTATTTTTATCAAAAAAATAGGATTGAATCTCCTTTGGTAGCTACGCGAGGAGTTTTACAAAATTAGGATCAATCTCCTTTGATAACTACGTGAGGAGTTTTATTTTATTTCTGGTGGGATCTATCAAGAATGTCTTTTTTAACTCATTTTTGACATAATATACTTTAAGTAATGTGAAAATTATATGGATTAATCTACACCGTAATAACTTGGTCCCACCAGATGAACGGTTCTAATTTTCTAATTAACGTGTGAATTTTTAGGAAGTTAACGTGTGAATTTTTATCAAGTCTCTAATTAGTATAGGTATAGACTAGAGGTTTAGGCCTTTTGAGACATAACTTTGCAACGTGCAACTCTAACCTATACCACGTAGTTCTTCCTCTAGATCATATTTCTGTAGAGCTTGGACGGAGTCCTGCAGGAGTAGATCATCACCACCACCGCTGCGCCGTCACGCTGCCGGAGAATTCATCTACTTCTCCGTCTCTCTTGATGGATCAAGAAGGCCGAGATCGTCATCGAGCTGTACGTGTGCTGAACGCGGAGGTGCCGTCCGTTCGACACTTGATCGGAACGGATCGTGGGACGGATCGTGAGACGGTTCGTGGGACGGTTCGAGGGACGGATCGTGAAGACGTACCACTACATCAACCGCGTTTATTAACGCTTCCGCTTAGCGATCTACAAGAGTATGTGGATCCGATCTCCCTCTCGTAGATGAACATCACTATGATAGGTATTCGTGTGTGTAGGAATTTTTTTGTTTCCCATGCAACGTTCCCCAACAGTGGCATCATGAGCTAGGTTCATGCGTAGATGTAATATCGAGTATAACACAACAGTTCTTGTGGGCGTTGATGTTCGATTTGCTGCCCTCCTTAGTCTTTTCTCGATTCGACGGTATTGTTGGATTGAAGCGGCCCGGACCAACATTACTCGTACACTTACGAGAGATCGGTTTCATCGACTAACATGCAACTCGTTGCATAAAGATGACTCGCGGGTGCCTGTTTCTTCAACTTTAGTTGAATTGGATTTGACCGAGGCGGTCCTTGGAGAGATGTTAAATAGCAATTTGCACATCTTCGTTGTGGTTTTGCATAAGTAAGATGTGATCATACTAGATACCCGTAGCAGCCACGTAAAACATGCAACAACAAATTAGAGGACGTCTAACTTGTTTTTACAGGGTATGCTTGTGATGTGATATGGCCAAAGACATGATGTGATATATTGGATGTATGAGATGATGATGTTGTAATAGTTAATATCGACTTGCACATCGATGCTACGGTAACCGGCAGGAGCCATAGGGTTGTCTTTAAACTAACGTTTGTGCTTGCAGATGCGTTTACTATGTTCCTAAAAGAGTCTGGAATAGAAATTAATCAGTTTAGGTGTTCTTGAACGTGCACATAAAAAACAAATTTCGAGAATTATGAGCCTAAAAGATGGCGACGCTAACACTCATTTCTTCCACCTCCTAGTGAACCATAGAAGTAGGAAGAACTTCATTCACCACCTTAAACACAACAACGGGTGGGTTACCGCTCATGGCGAGAAGAAATCCATCATGCAGAACCACTTTTCTAAGGTTACGAAACGCGGTCAACGACACAACACCTACATCAACTGAGACAACATTTCGGTTCCTGCTTGCGATCTTTTAGATCTTGGGGCTTCCTTCTTGGAGGAATAGGTGAAAAGGCAATTTTCAACCTCCCTAGTGATAAAGCCTCGGGGCCAGATGGATTCGCTCGGACCTTCTTCAAAGAATGACATTTTTCTTACGGTCAACCACTTCTCCAACCCGCACTCCACAAACTTGCACTAGCTCAACTTGGAAAATATTGCTCTCATTCCAACGAAAGAGGGCGGAATGCATCTCGTATTTCCGTCCCATTATCCTCATTCACACCATCGCGAAGATCATTGCTAAGATGACGGCTACCCGTCTGGCTCCCCACATGCATGACCTTGTCTCCAACGCCCAAAGTGCCTTCATTAAAAAGAGAAGCATCCATGGCAACTTCATGTATGTGAGAAACTTGGTGAGAAAGTTGCGCCGCACCCGCTCCCCTACGCTCCTGTTCAAACTCGATATCAAAAAGGCATTCGACTCCGTGCATTGGGACTTTCTATGGACCTGCTGAAGCATCTTTGCTTCCCGCACTGATTCCGTGATTGTGTTTCATCTTTGCTCTATACCGCCACCTCGACGGTGTTCATTAATGGGGTCTTGGCCAACCCGTTGAAGCATAGGTGTGGCCTTCGTCAGGGGGACCCGCTATCCCCTCTTCTCTTCGCCTTGGCTATTGATTCACTGGACCATCTCCTCTACATGGTCATGATCCAAGGGCACCTCCACCATTTGTGTGGTAGATCTTCACCCATCTTATCTTCGCTATATGGAGATGTTGCCACCATATTTGTCAAGCCCATTAAGGAAGACGTTCATTTCCTCGCTGCTGCCCTGGCTTCTTTTGGAGAGGTGACTGGTCTTGTCACCAAATGTGCTAAAAGTCTGGTTGCTCCCATTCGATGTGATAAGATCAACCTTGATGATGTCTTGCATGCTTTTCCGGTGGTGCACACATTGTTCCTGATGCACTACCTTGAACTTCCATTACCCATCAAGCGTCTCAAGCGAATATACTTCTAGTACCTTGAGGATAAAATTGCAAGCAAGTTCCTTCCCTCGCGAGGAAGGCATGTGACCTCCGTTGGCCATGTGGTTCTAGTTAAATCTTTCCTAACCGCCATCGCTATCTACCATTGTACACCCCTTGGCATTCCGGTGGAGGTCCTAAAGAAAATTGATAGCATCCGTCGTGCATATTATGGGCGGGCTATGACAAGGTTTTTGGAGGAAAATGTCAGGTTAACTAGGATCTCGTCTACAAACCCAAGGACAAGGGTGGGTTAGGTGTGCTCAATCTAGATAGGTTTGCTAAGGCATAGAGGCTTTTATGGTTATGGTTCGAGTGGAAAGACTAGAGCAAGCCTTGGATTGACACGGGAACACCATGCATGGAGGATGACCACCACTTCTTTGGGGCTGCCACAACAGTCACAATTGGAACTGGACAGACTACATGATTTTGGAACTTGTTGTGGCTTAATGTCTTGGACCCTTGCGACATCGTGTCATGCCCCTTTGATCTTTCGCGCGAGAAGAACTCGTCAGTCCAGTAATCCATGGCCAACAACCACTCGATCGTGGAACATTGTTGGCACCGAGGGTATCTCCCTCACGCATATCCAGCAGTTTGTTGACTTGCTGACCTGTGGGACAAATTATCAACAATGGACCTTCCTAACGACGTGGAAGACTCGATTGTTCTAAATTCACTAGGTATGGGATGTATTCGGCTTCCTCGGCTCAACTTTTTCAATCCGTGTGGAGGGTGTGGGCTCCCCCGAGGTGCAAACTTTTTGCTTGGCTTGTTCTTCTAAATAGGATTTAGATTTCCGACCGCTTGATCTTCCGTGGTTGGCCCAACCGTAGCTTGTGCCCTCTTTGCTAGAAATCTTAGGATTCCATGGCTCACCTTCTCTTCCAGTGTCGCTTCACTTTGCGCATTTCGAATGACATTCTTTCGTGGCTTGGAATGAATCACATCTCTACTAGTCCATGGTCGATGAGGGCTTCGTTGAAAGGATGGTGGAATGATAACCTGCTGATTTGTCTCGGCTCTCCGAAAGCTCTCGCCTCGTTGATGATGCTCATCTCCTAGGAGCTTTGGTCCGAGAGAAACACAAGAGTCTTCCGCAACATGGCGGCTGATACTTGTGATCTTCGTTGGGTTTTCCGTGAAGAAGAGCAGGTGATGCAACACAATATAGATAAGTATTTCCCTCGGTGAGAACTAAGGTTGTCGAACCAATAGCAGTAGCACATAACCCCCGTCTATAGAGAATGTAAACAAAGAACACTTGCACCCAACGCGGGCAAGAGGGTTGTCAATCCCCTTGGACTCGTTACTTGCAAGAAAATGAAGTGTGTAGATGATAGTTGATAAATATAAATTGAAAAATAAATAAAGGCAGCTAGGAAATATAGGTCTTGTAAATATATAAGTGGATTGACCCGGGGGCCATCGTTTTCTCTAGTGGCATCTCTCTCGAAGTACACATACGGTGGGTAAACAAATTACTATTCGACAGTTGATAGAAAAGCACATAGTTATGCAATCTTTATTCACGGGAATGATCATGTGTATATAGGCATCACATCCATAAGAAAATAGGGTGAATCCTGCGTGCACCTATTACTATTACTCCACCCATCGACCGCTATCTAGCATGCATCCAGAGTATTAAGTAAAACAGAGTAATGTTGGAGAATAATGACATGATATAGACAAAGAGAATCCAATTAAGATGAATTAACCCCATCGTTTTCATCATTTTATCCATAGTGGAAAAAATGCAAACACATGCCTGTCCCTTTCTATCACTGGGATATAGAGCACCGCCAGATTGAACTACAACAACGTACCCCTCTCAATGAAGATAGATTAATCTAGTTGGCCAAACTACACTGACAGATCAGAGAGATTTACGAAGCTATAATAACATGCAAATAAGAATCATATAATTTAGAGAAGACCTAGATATTTTATCATGAATAATCTGAACATAAACCAACAATTCATCGGATCTCAACAAACACGCCACACAAAGTGATTACACCGAATAGATCATCGTGAAGACGCGGTGAAATTTGTATTGAAGATCAAGAGAGTGAGAGATAGGCATCTAGGTACTAACTACGGACTCATAGGTCTGAGGTGAAGTACTCACACATCACCATGGGAGAAGCAAGATTGATGTAGAGGCCATCCATGATCTATCCCCCTCCGACAAGGCTCCAGAACAAGGCTCCAGATGGGCACACGGCGGAACAAAGACTTGCGGCGGCGGAAAAAGTGTTTTGGGTTGCTCCCTATGTTTTTTGGAATATATTCGAATTTATAGGCCAGAGTGAGGCGTCGAAAGACGCTAGGGTGCAGCACAGAACATGGCTCGACCACCCCTTGGGTGCGCCCTATGTGTGCTGTCTCCCTCGTGCGGTCTTTGATCTCCTCCCGAAGCTTCCACATCTTCTTTTGTTCCACAAAAGATCATCAAAACATTTCGTGGCAATTGGACTAACCTGAAAAGCCAAAAACACACAGAAAACAACATGTGGCACTAGGCACTGGGTTAATAGGTTAGTGCGAAAAAAATAATATGAGTCAGCAAATAATTGCCCAAAAAGTATCCTAGAATGATAAATATTATAGCATGGAACAATAAAAAATTATAGATACGTTGGAGACGTATGAGAATCCCCAAGCTTAATTCCTCCTCGTCCTTGAGTAGGTAAATGATAAAAACAATTTTTTTGATGTGACATGCTACCCAACATGTAATCTATTGCAGGTACGATCATTTAGAAATGATGAATTAATAAACATCAACATGTAATATTCATAAACATAAGTAACATAATCATCAAGTTTCAAAATATATGATCCTTAAAGAATGTTTACCCCTATCTATTTTATCATATTAGCATGGCATGGCTCCGTCTTCACCACATAAATATAAATATAAAGCACCACGGTGTTAAGTCACGCAATTAGATCGTGCTTTTTAATGCACTTCGGATTTTTATTACTCACTCAATACATGAGCCTTGAACCATGGATATAGCATATAGGTGGAATAGAATATGATGGTAGGTTTCAAAGGGGCAAAAGTGCATAAGAAAATTTCGCATCAAATCGGCATATCAAAGTGCTATGGATATGCCCGTCAATAGATATCAATGTGAGGAGTGGGGATTTCCATCCAATGGACGTACCAGAGCTATAAGTGTATGAAAGCTCAACTGAAGCTAAGTGGGTGTGTATCCAACTTGCTTGCTCATGAAGACCTCGAATATTCGAGGAAGCCTGTCATCAGAATATACATGCCAAGTTCAATAATGAAAAATTCCCACTAGCATATCTAAGTGACAAAACAAGAGACTCTCTATATGAAGAACTGTTGGAAATATGCCCTAGAGGCAATAATAAATTGGTTATTATTATATTTCCTTGTTCATGATAATCGTTTATTATCCATGCTATAATTGTATTGATTGGAAACTCAAATACATGTGTGGATACATAGACAAAACACTGTCCCTAGTAAGCCTCAAATTGACTAGCTCGTTGATCAAAGATGGTTAAGGTTTCCTAGCCATAGACAAGTGTTGTCAGTTGGTAACGGGATCACATCATTAGGAGAATGATGTGATGGACAAGACGCAAACTATAAATGTAGCATATGATTGTGTCAGTTTATTGCTATTGTTTTCTGCATGTCAATGTATGTGTTCCTATGACCATGAGATCATTCAACTCCCGGAGACCGGAGGAATACCTTGTGTGTATCAAACGTCGCAACGTAACTCGGTGACTATAAAGGTGCTCTACAGGTATCTCCGAAGGTGTAGGTTGGGTTGGCGTGAATCGAGACTGGGATTTGTCACTCCGTATGACGGAGAGGTATCTTGGGGCCCACTCAGTAATACAACATCACAATAAGCCTTGCAAGAAATGAGACTAAGGAGTTAGTCGCGCGATCTTATATTATGGAACGAGTAAAGAGACTTGCCGATAACGAGATTGAAGTAGGTATAGAGATACCGACGATCAAATCTCGGGCAAGTAACATACCGAAGGACAAAGGGAACATCATACGGGATTAACTGAATCCTTGACATAGAGGTTCAACCGATAAAGATCTTCGTAGAATATGTAGGAGCCAATATGGGCATCCAGGTCCCGCTATTGGTTATTGATCATAGATGTGTCTCGGTCATGTCTGCATAGTCCTCGAACCCGCAGGGTCTGCACACTTAACGTTCGATGACATTTCGGTATAGTTGAGCTATAGTTGTTGGTAACCGAAAGTTGTTCGAAGACCCGGATGAGATCCCGGACGTCACGAGGAGATCCGGAATGGTTCGTAGGTAAAGATTGATATATAGGAAGTCCTGTTTTGGTCACCGGAAAAGTTTCGGGCTCATCGATAGTGTACCGGGAGTGCTGGGAGGGTACCAGGGGATCATCGGGAGGGGTGTCACGCCCCGAGGGGCCTTATGGGCTGTGGGAGGGTACAAACCAGCCCCTAGTAGGCTGACATAAGCTCCTACCAAGGCCCATGGGGTTTGAGAGGCAAAAACCCAAAGGTGGAGAAGGTGGAAAGGGTTTCCAAGTGGAAAGGAGGAATCCTACTCCTAGTAGAATTGGAGTAGGACTCCTCCACCTCCAATTTTGGACTAACCTTGAGGGTTTGAGGCTGCCTCCTCCCCTCCCACCGTCCTATATATACTAGAGGTATTGAGGGTTTTTGAGACACAGAAAAACAACCACGTGATGTCCTCTTTCTCTAGATCTGTTTCTCCTCTAGTCTAGTTTCAACGGTGCTTAGGAGAAGCCCAGCTGGAATAGCTCCACCACCACCACCATGCCGCCGTGCTGGAGAACTCATCAAGAAGATGTATGTGTGCTGACCGCGGAGGTGCCGTCCGTTCGGCACTAGATCGGGACGGATCGTGATGGGATCGTGGGATAGGTCATGATGAGATCGCGGGACGGGCTGTGATTTGGATCGCGAAGATGTTCCACTACATCAACCGCATTATATACGCTTCCACTTAGCGATCTACAAGGGTATGTAGATGCACTCTCCCCTCTCGTAGATGATCATCACCATGAATAGGTATTGCGTGTGCGTAGGAATTTTTTTGTTTCCCATGCGACATTCCCCAACAGTGGTATCAGAGCTAGGTTCATGCATATATGATATCTCGAGTAGAACACAAAGGAGTTTGTGGGTGTTGATGTTCAATTTGCTGCCGTCCTTAGTTTGTGGGAGTAGAACACAAAGGATTTGACCGAGGCGGTCCTTGGAGAATGTTAAATAGCAATTTGCATATCACCGTTGTGACTTTGCATAAGTAAGATGCGATCATACTAGATACCCATAGCAGCCACGTAAAAATTGCAACAACAAATTAGAGGACGTCTAATTTGTATGTATGAGATGATCAAACACATTATATGGCCAAATACATTTTTTGTAGGGTATGCATGTGATGTGATATGGCCAAAGACATGATATGATATATTGGATGTATGAGATGATCATGTTGTAATAGTTAAATATCGACTTGCACGTCGATGCTACGACAACCGACACGAGCCATAGGGTTGTCTTTAAACTAACGTTGGTGCTTGCAGATGCTTTTACTATATCGCTGTTGGTGTTTACTCACGACATAAGCCATGGGTACGCTAAAGATACGAGGTGGAGACCGAAAGGACACCGACGGGCTCTGGGAATGGGGTTGGCAGCCGTCAATGAAATATTGAGTGGCCTGTACCTCATGCACTCCTTTGCAAGAGTTGCGCAGCTCCGTCCAACGCGTGACGTAGTCGCGAAGGGGTTCGTCAGGCCTCTGGACGCACATGGCTAGCTCGTGAGGCCGACCAGGGCGCTTGTAGGTGCTAGTGAAGTTGCGGACGAACGCCTCCTCAAAGTCAACCCAAGAGTTGACGCTGCCGGCTGCTACTGCAACAAAAGACCTTCCAACGGCGCCAGATATAAGCGTGTTACGGCACCAGGAATCCTTCTGCTATGGCTATGCCTTAAGGAACTTCCTAGGAAAATATGCAAAGGATTTCCCCCGTGGCCTTGGAGCCTTACGTTGGCGTTCCCTCGAAGCGGAAAGGGTGATGTAGCGCAGCGGTCGTAAGTATTTCCCAGTTTGAGAACCAAGGTATCGATCCAGTGAAGGAGTATCACAAGTGCGTGCACAAACACAAAAAGCTTGCTCAACGCTATGAAGGGGTTGTCAATCCCTTATAGATTGTTCGCCAAGTGAGAACTGAAAGCAACAAAGTAACAAAGCAAAGTAAAAGTGAAAGTGGAAACGATAGGTGTGAATAGACCCGGGGGCCGTAGTGTTTACTAGTGGCTTCTCTCATGAAAGCAAGTAGACGGTGGGTGAACAAATTACTGTCGAGCAATTGATAGAACCGCGCAAAGTCGCGACGTCATCTATGGCAATGATTATATCTATAGGCATCACGTCCAAAACAAGTAGACCGATACTTTCTGCATCTACTTCTATTACTCCACACGTCGACCGCTATCCAGCATGCATCTAGTGTATTAAGTCCAAAAGAACAGAGTAACGCCTTAAGCAAGATGACATGATGTAGATGGACAATCTCATCTCTACGACAGAGCCCACCTTGTTACCCTTGATGGCAACTACACGATGTGTGCCTTGCTGCCCCTACTGTCACTGGGAAAGGTCACCACACGGTAAGAACCCAAACCAAGCACTTCTCCCATTGCAAGAATCATAGATCTAGTTGGCCAAACAAAACCCAAGACTCGGAGAGACTTACAAGGATATCAAATCATGCATATAAGAAATCAGCAAAGACTCAAATATATATCATAGATAATCTGATCACAAATCCACAATTCATCGGATCTCGACAAACACAATGCCAAAGAGGATTACATCGGATAGATCTCCATGAAGATCAAGGAGAACTTTGTATTGAAGATCGAAGAGAGAGAAGAAGCCATCTAGCTACTAACTACGGACCCGTAGGTCTGAAGTGAACTACTCACGAGTCATTGGAGGGGCGATGATGTTGATGTAGAAGCCCTCCAACTCCAAAGTCCCCTCTGGCAGGGCATCGGGAAGGGTCTCCAGATGAGATCTCGCGGAAACGGAAGCTTGCGGCGGCGGAAAAGTGTTTTCGTGGATTCCCCTATTTTTTCTGTATTTTAGGGAATATATAGGCGAAGGAGCTAGGTCAGGGGGGCGCCAGGGAGGCCACAAGCCTGGTAGCTGCCTCCCCTGGTGGTGGCTACAGGGCTTGTGGGCCCCCTGTAGCTCTCGTGCCTTGGCCCTCAAGCCCCCTGATCTTCTTCCGTTCTGGAAAAATTTCTTTCAGGGATTTTATTCCGTTTGGACTCCGTTCCAAAATCAGATCTGAAAAGAGCCAAAAACACAGAAAAACAGGAACTCGCACTTGGCACTGAATTAGTAAGTTAGTCCCAAAAAAGATATAAAAGGTACATAAAACATCCAAAGATGACAAGATAACAGCATGAAACCATCAAAAATTATAGATACGTTTGAGACGTATCAAGCATCCCCAAGCTTAACTCCAGCTCGTCCTCGAGTAGGGAAGTGATAAAGAATGAATTTTTGATGCTTTCATGCTACCTAGCATAGATGTCCTTTGTAACTCCTCTTATGTGACGTGAATGTTCAGGTCCATTAGATTCAAAACAATAGTTTTCTATTGATGTGGAAACAATAATACTTCAAGCAAACTAGCAAGGTAATCATGAACTTTCAAAATAACAAGGCCAAAAGAAAGTTATCCCTACAAAAGGATATAGTCTGGCTATGCTCTATCATCATTGCACAACGAATTTAAATCATGCACAACCCCGGCATTGGCCAAGTAATTGTTTTCACACATTTACTTTCTTAAACCTTTTCAACTCTCACGCAATACATTAGCGTGAGCCATGGTTTTAGCACTATAAGTGGTGTGGAGTGTGGTGGAGGTTGCAAGACAAACAAGGAGAAGATGATCACATTAACTAGGCATATCAATGAGCTGTGGAGATGCTCATCGATAGATATCAATGTGAATTAGTAGGGATTTCCATACAAATGATGCACTAGAGCTAAGAGTATGTGAAAGCTCTTAAAGAAAACTAGTGGGTGTGCATCGAACTTGCTTGCTCACGAAGACCTAAGGCAAATTTGAGGAAGCCTATCATTGGAATATACAAGCCAAGTTATATAATGAAAATTTCCCACTAGCCAGATGGTGGTGACAAAACGAGAGACTCTAAATCATGAAGATCATGGTGCTTAATAAGCACAAGTGTGGAAGGATAGTAGCATTGTCCCTTCTCTCTTTTCTCTCATCATTTTTTTTGGGTGGGATCTTTGGCCTCTTTTTTTTTGGTGGGCATCTTTGGCCTCTTTTGTATATGGGCATCGCTGGCCTCTTTTATTTGCTCACATGGGACAATGCTCCATCAATGATGATCATCAGACTTTCAACTCAAAACTTAGAGCAAGATGACTCTATATGGAATGCCTTCGGTAGTGTACCGTGACAATGATCTAGCATGCCATAGACATTAATGGAAACATCATGCTATCTATCTTACAATCATGCAATGGCAATGTAGAAGTGGTGGCACATGTCATGGTGGTAGTTGCATGTCAATATATCTCGGAATGACTTTGAAAAAGCCATAGTAGGTAGGTATGGTGGCTGTTTTGAGGAATATATAGGCGAAGGATCTAGGTCAGGGGGTCGCCAGGGAGGCCACAATCCTGCCAGCAGCCGCCCCCTGGTGGCGGATGGGGGGCTTGGGGGCTCCCTGTAGCCCTCCTGGCTTGGCCCACAAGCCCCCTGATATTCTTCCGTTCGGGAAAAATTTAATTCGGGGATTTTATTCCGTTTGGACTCCGTTCCAAAATCAGATCTGAAAAGAGCCAAAAACACACAAAAAAACAGGAACTGACACTTGGCACTGAATTAATAAGTTAGTGCCAAAAAATAGATAAAAGGTACATAAAACATTCAAAGATGACAAGAGAACAACATGAAACCATCAAAAATTATAGATACGTTTGAGACGTATCATCGGCTGGAAGGCTATTGATCCATGTCCTGGCCGAGCCGACCAGCATGAGAGGCACGTAGCAGACTGCTACGCGCTTGTTGCCCCGAGCGATGCCGATTGCGGTGGTGTAGTTGATCAGCCAATCTTCTGGATTGGCTGTGCCGTTGTACTTGGGGGTATCCCGAGGGAGAGTGAAGCCTCTCAGGAACGGCTCCCCTCGGATCCGGGGGCCGAAGCACGCCGGACCAATGGGACCATCCTCCTCAAGGAGGCCCGACTGCGC
Organism: Hordeum vulgare subsp. vulgare; assembly: GCF_904849725.1. Classification (NCBI taxonomy): domain Eukaryota; kingdom Viridiplantae; phylum Streptophyta; class Magnoliopsida; order Poales; family Poaceae; genus Hordeum; species Hordeum vulgare. Next base: position 114,911,882 of record NC_058518.1, on the reverse strand, counting down.
CAGGAGGTTGAGGCGTCTGCGAGCATCGTTGTCGCTATGGGGGACACGAGGGACGATTCGGGCTGAGATCGGAAGGGTGTCCTCGGAGCTTGTAGTGTTGACCCCCTCCTGACGCCTCGGAGGAGGAACCTCACGCACCGAACCCCCCTCGTCGCGAGCATCTCTACAATGCAGACCTGAAGATGGCTCGCTCTGGCGCAGAGAACGCCTGTCTTGACTGCCCTCGCCTTTCCGGCCGGAAGTGCGATGCGAGGAAGAACCCTCGGCATGATGACGACCGCTGGGGTTGCGGTGCGCTCCGGGGTCGGCTCCCCGAGACACCGACTGTGCATGACCAGGGTCAAGAAGAGACTGCTGCTCATTAGCGGCGTCAAGGAGATCCTTGACCTGCTTCTCCTGAAGGACGCGCTCCTCGCCCTCCAAACTTGGCATTTGTGCCATAGCTGCCTGAGCAGCCCGCAAGTTGGCCGCGAGGGTATCGTAGATGGGCTGCTTGCCACCTAAGATATCGGCAATGATCTGGCCACGGCCGCGGACCGCGCCGAGCCGGCTAGGACCATCAGTAGCCGGAGTGAGGCCATAAGCGGAGTTATACTCGCGCTGCGCGACCTCCATCTCGCACTTGGCAGCGGCGATTGCAATGCCTTCCTCCAGGATCTGCTTGCGGGCTTCCTCAAGCAAGGCCCGAGCATCGGTGGGGTTTGCAGAGGTGGCGATAGGCGTCTTCAAGCCGACAAGGGCAACATGAAGCGTGTCGGAATCACCCGCAGCAGGGTCAGCCGCCTCTGCTGACGCCTTGCCGTGAGGCTTGCTGGTGCCACTCCCAATGACCATCACCTCCATGAGGTTGGAGACGATAGCGACATGGTGAGGGGCAAGACACCCCGCAGATGAGGGTGGACCGTCGAAGACAAGCACCTCGCTAGGGTACTCGTCCTGCGCAGGCACGTCCTCAAGGGAGAGCCTGCTGAAGCTAGCACAAAGCGCGTTGATGTCGATGCCCTCGCCAAGGTAGGGAGGCTCATCGTCGAAGCGCAAGTTGCTGAATAGGACGCCTAGGTTCGCAACCGCAGCGATGACGACGCTGGGGAGCGACTCGTCGTCAGACTCCTCGTCAGAGTCCATGAGACGGACCGGAACATCAATCAGCATCGCAAAAACCTCCTCAAGGGTAGGCTCCATGGGCATGCTGATTGATCCAGACGCGAGGCATCCGGCGGTGTTGGCGAAGGGCCCCACCCAGAGCGTAACTCCATCCGATGCCGGGGACGGCCCCACGGTGGGCGCCAAATGTCGGTGTTTACTCATGACATAAGCCATGGGTAGGCTAAAGATATGAGGTGGAGACCGAAAGGACACCAACGGGCTCTGGGAACGGGGTTGGTACAAGCGAGGGACGCACAATGTACCCAGGTTCGGGGCTCTCCATAGAGATAACACCCATAGTCCTACCGGAATGTATAATGCACCAGAGTGGTTACAATGTGCTCCTCGAGCCGTTCAACGGAGGAGGAAGGAGGAGCTGCCGGCTCCCTACTACCTCTCCTGTATGGGTGTGTGTATGTGTGCAGTTGGCCGACCCTCTGCATGGAGGGGGCCGGGGGGTTTTATAGACGAACCCACCGACCTACAATAAGGATAAAAGTACGAAGTTGGGACCCGACTAGCAGCCTCGCCGGCTGGCCAGGGGATCCACAGTTGTCTTGTCTTGTCGCTGGAGGGGCCCGCCGGCTGTGAGGTCCCATCTGGCTATGGGACCCGCCGACCAGCCAATGAAGCTCTCGCGTAAGACCGACGCAGGACACGTGTAGTACATCCGGCGTCGTTTTGCGAGATTCGTCATGGGTTGCCAGTACGACCATCTCCACTGTTCCCACGCCGAGTGTGGTAATGGAGTGGGTGTTTGATGGGCTGACACTGTGCGGGGATGATGGATCGGAGCCGGAGTAGGTCAGTGGCATAGCCGCTGACACTGTACCGGCCGTGTACTCCAATCCTGTACCCGCGCTGACGTGTATTCAACTTTAATCGTAGGGTCTCGTCATGACCTATGATCTGATGTGACTTGAGTTCCCTGGCCAGCTTGCGGCCTCGCCAACCGGCCTAGGAACGGCCATCTCGCCTCCGGCCGGTAGATGCCTCCCAGACGGCGAGAAGGAGGTAGCCGTCTCGCTCCTAGCCGATAGGTGATTCCTAGCCGGCCAGGAGAAGTTTACCATCTCGCTCCTAGCCGACATGAGCTTCCTAGCCGGCTAGGGGGATTCGGCTGTATGGAGAGACTTGTGATTTTCCTTCAATATAGATGGCAAAGGAGTAGGCTCGTTGAGCCTACCCTGGGGTTATCCCCCCGTCAGTAGTCCCCGAAGCAGGGGAGGCCCACCCCTCAGAGAGGGCGGCCTCGCCGGCTTGAGTTTGTTGCTGATCATCTTCTTAAGCCGCCTGCGGCAGGAGGCGCCGGATTGGAAGCTGGCTGGCTTCCAAGGGACGCCTCGGCTTTGCCGCAAATCATGCTGATGCGCCACATGCCAGGCCCCGGCCTGACGTAATGATGAATTGAATAGGCGACGGGACTGGGCCTCAGCCGTGGGTCCTACCACGACGCCCCCTCGCCCCCCATGCGAACGGACCCTTTGCGGATTACTCTGTATCGGGGTTCCAAGGGGCGTAAATGCGCCCATAATAATCGGAGGAGCTGGGCATTATGCGCACCGGATCCTCACCCCACGATATATCGTGGGGGTTTAAATAGGGCGCGGGGGCGTCAAGGAGGCCATTCACCCCTTCTCGCCCCACACCAGCGCCCCTTCCCTCCCTGAGCCAGAGAGAGAAGAAGCACTGCTTCGTCTTTGCCGTCGCTCCAGCCGTCACCGCTGGCCGCCTTCAGAAGCATCCTAGCCTCCCCCGCCACCCACCATGTCCAGCAGTGCCCCTAAGAAGGGACAGCACCACGATGCTTGGGTGGGCAGCGACATCTGCGATGGCAACATTGAGGCGCTCCGCGACCGCCGCATGCTGCCTCCCACAACCCTTGTGGCGGCGCTGGTGCCCGGAGCCGAAGCCGCCCCGACTCCGGAGAAGGGCGAGGTAGTGGTGTTCGAGGAACACTTCTACCATGGCTTCAGGCTCCCGACGAGTGATTTCTTCGCCAACTTCCTCACCTTCTTCGGCTTGCAGCCGCATCATCTGGCGCCCAACGCCATCCTCCAGTTAGCCTCCTACGTCATTCTGTGCAAAGGATTCTTGGGGATCGAACCCCGCCTCGACCTCTGGCATAAGCTGTTCTTCTTCAAACAGCAGTTCGTGACAATGGACAAGGCCGAGGCGGCGAAGCTCAAGGGCCCCAAGCCGATGAACCCATGCGGCGCGGCGCTCGTGCATTATCGGACGATGTCCGGCTTCCCCCAGATGCCGCTACAACACTCCCTCAAGATGTGGTAGAGGGGGTTCGTCTACGTGAAGAACGTCGACCCCTCCCATGACTGCATCAACTTGCCCCGCTTCGCCATTGCTCCTCCAACATCGAAGAAGAATTGGAAGGCGACGCTTCCGAAGCCGATTGCCGACGTGGCGCAGATATGCGCCCACCTCGACAACATGAAGATTTGCGACCTTCTGGGCCACGACCTGCTCACCACCATGGTGTCACACCGGATCCTACTAATGCAGCGACGACCGCATCTGCTTTGTCACATGGGTGGCCGACGTGATCCTTGCTGGCTCTCCACCAAGAACTTCCGACCTGGCGCGGTGGCCCGAAATGTGAACATGATCTCCACCGCCAACATGGATGATGGCGGAGACTGGGAATGAGGAATGGTCCGCTACGACCGAGACCATCCGGCTCCGGTGGTAAGTACCTCCCCAAATCCCTTTTATTTGCTTTGAATGTATTGTTCTCTTTTTTGAGTCGAATGCCGACTCCATCATCAGATGTTCGAACGCATGCAAGCGCTTCACCCGCCAGCCGGCGACGTGGAGGCGTCGGACCCCTCGAAGATAGAGGATGAGCGGGTGATAGAGCCTCGGGCCATGCTGCCTCTTGAGCTTGCATTGTTTTTTTGCCTTGAAGAGGAAAGGGTGATGCAGCACAGGAGCAGTAAGTATTTCCCTCAGTTTGAGAACGAAGGTATCAATCTAGTAGGAGAATCGTGCCAAGTCCAGAGTACCTGTGCAAACACAAAAGACCTTGCACCCAACGCTATAAAGGGGTTGTCAATCCCTTCAATATTGATTGGAAAGTGAGATCTGAAGGCGGAAAGTGCAACGAAGTAAAAGTGTAAGGCTGAAAATATGGTGTGAAGTAGACCCGGGGGCCATAGTGTTCACTAGAGGCTTCTCTCAAAATAGCAAATAATACGGTGGGTGAACAAATTACTGTCGAGCGATTGATAGAACCGCGCAAAGTCATGACGATATCTAAGGCAATGATCATACATATAGGCATCATGTCCGAAACAAGTAGACCGATACTTTCTGCATCTACTACTATTACTCCACACATCGACCGCTATCCAGCATGCATCTAGTGTATTGAGTTCATGACGAACAGAGTAACGCCTTAAGCAAGATGACATGATGTAGAGGGACAAACTCAAACCAATGATGAAAACCCCATCTTTTTACCCTTGATGGCAACAACATGATACGTGCCTCGCTACCCCTTCTGTCACTTGGTGAGGTCACCGCTCGGTATGAACCCAAAACCAAGCACTTCTCCCATTGCAAAAATCATAGATCAAGTTGGCCAAACAAAACCCACAACTCGAAGAGAATTACAAGTATATGAAATCATGCATATAAGAGATCAGAAGAAACTCAAATAAGATTTATAGATAATCTGATCATAAATCCACAATTCATCGGATCTCGACAAACACATCGGAGAGAAGATTACATCAGATAGATCTCCATGAAGCTGATGGAGAACTTTGTATTGAAGATCCAGGAGAGAGAAGAAGCCATCTAGCTACTAGCTATTGACCCGAAGGTCTATGGTGAACTACTCACGCATCATCGTAGAGGTCATGGTGTTGATGAAGAAGCCATCCGTATCTGAATCCCCCCTCCAACAGGGCACCAGAACGTGCCCCAGATGGGATCTTGTGGAGACAGAAGCTTGCGGCGGCGGAAAAGTATTTTCGTGGATCTCTCTCGCAGTTTTCAAATTTTTCTGAATTTATAGGCGGAAGAGGTAGGGCAGACGAGCCACAGGGGGGCCACAAGCCTGCTAGGCGCGGGCCTCCCTGGCCGCGCCTAGGGGGCTTGTGGGATCCCCTGGTGGCCCCTGCCTTAGTTCTCAAGTCTCGTGCGTATCTTCTGTTCCGGAAAAATCTTTTTGGAAGTTTTATTCCGTTTGGACACCGTTTAAAACCCTCCTCTAAAAAGGGTCAAAAACACGGAAAAACAGGAACTGACACTTGGCACTAAGTTAATAAGTTAGTCCCAAAAAAGATATAAAAGGCATACAAAACATCCAAAGTTTGACAAGATAATAGCATGGAACCATCAAAAATTATAGATACGTTGGACACATATCAAGCATCCCCAAGCTTAACTCCTTCTCGTCCTCGAGTAGGGAAGTGATAAAGACTGAATTTTTGATGTGGAGTGCTACCTAGCATAGTTGTCCTTTGTAACTTCTTTCATGTGACATGAATGTTCAGATTCGTATGATTCGAAACAATAGTTTTCCATTGACATGAAAACAATAATACTTCAAGCAAACTAGCAAGGTAATCATGAACTTTCGAAATAACAAGGCCAAAGAAAGTTATCCCTACAAAATCATATAGTCTGGCTATGCTCCATCATCCTCACACAACTAATTTAAATCATGCACAACCCCGGTATTGGCCAAGTAATTGTTTTCGCACTCTTACTTTCTCAAACCTTTTACAACTATCACGCAATACATGAGCATGAGCCATGTATATAGCACTATAGGTGGAATAGGGTGTGGTGCTTGTGAGACAAAAAGGAGGAGATGGTCACATTGACTCGGCGTATCAAAGGGCTATGGAGATGCCCATTAATAGATATCAATGTGAATGAGTAGGGATTGCCATACAAAGAATGCACTAGAGCTATAAGTATGTGAAAGCTCAAAAGGAGAACTAGTGGGTGTGCATCCTACTTGCTTGCTCACGAAGACCTAGGGCAATTTTGAGGAAGCCCATCATTGGAATATACAAGCCAAGTTATAAAATAAAGATTCCCACTAGTATATGGTGGTGAAAAAATGAGAGGCTCTCAGTCATGAAGAACATGGTATTATTATGAAGCACAAGTGTGGAAAGAGATAGTAGCATTGTCCCTTCTCTCTTTTTCTCTCTCTTTTTTTTGTTTGGGCTCTTTGGCCTCTTTTTTCTCTCTTTTTTTGTGGGAAAATTTGGCCTTTTTTTATTTCCTCACATGGGAAAATGCTCTAATAATGATGATCATCACACTTTTATTTACTCACAGCTCAAAGCTTAGAACGATGATGACTCTATAGGAAATGCCTCCGGCAGTGTACCGGGATGTGCAACGATCTAGCTTGGCGTATGACGTTGAAACATCTCGCTAGCTATCTTACGATCATGCAATGGCAATATGAGAGTGACGACACAAGTCAAGAGACGGAACGGTGGGAGTTGCATGGCAATATATCTCGGAATGGCTATGAAAATGCCATAGTAAGTAGGTATGGTGGCTGTTTTGAGGAAGGCATATTGTGGGTTTGTGCACCGGCGAAAATTGTGCGGTACTAGAGAGGCTAGCAATGGTGGAAGCTGAAAGTGCATCTATTCCATGGAATCACATTAGTCAAGAAGAACTCACATACTTGTTGCGAAAGTTTTTATTAGTAATCGAAACAAAGTGCTAAACGCATACTCCTAGGGGAAGGGTTGGTAGGCGTTAACCATCGCGCGATCCGTCCGCAACACAAAGGATGACAATCAATAGATCAATTATGCTCCGACTTCCTAACATAGCGGTTCACCATACGTGCATGTTACATAAATCACTAACTTCAACACAAGTATTTCTATATTCACAACACCCTACTAACATAACTCTTAATATTACCAAATCCAAGTCTCAAAACTAATTGAGAGGAATCAAACTTCTCTTTCTACTCAATGCTCAAGAAGATGGAAGTTTTTATATCCTCTTTGGGTACCTATCACCTTTGGGACTATTTTCATAGCACAAACCAACTACCAAGTCACGCACCGCCGTGCTCTAAAAGATCTAAGTGAAGCACATAGAGCAAAATTATCTAGCTCAAAAGATATAAGTGAAGCATGATGAGCATTCTAGCAATTTCACGATGAGTGCATGTCTCTCTCTAAAGGTGTGGAGCAAGGATTATTGTGACACAATAAAAATAAAAGACTCCTATGATACAAGACGCTCCAAGCAAAACACATATGATGTGGTGAATAAAAATATAGCTCCAAGTAATGTTACCGATGGATTGAAGATGAAAGAGGGGATGCCTTCCCGGGGCATCCCCAAGCTTAGGATTTTTGGTGTCCTTTAATTTGGCTTGGGATGCCTTGGGCATACCCAAGCTTGAGCTCTTTCCACTCTTTATCCCTTTGTCCATGAGAACATCACCCAAAACTTGAAAACTTCACAACACAAAACTTAAACAGAAACTCGTGGCAACATTAGCACAAGAAAACAAACTACCACCTCTTTAGGTACTGTACCAATCTTGATTTATATTTATATTGGTTTTAGATTACTGTATTATAACTTTTTCATGGCTAGTACCCCCCGATACTATCCATAGTTTCATCAAAACAAGCAACCAACTCAACAAAAACAGAATCTGTAAAAAACAGACCACTCTGTAGCAATCTGTATACTTCGTATACTTATGGTACCTAAAAAATTCTGAAAAATTACGACTTCCTGGGAAAAAGGAATATCAACCAGAAGCAAAAATAATAAACTCAAAAGCTCTTTATGAATAAAAATGAAAAATAATCGCGTGAGCGAAAAGTTTTGTCTTTTTCCAGCAGGATCGAATAACCATCACCAAGACTAGTCATAAAGGTTTTGCTTGGCCCAAACACAAAAAGAAACACAAAAGACAAAATCATAACCGAATTATGATGGTGTGGACGCAAAAAAAACAGAAATAAAAAGATAAATTCATTGGGTTGCCTCCCAACAAGCGCTATTGTTTAATGCCCTTAGCTAGGCATAAGGCGATAGAATCACGTATCGTCGTCTTTGGTGCTCAAACCATAAGTAGCCCTCATCATGGATTCATAAGGCAATCTTATTTTCTTTCTAGGAAAATGATCCATGCCCTTCTTTAAAGGAAATTGAAATCTAATATTCCCTTCCTTCATATCGATGATAGCACCGATAGTCCTTAGGAAAGGTCTACCAAGAATGATAGGGCATGTAGGATTGCAATCAATGTAAAGCACAATGAAATACACGGGTACGTAGTTCCTATTTGCAATAATAAGAACATCATTTATCCTTCCCATGAGTTTCTTGAGAGTAGAATCCGCAAGATGCAAATTAAGAGAACACTCCTCAATCTCATTAAAACCCATAACATCACATAAAGACTTTGGAATCGCGGAAACACTAGCACCCAAATCACACAAAGCATTGCATTCATATTTTTTGATTTTGATTTTGATAGTAGGTTCCCACTCATCATGAAGCTTTCTAGGGATAGAAACTTCCAACTCAAGTTTCTGTTCAAGAGATTTTATCATAGCATCGACGATATGATCGGTAAAGGCCTTGTTTTGGCTATAAGCGTGTGGAGAGTTTAGCATGGATTGCATCAAGGAAATGCATTCAATCAAGGAGCAACTCTCATAATTGAGTTCCTAGAAATCCAAAGTAGTAGTTTCATTACTACTCAAGGTTTTATTATCTTCTACTCCACTTTCAATGCTTTTAGCATCAAGATAGATGGACTCCGAATCATTGGGGTGTTTGTCAACCAAAGTGGATTCATATCTAGCCCCATCATCATTAGGTTTGACACAAGAAAACAAAGATTCAATGGGAGTCACACCAAGCACTTTAAGATCTTTGTGATTCTTATCACGAGAACACACCCTTTTAAGCCATTCATGTCTAGAACGAATTTGGGCGGTTCTTTCTTTGCTCTCACTCATGGAAACACGCATAGCTTTCAAAGTTTTATCTATATTGATCTTGGGATGAGCACATCTAACTTTCAAAGCATCAATATCACTAGACATTCTATCAACGCTACTAGCCAAATCGTCAATTTTGAGTAGTTTTTCCTCTATGGACGCATTGAAAATATTTTGCGAGTTGATAAACTCTTTGATATTACTCTCTAGATCAGAGGGTAATCTATTGTAATTTCCGTGAGTATTGTTGTAGGAGTTGCCAAAGTTATGAGAGGGGTTACTAGGAAAAGGCCTAGGAACATAGTTTCCTCTAAAAGCATTGTTGTTGCCAAAGTTATTCCTACCAACAAAATTAACGTCCAAGCTAGCGTTGCTACTCTCAATCAAGGAAGACAAGGGCATGTCATTAGGATCTAAAGGAACACTTCTACTAGCAACCAAATTCATTAACTCATCCATCTTAGCACTCAACGAGTTAATTTCTTCTATAGCGTGTACCTTCTTACTAGTAGGTGACCATTCAGTGTGCCACTGAGAGTAGTTCGTCATGATATTGTCTAGGAGTTTTGTGGCTTCTCCTAACGTGATTTCCATGAACGTTCCACCCGAGGTGGAGTCCAAGATATTTCTAGAAGCGAAATTCAAGCCAGCGTAGAAGATTTGTATAATCATTCAAATACTCAAGCCATGAGCGGGACAATTTCTAATCATCAATTTCATTCTCTACCAGGATTGTGCAACATGTTCATGATCAAGTTGCTTTAAATTCATGGTATCATTATGGAGAGAGATAATCTTAGCCGGTGGAAAATACTTGGATATATAAGCATCTTTGCACTTGTTCCAAGAATCAATCTATTTTTGGGCAAAGACAAAAACCAAGTTTTTGCTAGATCTCGCAACGAGAACGGAAAAAGCTTCAATTTAATCACATAACGAGAATGAAGGTATTAGGATGGGATGCGACATCTTCACTAGGAAGCCCGGAGAATTGCTCTTTCATTACAAGATTCAGCAAAGCAGCATTGATTTCGTATGATTCCGCACTACTGGCGGGAGCAATCGGAGTACTAATAAAATCATTATTATTAGTATTCGAGAAGTAACAAAGTTTGGTGTTTTCAGTCATGGTGACTTCAGCAAGCAAACAGGCACACAAGCGAACAGAAAGCAAGCGAGAGAAAAGAGCGAATGAAAAAGGCAAACGAGAAGAAGGCAAATATTTTTGTAAATTTTTGTTTTTCAGAAGTGGGGGAGAGGAAAATAAGAGGCAAAAAAGTAAATGCAAGAGATGAGTTTGCGACACTTACTTGGATGAGTTCTTGACTTGATCCTCCCCGGCAACGGTGCCCGAAATTCTTCTGCTGCCTCTTGAGCTTGCGTTGGTTTTTCCCTTGAAGAGGAAAGGGTGATGCAGCATAGGAGCAGTAAGTATTTCCCTTAGTTTGAGACCCAAGGTATCAATCGAGTAGGAGAATCGCGCCAAGTCCAGAGTACCTGCGCAAACACAAAAGAGCTTGCACCCAACGCTATAAAGGGTTGTCAATCCCTTCAAGATTGATTGCAAAGTGAGATCTGAAGGCGGAAAGTGCAACGAAGTAAAAGTGTAAGGCTGAAAATATGGTGTGAAGTAGACCCGGGGGCCATAGTGTTCACTAGAGGCTTCTCTCAAAATAGCAATAATACAGTGGGTGAACAAATTACTGTCGAGCAATTGATAGAACCGCGCAAAGTCATGACGATATCTAAGGCAATGATCATACATATAGGCATCACGCCCGAAACAAGTAGACCGATACTTTCTGCATCTACTACTATTACTCCACACATCGACCGCTATCCAGCATGCATCTAGTGTATTGAGTTCATGACGAACAGAGTAACGCCTTAAGCAAGATGACATGATGTAGAGGGACAAACTCAAACTAATGATGAAAACCCCATCTTTTTACCCTTGATTGCAAAAACACGATACGTGCCTCGCTACCCCTTCTGTCACTGGGTGAGGTCACCGCACGGTATGAACCCAAAACCAAGCACTTCTCCAATTGCAAGAATCATAGATCAAGTTGGCCAAACAAAACCCACAACTCGAAGAGAATTACAAGGATATGAAATCATGCATATAAGAGATCAGAAGAAACTCAAATAAGATTCATAGATAATCTGATCATAAATCCACAAATTCATCGGATCTCGACATACACACCGCAAAGAAGATTACATCAGATAGATCTCCATGAAGATCATGGAGAACTTTGTATTGAAGATCCAAGAGAGAGAAGAAGCCATCTAGCTACTATCTATGGACCCGAAGGTCTATGGTGAACTACTCACACATCATCGGAGAGGTCATGGTGTTGATGAAGAAGCCCTCCGTATCCGAATCCCCCTCCGACAGGGCACCATAACGTGCCCCAGATGGGATCTTGCGGAGACAGAAGCTTGCGGCGGCGGAAAAGTATTTTCGTGGATCTCTCTCGCAGTTTTGGAATTTTTCTGAATTTATAGGCGAAAGAGGTAGGGCAGACGAGCCACAGGGGGCCCACAAGCCTGCTAGGCGCGGCCCCTGGCCGCGCCTAGGGGGCGTGCAGGGTCCCCTGGTGGCCCCTGCCTTGGTTCTCAAGTCTCGTGCGTATCTTCTGTTCTGGAAAAATCTTTTCGGAAGTTTTATTCCATTTGGACACGTTTAAAATCCTCATGTGAAAAGGGTGAAAAACATGGAAAAACAGGAACTCGCACTTGGCACTGAGTTAATAAGTTAGTCCCAAAAAAGATATATAAGGCATACAAAACATCCAAAGTTTGACAAGATAATAACATGGAACCATAAAAAATTATAGATACGTTGGAGACGTATCAGGCCGCCGCCTCCGAAGACTTGGAGGATGCGTTGGAGTCGGAGGGCTCCGAGCCGCCTGGTGAGCACCTAAAGCCCTCCCTTCTTGACTGGAAGAACGATGACGAGACGCCGCCTTCCTTGGATGGTGCAGTCTTCGGGGAGGACCCAGAGGACTTGGAGGAAGTCACCAACCTTCCCTTGACGCGAGGTCGCCGAAATGCTAGCAAGACAACGCGGCATGGTGAGGCGGCCCGACAAAAGGGCAAGGGGGTCGCCACTGCCAAGCCGGCTCCCAAGCGCGCCGCAATGGGACTTCCAGCCGGAGGCCGAGCCAGCGGTGCTAAGAAGCAACGAGCTGCCACCGGCAGGAAGCGAGTGCCCGTCGTGGTTGGGCAAGAGATCTCCCTTACCCTTGTCTGATTCCTTGTGTGAGGATAAATTTCTCACTAGTTTGAACTTGGTAGGGATGCCGAAGAGGTGGAGGAGGAGACTGCCTCCGCCGCCGAGCGTGCCGCCTGGCCAGCTGCTCATGCTACCAAGAAGGCGCTGGACGATGAGTCCGCCCTCCTCTGGGAGACAGTGGCTCGGAAGGCTGCCAAAGGACAACCTCAACCCAGCCGAGCCGAGAAGCCCCCAAGGAGAAGTGGTCGAAGGCAAAGCACGACCCCGCCAAGCGGGTGCGTCTGGAGGAGCCAGCTAGCGATGCGGCCGCAAACTGCACCCAGGGGGCCGAGCCAACCAAGTCCGCCGAGCCAACCGCCTCCCCACTGGTGGATCTTGACGTGGTCCTCGACGTGCCCGAAGCTAATGTAGAAGGCGCGCTAGAGATGACCATCGAGGCGCCAGAGGCAACGATGGAGGCGCCTGCAACGGCAAATCCACCCGGACTGCTGAGACGGCGCTGGCCAGAACCTTGAGGGAGCCGGCCGCGAACCCACCACCTGGAGACGGCACCATTGTCATGGTCAACCGTGGCCCGACAGCTCCAGGAGTCGGTCCCATCCTTGGGAACCAGCCCATGAAGACCTGGCGCGCGGCCAATGACGAAAGCGGGACACTGCCCCCAGGCACCGAGCTTAGTGGCACCCTGGCGCTCGTGGCATTGTTTCTTGCAGCGGCGACAAGGTGTCGCAGGCAGCCCTGGTGGCCAAGTGCGACCTGGACCGCCTGGAAGACCGAACCAGGGTGAGTCTTCAAACCTTTGCGTTTTCTTTGCTTCGATTTGGCTTTTCTTCCTTGTTTTTGAACCAGTGGAGGGGCACCAGCGCACCCACTGGGTGTAGCCCTCGAGAATTGGGTCAGCCAAGCATTGGCCGGGCCGAATCTGATTGTGCTATGCTTAAAGTTGCTTTTTTAGTGGGGGCGCGCTAGCGCACCCACTGGATGTAGCCCTGAGAATCAGGTCGGGTGAGAGCTAGTCGGGCTAAATCTTACTTTTGGCTTCGTTTGTTTTGTTCGTAGGAGCTTGATGATGCCCAAGTGTAGGCGTATAACGCACTGCAGGCCCAGATTCAGGCGGCCGAAGGCCGAGCCGACGATCTTCAGAGTCGGCTGGATACTGCCGTCTCGGAGCGAAACGCCTTACGCGAGGCGGACAAGCAGCTCCACCTGCAGCTGGGTCTTCTCCAGACGGAGAAGAAGGACCGTGATGCGGCCCACCAGGAAGAGCTGGACCAGCTGCGTGCCACCCTTCAAGAGAAGGACACCTCCCAAACTTCTGACATGGAGCGCCTGAAGACGGTCCATCTCGAAGAGATGGAGCGTAAGGACGCTGCCCTGGGGGAGAAGGAGGCTGCCGTGAACCAAGTGCAGGCGCAGCTGGCGAAGGACACAGAGGCGGCCTAGGCCTTCTCAGGCGAGCTCACCCGCATGTCTCAAGAGAGCATGACGCGGGAGCGCGAAGCCCTGGAGGAGGCCCGCGAGACCGACATCCATTTCAACCGTAAGTTTCCTTCATCTTGATTTGGTCTTTTCTTTTTTGTTGTTGGCATCTTCCCTCATTCCTCTTCATACCACCCCAACTCCCCAGGGTTCTTCCCTGGGACACGTGAAGCAGCGGAAACGGTTGTGGAGACTAGCCGCGAAGTGCGTCGCGCCGCTGGTGAAGAGGTGGACGCCGAAGCCGGCTCGTGTGTGGAGGAGATCGCCACCGTCGTCAAGGTACGCCTACACGTACTGGCCCGTGCTACTTCAAAAAGATCCCCGGCAACGGCGCCAGAAATACTTCTGATGTTTGCTGTGTATCCCTTGCAACGGCGTCAAAAATAGTCGTGTCGACGGCACCAGGAATCCTTCAGCTGCGGCTACGCCTTAAGGGACTTCCTAGGAAAGTATGCAAATGATTTACCCCGTGGCCTTGGAGCCTTGCGTTGGTGTTCCCTCGAAGCGGAAAGGGTGATGTAGCACAGCGGTGGTAAGTATTTCCCTCAGTTTGAGAACCAAGGTATCAATCCGATAGAGGAGTATCACAAGTTCCTGCACAAACACAAATGCTTGCTCCCAACGCTATGAAGGGGTTGTCAATCCCTTATGGATTGTTTGCCAAGTGAGAACTGAAAGAAACAAAGTAACAAAGCAAAGTAAAAGCGGAGGTGTAAACGATGGATGTGAATAGACCCGGGGGCCATAGTGTTTACTAGTGGCTTCTCTCATGAAAGCAAGTAGATGGTGGGTGAACAAATTACTATCGAGCAATTGATAGAACCGCGCAAAGTCGTGACGATATCTATGCAATGATTATATCTATAGGAATCACGTCCAAAACAAGTAGACCGATACTTTCTGCATCTACTACTATTACTCCACACGTTGACCGCTATCCAGCATGCATCTAGTGCATTAAGTCCATAAGAACAGAGTAACGCCTTAAGCAAGATGACATGATGTAGAGGGATAATCTCAAACCAATGATAAAACCCCCATCTTTTTACCCTTGATGGCAACTACTTGATGTGTGCCTTGCTGCGCCTACTGTCACTGGGAAAGGTCACCACATGGTAGAACCCAAAACCAAACACGTCTCCCATTGCAAGAATCATAGATCTAGTTGCCAAACAAAATCCAAGACTCGGAGAGACTTACAAGGATATCAAATCATGCATATAAGAAATCAGCAAAGACTCAAATATATATCATAGATAATCTGATCACAAATCCACAATTCATCGGATCTCGACAAACACACCGCCAAAGAAGATTACATCGGATAGATCTCCATGAAGATCATGGAGAACTTTGTATTGAGGATCCAAGTGAGAGAAGAAGCCATCTAGCTACTAACTACGGACCCATAGGTCTGAAGTGAACTACTCACGAGTTATTGAAGGGGCGATGATGATGATGAAGAAGCCCTCCAACTCCAAAGTCCCCTCCGGCAGGGCGCCGGGAAGGGTCTCCAGATGAGATCTCGCGGAAACGGAAGCTTGCGGTGGCGGAAAAGTATTTTCGAGGCTTCCCTGATTTTTTGAGGAATATTTGGGAATTTATAGGCCAAAGACCTAGGTCAGGGGGCGGCCAGGGAGGCCACAAGCCTGCCCACCGCTGCCTCCCCCTGGTGGCGAAGTGGGGGCTTGTGGGCTCCCTCGAGCCCACCTTGCTTGGCCCAAAAGCCCCCTGGTCTTCTTCCGTTCGGGAAAAAATCATTTCGGGGTTTTTCTTCCGTTTGGACTCCATTCCAAAATCAGATCTGAAAAGAGTCAAAAACACGGAAAAAAACACGAACTGGCACTTGGCACTTAATTAATAAGTTAGTGCCAAAAAGATATAAAAGGTACATAAAACAACCAAAGAAGACAAGATAACAGCGTGAAACCATCAAAAATTATAGATACGTTTGAGACGTATCAGCCCGCTCCCTGGATCAGCTCGAGAGCGCAAGACTGGGGATGGTGAGGGCGCTGTGGCCCGACACCGTGGAGCCGGCGTCCATGAGTCGGCTGTCCCGCTGGCTTGAGGCCGGCAGCTCCCGCCTCGACGCCTGGCGCGCCTCAGCCGCACACGCTGGCGCATACCTGGCGCTTCGCTTGCCCAAGTCCTGGTACCGAAACCTGGACTTGGGCAAGCTCGCAGCACAACGCGCCGACTCGGAGGAGGAGCTGGTGGCTCTGGAGGACCAACTGCAAGTGAGGGCCAGCGACATCGCTTCCTTCGCCGCCTGGGACGAGCTCGGCCTGGAGAGTGATGCAGACGGCAACGTGGTCCCTGAGGACCTGTTCCATCTGCACCCTTATGACGCTGAAGGCAGTTCCCTGAGGCAGCCTTCGAGGAGGAAGCCGTCGACTCCAGCAGCAAGGCCTACGCGGACTCGACCGCGAAGGACGGTGCCGAAGGCGCTCGAGGCGGATACGACGCATCCACCTCATGTGTAGCCGGCGATGGTGAAGCCACCACTTCAGGAGCTGTTGCCGGGGCAACAGACAGAGCCGCCGCCCCTTAGCTTGTCCTTTTTGTTTTTTATCTGCATTTTGTTGTCGGTCCAACAGTTCCACCCACTAAGGGTGTTTTATTATAATGAACTTCGGCCGTGGGCCTCTGAATGCTTTTGAATGTGATGTAGGCTATCTTATTCTGTATTGAATTCGTATGCACTGTGCTTGCTGACTCGCATTTTTGTCTTCTGATTCCTGTTTGACTCCTTTTCATCCAACCCTTTTGTTCTCTCTAACATCCGCCTCGCCAGCCCGACAGCTGGGAGTCGGTCTATGACTGGGACGAGGCTTCTGCCTTTGAAAACATTAGACTTAGACTTTTCAAAGCCATCGGGACTCTTAGACTCTAAAACGAGCCTGCAGAGGCCGGCTAGAAAATAAGATCGAAAACGATAAACCGACCCGAGCCGACAACCTTTTTTGTAGTTGGGCTTTTCATGCAGCCTTCCTTTCCCGCCACCATCTCGTTAGCCGGACAGCCGGGAGCCGGACTGTAGCTTGTGCGAGACGACTACTATATGCTCATCTACAAGTAAGGAAATTGTTCGGGCCGGCTAGCGAGCCCCTGAGCCCGTAGAGCCGGACCAGGGAACTCACAAACGAGTGAAAAACTCTTACCATGAATCTGAAAGAGGTGTGTCTCAAGCACCGGCTTCAAACACCCATTGCATTCATTGAAAATCCCGAAAAGGGAGGAAGATACATACGTACATGCTTTTTTCTTTTCTTTCTCTTGCATTCTAGCAATAGAACGGGCGAAGCAATGCCATGTTCCATGGATGCTCCGTTTCCTGGGCGGAGTCGTCTCTCTTGCGCTTCCTTGGCTTCTGAGAGTCTATCAGATAGTATGCATTGTTATGCAGCGCCCGGCTGATGATGAAAGGTCCCTCCCATGGGGAAGAGAGCTTGTGCTGGCCGGCTGTTCGCTGGATTCTTCTGAGCACCAACTCTCCCTCTCTGAAAGAGAGAGGCTTGATCTTCTTGCTGTGGTAGTATCTCAGTTTCTGTTGATATATGGCCGTTCGGTTCAAGGCCAGATCCCGTGCCTCTCCGAGCAGATAGACGTCGTCTTCTCTTGCCTCCTTCACTTCTGTTTCTGTGTACAGGGACCCAAGGAGACTCGAACTCAACATTCGTGGGGATGATTGCCTTAGACCCGTATACCAAAAAGAATGGTGTGAAGCCGGCTGACCGGTTCGACGTGGTGCGGAGGCTCTACAACACAACCGACAACTCCTCAATCCAGCAGCCGGCTGACCTGACAAGTGGCGCCACCAGCCTTGGCTTGATGCCGGCCAGGATCAGGTCGTTTTCCCTTTCCACCTGGCCGTTGGACTATGGGTGCGCCACCGATGCCAAGTCGAGTCGGATGCCTTCCTTGGAGCAGTAGAGTGCCAAAGCACCCTTTGCGAAATTGGTGTCGTTGTCGGTGATGATGCTGTGGGGGACGTCGTAGCGGACATCGATGTCCTTGATGAACCTGACGCCTGTGGGGCCGTCAAGTTTCTTGATGGGCCTGGCCTCAATCCACTTAGTAAATTTGTCAACAACCACCAAGAGATGCGTCATGCCGCCTCGAGCGGTCTTGAATGGTCCCACCATATCCAACCCCTAGATGGCAAACGGCCATGACAAGGGGATGGTTTTGAGGGCTGAAGCCGGCATGTGGCTCTACATGCTGAAGCGTTGGCAACCTTCACACTTGTTGACCATGTCCACAACCTCCTCGAGGTTCGTGGGCCAGTAGAATCCATGGCGGAACGCCTTGGCCACCAGGGTTCTAGAGGCGACATGATGCCCACACTCACCCTGATGTATGTCTTTGAGGATCTCCTGCCCCTTTTCTGACTCGACGCAGCGCTGGAACACGCCAGTCACGCTACGCCGAACCAGCTCTCGATTGATGATGGCGTATGCTGCTGATCGCCGCTGGATCTGCCTTGCCTCCGCCTCATCTTGGGGAAGCTCGCCACGAAGAAGGAAGGCCAAGATGGGTTGAGCCCACGACGGAGCCGACACATGAGCCGGCTCCACCTCGACTTGAGTATCAGGGGCTTCTGCATCCCCCATGTTTGTTGATGTAGTCACAGGCTCGAGACCTTCTGTCTCTGATGCCGTTGTGGCAGCCGGCACACTGTCTACCTCCATGACGGCCACCCACTAGGTGTCGAGCGGACATGATTCAAGGCTTGGCGTGACCGGAGTTGTTGTTGTAGCTGGCGAAGCAGTTGTAGCGGGCGAAGCAGTTGCCGGTGCAGCAGTTGGAGTCAAAAGAACCAGTGTAGCCGGCACAGTAGCTGTAGCCGGCGGAACTGGTGTAGCCGGCGTCGTTGGCATTGAAGGATCTACCGGCACAAAAATCGACCTCGACTCTGGAGACGGCTTAATGGATGGCTTGTGCAATTTCTCGAGGGAGACAACGGCTGGGATTTCTTGCCTTGTGGAGCCGATTTTGGCTAAGGTGTCAGCCGCTTAGTTGTCCGCCCTGGGGACATGATGGAACTCGCAGCCCTCGAAAGGACTACTGAGCTGCTGGATGAGGAAGCAGTAGCTCGTCATGTTGGCGTCCCTGACGTCCCGTTCACCAGAGCCTTGCTGCACCACAAGGTCCGAGTCGCCAAAGCAAAGGATCCGCCTGATGCCAATCTCTCTGGCAAGCCGGAGGCCGTGAGCGAGTGCCTCATACTCAACGACGTTGTTGGAGGCGGCGAAGTGTATCTGGAGAGCATACTTGAGCTGGTCTCCTTTCGGAGATGTCAAGACGATGCCGACTCCCAGACCAGTTCGCATCTTCGAGCCGTCGAAGTGCATCCGCCAATGAGTGGAGTCTCGAGGCGGCGGCGTAAATTGGGTTTCAGCCCAATCAACAAGGAAGTTAGCCGCCACCTAGGACTTGATGGCAGTGCACAGCTCGTAGCGGATGTCATGGTCTGCCATGGATATGGACCACTTGGCAATCCGGCCCGTGGCATCACGGTTGCCCATGATTTCTCAAAGCGTAGCAGATCTCACCACAGTGATGGCATGCTCTTGGAAATATTGCTTCAATTTTTTTGCGGCAAGGTAAACAGCATAACACATCTTTTGATAGTGGGGGTAGTTTTGCTTGGAGGCGGACAAGACCTCGCTGAGGTAATAGATAGGGCGTTGTACTAACAGTACCTTCCCCGCTCCTTGCGCTCCACTACCAGAACCACACTGACCATGCGAGTGGTTGCCACGATGTATATGAGGATGGGTTCCCTTTCAGCCGGCAACGCCAAGATTGGCAGGCTTGAGATGACGCGCTTGAGGTCGCGGAAGGCTTCGTCCGCCTGGTCGTTCCACTCGAACTTGGTCGTCTTCTTCATTAGTTGATAGATTGGAAGCAACTTCTCGCCCAGCTGGCTGACGAACCGGCTAAGGGACGCCACGCAGCCGACGAACTTCTAGACATCGAGGATTCGAGCTGGCTTCACCATCCGCTCGATGGTTCTGATCTTCTCAGGGTTTGCTTCAATGCCACGAGCGGACACGAAGAAACCGAAAAGCTTGCCGCCTGGAACCCTAAAGACGCACTTCTCCGGGTTGAGCCGAATCTGGTATTCGCGCAGATTGGCGAATGTCTCTCGCAAGTCTTCAAGGAGACTGAACTGCTGCTTGGTCATGACGACGATGTCATCCACATAGACGTGGATGTTCCTGCCGATCTACGGCAGGAGGCATTGCTGCATGCAACACTAAAACGTGGCACCAGCGTTCTTCAGACCGAACGTCATGGTGGTGTAGCAGTAGGCCCCAAAGGGCGTGATGAAGAAAGTATTCAATTGATCAGCCGGATCCAACTTGATTAGATGGTAGCCGGAATAAGCGTCTAGAAAGGACAGCAATTCGCAGTCGGCTGTGGAGTCGATCACTTGATCTATCCTGGGCAAGGCGAAAGGGTCTTTCGGGCACGCCTTATTCAGGCTCGTGTAGTCGGTACACATTCGCCATGTGTTGTTCTTCTTCAGCACCAGGACTGGATTGACCAACCAGTTCTGGTGGAAAACCTCCATTATGAAGCCGGCTGCGAGCAGCCGGGCAATTTCTTCTCCAATTGTGCGTCGCTTCCCCTCAGCAAAGCGGCACAAGGGTTGTTTCACCGGCTTGGTATCCGGCCGTACATGAAGCTTGTGCTCGGTGTACTTCCTCGGAACCCGTGACATATCTTTTGGAGACCATGTGAAGATGTCCTGATTCTCACGGAGGAAGTCGATGAGCTCGCCTTCCTATTTGGTGCTGAGATTAGCACCGATGTGACGCACTGCTTGGGGTTCGCTGGGTCGAGTGGCACCTGCTTGGTTTCCTTGGACGACTTGAATGAGCCTTTGCCAGCCGACTAGGATGGTGGATTAGGGATCGCCGGCTGCTCGGTAGCCTGAGCCATGAGCCGGTCGATCTGCCTCTTTTCCTCAGCAATCACCAGGGCGTCGGCCAGACGGCTGTTGTCTTGTGCACACTCAAGCGACTTCTTATAGTCGCCAGCGATGGCAATGATGTCCATTGTACCCGACATCTTCATCTTGAGGTAGGCGTAGTGAGGGATGGCCATGAATTTGGCCAAAGCCGGCCTGCCTAACAGCGCGTGGTAGGGGCTGTCGAGATCCACCACCTCGAACGAGATTGGTTCTCGGCGAAAGTGTGCCTTGTCGCCGAAGAGGACATCTAGCTGGATTTTGCCGATCGGCAAGCAGGACTGTCCCACCACGATGCCGTGGAAGACAGTGTTGGTCGGCTGGAGGTCCTTCTCCTTTAGCACAAGCTTGATCAAGGTGTCGCGGTAGAGGATGTTTATGCTGCTGCCGCCGTCGACCAACACCCAGGAGAACCGGCAAGTGAGCCTCTTGGAGGCGAAGGTGGGGTCGAGGACGAGAGCGTATGAGCCAGGGTTCGGCATCAACGCGGGATGGTCAGCCCGACTCCACCTAATTACTTTTTAGACCAATGCATGAATTGGGGAACGGGGGGGGGGGGACTGCGGCGTTCACCTCACGTCGGCGTTGTTGGTGGCTATGCTTTTCATCACCCTCGCTGGTGAAGACAACGTAAGCTCCGTCTTGGTGGGGGTACTCGTCGTGGAGACGGCCGTCATTGTGAGGCGGTGGTGGTGGCGCCGGAGCCGGCCCAGGAGCCAGAGCACGAGGCGCAGCAGCTGCCGCCGCTGGGGGAGCCGGCAGACCCTCTCCTCGCGACAGTCACTCTGCAAAGCTGAACTGTCGGAGGGTATGAGTGGCCGGCTTCGCCCCAGTATGCATCTTGCATGGCGTGGCGAGCATTTGCTCGAAAGTGAGCTTGGGCTGCTAGTTGTTCTTGCTGGTCCGCTGCCGCTAAGAGCCGACTTGAGTAGTCAGCGCATCTTCCTCCACGCTAGCCACCTGCTTGCTTGTGGAGTGCGAATCAAGTTGATCCGCCTTGTGCTTGTTGTTCTGGCCGCCTCGGTTGTCGCCAGCCGGCTTGGGGGTAGACGGCGTGGGGACAATTTTGTCTGAGGCGGTGACCTTGACCCGCATCGCAGAGTCGGCCGTGGCGTACTTGTCCGCCTTTGCCATGAGCACCGCCAGCAAGGTGGGCTCGCAACACATGAGCTTGTGCTTGAGTAGAGTGCCGTCTCGGCAGCCATCAATCAAATATTCAATGGCCCTTACCTGATGCACTCCTTCGCAGGAGTTGCGCAGCTCTGTCCAACGCATGACGTAGTCGCGAAAGGGTTTGTCAGGCCTCTGGACGCACATGGCTAGCTCGCGAGGCCGACCAGGGCACTTGTAGGTGCCAGTGAAGTTGCGGACGAACGCCTCCTCGAAGTCATCCCAAGAGTTGACGCTGCTGACTAGAAGGCTATTGAGCCATGTCCTGGCCGAGCCGGCCAACATGAGAGGCACGTAGCGGACTGCTACGCGCTTGTTGCCCCGAGCGATGCCGACTGCGGTGGTGTAGTCGATCAGCCAGTCTTATGGCTTGGATGTGCCATTGTACTTGGGGGTATCCCGAGGGAGAGTGACGCCTCTGGGGGACAGCTCCCCTCGGATCCGGGGGCCGAAGCACGCCGGACCAATGGGACCATCCTCCTCAAGGAGGGCCGACTGCGCCACGAGGTTGAGGCGTCTGCGAGCATCGTTGTCGCTATGAGCGACACGAGGGCCAATCCGGGCACAGATCGGAAGGGTGTCCTAGGAGCTCATAGCGTTGCCCCCCCGACGCCTCGGAGGAGGGACCTCACACACTGAATCCCCCTCGTCGCCAGCATCTCTACGAGGCCGACCTGAAGATGGCTCGCTTTGGCGCACAAAACGCATGTCTTGACAGCCCTCGCCCTTCCGGTCGGAAGTGCGATGCGAGGAAGAACCCTCGGCATGATGACGACCGCTGGGGTTGCGGTGCGCTCCGGGGTCGGCTCCCCGATACACTTACTGTGCATGACCAGGGTCAAGAAGAGACTGGTGCTCATTAGCGGCGTCAAGGAGATCCTTGACCCGCTTCTCCTGAAGGACGCGCTCCTCGCCCTCCAAACTTGGCATTTCTGCCATAGCCGCCTGAGCAGCCCGCAAGTTGGCCGCGGGGGTATCGTAGATGGGCTGCTTGCCACCTAAGATATCGACAATGACCCGGCCGCGGCCGCGGACCGTGCTGAGCCGGCTAGGACCATAAGCAGTTGGAGTGAGGCCATAAGCGGAGTTATACTCGCGCAGCGCGGCCTCCATTCGGCGCTTGGCAACGGCGATGACAATGCCTTCCTCCAGGATCTGCCTGCGGGCTTCCTTGAGCAAGGCCCGAGCATCGGTGGGGTTTGCAAAGGTGGCGATAGGCGTCTTCAAGCTGACAAGTGCAGCATGAAGCGTATCGGAAGCACCCGCAGCGGGGTCAGCCGCCTCTGCTGACGCCTTGCCGTGAGGCTTGCTGGTGCCGTCGCCAATGACCATCACCTTCATGAGGTTGGACACGACAGCTACGTGGTGATGGGAAAGACACCCCGCTGATGCACGGAGGGGGTCGGAGGGTTTTATAGACGAACCTACTGACCTACAATATGGATAAAAGTACGAAGGTGGTGATGGGAAACGTAGCATAAATTCAAAATTTTCCTACGCATATTCAGATCTTCCTATGGACAGACCAGCAACGAGAGAGGGGTAAGAGCATATTCATACCTTTGAAGATCGCTAAGCGGAAGCGTTGCTAGAACGCGGTTGATGGAGTCGTACTCGCAGCGATTCCGATCTAGTGCCGAACGACGGCACCTCTGCGTTCAACACACGTGCAGCCCGGTGACGTCTCCCGCACCTTGATCCAGCAAGGAGGAGGGAGAGGTTGGGGAAGAACTCCAGCAACACGAAGGCGTGGTGTCAATGGAGAGACTAGGTCTCCCAGCAGGGCTTCGCCAAGCACCGGCAGAGAGGAGGAGGGAGAGGAGCAGGGCTGCGCCGAGAGAGAGGAAAAACCGTGTGTCTCAATGGCCAAAAGTGCCCGATATATATAGGGGGAGGGGAGAGGGGGTGCCACCCCTAGGGTTCCCACCCTAGGGGTGCGGCAGCCCCCCAGATGGGAGGTGCGGCGACCATAGGGGGAGGAGGGGGGTGGCGCACCAACTGGTGGGCCTTAGGCCCACCTGTCTTAGGGTTTGCCCCCCCTTTTCTCTCCCCTGCGCATTGGGCTGAGTGGGGAGGTGCACCAACCCATCTAGGGGCTGGTTCCCACCCCCACTTGGCCCACCTTATTGTTGGAATTATGCCCTAGAGGCAATAATAAATATAGTTATTATTATAATTCCTGTATCAAGATAATCGTTTATTATCCATGCTATAATTGTATTGAATGAAGACTCATTTACATGTGTGGATACATAGACAGAACACCGTCCCTAGCAAGCCTCTAGTTGGCTAGCCAGTTGATCAAAGATAGTCAGTGTCTTCTGATTATGAACAAAGGTGTTGTTGCTTGATAACTGGATCACGTCATTAGGAGAATCACGTGATGGACTAGACCCAAACTAATAGACGTAGCATGTTGATCGTGTCATTTTGTTGCTACTGTTTTCTGCGTGTCAAGTATTTATTCCTATGACCATGAGATCATAGAACTCACTGACACCGGAGGAATGCTTTGTGTGTATCAAATGTCGCAACGTAACTGGGTGACTATAAAGATGCTCTACAGGTATCTCCGAAGGTGTTAGTTGAGTTAGTATGGATCAAGACTGGGATTTGTCACTCCGTGTGACGGAGAGGTATCTCGGGGTCCACTCGGTAATACGACATCACACACAAGCCTTGCAAGCAATGTGACTTAGTGTAAGTTGCGGGATCTTGTATTACGGAACGAGTAAAGAGACTTGCCGGTAAACGAGATTGAAATAGGTATACGGATACTAACGATCGAATCTCGGGCAAGTAACATACCGAAGGACAAAGGGATTGACATACGGGATTAAATGAATCCTTGGCACTGAGGTTCAAGTGATAAGATCTTCGTAGAATATGTAGGATCCAATATGGGCATCCAGGTCCCGCTATTGGATATTGACCGAGGAGTCTCTCGGGTCATGTCTACATAGTTCTCGAACCCGCAGGGTCTGCACACTTAAGGTTCGACGTTGTTTTATGTGTATTAGAGTTATATGGTTGGTTACCGAATGTTGTTCGGAGTCCCGGATGAGATCACGGACGTTACGAGGGTTTCCGGAATGGTCCGGAAACGAAGATTGATATATAGGATGACCTCATTTGATTACCGGAAGGTATTCGGAGTTACCGGGAATGACGAATGGGTTCCGGGAGTTCACCGGGGGGGGGGGGGGCAACCCACCCCGGGGAAGCCCATAGGCCTTGAGGGTGGCACACCAGCCCTTAGTGGGCTGGTGGGACAGCCCAAAAGGGCTCTATGCGCCAAGGAGAGAAAATCAAGAGAGAAAAGAAAAAAAAGGAGGAGGTGGGAAGGAAGGGGGACTCCCTCCCACCAAACCAAGTCCAACTCGGTTTGGGGGGGAGTCCTCCCCCCTTGGACTCGGCCGACCCCCTTGGGGCTCCTTGAGCCCCAAGGCAAGGTCCCCTCCCCCCCACCTATATATACGGAGGTTTTAGGGCTGATTTGAGACGACTTTCCCACGGCAGCCCGACCACATACCTCCACGGTTTTTCCTCTAGATCGCGTTTCTGCGGAGCTCGGGCGGAGCCCTGCTGAGACAAGGTCATCACCAACCTCTGGAGCGCCGTCACGTTGCCGGAGAACTCTTCTACCTCTCCGTCTCTCTTGCTGGATCAAGAAGGCCGAGATCATCGTCGAGCTGTACGTGTGCTGAACGCGGAGGTGCCGTCCGTTCGGTACTAGATCGTGGGACTGATCGCGGGATTGTTCGCGGGGCGGATCAAGGGACGTGAGGACGTTCCACTACATCAACCGCGTTCACTAGCGCTTCTGCTGTACGATCTACAAGGGTACGTAGATCACTCATCCCCTCTCGTAGATGGACATCACCATGATAGGTCTTCGTGCGCGTAGGAAATTTTTTGTTTCCCATGCGACGTTCTCCAATAGTGGTATCAGAGCTAGGTTCATGCGTAGATGTCTTCTCCAGTAGAACACAAAAGGTTTTGTGGGCGGTGATGTGTGTTTTTATGCCCTCCTTAGTCTTTTCTTGATTCCGCGGTATTGTTGGATTGAAGCGGCTTGGACCGACATTACTCGTACGCTTACGAGAGACTGGTTTCATCGTTACGAGTAACTCCGTTGCTCAAAGATGACTGGCAAGTGTCGGTTTCTCCAACTTTAGTTGAATCGGATTTGACCGAGGAGGTCCTTGGATGAGGTTAAATAGCAACTCATATATCTCTGTTGTGGTGTTTGCGTAAGTAAGATGCGATCCTACTAGATACCCATGGTCACCACGTAAAACATGCAACACCAAAATTAGAGGACGTCTAACTTGTTTTTGCGGGGTATGCTTGTGATGTGATATGGCCAATGATGTGATGTGATATATTGGATGTATGAGATGATCATGTTGTAATAGATATATCGACTTGCACGTCGATGGTACGGCAACCGGCAGGAGCCATAGGGTTGTCTTTATACTAACGTGTGTGCTTGCAGATGCGTTTACTATTTTGCTAGGATGTAGCTTTAGTAGTAATAGCATGAGTAGCACGACAACCCCGATGGCAACACGTTGATGGAGATCATGGTGTGGCACCGGTGACAAGAAGATCGTGCCGGTGCTTTGGTGATGGAGATCAAGAAGCACGTGATGATGGCCATATCATGTCACTTATGAATTGCATGTGATGTTAATCCTTTTATGCACCTTATTTTGCTTAGAACGACGGTAGCATTATGAGGTGATCTCTCACTAAAATTTGAA
This sequence comes from Hordeum vulgare subsp. vulgare, assembly GCF_904849725.1. NCBI lineage: Eukaryota > Viridiplantae > Streptophyta > Magnoliopsida > Poales > Poaceae > Hordeum > Hordeum vulgare. The sequence continues at coordinate 114,885,119 of NC_058518.1, read as the reverse complement.
GACAAAATTGTGTTCTCCCCGACTGTGCACCGTTGCTACAGTTCGTCGTTTCGAGACACCACGTGATGATCGGGTGTGATAGACTCAACGTTCACATACAACGGGTGCAAAACAGTTGCGCACGCGGAACACTCGGGTTAAGCTTGACGAGCCTAGCATGTGCAGACATGGCCTCGGAACACATGAGACCGAAAGGTCGATCATGAATCATATAGATGATATGATTAGCATAGGGATGCTTACCACTGAAACTATACTCAGCTCACGTGATGATCGGACTTGAGCTAGTGTAAGTGGATCATGAACCACTCAAATGACTAGAGAGATGTATTTTTTGAGTGGGAGTTTAGCGTATAATTTGATTAAGTTAAACTCTAATTATCTTGAACATAGTCTAAGTCCACTTTGAATATATTTGTGTTGTAGATCATGCCTCACGCGACAGTCATCCTGAATTTTAATACGTTCCTAGAGAAAGCTAACTTGAAAGATGATGGAAGCAACTTTGTAGACTGGGCTCGTAATCTTAAGCTAATCTTACAAGCTGGGAAGAAGGATTATGTCCTTAATGCTGCGTTAGGAGATGAACCACCCGCTACGGCTGATCAGGATGTTAAGAACGCTTGGTTAGCACGTAAGGAGGACTACTCAATAGTTCAGTGTGCAGTCTTGTATGGCTTAGAACCGGGACTTCAACGTTGCTTTGAGCATCATGGAGCATTTGAGATGTTCCAGGAGTTGGAGTTTATCTCTCAGAAGAACGCCCGGATCGAGAGGTATGAGACCTCCGATAAATTCTATGCTTGCAAGATGGAGGAAAACTCATCTGTTAGTGAACATGTGCTCAAAATGTTTGGGTACTCAAACCGTCTAGCTGAGCTGGGGATTGAACTCCCGCAAGAAGCTATCACTGACAGAATCCTTCAATCACTGCCGCCAAGCTATAAAGGCTTTGTGTTGAACTACAACATGCAAGGGATGAACAAGTCTCCCGGCGAGTTGTTTGCAATGCTGAAAGTCGCAGAGTCTGAACTCCGTAAAGAGCATCAAGTGTTGATGGTGAATAAGACCACCAGTTTCAAGAGAAACGGCAAAGGCAAGAAGGGAAATTTGAAGAAGAACGGCAAGCCTGTTGCCAATCCGACGAAGAAACCCAAAGCTGGACCTAAGCCGGAAACGGAGTGTTACTATTGCAAGGGTATGGGTCACTGGAAGCGCAATTGCCCCAAGTATCTGGCAGATAAGAAGGCGGGCAAAGAAAAATCAGGTATATTTGATATACATGTTATTTATGTGTACTTAACCGGCTCTCGTAGTAGTGCCTGGGTATTCGATACCGGTTCTGTTGCTCATATTTGTAACTCGAAGCAGGAACTGCAGAATAGGCGAAGGCTGGCGAAAGATGAAGTGACGATGCGCGTAGGAAATGGTTCCAAGGTTGATGCAATCGGCGTCGGCACAGTGTCACTTCAGTTACCGTCAGGATTAGTGATGAACTTAAATCATTGTTATTTAGTGCCTGCGTTGAGCATGAACATTATATCTGGATCTTGTTTATTGCGAGACTGTTACTCTTTTAAGTCAGAGAATAATGGTTGTTCTATTTCTATGAGTAACATCTTTTATGGTCATGCACCGAATGTGAGAGGATTGTTCATATTGAATCTTGATAGCGATACGCATATACATAACATTGAGACCAAAAGAGTTAGAGTTAACAATGATAGCGCCATATTTTTGTGGCACTACCGCTTAGGTCATAATGGTGTAAAGCGCATGAAGAAACTCCATGCTGATGGACTTTTGGAGTCACTTGACTTTGATTCACTTGACACGTGCGAACCATGCCTCATGGGCAAGATGACTAAGACTCCGTTCTCAGGAACAATGGAGCGTGCAAGTGACTTGTTGGAAATCATACATACCGATGTGTGTGGTCCGATGAGCGTGGAGGCACGCGGCGGATATCGTTATTTTCTCACCTTCACTGATGATTTAAGTAGATATGGTTATGTCCACTTGATGAAGAACAAGTCTGAAACATTTGAAAAGTTCAAGCAATTTCAGAGTGAAGTGGAAAATCATCGTAACAAGAAGATCAAGTTCCTACGGTCTGATCGTGGGGGTGAATATCTGAGTTTCGAGTTTGGTGCTCACTTAAGACAATGTGGAATTGTTTCACAGTTAACACCGCCTGGAACACCGCAGTGTAATGGTGTGTCTGAACGTCGTAATCGTACTCTATTAGAGATGGTGCGATCTATGATGTCTCTTACTGATTTGCCGTTATCATTTTGGGGCTATGCATTAGAAACAGCTGCATTCACTTTAAATAGGGCACCATCAAAATCCGTTGAGACGACACCATACGAACTGTGGTATGGCAAAAGGCCAAAGTTGTCGTTTCTTAAAGTTTGGGGATGTTATGCTTATGTCAAAAAGCTTCAGCCTGAAAAGCTGGAACCCAAAGCGGAAAAGTGCGTCTTCATAGGTTACCCAAAAGAGACAGTTGGGTACACCTTCTATCTCAAATACGAGGGCAAAGTGTTTGTTGCTAAAAACGGAGCTTTTCTCGAAAAGGAGTTTCTCTCGAGAGAATTGAGTGGGAGGAAGATAGAACTTGACGAGGTTGTCGAACCTCTCATCCCTCTGGATGGTGGCGCAGGGCAAGGGGAAACCTCTGTCATTGCAACGCCGGTTGAGGAGGAAGTTAATGATGATGATCATGAAACTCCAGTTCAAGTTTCTGTCGAACCACGCAGGTCGACGAGACCACGTGCTGCTCCAGAGTGGTACGGTAATCCCGTCTTATCAATCATGTTGTTAGACAACAATGAACCTGCGAATTATGAAGAAGCAATGGTGGGCCCAGATTCCAACAAATGGCTGGAAGCCATGAAGTCCGAGATAGGATCCATGTATGAGAACAAAGTGTGGACTTTGGAGGTACTGCCTGAGGGCCACAAGGCCATTCAGAACAAATGGATCTTTAAGAGGAAGACGGACGCTGACGGTAATGTGACCGTTTATAAAGCTCGACTTGTGGCAAAGGGTTTTTCACAAGTTCAAGGAGTTGACTACGATGAGACTTTCTCACCCGTAGCGATGCTTAAGTCCGTCAGAATCATGTTAGCGATAGCTGCATTTTTCGATTATGAAATCTGGCAGATGGATGTTAAAACGGCGTTCCTTAACGGTTTCCTTAAGGAAGAGATGTATATGATACAACCTGAAGGTTTTGTCGATCCTAAGAATACTAACAAGGTGTGCAAGCTCCAGCGATCCATTTATGGACTGGTGCAAGCATCTCGGAGTTGGAACAAACGCTTTGATGAGGTGATCAAAGCATTTGGGTTTATACAAGTGGTTGGAGAATCTTGTATTTACAAGAAAGTGAGTGGGAGCTCTGTGGCGTTTCTAATATTATATGTGGATGACATATTACTGATTGGAAACAACGTAGAGTTTTTAGAGAGCATAAAGGATTACTTGAATAAAAGTTTCTCTATGAAGGACCTAGGAGAAGCTGCTTACATTCTAGGCATTAAGATCTATAGGGATAGATGAAAACGCCTGATAGGACTTTCACAAAGCACATACCTTGATAAAGTTTTGAAGAGGTTCAAAATGGAACAGTCCAAGAAAGGGTTCTTGCCAGTTCTACAAGGTACGAGATTGAGTAAGACTCAGTGCCCAGCAACTGATGAAGATAGAGAGCATATGCGTTCCGTCCCCTATGCTTCAGCCATAGGTTCTATCATGTATGCGATGCTGTGCACTAGACCGGATGTTAGCCTGGCCATAAGTATGGCAGGTAGGTTCCAGAGTAATCCAGGAGTGGATCACTGGACAGCGGTCAAGAATATCCTGAAGTACCTGAAATGGACTAAGGAGATGTTTCTCGTGTATGGAGGTGACGAAGAGCTCGCCGTAAAAGGTTACGTTGATGCAAGCTTTGACACAGATCTGGACGACTCTAAGTCGCAAACCGGATACGTATTTATTCTTAATGGGGGTGCAGTAAGCTGGTGCAGTTCCAAGCAAAGCGTCGTAGCAGATTCTACATGTGAAGCGGAGTACATGGCTGCCTCGGAGGCGGCTAAGGAGGGTGTCTGGATGAAGCAGTTCATGACGGATCTTGGAGTGGTGCCAAGCGCACTGAATCCAATAACCTTGTTCTGTGACAACACTGGTGCCATTGCCTTAGCAAAGGAACCGCGGTTTCACAAGAAGACCAGACACATCAAACGACGCTTCAACCTCATCCGCGACTACGTCGAAGGAGAGGACGCGAATATATGCAAAGTGCACACGGATCTGAATGTAGCAGACCCGCTGACTAAACCTCTTCCACGGCCAAAACATGATCAACACCAGAACTGTATGGGTGTTAGATTTATTACAATGTAATTCACATGGTGATGTGAGGGCTAGATTATTGACTCTAGTGCAAGTGGGATACTGTTGGAATTATGCCCTAGAGGCAATAATAAATATAGTTATTATTATAATTCCTGTATCAAGATAATCGTTTATTATCCATGCTATAATTGTATTGAATGAAGACTCATTTACATGTGTGGATACATAGACAAAACACCGTCCCTAGCAAGCCTCTAGTTGGCTAGCCAGTTGATCAAAGATAGTCAGTGTCTTCTGATTATGAACAAAGGTGTTGTTGCTTGATAACTGGATCACGTCATTAGGAGAATCACGTGATGGACTAGACCCAAACTAATAGACGTAGCATGTTGATCGTGTCATTTTGTTGCTACTGTTTTCTGCGTGTCAAGTATTTATTCCTATGACCATGAGATCATATAACTCACTGACACCGGAGGAATGCTTTGTGTGTTTCAAACATCGCAACATAACTGGGTGACTATAAAGATGCTCTACAGGTATCTCCGAAGGTGTTAGTTGAGTTAGTATGGATCAAGACTGGGATTTGTCACTCCGTGTGACGCAGAGGTATCTCGGGGCCCACTCGGTAATACGACATCACACACAAGCCTTGCAAGCAATGTGACTTAGTGTAAGTTGCGGGATCTTGTATTACGGAACGAGTAAAGAGACTTGCCGGTAAACGAGATTGAAATAGGTATACGGATACTAACGATCGAATCTCGGGCAAGTAACATACCGAAGGACAAAGGGAATGCCATACGGGATTAAATGAATCCTTGGCACTGAGGTTCAAGTGATAAGATCTTCGTAGAATATGTAGGATCCAATATGGGCATCCAGGTCCCGCTATTGGATATTGACCGAGGAGTCTCTCGGGTCATGTCTACATAGTTCTCGAACCCGCAGCGTCTGCACACTTAAGGTTCGACGTTGTTTTATGCGTATTAGAGTTATATGGTTGGTTACCGAATGTTGTTCGGAGTCCCGGATGATATCACGGACGTCACGCGGGTTTCCGGAATGGTCTGGAAACGAAGATTGATATATAGGATGACCTCATTTGATTACCGGAAGGTTTTCGGAGTTACCGGGAATGTACCGGGAATGACGAATGGGTTCCGAGAGTTCACCGGGGGGGGCAACCCACCAGGGGAAGCCCATAGGCCTTGAGGGTGGCACACCAGCCCTTAGTGGGCTGGTGGGACAGCCCAAAAGGGCTCTATGCGCCAAGGAGAGAAAATCAAGAGAGAAAAAAAAGGAGAGGTGGGAAGGAAGGGGGACTCCCTCCCACCAAACCAAGTCCAACTCGGTTTGGGGGGGGGGGGTCCTCCCCCCTTGGACTCGGCCGACCCCCTTGGGGCTCCTTGAGCCCCAAGGCAAGGTCCCCTCCCTCCCACCTATATATACGGAGGTTTTAGGGCTGATTTGAGACGACTTTCCCACGGCAGCCCGACCACATACCTCCACGGTTTTTCCTCTAGATCGCGTTTCTGCGGAGCTCGGGCGGAGCCCTGCTGAGACAAGGTCATCACCAACCTCTGGAGCGCCGTCACGTTGCCGGAGAACTCTTCTACCTCTCCGTATCTCTTGATGGATCAAGAAGGCCGAGATCATCGTCGAGCTGTACGTGTGCTGAACGCGGAGGTGCCGTCCGTTCGGTACTAGATCGTGGGACTGATCGTGGGATTGTTCGCGGGGCGGATCGAGGGACGTGAGGACGTTCCACTACATCAACCGCGTTCACTAACGCTTCTGCTGTACGATCTACAAGGGTACGTAGATCACTCATCCCCTCTCGTAGATGGACATCACCATGATAGGTCTTCGTGCGCGTAGGAAAATTTTTGTTTCCCATGCGACGTTCCCCAACACTTATCTCCCGTGGTCGTTGCCCCCCTTCGGTGGTCCCCCGGGGCCACCTCCGGTGGTCCCGGTACGTTACCGGTGACGCCCGAAACACTTTCGGTGTCCGAAACCATCCGTCCTATATATCAATCTTTACCTTCGGACCATTCCGGAGCTCCTCGTGACGTCCGGGATCTCATCCGGGACTCAGAACAACTTTCGGTAACCTCGTATAACAATTCCCTATAACCCTAGCATCACCGAACCTCGTATAACAATTCCCTACAACGTTCTTTTTCTTCTTCCCGGCATCTGGCTTACCGGGCGCGGCAACAACCTTGCTGTCTTTCTTGAATTTCTTCTTACCCTTGCCTTTCTTGAAACTAGTGGTCTCGTTGACCATCAACACTTGATGCTCTTTCTTGATTTCTACTTCTGCAGACTTGAGCATCGAGTACAACTCGGGAATGGTCTTCTCCATCCCTTGCATGTTGTAGTTAAGCACAAAGCCTTTGTAGCTTGGTGGGAGAGATTGGAGGATTCTGTGAATTATAGCATCATCCGGAAGTTCGACTCCAAGTGAAGTCAGACGACCGTGTAACCCAGACATTTTGAGTATGTGCTCACTGACAGAACTGTTCTCCTCCATCTTACAGCTAAAGAACTTGTCGAATACTTCATATCTCACGACACGGGCATGAGCTTGAAAAACTAGCTTCAGCTCCTGGAACATCTCATATGCCCCGTGTTGCTCAAAACGCCTTTGGAGCCCCGTTTCTAAACTGTATAACATGCCACACCTAACCAGAGAGTAGTCATCACTCCGCGTTTGCCAGACGTTCAGAATGTCCTGGGCTGCTGCGGGAGCGGGAGGGTCACCTAGCGGCGCATCAAGGACATAAGCCTTTTTAGCTGCTTCAAGGATGAGCTTCAAGTTGCGAACCCAGTCCGCATAGTTGCTACCATCATCTTTCAGCTTGTTTTTCTCTAGGAATGCGTTGAAATTGAGGTTGACGTTGGACATCTACAATATTTATAAAGACAACTTTTAGACTAAGTTCATGACAATAAAGTTCATTTAATCAAATTAAGTATGAACTCCCACTTAAATCGACATCCCTCTAGTCATCTAAGTGTTACATGATCCATGTTGACTAACCCGTGTCCGATCATCACGTGAGACGGACTAGTCACCATGGTGAGCAACTTCATGCTGATCGTATTCAACCATACGACTCATGTTCGACCTTTCGGTCTCTTGTATTCGAGGTCATGTCTGTACATGCTAAGCTCGTCGAGTCAACCTAGGTGTTTCGCGTGTGTAAATCTGGCTTACACCCGTTGTATGCGAACGTTAGAATCTATCACACCCGATCATCACGTGGTGCTTCGAGACAACGAACCTTCACAACAGTGCACACTTAGGGGAATACGTTCTCGAAACTTTAAGAGGGATCATCTTATTGTGCTACCTTCGTTCTAAGCAATAAGATGTAAAACATGATAAACATCACAATGCAATCATATAGTGACATGATATGGGCATTATCATCTTTGCTCTTTCGATCTCCATCTTTAGGAATCACATGATCATCATCGTCACCGGCGTGACACCATGATCTTCATCATCATGATCTCCATCATCGTGTCTCCGTGAAGTCGTCACGCCAACTACTACTATCACTACTACTATAGCTAACCGTTAGCAATGAAGTAAAAGTAGTAAGCACATGGCGTTGCATCTCATACAATAAATTTAAGACAACTCCTATGGCTCCTGCCGGTTGTCATACTCATCGACATGCAAGTCGTGAAACCTATTACAATAACATGATCATCTCATACATCATACATGCAACATCACAACTTTGGCCATATCACATCACATGTCAAACCCTGCAAAAACAAGTTAGACGTCCTCTAATTGTTGTTGCAAGTTTTACGTGGCTGAATTGGGTTTCTAGCAAGAACGCCTTCTTACCTACGTGACAGCCACAACGATGATATGCCAAAGCTATTTACCCTTCATAAGGACCCTTTTCATCAAATCCGATCCGACTAGAGTAGGAGAGACAGACACCCGCTAGCCACCTTTATCCACCGTGTGCATGTCTGTCGGTGGAACCAGTCTCACGTAAGCGTACGTGTAAAGTCGGTTCGGGCCACTTCATCCCACAATACCGCCGGAAAATAATAAGACTAGTAGCGGCAAGCAAATTGACAAATCATCGCCCACAACTTTTGTGTTCTACTCGTGCATAGAATCTACGCATAGAAAACCTGGCTCAGATGCCACTGATGGGAAACGTAGCATAAATTCAAAATTTTCCTACGCATATTCAGATCTTCCTATGGAGAGACCAGCAACGAGAGAGGGGTAAGAGCATCTTCATACCTTTGAAGATCGCTAAGCGGAAGCGTTGCTAGAACGCGGTTGATGGAGTCGTACTCGCAGCGATTCCGATCTAGTGCCGAACTACGGCACCTCCGCGTTCAACACACGTGCAGCCCGGTGACGTCTCCCGCACCTTGATCCAGCAAGGAGGAGGGAGAGGTTGGGGAAGAACTCCAGCAACACGAAGACATGGTGTCGATGGAGAGACGAGGTCTCCCGGCAGGGCTTCGCCAAGCACCGGCAGAGAGGAGGAGGGAGAGGAGCAGGGCTGCGCCGAGAGAGGAAAAACCGTGTGTCTCAATGGCCAAAAGTGCCCGATATATATAGGGGGAGGGGAGAGGGGGTGCCACCCCTAGGGTTCCCACCCTAGGGGGTGCGTCAGCCCCCCAGATGGGAGGTGCGGCGGCCAGAGGGGGAGGAGGGGGGTGGCGCACCAACTGGTGGGCCTTAGACCCACCTGGCTAAGGGTTTGCCCCCCCTTTTCTCTCCCCTGCGCATTGGGCTGATTGGGGAGGCGCACCAGCCCATCTAGGGGCTGGTTCCCACCCCCACTTGGCCCACCTTATCTCCCGTGGTCGTTGCCCCCCTTCGGTGGTCCCCCGGGGCCACCTTCGATGGTCCCGGTACGTTACCGGTGACGCCCGAAACACTTTCGGTGTCCGAAACCATCCGTCCTATATATCAATCTTTACCTTCGGACCATTCCGGAGCTCCTCGTGATGTCCGGGATCTCATCCGGGACTCCGAACAACTTTCGGTAACCTCGTATAACAATTCCCTATAACCCTAGCGTCACCGAACCTTAAGTGTGTAGACCCTACGGGTTCGGGAGACAGGCAGACATGACCGAGACACCTCTCTGGCCAATAACCATTAGCGGGGTTTGGATACCCATGGTGGCTCCCACTTGCTCCTCGATGATCTCATTGGATGAACCACGATGTCAAGGATTCAATCAATCCCGTATACGATTCCCTTTGTCTGTCGGTATAGAACTCGCCCGAGATTCGATCGTCGGTATACCCATACCTTGTTCAATCTCGTTACTGGTAAGTCTATTTACTCATTCTGTAGCACGTCATCGTGTGACTAACTCCTTAGTCACATTGAGCTCATGATGATGTTCTACCGAGTGGGCCCAGAGATACCTCCCCGTCACACGGGGTGACAAATCCCGATCTTGATTCGTACCAACCCAACAGACACGTTCGGAGGTACCCGTAGTGCACCTTTATAGTCACCCAGTTACGTTGTGACGTTTGATACACCCAAAGCACTCCTACGGTATCCGGGAGTTGCACAATATCACGGTCGAAGGAAAAGACACTTGACTTTAGAAAAGCTTTAGCATATGAACAATACGATCTAGTGCTACGCTTAGGATTGGGTCTTGTCCATCATATCATTCTACCAATGATGTGATCCCGTTATCAATGACATCTAATGCCCATGATCAGGAAACCATGATCATCTATTGACTAACGAGCTAGCTAACTAGAGGCTTGCTAGGGACACATCGTGATCTATTTATTCACACATGTATTACTGTTTCCTGTTAATACAATTATAGCATGAACAATAGACGATTATCATGAACAAGGAAATATGATAATAACCATTTTATTATTGCCTCTAGGGCATATTTCCAACAGGTGGGACCCGGCTGGCAGCCTCGCTGGTTAGCTAGGGGATCCACAGTAGTCTTGTGTTGTCGTTGGAGGACCCGCCGGCCAGCCAATGAAGCTCTTGCGTAAGGCCGACGCATGACAGGTGTAGTACGTCCGGTGTCGTCTTGCGAGATTCGTCATGGGTTGTCAGTACGGCCGTCTCCACTGTTCCCACGTCAAGTGTGGTAATGGTGTGGGTGTTTGATGGGCTGACACTATGCGCGGATGATGGATCGGAGCCGGGGTAGGTCAGCGGCATGGCCGCTGACACTGTACTTGCTGTGCGCTCCAATCCTGTACCCGCGCTGACACGTATTCAACTTTAATCGTAGGGTCTCGTCATGACCTACGATCTGATGTGACTTGAGTTCCCTGGCCGGCTTGCGGCCTCGCCAGCCGGCCTAGGAACGACCGTCTTGCCTCCAACCGGTAGATGCCACCCACACGGCCAGAAGGAGGTAGCCGTCTCACTCCTAGCCGGCAGGAGAAGTTGTCCGTCACTCTCCTAGCCGGCAGGAGCTTCCTAGCTGGCTAGGGGGATTCGGCTGTATGAAGAGAGTTGTGTTTTCCTTCAATATAGAAGGCAAAGGAGTAGGCTCGTTGAGCCTACCCCGGGGTTATCCCACCGTCAATCGCTAGGTAGTAGCCTTAGTAGTAATAGCATAGATAGCACGACAACCTTGATGGCAGGACGATGACGGAGATCACGATGATAGAGATCATAGTGCGGCTCCGGTGACAATGGAGATCATGCTGGTGCTTTGGTGATGGAGATCAAGAAGCACAAGTTCATGGCCATATCATGTCACTTATGATTTGCATGTGATGTTAATAATTTTATGCACCTTATTTTGCTTAGGACGACGGTAGCATTATAAGGTGACCCCTCACTAAAATTTCAAGATGAAATTGTGTTCTCCCCGACTGTGCACCATTGCCATAGTTCTTCATTTCGAGACACCACGTGATGATCGGGTGTGATAGACTCAACGTTCACATACAACGGGTGCAAAAGAGTTGCACATGCAGAACACTCGGGTTAAACTTGACAAGCCTAGCATGTACAAACATGGCCTCCGAACACAAGAGACCGAAAGTTCGAGCATGTATCATATAGTTGATATGATCAACATGGAGATGTTCACCACAGAAACTATACTCAACTCACGTGATCATCGGACTTGAGTTAGTGGATTTGATCATGCGCCACTCGAATGAAGAGAGAATTGTCTATTTGAGTGGGAGTTTATTAGTGATATGATTTGCAAAACTCAATTATCATGAACATAGTCCAAATATCTTTGCAAATTATGTTGTAGCTTGCGCTGTAGCCCTACTGTTTTGATATGTTCCTAGAGAAAATTTAGTTGAAAGATGATATTATTAATTATGCAGACTGGGTCCGTAAACTGAGGATTGTCCTCATTGCTGCAGAGAAGTCTTATGTCTTTAATGCACTGCTCAATGTGCTAAACCCAGAACGTCATCTGTAGATGTTGCGAACATGTGACATACACGTTTTTGATGACTACATGATAGTTCAGTGCGTCATGCTTAAACGACTTAGAAGTAAGGCGCCGAAGATGTTATGAATGCCACGGGACATATGAGATGTTCCAAGAGATGAAATTAGGATTTCAGGCTCGTGCCCGTGTTGAGATGTATGAGACCTTCGACATGATTCTTTTCCTACAAAGTAAGGGAGAAAAGCTCAATCATTGAGCATGTGCTCAGATTGTCTGGCTGCTACAATCGCTTGAATCGAGTGGGAGTTGATCTTGCAGATAAGATAGTGATTGACATAGTTCTCCAAACTCACTGCCACCAAGCTACTGAGCTTCGTGATGAACTATAGCATGCCAGGGATAGAATTGATGATCCTTGAGCTATTTGCGATGTTTGACATCGCAAAGGTAGAAATCAAGTAGGAGCATCAGTGTTGATGGTTAGTAGAACCGCTAGTTTCGAGAAGGGTAAGGGTTAAAAAGGATGCTTTATGAAATGGCAAACCAGTTGCCACTCTAGTAAAGAAACCCAAGGTTGAACCCAAAGCCGAGACTAAGTGCTTCTATTATGAGGGAAACAATCACTCAAGCGGAACTACCCTAGTTACTTGGTAGACGAGAAGGCTGGCAAAGTCGACAAAAGTATATTGTATATACATGATTTTGATGTGTACTTTACTAGTACTCCTAGATGCACCGGAGTATTAGATACCGGTTCAGGTTGCTAAGTGTTAGTAACTCGAAATAAAAGCTACGAAATAAATAGTTACTAGCTAAAGGCGAGGTGACAATGTGTTGGAAGTGTTTCCAAGGTTGATGTGATCAACATCGCACGCTCCCTCTACCATCGGTATTAGTGTTGAACCTAAATAAATGTTATTTGGTGTTCGCGTTGAGCATGAACATGATTGGATTGTGTTTATTGCAATACAGTTATTCATTTAAGTTAGAGAATAAAAGTTATTCTCTTAACATGAATAATACCTTCAATGGTCATGCACCAATATGAATGGTTCACTGAATCTCGATCGTAGTGATACACATATTCATAATTTTTTATGCCAAAAAATGCAAAGTAGTAATGACAGTACCACTTACTTGTGGCACTGCCACTTGAGTCATATTGGTGTAAAACACATGAAGAAGCTCCATGCTGATGGATATTTGGACTCACTCGTTTTTTGAATCGTTTGAGACATACAAACCATCCCTATTGGTGTAAACGCATGATGAAACTCCATGCAGATGGATCGTTTGGACTCACTTGATTTTGAATCACTTGAGACATGCAAATCATGCCACATGGGCAAGATGACTGAAGGCCTCGTTTTCCATTGAGATGGAACTAGAAAGTAACTTTTTGGAAGTGCTGCATTTTGATGTATGCAGTCCAATGAATGCTCACGGACGCAGTGGATATCATTATGTTCTTACTTCACAGATGATTTGAGTAGATACCGGTATATTTACTTGATGAAACACAAGTCTGAAGTATTGAAAGGTTCAAGCAATTTCAGAGTGAAGTTGAAGATCGTCGTGACAAGAGGATAATATGTCTACGATGTGATCATCGAGGTAAATATCCGAGTTGCGAGTTTGGTATACATTTAAGACAATGTGAAAATTGTTTCACACCTAATGCCACCTGGAACACCATAATGTGATGGTGTGTCCGAACATCGTAGCCGCACCCTATTAGATATGGTGCATATTATGATGTCTCTTATCGAATTACCACTATTATTTTGGGGTTATGCATTGGAGGCAGCAACATTTACTTTAATAGGGCAGCACATAGTTCCGCTGAGATGACACCGTATGAACTATGGTTTGAAGAAACCTAAGCTGTCGTTTCTTAAAAGTTTGGGGCTATGATGCATATGTCCAAAGGCTTCGGCCTGATAAGGTCGAACCCAAAGCGGATAAATGCATCTATATAAGATACCCTAAATAGTTGGGTATACCTCCTATCTCAGATCCAGAAGCAAAGTGTTTGTTCCAGAAAACGGGCCCTTTCTCAAGAAAGAGTCTCTCTCGAAAGAATTGAGTGGGAGGATGGAGGAACTTGATGAGGTTATTGAACCAACACTTCAACTAGAGAGTAGAAGGGCGCAGGAAGCCGTTCCTGTGGCGCCTACACCAGTTGAAGTGGAAGCCAATGATGGTGATCATGAAGCTTCGAATCAAGTTACTACCAAACCTCGTAGGTTGTCAAGGATACGCGCTACTATAGAATGGTGTGGTAATCCTGTCTTGTAGGTCATGTTGTTGGACAACAATGAACCTACGAGCTATGGAGAAGTGATGGTGGGCCCGGATTCCAAAAAATGGCTGGAGGCCATGAAATCCGAGAGAGGATCCATGTATGAAAACAAAGTGTGGACTTTGGACAAACTACTTGATGGTCGTAAGACTATTAAGTACAAATGGATCTTTAAAAGAAGACAAGCAATGATGGTGAAAGTCACCATTTCAGAAAGCTCGACTTGTTGCAAAGAGATTTCCGACAAGTTCAAGGAGTTGACTTTGATGAGACTTTCTCCCCAGCAGCGATGCTAGAAGTCTGTTGGAATTATGTTAGCAGTTGTTGCATCTTGTAGATGGATGTCAAAACATTGCTTCCTCGACGGTTTCCTTGAGGAAAGATTGTATGTGATACAACCAGAATGTTTTGTCGATCCTAAGGATGCTAACAAGTATGCAAGCTCTAGTGATCATTCTAAGAACTAGAGTAAGGATCTTGGAGTTGGATATGCGCTTTGATGTGATGATCAAAGCTTTTGGGTCTATACAAAGTTTGTGAGAAACTTGTATTTCCAAGGAAGTGAGTGGGAGCACTATAGAATTTCTGATGAGTATATGTGGTTGACATATTGTTGATCGGAAATGATGTAGAATTTCTGGAAACCATATATGCTTGTTTGAAAAGGTGTTTTTAGAGGAAAACTTGGATTGAGTTACTTGAACATTGATTATCAAGATCTATAGAGATAGATCAAGATGATTGATAAAACTTTCAATGAAATGCATGCCTTGACAAGTTTTTGAAGGAGTTCAAAATAGATCAACAAAGAAGGAGCTCTTGGCTTTTTGTAAGGTGTGAATCTGAGTAAGACTCAAAGCCCGACCACTGCAAAAGAAAGAGAAAGGACGAAGGTCGTCCCCTGTTTTGGTCACCGAAAATTTCTCGGGCTCATCGGCAGCGTACCGAGAGTGCCGGGAGGGTACCGGGGACCATCGGGAGGGGTGTCATGCCCCGAGGGGCCTTATGGGCTGTGGGAAGATACAAACCAACCCCTAGTGGGCTGACATAAGCTCCCACTAAGGCCCATGAGGTTTGAGAGGCAAAAAAACCCAAAGGTGGAAAGGGTTTCCAAGTGGAAAGGAGGAATCCTACTCCTAGTAGGATTGCAGTAGGACTTCTCCACCTACAATTTCGGCCAAACCTTGAGGGTTTGAGGCTGCCTCCTCCCCTCCCTCCCTGCTATATATACTAGAGGTATTGAGGGTTCTTGAGACACACAAAAACATCCACATGATGTCCTCTTTCTCTAGATCTGTTTCTCCTCTAGTCTAGTTTCAGCGGTGCTTAGGCGAAGCCCTGCTGGAATAGCTCCACCACCACCACCACCATGCTGCCGTGCTAGAGAACTCATCTATCTCTTAGCCCCTCTTGCTGGATCAAGAAGGCGGAGATCGTCATCGAGCTGTACATGTGCTGACCGCGGAGGTGCTATCCGTTTGGCACTAGATCGGGACGGATCGTGATGGGATCGCGGGACGGATCATGATGAGATCGCGGGATGAGATGTGATTTGGATCGCGAAGACATTCCACTACATCAACCGTGTTATATACGCTTCCGCTTAGCGATCTACAAGGGTATGTAGATGCACTCTCCCCTCTCGTAGATGATCATCACCATGGATAGGAATTGCATGTGCGTAGGAAATTTTTTGTTTCCCATGCGACATTCCCCAATAGTGGTATCAGAGCTAGGTTCATGCATAGATGATATCTCGTGTAGAACACAAAGGAGTTTCTGGGTGTTAATGTTCATTTTGCTACCCTCCTTAGTCTTTTCTTAATTCAGCGGTATTGTTGGATTGAAGCGGCACGGGCCAACTTTACTCGTATGCTTACGAGAGACCGGTTTCATCGACTAACATGCAACTTGTTGCATAAAGATGACTGGAGGGTGTCTGTTTCTTCAACTTTAGTTGAATTGGATTTGACCGAGGCGGTCCTTGGAGAAGGTTAAATAGAAATTTGCATATCACCGTTGTGGCTTTGTGTAAGTAAGATGTGATCATACTAGATACCCATAGCAGCCACGTAAAAATTGCAACAACGAATTAGAGGACGTCTAACTTGTTTTTGCAGGGTATGCATGTGATGTGATATGGCCAAAGATATGATATGATATATTGGATGTATGAGTTGATCATGTCATAATAGTTAAATATCGACTTGCACGTCGATGTTACGGCAACCGGTAGGAGCCATAGGGTTGTCTTTAAACTAACATTGGTGCTTGGAGATGCTTTTACTATATCGCTATGTAGTAGCTTTAGTAGTAATAGCATAGATAGCATGACAACCTCGAGGGAAGCATGATGATGGAGATCATGATGATAGAGATCATGGTGCGGCGCCGGTGACGATGGAGATCATGTCGGTGCTTTGGTGATGGAGATCAAGAAGCACAAGTTTGTGGCCATATCATGTCACTTACGATTTGCATGTGATGTTAATCCTTTGGTGCACCTTATTTTGATTAGGAAGACGGTAGCATTATAAGGTGACCCCTAACTAAAATTTCAAGACGAAATTGTGTCCTCCCCGACTGTGCACCGTTGCGGCAGTTCTTCGTTTCTAGACACCACGTGATGATTGGGTGTGATAGACTCAACGTTCACATACAACAGGTGCAAAACAGTTGCACACGCAGAACACTCGGGTTAAACTTGATGAGCCTAGCATGTACAGACATGGCCTCCGAACACAAGAGACCAAAAGGTCGAGCATGAATCATATAGTTGATATGATCAACATGGAGATGTTCACCACTGAAACTATACTCAACTCACGTGATGATCGGACTTGAGTTAGTGGATTTGGATCATGCGCCACTCGAACGACTAGAGGGATGTCTATTTGAGTGGGAGTTTAGTAGTAATATGATTAGCTAAACTCAATCATCATGAACATAGTCCAAATGTCTTTGCAAATTATGTTGTAGCTTGCGCTCTAGCCCTACTATTTTGATATGTTCCTAGAGAAAATTTAGTTGAAAGATAATAGTAGCAATTATGCGGACTAGGTCCGTAAACTGAGGATTATCCTCATTGCTGCACAAAAGTCTTATGTCCTTAATGCACCGCACAGTGTGCTAAACCCAGAGCGTCGACTGTAGATTTTGCGAACATGTGACATACTCGTTTTTGATGACTACATGATAGTTCAGTGCGTAATGCTTAAACGACTTAGAAGTAAGGTGCCGAAGACATTATGAACGTCACGGGACATATGATATGTTACAAGAGATGAAATTAGGATTTCAGGCTCGTGCCCATGTTGAGAGGTATGAGACCTTCGACATGATTCTTTGCCTACAAAGTAAGGTAGAAAAGCTCAATCGTTGAGCATGTGCTCAGATTGTCTGGGTGCTACAATCGCTTGAATCGAGTGGGAGTTGATCTTGCAGATAAGATAGTGATTGACATAGTTATCCAAAGTCACCGCCACCAAGTTATAGAGCTTCTTGTTGAACTATAACATGCCAGGGATAGAACTGATGATCCTTGAGCTAATTGCGATGTTTGACATCAAGAAGGTAGAAATCAAGTAGGAGCATCAAGACTTCATGGTTAGTTGAACCACTGCTAGTTTCGAGAAGGGTAAGGGTTAAAAGGGATGATTTATGAAATGGCAAACTAGTTGCCACTCTAGTAAAGAAACCCAAGGTTGAACCCAAACCCAAGACTAAGTTCTTCTATTATGAGGGAAACAGTCACTGAAGCAAAACTACCCTAGTTACTTGGTAGACGAGAAGGCTGGAAAAGTCGACAAAAGTATATTGGATATACATGATTTTGATGTGTACTTTACTAGTACTCCTAGTAGCACCGGGGTATTATATACCGGTTCAGGTTGCTAAGTGTTAGTAACTCGAAATAAAAGCTACGGAATAAACAGATACTAGCTAAAGGCGAGGTGACGATGTGTTGGAAGTGTTTCCAAGGTTGATGTCATCAACATCGCACACTCCCTCTACCATCGGGATTAGTGTTGAACCTAAATAAATTTTATTTGGTATTTGTGTTGAGCATGAACATGATTGGATTGTGTTTATTGCAATACGGTTATTCATTTAAGTTAGAGAATAAAATTTATTTTGTTTACATGAATAATACCTTCAATGGTCATGCACCAATATGAATGGTTCACTGAATCTTGATCGTAGTGATACACATGTTAATAATTTTTGATGCCAAAAGATGTAAAGTAGTAATGATAGTACCACTTACTTGTGGCACCGACACTTGAATCATATTGGTGTAAAACGCATGAAGAAGCTCCATGCTGATGGATCTTTGGACTCACTCGTTTTTGAATCATTTGAGACATACGAACCATCCCTATTGGTGTAAACGCATGAAGAAACTGCATGTATATGGATCGTTTGGACTCACTTGATTTTGAATCACTTTAGACATGCAAATCATGCCACATGGGCAAGATGACTGAAGGCCTCGTTTTCCATTGAGATGGAACAAGAAAGTAATTTTTTGGAATTAATGCATTTTGATGTATGTAGTCCAATGAGTGATGAGGCACGCAGTGGATATCATTATGTTGTTACTTCACAGATGATTTGAGTAGGTACTGGTATATTTACTTGATGAAACACAAGTCTGAATTATTGAAAGGTTCAAGCAATTTTAGAGTGAAGTTGAAGATCGTCGTGACAAGAGAATAATATGCCTACAATGTTATCATGGAGGGAAATATCTGAGTTGCGAGTTTGGTATACATTTAAGACAATGTGAAAATTGTTTCACACCTAATGCCACTTGGAACACCATAGTGTGATGGTGTGTCCGAACGTCGTAGTGCATCCTATTAGATATGGTCCATATTATGATGTCTCTTATCGAATTAACACTATCATTTTCGGGTTATGCATTGGAGACAACAACATTTACTTTAATAGGGAACCACATAGCTCCGTTGAGATGACACCGTATGAACTATGGTTTGGAGAAACCTAAGCAGTTGTTTCTTAAAATATTGGGGCTACGATGCTGATGTCCTAAGGCTTCGGCCTGATAAGATCGAACCCAAAGCGGATAAATGCATCTTCATAAGATACCCAAAATAGTTGGGTATACCTCCTATCTCAGATCCACAAGCAAAGTGTTTGTTTCAGAAAACGGTTCCTTTCTCTAGAAAGAGTTTCTCTCGAAAGAATTGAGTTGGAGGATGGAATAACTGGATGAGCTTATTGAACCAACACTTCAACCAGAGAGTAGAAGGGCGCATGAAGCTGTTCTTGTGGCGCCTACACCAGTTAAAGTGGAAACCAATGATGGTGATCATGAAGCTTCGGATCAATTTACTACCAAACCTCGTATGTTGTCAAGGATACGCGCTACTATAGAATGGTGCGGTAATCCTGTTTTGGAGGTCATGT